>NW_024039250.1:0-687500 GCF_016077235.1 Cyprinodon tularosa | reverse complement strand
CATAACTCAGTTGATAGAATATGAGATTTATTCATTTTTAGTTTGTTTGATATGAGCGAGACGCAGACCATTTTAATTTTATTCATACATTTTTACATTACAAGAAGAACTACTGAAATTACTTTCAGATTACACATAAATAGTTTAATTAATTCTGCGGTGGAAAACGAATTACTTTATGATTAGGATGCACTTGGTGATAGAAACCTACAGAGCCTACTGGCACAATCTGAAGCCATTTTATGGGACCGATAACCGCTAATAATGATGTGTGCATACGTATTACTGATGCTACGTTCAGACCGCAAGCAGCAGGAGCAGCAAAAACGCGCGTGCTGCTTCATTTTTTATGTTTGTACCAGTTTAATTCTGACGCACTGCTGAAGCATCTTTGCTGCCCTAGCTGCGCGGTGGGCGGAGCTACTCTATCCTTTCTCTGCCTGGAACAATGGCGGCTATATTAGCTGTGATCAGCGGGTAAAAAGTAGTTAGAATCTATGTTGAAGTGAGAAAGTCCTCCTGAAAACATGGTCTGTGCAGTCAGTTCATCCAGATTACCATCCTGCCTTCAAAGATTATTTCTCTGTGGCAGCCGCTCAGACCCCTACATACCGGCGCTGCGCTGTCACTGGGAATCCCCAGCAGCAGCTGCCTCAGGCCCGCTCGCCTCTCCAGGGTTTTCCCCTCCTGTTGGTGGCGGCTGGAAGTAGATGTTAGTGCAGTAACTGCAGACACCAGGGCAATAAAAGCCAACATATTCTGCCGGCAGGTTTCTACATTTGAAGTTAATTTAGGCGTTAATAAACTGTTTCAGAGGAGTGATCATAGCGCTCTGCATCAGCAGTGCTGTGTCTGACTCCCTGCCAGCTCCCAGATCAGCTTCTCTCATTGGTTGATGCAGCGCGTCCAGCAGCTAAAGTTACATTTTCCCAACTCCAGCAGCTTCTGCAGCACCTCAGATGCTCAGAAGCTCACAATGCGCTGCTTCTGCTGCTCAAAACGCGCTGCAGGACGTTTTGCTGCACATTGATGTGCGTCAACCGTTGACTTTTTAAACTAGCTGCTTCTGCTTCCTGTGCTGCTTCAGGTGTGAACGTAGCGTGAGGGTATGATGAGCTGACACCAACACTGGCGCTTTACAGACGTCTCCATTTATCGTTTATCATTTAGAATTAACAACACTATAGCCGCAATGACACCGTGCATCAGTAGACGGAGCATGGGGCAATAAAACTGCATCAACACATTCAAGCAGAGCTCAGTAGTGCAATTAAAATAAGGTCACTTTAGGCTTGCTTTAACTAACATAAAGAACAAAACTTATCATAGTTTTTACAATATTTAGACTGACTTGAAAAGTATTAGCATAATAAAGCTAAAAACACATGGAAGATGTGTGCATATTGGTTTTGGCTCCCAGCCAGGGAAGAATATATATTTATCCACTTATCAGCACTGCATCTTGATCTTCATTACTATTTTTTAATGCCTGAAGCACACAACAAAAAAACAATTACTTAGCTCCAGCTTCATGCAAACACTGTGCTAAAAATAAGAACAATATGGTTCATTAATGCAAACACAAACAAAAGTGACAGCTGCACCGCTAGCGATCCGGCATCTTGACATGACCAGCCTCAGGACAGAATAACTAAACGACAATTTGAACTCATTTGCAGTCAGAAAATATGAAAAGCATGAAAAGATACCACCAGGCACCCCCCTCCCCCCACACAGAACGGCTCCGCTTAATAAAACCTTAAAGTTGCTCTAATAGGAAGAGAGGGCAGGTTTAATTTCTCCTTGTGTACATGGGAGGAAGGCAGTCGGTGTGTCACACTGCAGCTCTGTCTCTGCTCTGAGCTGTGCTGGGGCTGGGAAGGCTGCCAGCAACATTCAATCCAACATCGGACCGACACCGCTCCTCGTAGGCATGAGGGAAGACAGAGACAGACCTGGGCTATCAGCGGCGCTTACATCAGTACATCCGTAGATGCAACAGTTAGACGTAATCCGTTCAATCCATTTACCCAGGTCAACCACAATGTCGTCTTCCTGGAGTCCGTCCAGCTCTTTGTTCTGCTATTTGAGGCCCGTCTTTCAGTTCTGGCTGTGAACCAAACCGGATCCATTTACATATTTGGTCACAACACACACGCTTGTTTTCTGTAGGAAACGCTGCCTCTGTTTCCCTCAGTTGCACATTAACCTGTTGATTTATGGCTTGAAAGATGCTGGTGCTTCGTCTCATAAAGGTGTCCCGTTCGCCCCGTTCACAGCAGGAACTTGGGTTTTTCAGAGATGTTTTGTAGAGGGAAAATTTTCATCAATCCGTCAGGGCATTGCCAAAATGATCAGCGGAATTACGGAAATAATTAGGCGCACACCCCCGTTAACATCCTCTCTGCTTTAACGTCCAAAGGCTAATGTCTTATTTTATACACATGCATAAAATTTACAACAAGAAAAGACCCTGAAGGCATTAATTGCTTTCTTCTGGATGGATATAGGTGGAGAAAGAGTCAGAGATGCCACAAAGTAACTAATCTTGCTTTAAAGGTTTCCTGGGAATGGATAAATGTGCGTTAATTTCGATCATAACTCCAATTCACAGCCAAACACATCAGCTCCTTTAAAATGCTTCATGTAACGTTCAGTGGGGAGTAAAATAATTCCAACTTGAAAACAGGATCCTACCGAAAAGATTATCAGCAAAAACAGCAAGTGATCAGAACAGCATCGTCCGTATGCGCTCCAAGAATACCGCTTGGCCTTTTTTAAACAGGTATGGCGACAGAAAACCAGTGAAATCCCCCATATGAGGAAACTAATTACAATCTCTGCTGAGCTCCAGTTCATTGCTCTGCAGAAAGTCATAGATTTTCCTTCCATGTCTGTGAATAAAAAAGGCCCAATTTAGGGCTGCAACTAATGATTATTTTGGAAATCGATTAATCTGTAGATTTTTTTTTTTTCACTCAGTGAAATACTTTGGAAATCCAAATTTCCAGTTAATAATGTTATTGGAATCCAGGACAGGACCTTATTACCTTAGATAAAAAAAAAAAAACTATGGATATTTTGATAGCAAAAATTAATGTCAATATAATAAGAAGAAATGTCAACTTGCCCGAATAAGTGAATTAATGAAAACCAAAGAAGAAAACACATTTTATTTGGTCCAACATAACCTTAGAGGCATTAATGCTGATACTGGCACTGACATTTTTTAGTTTATAAAGCTAAATATAATTGTTAATGAGGCCTATTAACTTTTTTTATTTACTTTTTAACTTTTCAATTAGCTTTTTACCTTTTTTCTTGACTTGTTAATTTTTTTTCCCAACTTAATTTCCAGTAGATAATATATAATTAAAGGGTTCATCTAATTGGTCAAATGCCAAAATCAGATGTACAGCCATGTAGCAGGATCTTTGCTGAATGACTGAATATAGATCTTGTGCTTCTAGAGCTAGCCCTCATGGTAACTTGCCCTATAAAGGGTTAATAACTGGATAGCCAAAGCTTCCCTAAAGAAGATTTTTTATTAAATTAAAGCGGGTGGAACTAAAATGTTTCAATTTGAGGAGTTCTTGATAGAGCATACTGACAGAAGAAATCTTAAATGCAAAATGTTATATATTCTATTTACAATTTCTATATAATTCCTTCTCTAAGTGTGTCGCTCTGTCAGCTAAAGGCATGTTTTAGAGTCTCTATACTATACTATAGTTAATGATTTATCGATTACTAAATTAGTTGTTCTTTATTTGTTAATTAGTTGTTAATTAGTAGTTGCTAAATTATTTCAATAATCAATTAATTGTTTCAGCACTAACCCAATTAATGATAAGGTATATCCCAGGCTAATTAACAATTACAAAATAAAGTGAGAAAGCCAAAACATGATTGGTTCAAAACTAGGGCTGGGCAATTAATTCTATTGCAATATAATCACAATTTAAGAAAATGCAATTTCCAAACGGCAGCGGCTTTCAGATTCAGTTAGATTACATCAAACAGGACTAATGGATTAATTCTATTTTACTCCAACCCCTTAAGTGGAGGTGATGTGTTTAAAGTGGGTTTGCTTCCATAAAGAAATTGAAATAAACTTCCAGCTAGCATGCAGAACTTTTTATGCAAGTAAAAATAGTTTTATTTTTTTTTCCCCAAACAAAAGTTGCATTAAAATCCTGAAACAATATTCTCTGGACAAGCAAGCTTTCAAGGGAATGAACAAACCAACTGAAGCCTTGGAGCAAAACATGGACATGCTTCTGATTAGTGCAAAGGAAAATTGTAATAAAATCGTAAAATTGGTACAGTAGAAAAAAAATCGCAATTGAGATTTATGGCAACTGTTCCTGCAAAAAACAAAATAAAAGTTGACCGAGAGATGGAAAACATCCCAAAGGTTTGGAAGCTCTGCTGCAAATTCACCAACTCTAATGATTAGGAGGTACATTTGATTAGGAGGACCATTTATAACGGTTGTTTTTTTTGTTTTTTTGTTTGATCAGTTCAAGTTAAAAAGTCTCGAACAGAACGAGATTTATTCAAACATGTCACTGTCTGTGAAACCTTTGTGTTAATCCTCTAGAGATAATCAAGGCTCAACGTCATTCTTTTGGTTTTAACAGCCATTTATTGTGAACACGTCTTATAAAACCCCAAAAATTGCCGTCAGAACTAAGAAGGGAAAAAAAAAACAAATTAGCTCAAAACAAATATAAAGCTTTACACAAATAAATATAAGTAAAACAAAGTCGTACCTCATTGGCCGCATTAGCTCCAGAGGAATAAAGAGAACTTATACAGCTTTTCTTAGAAAACCAGTCTTAAAGCTTTCTGGTGAAACTTCTTGAAGAAACATCAATCTTCCCATGGGCAACAACGTGAAATGCGGAACAAAAAACATTGGTTCCTCCTTACATCTTAATGAGCTTTTTAACCAATGTACATAAACATACATTTACTGAAAGTTATTTATTTATTTATGATTGAACTTTTAATTTCAATACTATTATGTATTAACTCTGGTTTTAGAATTAGAATTAGAAAGTATTAGAATATTTAAATGAGTTGAGTCTGATGGCAGCTACACTTTGTATTACTAAACACAGCACATGAAAATCACAATGAGCAGACTTAATTTCAGATACTTTAAATAAGGGTTTGTTAAAATAGGATTTATACAAAAGGAGAAAAAAAAGGATTCTTTGTTTTCTGAAAGAAATATTTTTCCTTTTGTTTCTTTGTTGTTAAAAACCTGATATGTACCGTCTCATCAGCTGACTTTACCCTGCTTTAAAAAAAGCCATTTCTGCCTGTGTTAATGAATACTTTCACCAGCTGGTGTTAATGCATTCTGCCTAAAACAGATGTCTAACTCACATTTGGAGCACAGCTGATAAACTCTGCTTAGAGATCAGAGACATCAGACGACATTTTAAACGGCATTAACCAAAGCTGCTGGTTATTCATTAGCGAAATTATTATTTTCTTTTTTCAGTTTTAAATGTCTAATTGTTCAGATAAGATGTCCTCTGGCATTATCTACATAAACTGTTAAAAATAAAAACAAATCAAAACGGAGATAAAAATGTTCTCACGGATGCAACGATTTGTGACTCAACTCTGGTTGTCTGGCTGTTTAATGTCAAGCTTTGGTTTATGCTTTGTCCTTTTTCAATAAATAGTCAAAAATGGTTTAAATGGAGCCATTTTAATGAAAGAAATCTGTCATGAATGAATGAAAGAGGTGACACTGATAAAGGATGCAGATAAAAATGCTTTTCAGCTAATTATGTTGAAATTAAAGCTTTACTTGTATCAGATTGTTTTAGATGTCAGTCTGGATGCTATGTGGTGCAATGCATGGTGGGAGAAGTACAGAAGTACTGTTCAATTCTATTCAGTTTATTTCTATAGCTCCAATTCCCATCATGTCATCTCAGGGCACTTTCCAGTTCAACCAGATCATCCAGTCAGATTGATTCAAAGTTTTCTATCTAAGGAAAACCAGCTGATTGCATCGACTCATTGACTCTTCAGCAATCCCTCACACTAAGCATGCTTGTAGCGACAGTGGAGAGGAAAAACTCCCTTTGAACAGGAAGAAACCTCCAGCAGAACCAGGCTCAGTGTGAGCGGCCATCTGCTGAGGCCCACTGGGGTTCAAGGAGACAGAAGCAGAGATAGAAAAAGAAGCATAGATACAAAAGGCAACTGTCAACCAGCTCCACAGGCGGCCCCGTCCAGGAAACACACAGCCAGGCAGACGAGCCAGCTCCCATGTCAGAGGATGAAGAGAGCACATCCAGTTAGTCACAGTCAGAGAAACAGGACTACACTGAAAAACAGGCCGATCTACAACATCTACAAACATTACACAGATATCTTTATTTTTTTTGTTCAAAGTTCTTAAAGTTGATGGAGGTTAAAATAGAAGCACACTTTCATATTAGGCTCATGAAATAAAGTCTTCATAGCTACTCAGCTGCCATATATTCTCAATACTTTTATTCAAAAGGCGAGAGAAGCGCTTCAACTGTGAAAATGAATCTTGCTATGTGCATGAATGAGAAGAAATTTCCATTATCTGGGGACCAGGATTCCCTGAGGAGCACCTCCCAGACAGCCGGCCGCAGATCCGTACTTATTAGCATTTAACTCTTTGAAAGTAGCACCTTCATCGTCCAAGAGGGTTAGTCCTCCTCTCTCCTACTGTGAGGTAATCAGTATCGTACCACAGGCTGCGGTGGGAATTGCATAGACAGAGTATTTCAGCATGCAAGCACATCGACTCCAACAATCTCTATACAGTCATCAAGGAGAGTATGTGCCTTACTTGAAACAAGATTTAGTAAAAAATGAAAAGCAATAAAGGCTTGTACTGTAGATTGCAAAGGGTGTTTATGCAGCAAATTTCAGTTCATGTAGGAGAAGGGGGAATTGCATTTTATCTTCATGCAGCTAATCCTCATTGTGGTTCCACAAATGAGCAAGGCTGTCCTTTGGGTGCCACTATCCAACACTAGCTCTCTAATACAGGCTCTGCAAAGACACTTTCAGCCCAGTGTTATAAACAGTGTTGTTGCTGCATTAATAAAAATAAGGGGTGGGACATTAAAGGGAAGGAGGAAGGAGGCTGCTCCCCAGACATCTTCAGATCACTGGGACGTGTCAGAAAAATAATCCCTGGGATGTTTTCTGTTGCATCTTGCATACTTTGTGAAGCACGCCTCAGCCTATGTGGGACATATTGTCATGTACATTTGTTTATCAGTGCCATGAGAGCCCTTGGAGTAGCAAGAAATGAGGCAGAGGAGGGAATCAGAAGGAGGCGGCTGACAGATGCCTCATATCTTGTGAGTCTGGCTCTCAGGAGTGGGTTGGTATTTAGATCACTGTTTGTGACAGCAAATAAGATAAATATTCACACTCATTTGTCGCCAACGTGTACCAACTAAGCTGGTGAAAATATTTCTTAATCACGTGGCAGCTTGTTTGCTTAAGTTAGGACACCTTAGGAGGAGTGAAAACAAATATGCTGATTGTTTTTTCCAACAGAACAGGGTTTGGAGCGCACGATTTGCGTCTGGATGTGCGTTTGGACTGGGGGGGTGGGAGTGGGGGGGTCATAAGCCACAATGACCAATCAGAATATGGGCTCTGCCTCTGCAGATGCATGTTACAGATAATTAGCACAATCGTGTTTTGTGCAGGAAAAGCAGGAGTCTGAACACTCACCACAGGACAGCGCCGCCACGCAGATGATGGGAGTCCATCTGAAATCCTGAACACCTGACATGGTAGCAGAATCCCCAGCGGGCTGCGCGGTAAAATCCCAGTGCTCCCAGTAGGTTGGATCTGTAATGGTGAACCAGCTCCTCCGGCGGGGCCTGAGAGCTGGTGCGTAATTCCAACTTGGACGATGCGCAGGAGGCAGATGTGTATTTGAGCGCGTGACAGTGCGCGTATGACGCGCTGTCCAAGTCTTTCCAAAACAAATAAAAAAAATCTACCTCTCTGTATCTGTGTTCAGAAAGATAAACACGTCCAGAGCGGTTTTTTTTTCTCCACAGATGGAAACAAAGTTATATCAGTGCTTTGATGGGAGAAACAGGAGCTGCTCTGCAGACCCGATGATTTCACCCCGGAAAATGTGAGGCGCGCAGAGTCCAGGACGCCTTCTCCAAACAGATCCAAACCACAATGAGAATGAAAACATCAGCAATATCCCCGCAGATATATTAGTCTCCACTTTTAAAAAAAAATTCAAGATAAAATCTCTTGCACTAAAGGGGGTGAATGAAATGGATCCGCGCTGCTGGGCTCCGGCTGACACTGACTTCTAGGTGTTTATTAACATCCACAGCTGAGCAGGAGGACAGTCCGAGCAGGAAGTAAAACTGGAGGTTTAAATAATCCGAGGGGAAAAGGAGTCCGGCTCAGAGGTGCTGAAACACAGCCAAGTCCGCAGAACTCCGCGTCTCATGTCTCTGGCTCTCAGTGCTTGTGTCTTAATGTCTCTTCTCAGTGGACACGTTTCAGTGAGACATGGGGCGCACGTGCACGCTCACTGTCAGGCACAAGCACGCGGGCCAGGTGTACAACTCCACTCCCAAAACAAGTAAACGTGCTCACCTAAAAGCGTCCAGAGCTGCAGCTCCATTAAGCAAGTTGAATATAACACCTAAGGAAGACCTGGGGGAGATTTTCAAAATAAAATGCGCTTTCCTAGAAACAATCTGTTCCTAATTTAAAAAAAAAAATCCCTGAGCCTGGTTCTGCTAGAGGTTTCTTCCCGTTCAAAGGGAGTTTTTCCTCTCCACTGTCGCTACAAGCATGCTTAGTTCAATTCAGTTTATTTCTATAGCTCCAATTCCCATCATGTCATCTCAGGTCTCTTTCCAGTTCACCAGATCATCCAGTCAGATTGATTCAAAGTTTTCTATCTAAGGAAAACCAGCTGATTGCATCGACTCATTGACTCTTCAGCAATCCCTCACACTAAGCATGCTTGTAGCAACAGTGGAGAGGAAAAACTCCCTTTGAACAGGAAGAAACCTCTAGAAGAACCAAAGCTTAGTGTGAGGGATTGCTGAAGAGTCAATGAGTCGATGCAATCAGCTGGTTTTCCTTAGATAGAAAACTTTGAATCAATCTCACTGGATGATCTGGTGAACTGGAAAGAGACCTGAGATGACATGATGGGAATTGGAGCTATAGAAATAAACTGAATAGAATTGAATTAATTTATTATTTATTATTATTTAGGAAAAAAAGATAAAATACAATGAAACAGCATTATACATATATATTTTGATATTACATTGAGAATATCAGTTGCAAATAACATATTTTTTCATCACACTACAGTTTCCTCTCTAATGAGCAACTGAAGTTTAAATCCCTCCCAGTCAGTCATCTAAATCAGATACGTTAAGAAAGGAGATTAATTTTAAACAGATGATATCGAATTGTGACTCCAAGCCGTCATTTTACAATGTTAACATTGCACACATTGGTACCAAATTTATTAGGATCCATCATTCCTGGATTCTTTGATGATTTTCTTGAAATATATTGAATTATTAATCAGCAACAGCTTTATTAATTAAATCAATGAGACAAATCGGGGCGCATTGGCAATAAAAATGCATAAATATCGGTGTAAAACTAGGCCTACAGCTTCAGTTTTAATCAACCTCCATTTGGCTTTTATTTTCAAATCCACGCTGCTAACTTCCGGTTATACTTGTATTAGTTATGTTGAGCTTAGTGTGCCTCAAACCTGACCTGAGGGAAGAAAATTATTTCACTGCGTCGCTATTATCAGATTACTTTGAAAGGCTACTTTTGACTTCAGCAATTAGGCGACTAATTGTTTTATCAAACTTCACAAACCAAAGTATTTACCTCCATAGAACTTTCTAATTTAATATGCTAATTTATATATCTAATTTATTAGATATATTTTTATGTAACTAGATTAAACATAAAATGTGTTTTTCCAATAAAAATCAAACATGTTTTACCAAACATTAAATCTATGTTTTTATTTAATTACCAACATTATCCAGAGAGCTGGTTTATATTTAAATAGTAGCATCCAGAATGAAGAAATCATGAAATAGAATAATGGGGAGGTGTAAATCAAAAACTTCATGCAGAGATGATGATGGACAGATTAAAAAAAATGTTTTTTAACGTCTATCAGCCGTTATTTCTTTAAATTATGGAAACTGAATATCACTATAAAAAAACAGAAAAATTAGAGATTTTTGTGCACCTAATAAAGTTTTAAAGACGCTTAGAAACCTGCTTAGTAGTTACATGTTACACGTTAGTGTTCATAACATATTTTATAGGTGAAATGAGAGATTTTGTGTAAACGTAGACAGTTTGGTTTCCCACTAACAACCCGTTTTGCCAGAGAATAAAACCTAAAATAACCAGGGTGAAATCTAAAAAGGCCAGCTCAGTGGGGTTGATTTCCGGCCCGGGGTCTTTCTGTTCTCCCTGAGCATGTGTGGGTTCTCTCTGGGTACTCTGGCTTCCTCCCACAGTCCATAAACATGACCGTTAGGTTAATTGGCTTCTCTAAATCCTCCTTAGGTGTGAGTGTGTGCGTGAATGTTTGTCCTGTTTGTCTCTTTGTTGTCCTGCGATGGACTGGAGACCTGTCCACCATGAACCCTGTCTCTCGCATGTAGACAGCCAGACATAGGCACCAGCACCCCTCGCGACTCCACTTTGGATAAGCGTGATGGAAAATGGATGGAAATCTAAAAATTGATACAAATTATGTTTTAAAAGGACTAAAAGGGAAATGCATGCACCTATTTTGCAGAGGGGGGAAGCAAAGCACAACATGGAGTTTTAAAGATATTTTGTCTTTACTTGGTTTGTTTCTGTTGAAGTTTTTGTCATGAAGGCAGCAGAGACAGAAGAAAATGTAGCTCCAACAGGGAGCAGCTTGGCTAACATACCTGTTGCTAGTGATAAACTGCATGGATTTTCATGTATTTGGGTATAATTAATCCAGTCAAACTAAAGCATCATTTTTTGGGGTTGCATTGTAACATTACAAACCTGTGGTCCAGATTTTGAGGCTCAGCTGGTGCATATCTACACATTTTATGGCAGACTGGGATAAGATGATTCAACACAGAAAACAGAGGCTGTTTTATTGTGTTTTCTTTCTTCTGACTGTTTTTTGTTTTTCAAGAAAACTACATTGTTTATTTTTCTTAATGGTTTGCCCATAATTTCCGTAAGACAGCAAAGACGATGCTTGCCCAGGGTGGCATTATGCAAGAACCGCTACTTCTCTCCTAGAGAACTGTCAATGTGCTCTTGTTTATCCCTTTGGGCATTAGAAGTGGCTCAGAGCTTATGTGCTTAATTGTTTCTTTCCTGAACAGAGCCATTATGGAGCTTGTTTATTGTTCCCTTTTCTAACATACAAAGTATAAACGGATCAGTACACCTATGTTTCTTTTGGATGTCTTCTTTTGTCTCTTCAAACCCCCAGTCTGCCTCTGGAAAAAGGCCAAGCACACCGAGTCTGGTTCTGCTGGAAGTTTCTTCCTGCTAAAAGGCTGATTTTTCTCTCTCAACTGTCACTGCATGCTTGGTCCGTGAGAGGAATTGCTCAGTCAACGCCAAAATGCAAGCAAATGTCTACTGTTGACAGCCACATGCTCGTCCAGGAGGAGTGTGTCCTGAAAAGTCTGAAACTCTGCAGGCATCATTTGCCTGTATGTCATGACTCAGCACTTTTTGTTTCTGTTTGTTTTCTTTTTTTAGTTTTCAGTTATACTTTGATTTATATCTTTCTGTGTTTTCTAGTGTATTGGTTTCATTTCCATTTTGTGTTATTCTAGTTATTTTTGATTGTATTT
Organism: Cyprinodon tularosa; assembly: GCF_016077235.1. NCBI lineage: Eukaryota > Metazoa > Chordata > Actinopteri > Cyprinodontiformes > Cyprinodontidae > Cyprinodon > Cyprinodon tularosa. The sequence goes on along the minus strand of NW_024039250.1, from coordinate 675,585 downwards.
GAGTTCTTAGGTATTTCTTGTTTGCCCTCTGCTGCCCTCTTGTGTCAGTCTCTTTTTCCCTAGCTCCCTTCTAGACTCCTCTGTTCACACCTGCTCCCAATCTGCTAATTAGCCTGGTCTCCCATTTATACACCTCATATTCAGTCACTGTTTGCAGGTTCATTATCGCTTTTGTTTTGTCGTTCAGTCGTCTCCTTGCTGTTTGTTCACTCTGATGTTACTGGATTTTTTATTTTTATTTTTGGTTCTGAGGATTTTGTATTTTTGCCTATGATGCATTTGACGTGTAATTAAATCAACAAAACCCTCCTCACCTCTGCATTTAGGTCCTCAAAAACCGCCCCTTAACCGTGACACTGTGTGACAGTTGGTGTTTATGATGCAACAAAACAAAACGTACCGTACGTAACTGGCATCCCTGAGTCCATGGCAAAAATAACTGCTGGAAAAAAAAGAAAAAAAGAAAATGAAACAAGGTCTATGCAGCACTTTTTCAAAAACACTTCTGTATTATCCACACGATGTTTGGTATTTTGTTTTTGCTGAATGGCTGTAAAAAAAAAAAGTGAAACATTGGCTGGTTTACATTTTTTACATTTGGCTTGTAAATAAGAGCATTTTCAGATAGAGGGGATAACAACAGTTAAATATAATATGGCAGCTGTGGGATTGCTTCGCTGCTTCAGAACAACTCCTGCTTCCTCCTTTAATCCACAAAGCGTGAACGGCAGGTCATCTGGCATCTCTAAATTGCTCTCTGGTCTGAGTGTATGTATGTTGTTTTTCTTGGTCATCTCTGACATGTATTAGAAAGGTCTGGTAACCTCCATTAGTGACCCAAATGTATTTAGGTCTGACCTTAAATACAGCTGATAACCTTGCCACGACCTTGACAAGACTCTTCACACTCGAAAATCCTCTAGTATTGATGAGGTAAAAGACTTCTGCAAAGATAAGATGAACAAAATAATCCAACATAAGACTGTTGTCAGGTATTGCAATCTCTTGACGACGGTTGTAGCTGTCAAGGGTTGCACAGCAAAACATAAAAAAAATCAAATCAGTTTACAATGCTAATCTTGGTCCAGTTTTCTTTTGTATTCTATAATAAAATAGCCTAAGAACAGTATGAGAGACTACAGGGTCAACACCGGAAATGTCATGTTTGGTTTAAGGTTCCTAACCCACATGCAGAACACACGGAAACAGGAGAAAAGTTCCAAGGTTTATTGAATAAACACAGTGTCAATAAAGAACTGATCCAAGGGATAATCAGATCCAGGACTGGTCACGACTGGGTTCACTGCAGAGGGGGACAGAGGGGTTAGCTGATGTCCAGGTAATTTGCAGGATGAGAGAGTGCAGGTCTGTACCTGTTCTGGAGTTTGAGCAGAGCGGCAGAGGGGGGGAACCAGGAGGGTCCAGAGGCTGTCGGCAGGCTGAGGGCTTGGCGGAGGCAGAGCTTGATTTGAGTGCTTGCTGATCACAGGTTTGAGTTTCCCTTCCAGATTCTTCAGAGAGCGGGCAGGCAGGTCTTTGACTGGTTAGATTCTCCAGGGTTCTTCAGAGACCAGACAGACATATTTCCAACAGAGAAACTCTTCAGGGTTTCTGGTTTCAGGCAGGTTCAACCTGGTAAGCAGAGAGGACAAAACAGATTAGGTTCAGGTTAAGGTTTTCTGGGAGTCAGAGATTCAGACAGGCAGGTTGGCTCAGGCTTGCTAACCATAACTGGCAAAACACCCTGGCGCCGGAGTGATGTCCTCTGCCTCCTTATATACTGGTCTCCTGATGAGCAAACGAGCTCCAGGAGACCTAGAACGCCCTCTGGTGGAGAAAAGTGGACAGACCTCCAGATCCCAACAGGAAAATATTGAATTAAGGCACACTGTTAGAAGCTCAGAACATAGGACCCAGAATTCAAGCAGACAGATCAGGGTATTTACAAAACAAGCATTTATTAAGGAACTCGGCGTGCAGCTGCTCGTCAGCAGGTACAGGTTCTCTGGATTCTCTGTAGAGGCGGCCACACAGGTTAGTCACTTCAGAACAATAATCAGCAAGTGAGCGACTAACCTGGTAAAGGTCAGTTTGAGCCCAGAAGACAAAGTGAGGTCTGGAGGGATTGTTTCTCTGTAGCTTGCGACAGAAGCCGCTTCCAGAGTTCCAGGAACGAAGCAGAGCAGCGACAAGCAGAAGCCCTCTGCAGAGGAGCAGGATAATCCAAAGGCAGAGTCAAAGCAGAAACAGGTTTCCAGGCTAGAAGATCAGAAGTCTGAAGAGGCGCCGAAGGGAAATCATGGGGTCAGAAGACAGGTCCAAGTTCGTAAGCAGGCAGAATCCAGGTAACAGTCAGAACTAGTCAGGATCAGGTCATCACCAACTGACAGATAGCTCATTAACTAACAGACTTCTTGAAGAAAGAGATTTTATGTCAAATAAACCACATTTAACAGTTTTAATATTTTCCAAAGTTATTTTTTATTTTAATTAGATTATCATGTTTTACTCCTTCAGGAATCTGTTCTTATTTATTTGATTTTGTTCGTGGACAAGACACTGTCTGGATGGAGTAAAGAGTGGGTAACAGTAGACAAGCTGCAGAGAGGTCTGTTAAACTACAACTTCCTGGTCTGCACCCTGGGGGGTCAGGGTTTTGGAGGACTGATAAATGTGGCCAGAGTCCTAGAAAGAAGAGCTGCACCATCCAAAGTGGGATGGATGCCGTCTCTCCGAATCAGACCAGGCTTTCCCCAAAAGGATTGCCAATTATTAAAGGAATAGTACACCCAAAACATGATTAGCCTTCATTTTCTACTCACCCCCATGCTGAACAACACTCTGGAGTACTTTTTTGATATCTCAAATGCATCTGGAGATCTGGGAGGCTTCTTGCTGTCTGCTGACATTCAAATAATGGAGGTCTATGGCGCCCGAGGCAGAAAGGTCCATAAAAGTCCACAAAAAACGTGTCAATATTCCTCCATACTGCTCGTCCAATGTATTCCAAGTGTCCTGAGTGGGTAGCATCCAGAATTTACTCGAAACAAAGTCATTTAGAATGTTTTTAGAGCATAAACAGTAGTGTATAGGATTTCCTGAAAGCGCGCACACGCGCGCTCACGACGCTACGGAAGCCGGCAGACCAAACCAGCGCATTCAGCTCGGCAAAGAACTCCTGCTCTTCCTCAACACTGAAGTCCTCAGATATTTTTCTTTCGTTGTTTCTTTCTTTGCACAGGTAAACAGCGCATTTCTTCTTCTACGCTTGCATTATTGGAAGAGCAGACGCTGAATGCGCACTTTCATCTGGTTTGATCTGCCGGCTTCCGTAGCGTCGTGAACGCGCTTTCAGGAAATCCTATACACTACTGTTTATGCTCTAAAAACATTCTAAATGACTTCGTTTCGAGTAAATTCTGGATGCTACTGTTAAAGAAAAATTATTATTTTTTAGACTTTATTACAGTTAATCTTATGGCATGTGTAAACACTCTCACTTGAACATATTTCTTAATTTTGAACAAGGCTGTGTTAATGATTTAAAACTACTAATGGGTAAGTATTCAAAGCACAGGAGGCCCCCCGCATTCCACAAGCTGTCTGTGAGAGCTTATCTTGTGTTTTATGACTTTAGGAATTCTAGATGCCAGGACAAGCTTTCCGCCTTTTCTTGTTAAAACAAAGAAGCAAATGACCCCAGATGTTTGCAGTAAATAAGGGGAAGCCCTAGCAGTGTCAGAGATGGCGTTTGGTTGGAGGACCGAGGGCCAGCCCCTTTTTGAATGGATTAGATACAAGAGGATAAAGCTTTCTAAATAGAAGAAAAAGATCAGATTTGCCCTTGCAACTCTCCAAAGATGTCTCTGTACTCTTTGCTTTCTTTCCTCCTATGTCAGGTAATGGAATGTATGTCTCTGTTGTTCTGCAGTTTCTGGTGTAGGTTTGTGCATTGTCTTATTTCTAAAGTGTATGCATTGTCTTATATTGGATTAAACTCTGTAATTCTGTGACGTCAACACGCAATGTTGGTTTTATTACCAAACGCAGCTCGCCGAGTGGACCTGGGGAAGGGAAGAATCAGAAGCCAATCTTTTTCCAAAGTTAACTGCGCACTTTCATCTGGTTTGATCTGCCGGCTTCCGTAGCGTCGTGAACGCGCTTTCAGGAAATCCTATACACTACTGTTTATGCTCTAAAAACATTCTAAATGACTTCGTTTCGAGTAAATTCTGGATGCTACCCACTCAGGACACTTGGAATACATTGGACGAGCAGTATGGAGCAGTATTTCTGTAAACATTGATTAAAGCTCCAGAGCTTTTTTTTTTACATATACTTAAACTGCTAAAATATAATTGGCTCATTAGACATCTGCTTAAATGAACAGCTGCACAGGTTTCCGCTTCAGCACTCTCACATTTTCAAAGCTGTTTATAAATAATTAATGATCTGAAATAATATATATATATGTAAGATCACTAGAAAATCCCATCAGGTGATTCGATTTCAATTTCTCCTTGTTTGTAATGCAGAAAAGTGCAGAGCTTAGTGTCTTTCTTAACAACAGCTTATAGAGGAAGACCAACAGCCTCCGATCCCGCTGCGCTCAAAGGCTTAACACATCTAATTTATCACATCCACTTATACAAATCAAGTCATTTGCAATTTTCAAGTTAGAACACCTGTGCGCCTCTGCATCAGGAAGTCTAGTGACTACGCAGACTGTGGTTCCTTCCTGCACCAGCTGGAGGTTAAAGCTTGGAAGGATCTTACAGGAATGAAATAACCACTGTTAGGTTTATTATTTATACATCATGTGCATTGTTACTTTGTTAGTCAGATTAGACAGAGTAGAAGGCCTTCCTTCACATTGTGGACGTCACTGTGTACGGAGGTCATCTAATCAGGACAGCCTTCATGTCTTTAAAAAAACACAGGATATGGGCACATCTTGGAGCCGGTCTGATAGAGGAGAGCTATCTGTAACCCTGAGGTATAGAGGCAAGCTGCATGGAGTTCAAGACATGGATGGCGTGTCAGTTTCTGATACGGACAGCTAAACATCAACATGATGCAACACATAGACACATGAGCTATAAGAAGCAGGAGATGACGTTGTTCGGGGCTCAATCTTTGCCGGACGCTCGTGGACGTGATTTTTGAGCCCACAGCTGTGCAAGCTCCAAGCATTTTCTCTGTCCTGTAACGACCTGATCTGGAATAAACTCTGTTACTTTTTTACTCCTGTTTTATAGTCCTTTTTATATGTTTTACCCAGTTTGAGTTAAGAGTAGTAAATAACTTGCTTCCAGGAAAAGGACCGTGAGGAAGCCCCCGAGGCGCAACGCCCTTTTTTAGGGGACATAACTTCCTCATTGTTGACACAGCTAATGGCTAATTTACTCTGTAACTTAACATTTCACCCTTTGACAGTTAAAAAAAGCTTCAAAAACAGAACATTTTGTATGCTTTGCATAATTTGGGTTAAATTATATTTTTTTTCTGGGAATTTTAATATGCAAGCATTCATGCCCAATAGCAGCTTTGTGATAAAAGCAGCAAATTAATTCTTTCCAGCTTTTAATTTTTAAATTGTTGGGTTTATGGCCATAGTGAAGCTCACACATTATTATTTTTCTAAGCTTCTTATCTCGGGAACTAGTTGGTATTCCTCAAAGCTCTTACATGGCGCTGACTCCAGTGTGTTATCTTCACACCTTCATTTTAGCAACATTCTTTTAGTTTGTGCTGCTTTCTGGAACATCTTTGTCTTTGTGTTGTCAACAACAGTGTTGCTGCTGTTTTATGTTCTGGATCATGAATAAAAATGTGCTGTGCTGCAGAGTCCTTTCTGATTGCACCCGTCTTTTCTCTTTCATATCTAACCTCAAACCCATTTTTCACAGTAATTTTTGATCATCTTATCATTGTCCTTGTTGTCATTTAGCTGACATATGAATATGTCAAAGTTTCTGGGGTTTTCCTTTTATTGCATCATGGTGTTATGATGCCAATGTTCACTGCTTAAAAATTATGTTAGCTCTCCGGATTTATTAAATTAAGTTAGCTTTTGTTTTTAAGTAATTGTGTTCATGTTGACAAACTTGAAGAATATCATTAATATTATATTAAATGCAGGTTTGCCTAATTTTCGACAGAAAAAAAAACATCCTATATAAAATATTTTAGAAAAATGTTTTAAAAATATTAAATCTTGTTTAGTCGAACCACAGTTTTCAGACAGTGATTTTCATATCTGCAGGGTGATCAGATCTGAGTCTGTGTCCTCAAAGATGCTCATTGACGCCAGTCTGTAAAAGTTTATAGAGGTGCTGAGGTAAATTACCGATTGTTAACACTGTGAGGGTGGAAATCAGGCCTCCTTCTCTGTGCCAACACTGACTTGCTTGTGCTCCGCCTCTTATTGTCTCTCTTTTCAGAAATAATCAATTCTATCCAGTTTATTTCTATAGCTCCAATTCACATCATGTCATCTCAGGTCACTTTCCAGTTCACCAGATCATCCAGTCAGATTGATTCAAAGTTTTCTATCTAAGGAAAACCAGCTGATTGCATCGACTCATTGACTCTTCAGCAATCCCTCACACTAAGCATGCTTGTAGCGACAGTGGAGAGGAAAAACTCCCTTTGAACAGGAAGAAACCTCCAGCAGAACCAGGCTCAGTGTGAGCGGCCATCTGCTGAGGCCCACTGGGGTTCAAGGAGACAGAAGCAGACATAGAAAAAGAAGCATAGATACAAAAGGCAACTGTCAACCAGCTCCACAGGCGGCCCCGTCCAGGAAACACACAGCCAGGCAGACGAGCTCCGAGCCAGCTCCCATGTCAGAGGATGAAGAGAGCACATCCAGTTAGTCACAGTCAGAGAAACAGGACTACACTGGAAAACAGGCCAAGCTCCAACATCTAGAAACAAAGGTGTTGATGGCAGCAGCACAGCTGATATTTCTCTCCAGGATGGAGTCACAGCCAAACAGGAACAGACCAGATGAAGCTACTATGAGAAAAAGCAGAGAGAGCAGAACGTTAGAGATTGAACTAACAGATTCTGCAGAGTGGGAGAATAGAGATAGAATGAAGCAGGATGATGAAAAAGGGGTCCCTATGTCCTCCAGCAGTCTAAGCCTATAGCAGCAGAACTATAGAGATAGCTCAGGATAACCTGAGCCACTCTAACTAGAAGCTTTATCAAAAAGGAAAGTTTTAAGTTCCACAGGAGAGGAGCCTGATAACTAAAAGATCTGCCTCACATTCTACTTTTAGAAATTCTAGGAACCACTAGAATCCTGTTTCTAGTCAGTCCATCATCTAAAGTCCTCTGCCTCCTTTTCTTCCAGAACTAACCAGGATCCATCCAAATAATCTCGCTCTCTCTGTTTGCTCCTCTCAGGATTTGCTGTCTGGACTCCATCTCCTATCCACACCTTTACTCACCTGCCTGATCACGATCAAATCTTCTGCCATCTCTGCTGAAAACAAGGGAAAGGATATTAACGGCATTCACCACCAAACACCACAATACGAGCATCCTTGCTTACCTTTGAAAACTTAATCAGCAGTAACACTAAAGTGGATGCTTCCTCTCAATCTGATCAACCTGGAAGACACCTTCATCTTTATTTTCTGTCAGTTAACCAATAAATCCACTTGTTGCCTGAACAAGGGTCTCTCTATCCGCACAATACCTAGATCTATACACTGATAGCTTAGTTAACCCAGAAAAATTGGTTTTGTTTACCTCTTTATTTCAGCATCATAGATAATTCAGAGGGACTTGGTTTAAATTGATAGTATGGAATTAGTACAGTTTGAAAAGAACATCATAATCCAAGTTTAACTGCTTATCATTCCATTAAAATTCCTCCTTTCTGGCTGTTTGCTGAATGCATTATCTCCAAACAAGTCACTGAACATGTGAGAATTTGGAACAAACTGGTTTGTCTGCAAAACGTCTGGGTTTGCATCAGTTGTTGAACTACATGCCTTATAATGTTTTATTTCATCAGAGCAGCTAGAATAATGACGCGTCGGTTCATGTCTCCGTTTTCTAGCAACAGTACAGTACAGAGCCTTAACCTTATATAAAGCACCCTGACCTTCTAATAATGTTCTTTTAATCTAAATAAAGCAGCTTATAGTTCCCTCTCTGCTCATAAAATCACAACAGTCTGAATGCCACTGTGTGCTCAGGCTGAAAGGTATCATTTATTTCTGAAAAAATCCAGAGTGTGATGGTGAGAGGGATAAACGGATGAAAAATCAAACAACGGCTACATATAACAATGCTAACATTTGTAGGCAGGTTTAACTTATATTTTCATAATAAAAAAAAAAAAAAACAGTGCCTAAAAAATGTTATCATGTTGGCAAGGACCTATTTAGAAGGTGTTGCTAAGTTTCTAAAATAAAAATATTTGAGTTCCAGGTTTTATCCAGCAGCACAAACAAAGCCTTGTTTTGTTTTGAAAAGATGCAAATAGAAACGGATGAACGGGACCCCCCCTCATACACTGCAAAAAATGTAAATCTAAATAAGTAATTTTTTCTTAAAATAAGCAATTTTTTTTCTTGAATTGAGGAGGTAAGTGAGACACTTTGCCAATGGAACAAGAAAATTTACATTTAAAATAAGAAAAAATAACTGCGTGGTCTAACTTAAAGTGCATATTATCTAATTATCTTATTCTAAGAGTAAAAATACTCATTCTAACGATCTTATTTACCTGCTCAAATTAAGATTAAATTCGCTTAATTTAAGAATTTTTGTACTTATTTCTAGATCGTTTTTGCAGTGTACCTGTCTATGTCTCTGAAAGGGGGGTCGTTAAAGGGAATTGTTGGCCTGGCTGAATAGGCGAGGTCTTCTGGTCCCCTATAAAGGAGTTGGGCTGCGATGATAGTTGCTCAATTGCTGCATAATATAAGAGCCTGGAACTCAACGCTGTTTCTGACATTTTGAATTGAAAAATCTTCCTGGATGAATGTCTTCAAACTTGGAAACAAAGTCCAGTGGATTGATTTCTAACTTTTTTGGAACGACTATGACCAGGATGACCGAGAATCTTCACCAGCATAAAATAAAAATAGATTTTTATAGTCAAGCTAAATAGATTGAGACATAGTTTACCCAAAGTCTTTAGGATGCCAATGCATTAAGGTCGTAAGTGCCAATGCACTATACACAAGTGAATAAAGTGAATGTGATTGGTCGTTTATCAAGGGGGCGGGATTGTTGAGGTGGAAGGTTCGCAAGCAGGTTTGGTTGTGGCCGGTTTGTGGGAAGCATCTTGCTAACTGTTAGGTTTATTCAATGATGATTATAAATTTAATGTGTTCATATGAAACATTGTAGAAATGAGATGCTTCGCTCTGTCTTATGATTCAATCAGGAACCACTGATTACAGCCAGTAGAGCATCCTTTCTTTATGAACTGATCAATTGTTCTGTCAGAACAATACTCTGTTTGTAACCATGTGTCATGTTCTGTTAATAAAGTGCTCTGCAGAGGAGGTCCGGGGGAGACAGAGTGTTTGAGTCTGGGGTGCAACTGTCTCTCCTCCTGCAGGAGCTGTTAGAATATCCCTTACTGTGTATTTCAGTTCTTCTTTCACAAACCTACATTTTTGAACCCAACACTAACCAGTTAGCAACTTAGTGCTAGCAGGTTCCCAATGGGAAATTCCATTGGGACCAAGTAGCACTAAATTGGTGACTTAGAAAGGTCAAGGAACGCTATGGACAGAGGAAACATGCAAGAGGAGGAGAGTTTAGTGTCGGAGGTCGTGGATGAGTCTCCTCCGTCATCCATTTTTTATTTAGAGGAGGAAAGCGGGGACGAAGATGTTGTGGAAGAGGACGCCAGGGCGGCAGAAGCTTGGTTTGTGAGAATGTTTCAGTGAGATGATTCATTCTAGATGATTCATTCTAGTCCACTACTGAGGGGTTACATCTCTAAATAAATTTCAATAACAGTTTGTGTGTGGTCTTACATTTACAGAAATAAACCACATCATATATTTTGTTCTAATTTATTAGGATGTGTTAATCCATTGCTACATTAATACTGAAATATTGCATTGTTGTGTCCTATAATGGAGGTCTTCAACAGGGGGGCCACGAGGGTCCCAGTAATAGATTACTGGGATCTATGGAGAGACCCTTAGCCTTATATTTCACATGCACTTAACATTCAACTAGTGATCAAAAGTTCATTGCTGGCTGTTAATGTTTTTCACAATTAGAGCTGACACACAGAAGTCATCAAATTCACCCGGATAGAAACCTACTTGATTTTAGTAAAGACTGAAGCAGGCAGTTGCAGCTCCCCTTCCTTGGCGCTATAGTGGGAGCAGAGCTAGAGTGTTTGTGAGAATAGTTTTTTAGACGGAGCTGCAAGTTTCCCAGCAGGGCAGGACAGGTCCTCAAATCAGTGTACACATTATCCCCCATAGTTAACCACCTGGCTTGTACCTGGAAACCCTCTTATGTGAGTCTTTCTGGTTTTTGGGGGAGACGACTTATCTTCACGACCTACAACTGGCATCTCCTTCCTCCCGTGACCTCGAAGTGTCTACCTGTTTACCCTCCAATGCTCCATGGGAACCTTCCTCATTAATCTCTCTCCTGCAATCAGCTCACCACATGGAAAAATAATCCTAACCAACACTAAGAAAACTAAGTGTCCCATGGCCTATGTTCCCAGAAAATATATTTATAAATGTTGCTGTTGCTTTATAAAATATGCAGTCGCCTTGTACTAAAATACACTTTAAATTGCTGTTCGAAATGAACCATGTACCCCAGAGGTCTGAAGAGACCTGCCTAATCAGTGTTCCCAAGGGAAAAGAAATAAACAATAGGATCTAGACGGTAGTTTCTATGTTCCTCACCTCTGGAATAACAATTTTAGAAAACCTTAGATGTAAAGAAATTGGTAAAATGAACTGAAAAAACTTGTTTATAGCAGCTGTCTATCAAAGCATTGGACTAATCTATTGCTTATCAACTGCTGGAGAGTAATTCAAGCATAATTCTTTTTTTTTTAAAAAACCGGGGGGAAAAAAATTTTTTTTGGGGGAAAAAAAAATTTTTTTCCCCCTTTTTCCGGCCAAAAAACCCGGGAAAAAAAATTTTTTTGGGTTTTTTTGGGCCAAAAAAAAGGGAAAAAAATTTTTCCCAATTTTTTTTAAAAAAAGGGGAAAAACCCCCCTTTTTTTTTTTGGGTTTTTTGGGGGGGTTTTTTTTAAAAAATTTTTTAAACCCCTAAAACCCCCCCCCTTTTCCCCCCCCCCTTTTTTTTTTTTTCCCCCTTTTTTCCCAAAAAAAATTTTTAAAAATTTTTTTAAAAAAATTTTTCCCCCGGCCCCAAAAAAAAAATTTTTTTTGGGGTTTTTTTAAAAAGGGGTTTCCCTTTCCCCCCCCTTTTTTTTCCCCAAATTTTTCCCCAAAAAAACCCCCCCCCCCAAAAATAATTTCCCAAAAAAAAAAAAATTAATTTTTTCCCAAAATTTTAAAAAAATTTTTTTTTTAAAAAAAGGGGTTTTTTAAAAAACCCCAAAAAATTTTTTTATGAAAGGGGGAAAAAAAATTTTTTTAAATTTTTTTAAAAAAAATTTTTTTAAAAAAAAAAATTTTTTTTTTTTTTTTGGAAAAAAAAAAATTTTTTTTAAAAAAATTTTAAAGGGGAAAAAATTTTTAAATTTTAAAACCAAAAAACCTTTTTTCTTTTTTTTGGGAAATTTTTTTTTTTAAATTTTTTTTTAAAAAAAAAAATTTTTTTTAAAAAATTTTTAAAAATTTTTTTTTTAAAAAAAAAAAGGGGAAATTTTTTTGGGGGGTTTCCCCTTTTTTTTAAAAAAAATTTTTTTCCCCTTTTTTTTTTCCTTTTGTTTTTTTTTAAACTTTTTTTTTAAAAAAGGGTTTGGGGGCCCGGGGGAAAAAAAAAAGGTTATTTTTTTTTGGGGGGGGAAAAATTGAAAAAAAAGCCCTTGTTTTTTTTAAAAAAATTCCCCGAAAAAAAAAAAATTTTTAAATTTTGGAAAAAAAAGGGGGGTTTTAAAAAAAAATTTGGGTTAAAAATTTTGGGGGAAAATTTAAAAAAAAAACCCCCCAAAAAAAAATAATAAAAAAAAAAAAAAAAAAAAAAAAAAATAACCCAAAAATAAAAACCTTTAACCCCCCCCCCTTTTTCCCCCCCCCCAAAAACCCCCCCCCAATAAAACCCCCCCCCCCCCCCCCTCCCCCCCAACCCCCCTTCCCCCCCCCCCCCCCTTAAAAAAAAAAAATTTTTCCCCGGGGGGAAAAAAAAAAAAATTTTTAAAAAAAAACCTTTTCCCCCCCCCCCCCAAAAAAAAAAAAAAAAAAAGGGAAAAAAAAAAAAAAAAAAAAAAAACCCCCCCCCTTTTTTTTGGGGGGAAAATTTTAATAATAAAAAACCCCCCAAAAAAAACCCCCAAAAAAAAAAATTTTTTTAAAAAAAAATTTTTAAAAAAACCAGGGAAAAAATCCCCCCCAAAAAAAAAAATCCTAATCCCCCCAAAAAAAAAAAAAAAAACCCCCCCCCCCAAAAAAAACCCCCCCAAAAACCCCCCAAAAAAAAAATCCCAATTTTTAAAAAAAAAAAAAAAAAAAATTTTTTCCCTTAAAATTTTTTTTAAAACCCCCCCAAAAAATAACCCCCCCCCCCCCGGGGGGTTTTAAAATTCCCCCCCCCAAAAAAAAAAAAATTTTAAAAACCCAAAAAAAAAAAAAAAAAAAATAAATAAAAAAAAATTTTTAAAAATTTTTAAATTTTTTTTCCCCCCCTTTTAAACCCCCCCCAAAAAAAAAATAATAAACCCAAGAAAAAAAAAAAAATTTTTTTTTAAAAAAAAAATTTTTTTTAAAAAAACCCAAAAAAATTTTTTCCCCCAAAAAAAAATTAAAACCCAAAAAAAAAAACCCCCAATTTTTTAAATAATCCCCATAAAAAAAAAAACCAAAAAAATTCCGGGAAAAAAACCCCCCCCTTTTTAATTATTTTTTTAAAAAAAAAACCCCCAAAAAAAAAAAAAATTTTTGGGGAAAAAAACCCAAAAAAAAACCTTTTAAAAAAAATTTTAAAAAAAAAAAAAAAAATTTTTTTAAAAATAAAATTTTTTAAAAAACCCCATTTTTCCCCCCTTTTAAAAAAAAATTTTTTCCCCCAGGGAAAAAAAATTTTTTCCCCAATTTTTGTTTCCCCCCCCAAAAAAACCCCAAAAAAAAAAAATAAAAAAAAAAGGGTTAAAAAATAAAAAAAAGGGAAAAAAAAAAAAACCCCCCCCAAAAACCCCATTTTTTTTTTTAAAAAAAAACAAAAACCCCCCAAAAACCCCAAAAAACCCCCCCAAATTTTTTCCCTTTTCCCCAAAAAAAAAAAAAAATTTTTTTTTTAAAAAAAAAAAATTTTTATTTTTCCCCCCAATTTTAAAAAAAACCCCCCCCCAAAAAAAAAAAAACCCCCCCCCCAAAAAAAAAAAATTTTCCCATTTTTTAAAAAAAACCCCCCATCCATTAATCCATTTAAAATAAAAATTTTAAAAAAAATTTTTTAAAAAAAAAAAAAAAAAAAAAAATTTTTTTTAAAAAATTTTTCCCCCCAATAATAAACCCCCCAAAATATAATAATTTTTTCCCCCCCCCCTTTTTTTAAAAAACCCCCCCCCCCCCCCCCCCCCAAAAAAAAAAACCAAAAATAAAATTGAAATTTTTTTTAAAAAAAAAAAATTTTAAAATAAGGCCCCCCCCAAAAAACCCCCCAAACCCTTTTCCCCCTTTAAAATAAAAAAAAAAACCCCCCACCCCCCCCCAAAAAAAATAATTTTTATAAAAAAAACCCCCCCCCCCCCAAAAAAAAAAATTTTTTTAAAAAAAAAAGCCCCCTTTTTTTTTTTTTTAAAAAAAATTTTTTCCCCCTTTTCCCCCCCCCTTTAATAAATAATTTTAAAAAAAAAATTTTTTTCCCCATATAATCCTTTCCCTTTTTTTAAAAATTTTGGGTTTTTTTAAAAAAAAACCCCCCCCCCCAAAAAAAAAAAAATTTTAAAAAAAAAAAATTTTTAAATAATTAATTTTTTTAAAAAAAAAAAAAAAAAATTTTTCCCCAATAATAAAAAAAACCCTTTCCCAAATAAAAAAAAGGAATAAACCCCATTTTAAATTAATAATAAAAAAACCCCCAAAAAATTTTTAAAAAAAAAATAAACCCCAAACCCTAAATTTTCCCCCCCAAAAACCCCTTTTTAAAACCCCCCCTTTTTTAAAAAACCCCCAAAACCATCCATTTTTAAAAACCCCCTTTTTTTTCCCCCCCCCCCCCCCCCAAAAAAAAATTTCCCCCCTTTTTTTTTTTTTAAAAAAAAAAAAAAAAATTTTTTTAAAAAAAACCCTTTTTGGGGGAAAAAAAAAAAAACCCCCAAAAAAAAAAAAATTTCCCCCCCAAAATAAAAAACCCTTTCCCATTTTTAAAAATTTTAAAAAAAAATTTCCAAAATAAAGGGGAAAAAAATAAAAAAATAACCCCAAAAAAATCCCCCCCCAATTCCAAAAAAAAAACCCAAAATTAAAAAAAAAAAAAAACCTAAAAAAATAAAAAAATATCCCCCCCGGTTTTAAAAAAAAAAAAAAAAAACCCCAATTTTAAATAAAAGGGGCCCCCAAAATAATCCATTTTCCCTTTTTTCCAAAAAACCCCCCTTTTAAAAAATAAGAACATAAAATAAAAACCCGGGAACCAAAAAAACCAAAAAATTTTTAAAAAATTTTTAAAACCCCCCCCCCCCCAAAAAAAAAAAAAAAAAAAAAAAATCCCCCCCAAAAAAAAAAAATTTTAATGATTTTAAAAAAAACCCCAAAAAAAAAATTTTTTTTAAAAAAACCCCCCCCCTTTTAAAAAAAAAAAAAAAAAAAATTTTAAAATAATATAATTTTTTTTTAAAAAAAAAATTTAAAAAAAATTTTTGGGGGTTTTTAACCAAAATTTTAAAAAAATTGGGAAAAAATTTTTAAGGGGTTTAAACCAAAAAAATTTTTTTTAAAAATTTAAAAAAAAAAAAAAAAAAAAATTTTTTTTTTTAAAAAAAAATTTTTTTTTTGGGGGCCAAAAATTTGGGGGAAAAAGGAAAATTTTGGGGGGGGAAAAAAAAAAAACCCAAAAAGGGGAAATTTTTAAAATTTTAAAAAAATTTTTTTCCCTTTTTTAAAAAAAAAAAAATTTTTTTTTAAAAAAAAATTTTCCCAAAAAAAAAAAATTTTTTTTTTTGGGTTTTTAACCCAAAAAAAATTTTTTTAAAAAAAGGGGAAAAAAAGGGTTTAAAAAAAAGGGGAAAAAAAAAGGGGGAAAAATTTTTTTTTTTTTAAAACTTCCCCCTTTTTAAAAAATTTTTGGCCCGGGTTAAATGTTTCCCAAAAACCCCAAAAAAATTTCCCCCCCCAAAAAAGGGGTTGGGCCTTTTAAAATTTTTTTAAAAAATTAAAAAAAAAAAAATAAATTTTTTTAAAAATTTTAAATAAAAAAAAAAAAAAAAAAAAAATTTAATTGGGTTTTTTAAATTTTAATTTAAAAAAAATTTAAAAAAAATTTTTAAAAAAAAAAGGGAAAAAAAAACCCCCAAAACCCTTTTCCCCCCAAACCTTTAAAAAAAACCCCCAAATTTAATTTCCAAAAAAAAATTTTTTTTTTTTTTTTTTAAAAAAAAAAAAAAAATTTTTTTTTCCCCCCAAAACCCCTTTCCCATTTTTTCCCCCCCTTTTAATTTTTTTAAAAAATTTTTTAAAAAAAAAAAAAAAATTTTTTTTTTCCCCCCCCAAAAAAAAAAAAAAAAAATTTTTTTTCCCGAATTTTAAAATAATTTAAAATTTTTTTTTTTTAAAAATTTTTTTAAAAAAAAAAAACCCCCCCATCCTTAAAATATAATTTTTCCCCCCAAAATTTTTCCCTTTTTAAAAAAGGGGGGAAAAAAAAATTTTTTAATAAACCCAAAAAAAAAAAATTTTAAAAAAAAAAAAAATTTTTTTTTTAAAAGGAAACCCCTGTTAAAAAAAAAAAAAACCCCCCAAAAAAAAAATTTTAAAAAATACCCCAAAACCCCCCTTTTTTTTTTTAAAAAAAAATAAAAATAAAATAATTTTAAAAATTTTTAAAAATATAATTTAACCCAAAAAAAAAAAAAAAAAAAACCCCCCCAAAAAAAAAAATTTTTCCCCTTTTAAATTCCCCCAAATTTAAAAAAAAAAAAAATTTCCCCCCCTTTTTAAAAAATAAAATCCCCTTTAAAATAAAACCCCCCCCCAAAAAAAAATTTTTTTTTCCATTTTTTTTTTTAAAAAAAAATTTTAAAAAAAAAAATAAATTTTAAAAAAAAAAAAAATTTTAAAAAAAAAAAAAAAAACCCCCCCCCCCCAAAAAAAAAAAAAAATTTTTTTTTCCCAAAAAAAAATTTTAATCCCCCCCCTTTTTTAAAAAAAAAAAAAAAAAAAACCCCCCCCCCAAAAAAAAAATAATAAAAAAAAAAAAAAAAAAAAAAAAACCCCCCCCCCCCCCCCAAAAAAAAAAATTTTTTTAAAAATAAAATTTTAAATAAAAAAACCCCCCCCAAAAAAAAAAAAAAAAACCCCCCAAAAAAAAAACCCCAAATAATAAAAAAAAAAAAAAAAAAACCCCCCCCCCCCAAAATATTTTTTTTTCCCCCCCCCTTTTTAAAAAAAAATAAAAAAAAAATTTAAAAAAAATTTTTCCCTTTTTAAAAAATTTAAAAAAAAAAAAAATTTCCCCAAAAATTTAAAAAAAACCCCCCCCCAAATAAAAATTTAAAAAAAAAACCCCCCGGGGGAAAAAAAAATAAAAAAAAACCCCCCCCCAAAAAATTTTCCCTTTAAACCCCAAAAAATTTTTAAACCCCTTTCCCCCCCCCCATAAAAAAAAAAAAAAAAAAAAATTAATAACCCCCCTTTTTAAAAAACCCCCAAAATCCAAAAAAAAACCCCCCCCCAAAAAATTTTTTTTTTAAAAAAAAAAAACCCCATTTTAAAAAAAATCCCCCAAAAAAAAAAAACCCCCCCCAAAAATTTTTAAACCCTTTCCCCAAAAAACCCCCCCCCCCCCTTTTTTTAAAATATTTAAAAAAACCCCCCCCCCAAAAAAATTTAATTTTTAAAAATTTTTTAAAAAAATTTTTTTCCCAGGGGAAAATAAAAAAAAAAAAAAAAAAAAATTTATTTTAAAACCCCCCCCCCCTTTTTTTTTCCCCCCTTTTTTTTAAAAAAAAAAACCCCCCCCCAAAAAAAAAAAACCCCCCCCTTTTTTTTTTAAAAAATCCAAAAAGGAAAAAAAAAAAAAAAACAAAAAAAACCCCCCCCAAAAAAAAAAACCCCCCCCCTTTTTTTTTTAAAAAAAAAACCCCTTTTAAATTCCAAAACCCCCCCCCCAAACCCCCCAAAAACCCCCCCCCCCCCCCCTTTTCCACCCAAAACCCCCCCCCCCCCAATCCACCCTTCTTCCCTTTCCCCCAAAACCCCCATTTTTCCCCCCCCAAAAAAACCCCCCCTTCCCCTCCCCCCCCCCCCCCCCCCCCCTTTTCCCCACCCTTTAAAAAAAATTTTAAAAAAAACCCCCCCAAACCACCTTCCCCACCCCCTTTCATCCACCACCCTTCCCATCCCCCCCATCCATTTTCCATCCCCCCCCCCCCCCCAAACCCCCCAAAAAAAAAAAAAAAACCCCCCCCAAAAAACCCCCCATCCTTTAAACATTTCTTACCCCCCCCCCTCCTTCCCCCCCCCCCTTTTTTCCCCATCCCCCCCATCCCCCCCTTTCCCCCCCTTCCACCCTTCCTTTCCCCCCCCCAAAACCCAAAAAAGGCCTCCCCCCCCCCCCCAAAAAACCCTAAAAACCCCCCCCCCCCCCAAATCCCCCAAAAAAACCCCTTCCCCCAAAAAAAAACCCCACCCAACCTTCCTTTCCCCCCCCCCCCAAATCCCCAACCCCTTTTTTCCCCCCCTTCCCCCCCCCCCCCCCAAACCCCCCTAACCTTTTTTTCCCCCCCCAATTCCTTTTTTAAACCTTTTTTTTCCCCCCCCCCAAACCCCCAACCTTCCCCCCCTTTTCCATCCCCCCCCTTTTTTTTTTTAAATCCCCCTTAAAAACCCCCCCCCCGGAAAAAAAAAATTTTTTTAAAAATTTTCCATCCCCCCTTTTCCCCCCCCCCCTTTTAAAAACCTTCCCCCCCCCCCAAAAAATTAATTCCTTTTTTTAATCCCCCCCCCCCCAAAAAACCCCTTCCCCCCCCCCCCCCCCCCCTTCCCCCAAAACCTTCCCCCAAAACCCCCCCAAACCCCCCAAAATTCCCCCCCCCCAACCCCCCCCCCCTTTTTTCCCCCCCCCAAAAAAAAAACCCCCCCCAAAATAAAAAAAATTTTTTTCCCCCCCCCCCCCCCCTTTAAAACCCCCCCTCCTTTCCCCATCCCCCCCCCCCCCCCCAAAACCATCCATCCCCCATCCCCATCCCCCCCCCCCCCCCCCCCCCCCCCTTTTCCACCCCCCCCCCCCCCCCCCCAAAAAATTTTCCCCCCACCCCCCCCACCATCCCCCCACCCCCCCCCCATCATCCCCCCCCCCCCCAAAAAAAACCCCCCCCCCCCCCCCCCCCCCAAAATCCCCCACCCTTCCCTTTTCCCCCCCCCCCCCCTTTTTAATCCATCCCTTTCCCCCCCCCCCATCCATCCCCCCTTTCCCCATCCCCCCCCCCCCCAAAAAATTTCCACCCCCCATCCACCCCATCCATAAACCCCCCAAAAACCCCCCCCCCCCCAAAAAATTTTTTTTTTTTCCCCCCCCTCATCCTTTCCCCCCCCCCCAAAACCCCCCCCCCCCCCCCATCCATCCCCTTCCCCCCCCCCCCCCCCCCCCCCCACCCTTCCAAAAACCCCCCCCCCCCCCCCCTTTTCCCCCCCCCCCCCCCCCAAAACCTTCCATCCCCCCCATCCTTTTCCCCCCAAATTCCATCCATCCTTTCCCCCCCCCACCCAAAAACCCCCCCCTTTCCCCCCCCCCCCAAAAATTTTTTTCCCCCCCTTCCACCATAACCCAAACCCCCCCAAACCTTAAAAACCCTTTAAATTTTTTTTTTCCCAAATTTTTTTTAAAAGGGGAAACCCCCCCCCAAAATTCCCGTTTTTAAAAAACCCCAAATTTTTTAAAAACCCAAAAATTTTAAAAAATTTAAAAACCTCCCCCTTTTTTCCCTTTTTTTTCCCAAAACCCTTTTTTTTAAAATTTTCCCCAAAAAAATTTTTTTCCCCCCAAAATTTTTTTTTCTTAAAAAAATTTAAAAAAAAAACCCCTTTTTTCCCCCCTTTAAAAAAAAAAAAAAATTTTTTTTAAAAAAAAACCCCTTTTTTTTTTAAAAAAAAGGGTTTTTTAAAATTTTTTCCATCATCCATCCCACCATCCATCCATCCATCCATCCATCATCCATCCATCATCCATCCATCATCCATCCATCCATCCGTCCACCATCCATCCACCATCCATCCATCATCCATCCATCATCCATCCATCCACCATCCATCCATCCATCATCATCCATCATCCATCCATCCACCATCCATCCACCATCCATCATCCATCCATCATCCATCCATCATCCATCCATCATCCATCCATCCATCATCCATCCATCATCCATCCATCATCCATCCATCCACCATCCATCCATCCATCATCCATCCATCCATCATCCATCCATCATCCATCCATCCATCATCCATCCATCATCCATCCATCCATCCATCCATCATCCATCCATCCATCCATCCATCCATCCATCCATCCATCCATCCATCCATCCATCCATCCATCCATCCATCCATCCATCCATCTCAAAGTCTCTCCAGGAAGCTGATTGCACACTCCTCCCAATCATCTGCTGTTAATCACACCCAGGCCAGCATGAATCTTAGAGAGCAACCAGACTCTTAAAATAAAGCTGTAGTAATCAAACCTGCCGGCTTGTTTATTCCTCTTAGTCTTGTCTGAGCATTTAAACTCTCTGAGTCTAGGAGACCATCTGAATCCTCAGTCACATTCAGCAACCATCCAGTAATTGACTTCTGCAGATGCTTCAATGCTGGAGAGATACTGCTGACACTGACTACCTGCATCCAACTGCTTCCCTGCCCTCTTCACAACATGCACACCAGGAGCAAATACTTGCCATGACATACCCGCAGTCCTTAAACTATCTGTCTTCATCCAGCAACATTCCCTGGACAGCCTTCCTACGATTCAGAAAAAATACAAACTTCCACAGCTCACCTTCGGATTTGTCACTCAGTTCTAAAAAACAACAACTTTTGAGAGATTATCTTAAAGGTATAGAGGACAATCTTTTATTTCCGGATGGATCATCTAAATAAGAGGTCCTCCTAATTGTTTATCATTCTGGTGATATGTTTATGCATGGCCATCCTACATCTTAGCTATCTTTTTCTGTGCACTTTTAGGCGTACGTATATCTGTGGCGAGCTCCGGTTTCAGACAGTCATTGAAGCTCACCTTTCTCACCGAGGTTCTTTGAAAATGGCCGAGGGTCATAATAGAAGAAGTGTCTATGAAGTGTATGAGAAGAAAAGAAAGGCCTCAGAAGAGGCAGATATATCCCAGAATGCTTTGTACGGAGAGCATTCCTTGCAAAGCATTCTAGGATTTGCTGTCACGGCGGCCCGCTATCGCCATAGGCTGTAGCTACCCGACAGCGGCAACTAATAAAAAAGATGGCGCAGGTACCGCGCGGTGGAGGCGGAGTTACGTGACCAACGGGAGCAAAAAGCAGTGATCATCTGTCTGAACGGTCAGTTAACTGAGTTCACTATAAAGTCCCGCTGGATTTAGGGGTTAGGGCCTACTTTCAGACACAGTAAGCTGGGGATGCGCAATATTGGGATTTTGGCCGATATCCGATATGCCGATAATTTAAAACTCATGTAGCCGATAACCGATATCGATACCGATGTTAAAGCTGGACCAAAATAAGTAGTCATTGAAAATAGCAGTTGTGTTATCCATTTCTGACAAAATAATATACTCAAATATATTTTCATATGTTGATATCAAATTGATTTTTAAAAACGCGGTATCGATCTATTTTACTTTTTAAAATCTGGTGAAATTTCATCGTTCTGTTACAAACTATCGTGATATTTTGCTAATTCTTGTGAGATTTTGTTAGTAAAATAGATCGATACCGCGTCAATATATCAACATATAAAAATATGGCAACATTTGGTGAATTTTCGGGGGATTTCGTAGCATAACGATGACATATAGCAATATTTCATTAGTAAAAGAGATTGATATGGTGTTTTTAAATGGCAATATATCAGCATATGAAGATATTGGGATATTTTAATGGATCAATATTTTTTCCCTCGTCTTTAGAAGTTTTTAAGTCTGTAAAAAAGACGTTTTTGAGGAAGAAGAAGAAGTAGTATTTTTTTTTTTTTTTAGACTTTAGAAACTCAGAAGCTGATCAATATCGGGTTAAATATCGGTGGGGTGGCCGATGTCCGATATTCAGTTTTAAGGCCGATACCGATAGGGGGCCCATTATATCGTGCATCCCTACAGTAAGCTGGTATGAGCTATGAGAAGAGCGACTTTTAAACACCAGGAGAGAAATAGGCTCATTCATTTGTTCCGCAAGAGGATTGGTTCAATACAGAGAGTGAATTTCCTCATTATGGGACAGTAAATTATTTACATTTAGTAATATCAATCTTAATACTTTGTTAGGATCTTAGAATATATCTAAATTAAAGATAAACCCAGAGGATAAAGAGGCCCTTAGCGCCCCTTGCATTGCAAACTATATTATAAAAAAAGGTTTTCAAAAGTAATTTTGCTTGGAGGGATACTAAAGCATGGAAAACATCTGCCAATACATCTGCTTCTTGTCTGAACCTTGTTTGTTTAATTGAAAAAAAAAAAACACAGATAATGGTACAAATATACAGTAGACATAATGTGCACATATGCATTTTGGCTGCCTAGCTTTGCTGTATTAGTGACCATCTATACAGGCCATGGTTCATCTATCAGTTTCAATAGTTTGAAACTAATTGGAGAAATGTGACCCAATGCGTCATCTCTTCAAACTGATGAAATCTAAACTCGCCTAAATTACACTCACACCACTGTATGTGACCAATGACCCGATGTCCACGCTGCTGGCGATTAAAATGATCTCATCTCCAGGTCTATTAGTTTCCTATAGAGCCGCCTGCCCTCCAGTCAATGTTTGAACTTTCATTAGCCACAAAGACAGAACGCAGAGAGGAACCACACTTTTTTCTTCTCATATTTCTTTTCTTTTCTGCCAGCGGGATTCGAAATTGCCAATACACGCCTGGTCAGCGTGAGATTGATGAGCAGAAGATTTCCTCCATTTTCTGTAACTACGATTTGAAAGAATACTGATGGATCCTTGTTGGGTGTTTACACTGAGGCGCGTCTTCAGAACACTGTGATAGCATTGTGTTGATGTGCTTAGGTTATTGTAAAAAAAAAAAGATCACCTGCTAGTTTAATGTATTCAGCTAAAATGATGAACAAAATTCAGAGAGAGAGAGAGATAGATAGATAGATAGATAGATAGATAGATAGATAGATAAAGATAGAGAGAGAGAGAGAGAGAGAGAGAGAGAGAGAGAGAGAGAGAGAGAGAGAGAGAGAGAGAGAGAGAGAGTTTTTCTACCTGAAAAGACCCCTGCTGAGTCCTCTGGGTTTTTGGCTCTGTACAAGCTGGAGACCAGTTTAAAGGTCCTGCATTCAGTTCTGGTTCCCCGTCCTGTCTCTGCTACCCTCTTCCACTGAGCTTCCCTGTCTGCACCTGATCCTGTCTGCTCCTGTGCGCGACCGCCTGGTCACGCTTCGGACTCTGTAGGACTCTTAAACCGCCTGGGAGCTCTACGAGGCCCTGGAGGCCTGGATCCTGCCTGTTCTGTCTGTTTCTGTCTGTTCTGGATACCTGACCAGGATCGGCTTCCTGCAAGACCTCTGGGGCGGCAGCACTGGGAACACTCTTGGACTGGACTGTTAAACCAGGTAAGGGACCAACTCAGATAATCATCTTCTGTCAGATGATCGTGGTCACTTACCTGTGTTTCTCCCACTAACAGAGTTAGAGTTGCAGTTGCCGCAAGCCACAGATCCTAACAGCTCCCCTTTTAGTTATGTTTTTCATTAAATAAACGTTTTGAACTTGCCTACTGAATGTCTCTCTCTGAATACAGGGTTCATCTGTCCTCGTTTCATGACACTTCCAGCAGTGACGTCACGGTGCGGTTAGCCTAGCGCCATTCTCCCCGCTTTCCAAGCTAAATCAATGGGAACTACTAGACACATCTGCAATCAACAACAATTATTGAAGATTTCCAGAGGACTTCACCATTGAAATTCACCAGAGCTATAGTGAAACTGACAATGCCCACGTGCATGGCAGCTGGATGCTGGAATACATCAGGTAAAAGTGAAAAAAAGAGTTATTTCACCTTTCTGATTCCTGATCCTCCACGGACGGGTTGGTCGTTGGATCGCCAACTTGAAGAGGGAGGATTTGCCATCGAACTTCTGGCCAGAGAAAAAACCCGTAATATGTAGCCAACATTTGGAAGAAGAATGTTTTCAAGATGACTTGGATAATAGCGCGTTGTGACAAACACCAGATACAGCACTGGGACTTGATCAACAGCCGATACCGCACCGTGACGTCACTAACCAGTAGGTGGCAGTAGTGTTCTTTGACAAACATGGATGCCTCCAGTAAAGCACATTCACATGAAAATTACTCTGAATTAAAAACACTGATCATTTATTGAACAGGATGGAATCATTTCAGATTTAAAGAACTTTCAGAAGTTTAAATTCTGAATATGAGCGACTTTTGCTTTAAACTGTGTAAGATCCATATTCCACCCAGACAAATATTTAAGATAAAGATTTAAAATATAATTGATTTCAGCATAAAATGTGTCTTTATTGATTGAAGATATCTAAATAAAATGACTACTTCTTCCTCTGTACAATTTTCCACTAAAATATTTAGCCCTCTGCTATATAAATGATTGCTGCTCTGACCCGTGAGTCCCACTCTGTATTACTGGTACTTCAGTCATGAATGTGCAGCTCCATGCTTGAGCTGCTGTAACACCAGATAAACACAACTGGATTAGAGGAACAAGTGTGAGTGTGTAGACTCACAGAGTGAATTTTTCCAGAAAATTAAAGCAGAACTGAAGTCCCCAGGGAAGCTGTGTTGGATTAGGGCTCAAACTAACATTCTCAGCAGATTCCCGTCCCTGTGGCCAGGAGGCTGTGCAGCTTGGCAGCAGTAAGATGATTGCCAATGGATATCTGGTGGCCACCGTTTGAGAAGCTAAACAAAGATGTGAACAGATTGAAAGCCACTTAAAGGCAGGCTGAGCTTTGACAATTGTTTTCCATCTGTCTGAATGCTGATCGATTTAAACTGTAAAACACAAATATGGGCAATAAACACCGGTCACAGCTTATGTCCTCCTTTTGGGACAGATGGGTGGAGGGATTTCCTGATAACCGTTAGTTATCCGCTTTAACCGTTAGTTCATTACTAGCAGAGGCTTCGACGGCCCTGTATAGGGTTGGCCCTCTGCTGTAACGTTTTGTTGCTTTGGATCGGCTCACCAGGTCCAACTTTCTGGGTTTTTTTTAGAGTTTTTTTATTTTGGAAACGGGGTACTGGGGAAAAATCTGACTCTCCGTTTTTTTTGTCTCTTTGCAGAAAAACAAAACAACTGATCTAAAAAGAAGTTCCAGAGATTAAGAATAAAATAATTCTTTTGAACCTCATGTTTGTCTCGTGTCCTCAAATATGTTGTGGCCTGGGTGGTCGTAACATTCCAAAATGTGAACATTCTGGTCCTCCAAAGAATGTCCTTTGTCCATAAGGTGTAGATGTACCTCAGAGTCTTGTCCAGAGGAGGGTGCTCTTCTGCGTTGGGCCATGCGTCTGTGGAGAGGTTGTTTGGTTTCTCTAATATAAAGATCAGAGAATTCCTCACTGCATTGAACTGCAGACACTCTGCTCATATTAGATCTGACGGTTTGTCTTTAGGACACACTGGTCTCTGTTTCAGTGGATTTCCTATACACTTCAGTGTTTATGTGTCTTGTGAAAGCTTCCACTTCTTTCAGCTGCATTTTGACAAATTGAATTTGGACCGATTTGCACATTTCCTAAGCAAAAACAAGGCTTTGTTGGGCTGCTGTATAAAGCCTGGAACTCAACGCCATTCCTGACATTTCAATTGAAAAATCTTCCTGGATGGGAAGAGAAATGTCTTCAAACTTGGAAACAAAGTCCAGTGGATTGTTTTTTTAAGCTTACATCACCTGCTTCCTCAATAGCTGTTTGTGGAATAACCTTCCTCTGTCCCTTTGTGTGACTGACTCTGTTTATTCTGTCAAAAAAGCAGCATAAAACATTTCTATTTACCGGAGGCCTTTCTTTAACTTTTTTTGTAAAGCTCTGATGCCTTTTGTTCAGCACTTTGTGATTTTATCTGTGAAAGATGCTATATAAATAAAGTTTCTTGTTCTTTTGTTTGAACAATTTAAGAGAGAAAAAAACACAAAAAAAATATAGGTCTTGGAGACGGACGGCAATCATTTGAGATGTAAACAAGAGCACAAATCATGGCATAGCAGAACAAGTGCAATCACTTTGCAAGTCAGATGAAAGAGAAATCGCTGTAGAAACATCAGCACAGCCCATCATGGAGAAGGAAGCCTTTTTAGACTGCACAGCATGTCAAAGGAGACTTGCATGCTTTATACTGCCACTCCCAGTCAGATTTATTACCGAGCTTTGATCTGATGTTTGGGTTCACTGCAGCAGAAACAGCAGAGAATTATATTTCATGAAGACAAGATTTGGCAATGAAGAGAGTGAGTTTCCCCTTCGTCAGTGAGCCAAGATTCACAGACATGTACATTTATTGCAACAGAACAGAACAAAAGTCCACTCTGTCTTTTCCAAGGTTGTATAGAGATCAGAACAAATAAAATAAAATGCTCTTATCAGGTGCTAACACATCCTAAATGTAGCTATAAGTCTAAACGTAAAATATTCCACTGTCTTTGTTTTAAACAAAGATTAAATCAAAAGATACAGAATATGGCTTTCATGACTGTAGCTTAAAACATTTAAAGGAAAAGTTTAAGAGTTCAAACTTCTGAAAGTTCTTTAAATCTGAAATGATTCCATCCTGTTCAATAAATGATCAGTGTTTTTAATTCAGAGTAATATTCATGTGAATGTGCTTTACTGGAGGCATCCATGTTTGTGAAAGAACACTACTGCCACCTACTGGTTAGTGACGTCACGGTGCGGTATCGGCTGTTGATCAAGTCCCAGTGCTGTATCTGGTGTTTGTCACAACGCGCTATTATCCAAGTCATCTTGAAAACATTCTTCTTCCAAATGTTGGCTACATATTACGGGTTTTTTCTCTGGCCAGAAGTTCGATGGCAAATCCTCCCTCTTCAAGTTGGCGATCCAACGACCAACCCGTCCGTGGAGGATCAGGAATCAGAAAGGTGGAATAACTCTTTTTTTCACTTTTACCCGATGTATTCCAGCATCCAGCTGCCATGCACGTGGGCATTGTCAGTTTCACTATAGCTCTGGTGAATTTCAATGGTGAAGTCCTCTGGAAATCTTCAATAATTGTTGTTGATTGCAGATGTGTCTAGTAGTTCCCATTGATTTAGCTTGGAAAGCGGGGAGAATGGCGCTAGGCTTACCGCACCGTGACGTCACTGCTGGAAGATGGCAGGAGGGAGGGGCTACTATATTTGGGCAAAAATGGCCGCTCCCAGACTCAGTGATCGCGACAAAAGATATTTTTTACAGATTAACATTAAATTCATCAAATCAGAGTGAATGCATTAGTTTTAGGTATAGATAACGATCCATTGATCATTCTTTGCTGACCGAACTTTTCCTTTAAATAAAAGCTGTTTGGCTTGACTTTATTTTTCTATCAGAGCTAAATTAATTCTGTCCCACTCCGATTGTGAACCAAGAACAAACAAGCAGAAGGTTTTCAGTGTTTTCTTCACGTCGTTTCATCCAGTATACGGCAGTTACTGGGATTTTTTTGCAACTTGTACATGACAATTTCTTAACTGTGCATTCATTGTTGGGAAATGCACTCACTCCAGCACTCATTCCATTTTCACACCAGTATCTGTTCTTTCTATTCCTTACATTTTTAAAACAAACGTTCCTCGTTCCTCTTGGCTTCGGTTTAATGTTTCTAAATCTTTATTTCCCGTCATGTGCTCCATCCAATGCAGATCATTGGCTCCACCCACATCTAGTGAAAACTAGTGTGATTGGATGAGTCATAGAAGGCAAACACTCATTGGTTAGCTAAAGGAAATCATCAGAAGCAAGCAGGTGTTCTTCAAACTGCTAACGTGAATTGTCTATGCCATGCTACAATGTGGGATTCAGAAAAAGATGCTGAAATATCTGAAAGGTCGGACACAGGCGAGAGCGTATCGGGAGACGGAGACCAACCAGACCTCCCTCATCCTTGGCCCTAAAAATTGAGCTTTCAGTTCATATAGCGGCATCCGGATGTTTTTATTAAAGGTTGCTTTATACTTTTATACTTTAAGTAGTTTTTGGAGCACATACTTTTTCACTTTGTCAGGATTTGTTTGTGTCATGAGGGGTTTGGATTCTAGCCCATATGCAGATTACACTCTGAGACTGGGAAAAAGTTCAAGGGTTTATTAAAGGGTTTGAACAATAACAGGTCTGGGGTTATCAGATCCAGGTTCACGACTGGGTTCACTGTTCAGGAGTTTGAGCAGAGCGGCAGAAGGGAGAAACCAGGGGGGTCCAGGGGCTGTCGGCAGGCTGGGGGCTTGGAGGGGGCAGAGCTTGCAGATCACAGGTTTGAGTTTCCCTTCCAGGTTCTTCAGAGAGTAGGAAGGCAGGTCCTTGACAGGTTAGATCCTCCAGGGTTCTTCAGAGATCCGACTAACTGGTTTCCATCTGAGAAACTCTTCCAGGTCTCAGGGTTCAGGCAGGTTCAACCTGGGAGGCAGAGAAGACAAAAACAGATTAGGTTCTGGTTCAGGTTTTCAGGGAGTCAAGATTCAGACAGGCAGGTTGGCTCAGGCTTGCTAACCATAACTGGCAAAACACTCTGGCCCTGGAGTGTTGCTCTGTCTCTCCTTAAATGCTGGTCTCCTGATGAGCAAACGAGCCGCAGGTGTGAAGTCAGCTCCAGCTCCAGGAGACCTAGAACGCCCTCTGCTGGAGAAAGGTGGACGGACCCCCAGATCCCCACAGAAACACAAACCCTAAGAAAGGGATCCTCGGCGCCCCCTGGTGGGCAAACCTCAGGATCCCAACAGTTTGTGGATTGAGGACCCAAAAGCAGAGGCAGGCAGGCAGAGGTGAATTTATAGTTGATTTAATGAAGAGTAGAAAAAACAAAGCTCAAACTGAGCAAGTTTTCATATTTATCTACTTTATAGCCTCTTAAAATTACTCTCTGTTTATAAATACCATTTTATAGTCAATACATACATAGTTTCTGTAAACATAATAAATATTTATATCCTGTAAAGCACAAAAAACATTTTGTTGCTTTTTACTTGTGACAGTGTAATAACAATAAAGTTGAATTCTATTCTATTCTAAAGGATTTTAAAAATAAACAACTGTTTATTTCCTTTTCTTTATTTTCAAACTATTTTTAAACCTTTGATATTGATGTTTTTACTGTGTACTAACAGTGCCTACGCAGTAATGAGACCATCATTGGTGTCAGCTGATAATAGAGCATGGTGGACCATCATTTTCATGCAAATGACATGCTGACTGCCTTTAGGTGTCACTTGGACATTACGGCTGCAGCATGAGGCGTCGCTAATTGATACTTCCTTTGCGGACATGTTGAAAGAAAATGACGCATTACAAATGTGCTGGAAAAGAGGAAAGTGAAAATCAACAATTCAAAGAGGAATGGACAAAACAATTTGCATTTATTTTTCTCCAACCAACACAGGACCGATTTGTTTAATTTGCCAGGAGACTCTGGCTATAATAACGGCTTCCGATTTAAAACAGCACTGAGAGAAAAAGCATAAGAGTTTGAAAGAGAAGAACAACTAAAATAAATGCTGCTAGGTCGTCGCATCAAGCAGAATTCTTATAGATATGATATGAACATCAGAGAGCTCGGTCTGTGTAGTCTAAACCATTTTCTAATCACAATATCCTTAATTTAGAAATAACTATGAAGTATTTTTTTTTTTTTTTTTTTAAGAACGTCTTTGTTGCCATCTTTATTTGAGCTCCCAGCCTGTTGTATCTTAGGATCCATGTCATTTCAGCCAAAGAGCTTCTTGAACTTCATTGCTTTCTTAATCTTTCAAGCAATGGCGGCTGGTGGAGTTCTCAGAATAGACGTTTCCCAAAAACCAATCAAATGTTTACCAAGTTATCACACCAGTATATTTATATGAATGCCAACACAATTTATAAAAACAAAACATAATTTCATTTTCAGGTTTACTTTCTGTACATAAATATTGTCCTTCTGAGTCTGTAAAGGTAAATCTGTGTTTTGTCCAATATTGTTTCACAAACCTAAAAAAAAAATGTACTAGTTTAATAGTCAGCTTTATATTTTTTTAAATATATAAAAACGATTAATTGTCTGAGAATGTGTTTATTTAAAAGCAATTATGCAAATTAAAAAACATCTAGAAAAAGTAGACTATATTTTATTATTTTCTATGTGAATCCCAGATTGTTCATTCTTCTTTGCCTTTTCTACAAAGTGCTTTAACTCAGTCCTAGCTGTCTTTATCCATGCTGGATCAGATCCTGACGTTTGAAAAAGGAGTAACGGGAAAGCAGAATAAAGCTTTAGCCTCGCTGCATGCAGTTAACCTAGCCTTGGCGCTAAACAGGCCCCGGAAAAGGACGGAGTGAACCATCTCCAGCTCTCATTGGATTGCTGGTTCATTTCGATGTTCTGTAGATCAGGTCCAAGCGGTTTCACCTTCAGCTTCTATTGGTAAGTTTGCTTTCCTCCTGCCTTTCAATCACCTGCACTATGACTGGAACGACACGTCCATTCACCTCAGGTTAGGGATGGGGACTGGAGTTTGTGACTCGTACTCGAGTCGCACTTAAGTCGCATATTTAATGACTTTAGACTCGACTTAGACTTGCATTTGAAGGACTTCAGACTCGACTGAGACTCGTGATTTCTGACTTGTGAACAATATTTTATTTTTAAGTGTTTTTTGTTTTACTAACTTGACTGATCACCGCTCGCCTTACCCGCACACAGCAGAGGGGCTGTCGAACTGTCACGTAGCACTGACGTCACTGACGCAACGCTATGTGACATATATGCCCGCGCGCCCGGGCGCATGCATGCATGATCGACAAGCCAAGCTTTAAAAACTTCATGGCAATCGTAGAGGAGAAATATGTTGTGAATCATGTTGTGAACTGGAACTAAATAAATAAACTGAATTGAATTTAAAATACTGCCCGCCAAGTCGGTTCTGTCTGTTCCAGAGCATTAAGTTACAAAAAGTTATTGCCACAATGTTTCTTTTATGACAGAATTGTTATTGTCCTGGTTTTTATTTAGGGTTTTTCTTTATCTGTTGTAGTTGCTAACCTCATATGTATTAATAAAAAGCAGGATTGTGATTGTTTTTTTTTTCACAGCCCTCTTTTTCACTTAAAAATAAAAGAGCAGACATTTACTCCTAAAACTAGAAAAAGTTGTAACCACAAATGTCAGGTAAATACTGTAAGAAAATTGTTGTTTTTGAAAGAAAAAAAATAAAGATGCAAAATTTAACTGGAAAAAAATTTGCGTGTGTGGTTTTTAAATTGTATTTTTCATTTAGCAGTTCAAGATAATGATCATTCCATAGATATAATAGTGACCTTTAAGCTATACCGTCTCAGTGACGGAGATGAAAGGAGAAACAAGCAAGCACGCTAATTATTGCACTTATTTTAATTAATCGAGTGATTAGAATTTATTGTGCGATTAATTGATAATTGTGACAGGCCTTCTCAAGACTTGAGACTTAACTTGGACTTGCAAAAAATGACTTGTGAACATGTCTGCCTCGGGTATATGTATTGCAGAGGAGCTACTGCACATGGACAACCTTTAATGAGAGTCAATGGGTAAACATTTTTGCGCCCTACGGCGGAAATACGTCACCAAAAGTACGAAAAATGAAAACAGCTTTACTCATCATTAAATATTAAATATTTATCTTGCACATCTAAAAAAACATATATCAATACATTTTGAAATATTTAAATTTGATCATTTTAATTACTTTTTGGTTTTTTATGTCTTAAGCAAGGTCATTGGGGGGTGAGGCGGCACCCTAGCGCCCTCTATTGGCCAGCTACCACTGCTTTCAAGCCTACATTTCTGTCAACAAAAAAATAAAAAAACATTGTGAAAAGCTTGCTTGTTATCTGTTTTTGCAAATAAATTAATATTTTCCCTTTCCGTTGTGGTTTGGTCTGTGGATCTTTTGTTTTTCAGCACACCGGTGGCTTGATGCACTGTGGGGCTATGGACTGACACACCTGCATTCCTTCAGCTCATCAACCGTCTGTTTGAAAAGGCTGGTTGCCTCAGCACCAGGCTGCCAGACATCTCTGTCCTGATCGGTGGAGCTGCTTTAGACCTCGATCCTGATTTTGTATTCTTTGACTAACTTTAATCTGCTGTGCTAACCTGCCACTTCTTGGTGTCCTCATTAACTACATCTAATCGAGTGGACCAGCTCCCTGCCATCACTTTCTGCACTAACTTTTTTGTAAATAAACTCTTAAAGGAATAGTACACCCAAAACATGATTAGCCTTCATTTTCTACTCACCCCCATGCTGAACAACACTCTGGAGTACTTTTTTGATATCTCAAATGCATCTGGAGATCTGGGAGGCTTCTTGCTGTCTGCTGACATTCAAATAATGGAGGTCTATGGCGCCCGAGGCAGAAAGGTCCATAAAAGTCCACAAAAAACGTGTCAATATTCCTCCATACTGCTCGTCCAATGTATTCCAAGTGTCCTGAGTGGGTAGCGTCCAGAATTTACTCTAAACAAAGTCATTTAGAATGTTTTTAGAGCATAAACAGTAGTGTATAGGATTTCCTGAAAGCGCGTTCACGAGTCTACGGAAACCGCGGCAGACCAAACCAGATGAAAGTGCGCATTCAGCGTCTGCTCTGCCGATAATGCAAGCGTAGAAGAAGAAATGTGCTGTTTACCTGTGCAAAGAAAGAAACAACGAAAGAAAATATCTGAGGACTTCAGTGTTGAGGAAGAGCATGAGTTCTTTGCCGAGCTGAATGCGCACTTTCATCTGGTTTGGTCTGCCGCGGTTTCCGTAGACTCGTGAACGAGCTTTTAGGAAATCCTATACACTACTGTTTATGCTCTAAAAACATTCTAAATGACTTCGTTTCGAGTAAATTCTGGACGCTACCCACTCAGGACACTTGGAATACATTGGACGAGCAGTATGGAGGAATATTGACACGTTTTTTGTGGACTTTTATGGACCTTTCTGCCTCGGGCGCCATAGACCTCCATTATTTGAATGTCAGCAGACAGCAAGAAGCCTCCCAGATCTCCAGATGCATTTGAGATATCAAAAAAGTACTCCAGAGTGTTGTTCAGCATGGGGGTGAGTAGAAAATGAAGGCTAATCATGTTTTGGTTGTACTATTCCTTTAAGGCTGCTTCAGTCTGTCTCCGCTTTGGGGTCCATCAGTAATCGGCGCAGAGAAAACAATTTGCTTTACAAAACAAATACGTGATCAAATCAAAGCTAAAAAGAAAAGTATGGCTGTTTCTCTTGCTCTAAAAGGAAGATAAAGATCCTCCAGGTTAACAAGAAGGATTCATGTAGTTGAATTGCATCCTCACCTTGTGGAAGCGTTGTTTAGACCCAGTAGGGACATTGTTGTTTAAATCCACATTAGAGTGCATTATCCAAAGGTAATAGACATATCAAGTATTTCACAAAGCCTGGAAGCGAGAGGAGCTCTACCTTTCATGTCTTATGAAATAAAGAGAGGTTGTAAAGCAGGGCAGCTGATTGACAAAGCTGCTGGAGGTTGTAAATACAGGAAGCACAAATGCTTCCAAGTGCAGAGCGCACGCACAGCATGCATTCGCTGTAGGACTAAGTTCACAAATCGACAGCCTTGTAACACAGTGGGAAACTTGAGTGAAACATGTAGTTTTGCCCCCAGCACTGCACGTATCAGAGGAACACAGTAAGGGGGCTGAAAATGTTTATATAATAACTTATAAGTGGGTAATTTTTTCTTTATTTGCTGAAAGTAGAAACCTGTTACACAACCATTAAAATTGTCTTTAAATGACTTAATACTTTCAGTGGCCTGTGCCTTTGCAATTTATGGCTTTTATTAATTCAGTTTCAATTCAGTTTATTTCTATAGCTCCAATTCACATCAGGTCATCTCAGGTCACTTTCCAGTTCACCAGATCATCCAGTCAGATTGATTCAAAGTTTTCCATCTAAGGAAAACCAGCTGATTGCATCGACTCATTGACTCTTCAGCAATCCCTCACACTAAGCATGCTTGTAGCGACAGTGGAGAGGAAAAACTCCCTTTGAACAGGAAGAAACCTCCAGCAGAACCAGGCTCAGTGTGAGCGGCCATCTGCTGAGGCCCACTGGGGTTCAAGGAGACAGAAGCAGACATAGAAAAAGAAGCATAGATACAAAAGGCAACTGTCAACCAGCTCCACAGGCGGCCCCGTCCAGGAAACACACAGCCAGGCAGACGAGCTCCAAACCAGCTCCCATGTCAGAGGATGAAGAGAGCACATCCAGTTAGGATAAGGATAACCTGAGCCACTCTTACTAGAAGCTTTATCAAAAAGGAAAGTTTTAAGCCTAGTCTTAAAAGTAGACAGGGTGTCTGCCTCACGGACTAAAACTGGTAGTTGGTTCCACAGGAGAGGAGCCTGATAACTAAAAGATCTGCCTCCCATTCTACTTTTAGAAATTCTAGGAACCACTAGTAAACCTGCAGATTGAGAGCGAAGTGCTCTGTTAGGAACATAAGGAACAATCAGATCTCTGATATTGTCATGATCTGTTTTACAAATCTGACCCACATGCAGAGAAACCACTCAGAGAGAACGGAAAAAGTTTAACAGGTTTATTGAAGGAGTTAAACAGGAGGTGGATCTGGAACTCAGTGAGCTGGTGACCCGGAACTGGAAGTGAGAAGGGAAGTTCAATGGTCAGTTCAAGTTCTGTGGGAATTTTGGAAGCTCAGATATTTAGCGTGGTTTGGAACTCACGTTTGAGGGGGGCCTTGTTAGTCCTTGAATCCAGACTGTGTGGTGAATCCAGAGTCAGGTGATGACGTTGGAGGGCGGACAGGTTTGACTAGCGTTGGACCGGGAGGAGTAATGGAGCCGAATGTCACTCGGATTTCCGATGGGAACTTGAACGGAACACGTGGAGGTTTTCCCCTGCTCAGTGTTAGTCGGTTTATCCTTCCAGGGGAGAGAAGGTCCAGGTATCCAGCAACACAGGAAATCTTCCTGCCGGGGAGCAAAGACGAAAGAGAAACAAAGCTAGATTAGACTCAGCTAAACTCAGCTTGGCTAGAGTACCCAAAACTGGCAAACACTGGCGTCGAGGTAGTGACAGTCCACTGCTCTAATACTCCTCCAGATAATGATCCAACGAGCCACAGGTGTGCAGGGAGGGACAGCGAAGACAGGGCGCCTCCTGGTGGTGAAAAACGGAGACACACAAACTGGATTCCTAACAGATATCAGATGGAGCTTGGCCATTTAAGGCTTTATATGTGAGAAGGAGGTTTTTAAATTCTGTTCTATTATAACTAAAGATTTAATTGTCTCAAAGTTTAAAAAAAAGGGTTAACTGTCTAAATATAAACCTACCATCCTGTTCACAGTGCAGCCTATAAAGCACGGAGGAAAAACAGACCATCTAAGACAAAGATAGTTGCACACCACATCTTCCTCTCATCCCCCTCTGAAAGCAATTCTTCTGCAGACAGCAAATCATGCCAGTGCCTTGATGCAAGTTCACAGTTATGGTTGAGAGGCGTTTCAGCAGTGAGGTGCAAGAGCACAGTCGGCCTTCAGCATGGCAGGTTTTCTCCTTTTTTCATTTCAAATCGCGGATGAAATAATGCGTCACTTTGTAGATTAATTTCCTCAACTCTTCTATTTTGAGAGGTCCTCCCTCTCGTCTCCTTGAGATGCCTTTTAAAAATTGAGACATTCTTCAAGACTGCACGCTGAAATCGATTTCCCAAGATGGGGAATTTATAAGAGAAGAGTTGAGTTTTTGCAAAATAACAGAAAAGAGTTGATTGCTTTTAACACAGAATACTATTCAAATGTAGTGTCTCAAAGAATGTGTTAGCATAATGATGCATTTAAATGTTATTTTAGATGCATAACAGTTTTCCGAATATATTATTGCGCTGTTTGTTTTACATACAGCGGGTATTGAGCACGCTACCATTTTTCTCAGTAAATATATTTCTAGAAGTGCTTCTGACATTTTCACCAGATATCCGTAACCCTCCATGCAATCCACACACACAAGAAATCAAACCACAGATCTCCCGAAATTAAGTTATGTGTAACAAAATTAAAGGACAGATTATATATATATATTATAATTTGCTAAATAACAAAAAAAAAAGTGTTATTTGTTTGTATCAGGTGGAACAAATTAAACTTAATTCAAACCTTTTAGACAGGAAATAGTTTGGGAGAAAAAAGGAAACATTCCTCAAATGTCGGTGTTGGTCATTTTGTTATAATTTATACAGGCCTATGTTTATAAGTGTCCATTTTAAAAAAAAACACCACTGCGACATACATCTTATCCAAACCTCAGATTTTTTCAGGTTAGCCTGTCCCGACGCAGGGCCCAGAATTAAAGGTGAGACAGACAGTAGGATAACTCAAAGCATTTATTAAAAAACAGGAGCTGTGGATCCACAGTATTAGCAGCTAAGGCGGGGCTTCGCCCATCACTGCAAACTCTGGTTGGATAAAAAACACAGATTATTGACCAAGATAATCTGATGGAGGATTATTATCCATATGAGTCACTAACCTGGTTTAACAGCTCAGTCCATCTCCATTGAAAGATGTAGGATCCAGCGGGTGGGCTGCAGAGGAGATGTGCCCTGAATGTTTGAGATGCTGCGTCCCCAGAGAAAATGCAAGAGTACGGGTCAGGAAAACAGATCAGAATAGGAAGGCTCGAATGTCCAGGAGTCTTGAGCCCGGTCAGGGATACCGCTAGGAACAGGAACAGGCTGGTTCAGGGTTCCAGGAGTCCACAGATGGTTCAGGCAGGATGTTCAGACTGGAACAGGCAGGCTCAGTGGTTGAGAGGCAGAAGAGATCAGGATATCAGGAACACTACAGAATGCTAAAAAAAACAACAACTACTAATTCCACAGAGCGAAGACAGGAACAGAGCACACTTCGTAGCTAAGAGACAGATCAGGACCAAGAGATCATAAACACCATGGGACGCTAAACAACCTTCTCTCCACTGGCCCCTGAGAATGCGCACTACGGTAAAAGCGTCAATAACCCGGCCATGATGGGTGGGACTGAGCCATAGAAATAGAAGCAGGAGCAGGTGGATCAGATGAGCACTAATAAACAACAGGGCAGAGTTAGACAGGTGAATGGAGTGAGCATTTAGGCTGGCCATCTGTGCCAAGACCATGACATTAGCATAGATATGCTGAACCACTAGAGGGCAAGCTAGGAGAAAAATTGTGTATATACACTACAGTGCAGAAGTATTCACTCTCCTGTCTAACTCCTATAACTAAGGAAAAACAACAGTTAAACTCATTTATGAGTCAATGAAATATGAGTTTAACTGATGTCTCTTGCAAGTGTGTTTCTAGGGTTTTTGACCATTCTTCTAGAAGCGTATTGGTTAGGTCACACATTGATGTTGGACTAGATGGTCAGTCAAGTCGAGATGTTAGAACTCTGCCAGTCAAGTTTATCCACACCAGACTCTGCTATCCATGTCTTTATAGACCTTGCTTTGTGCACTGGTGCAAAGCCATATTGGAAGAGGAACAGGCCAGCCCCAAATTGTTCCCACAAAGTTGGGATCATGGAATTGTCCAAAATGTCTTGCTAAACCACTCAGAGTTCCTTATACTGGAACTAAGGGCCAAGCCCTGCTACTAAAAATCAAACCGACATCCTAATCCCTCTTCCACTTAACTTTACACTTTGCAGAATGCAGTCAGACAAGTACCGTTCCCGTGGCAACCACCAAACTCAGACTATTTCTTTTAGATTTCCAGATGGAGAAGCATATTTCGTCACTCCAGAGAATGTGTCTCTACCTCTCTGGAATCCGGTGGCGACGTGCTTTACACCACTGAATCAGACTCTTTGCATTAGACTTGGTGATGTATGGCTTGGATGCATTTGCTTGACCATGGAAACCGCCTCCATGAAGGTCTCTTTACACTGTTATTGAACTAATCTGAAGGCAACATGAGGCTTGGAAGTGTGTAGTGATTGACTCTGCTGAAAGTTGGTGACCTCTTTACGCCATGCACTTCAACATCCACTGATCTCATTAGTTTACACAGCCTTCCACTTCATGGCTGAGTTACCGTCGTTGTCAAAAAGTCAATTTTCTTATTAAAACAACTGAAAGTTGACTGTGGAATATTTAGGAGCGAAGAAATTTTATCATTTTTATTCCTATCACAGTTGCACCCTGAAATTCTCTGAGCTCCTGAGAGCAACCCATTCTTACACAAATATAATATACAACTGCCTGCATGCATAGGTGCTTAATTTTATACACCTGGTGCCATAGAGACGACCAGAACACCTGATTCTAGTAATTTCATTGGGTGTGCAAATATTTTTGGCAGTTTAGCCTATATTAGGATTAT
This sequence comes from Cyprinodon tularosa, assembly GCF_016077235.1. NCBI lineage: Eukaryota > Metazoa > Chordata > Actinopteri > Cyprinodontiformes > Cyprinodontidae > Cyprinodon > Cyprinodon tularosa. Next base: position 637,441 of record NW_024039250.1, on the reverse strand, counting down.
CAAACTGTCAGGATGGATTGTTGACCCAAAAGCAGAGGCAGGAAGGCAGAAGTGAATTTCTTTAAATTTAATGAAAGGGAAACTGAAAACAAAGGCAGGTTATCCAAAAAATCCAATAACGAAAACGAAGTCCAAACTAACATGAAACCAGGAGTCCAAAAATCCAAAAGAATCAAACATAAAAACTAGTCAAAACGAACCAGAAACCATGGAGACATCAGGGGAATCACTGTCACAACGAGGAAGACTCAGGAAGACGGAGCAAAGGGGAACTGAAGAGAGAGGGGCTTTCAAAGGAGACTGAGACAAAGAGGGGGCTAATGAGGAAACTGGGAGCAGGTGTGCACAGAACAAGAGAGGGAAAGAGCTAGGGAAAAAGGAGACCATAAGAGGGCAGCAGAGAGCAACAAACAGAAACCTGGAAGACTGGAAATAACAACAAAATGTTAATTAAATTACTGGGACAATAAACCATGGAGAAAAGAAAACTAAACAGTCAAAAGAAAACATAACAGAACCCAGACTAGGACACTAACTGGAAAAAAACCAAAGAACACAGCAAAATAAAAATAAAACCACTAACCCTAGAAAACAGGGAGTAGAGCAAGACTGAATACTCAAAAGAAAAACATAACAGAAACCTGACAAAAACTCAATATTTGAAACAATCAATACTAGAAATACTGATCAAGCTCAAATATTAAATATTTAAATATATTTTCTTAGTTTTCATTTGTTTTATACATTATCATATTATTATATTTGGGTATCATGTATAGTTTAATTCTTTTGTACTTCACAGTCAGGAGACCATTTACATGGATGGAATATTGAATATTGGTGGACCAGGATGCAGAAGTGCCGTCCAGAGTGAACTAAGACCTCACTGCTGCTCCACTGCCAGAGAGGGAGCTTCATGGGACATCCTGGACACCCTGTGAAGCAACCATATGTGAAGCAATCCCCCCCACAACTCTTTCTCTTTTCCCTCATGACTTCCCAGTTTCCAGAGAGAGACAATGTCCCTCATGTAGAGGAACCACATTCTTCAAATTTGATCAAAGGTTCAATGCAATCTGCTTTCAAATGCAGAAAATGGATTTCTCGTTACATTTTTCAGAAGTCAACTGTTTATTTATTACTTATATTGCTTGAATTGTTCATTACTGTTGAAGTTTTAGCTTAAAATTCTTGATGTTCAATTATGTTGTATAACACAAAGCCTTTTATAGAGTCTTGTCCAAATTTTGTTGGATATTTTTTATTATTATACATGATTGAACAGTATGTTCCCCCAGTAAATACCCCCAACAATGGAGAAAAGTTTCCTAGAAATCAAGTTATTGGCATCTTTAACATCCATTCATTATCTGTCTCCAGCAGAAAGTGGATCAGAGGCGTGATGCATCCTGGACAGGTTGTCTGTCTGTCACAGGACAGCAAGAAGACACACAACTCTACTTTTTCACCCTCACGCCTAAAGCCAATTAGCGACCCAGTAACCTAACAGGGTTATTTTGGTTAGTTTTTTGGTGGAAGTCAGATTATCCAGATAGACCTCATGTCCAATACCATTACCCAGTTTTTTTCAGAAAGGTTTATAGTTAAAATAACCAATAGATTTTTAACCTCTTTAGTAAAATAAAACAGCTCTCAGTACTACTACTACCACTACTTAGTTAATCCTCCTCAAGGCTGGAGGGGAAGCGCATCATTGATGATGCAGACCAGTTGGTTGCTGTCTTAAACGGAAAATGATTGCAATTTTATTATTATTTTTTTTTGTTTCATTTTTTAAAGAAAAATTAAACCAGGATTAATCTAGCATTTAATGAGTCTATTGTGTCTCTATAAATAACAGAGGCCAAACAACTAAGCCAGAAAGCTCACAGAGCTGAGAATTTACCTTTATTAACTAGACCAGGAAGTCCTCAGCTAAATTCTAACAGATGTAAATGACTGTATTTTTTCCTCCTCCATCATGTAAACAAATGATTCACCAACATCAAAAAAATAATAGTTTTATATTCCTCACTCTAAGGCAACAGTGCCTGAATTAGGCCAACATGTAGCTCTTTAACACCTTTATTCATATATATATGTAAAATAATATTTAATAATAATCTCAAAAGATGTTCAGCGCTAGAGAGCACTCATGCCGGCTGCTTTAAGGACTCTAGTACATTATGATGATCTCATGAGCTGAAAAAGGTAATGAAAGCATTGAAGTGTACTTTAGCCCCTTAAATAAAAACAGTTGAGTGCAACATATTATTACCTCAGGATGGGATTTTCTGTTGCAGGAAAGGAGAGTTCCCTGCCTGTTTGTTTGTTTCCTCTGCATATTTCTGATCTCAGGTCTGTGTTTCATTATTAAATGCATCTCACTATTAAAACATATATTTTAACCCTTAATCCAAGGGTCAATTATAGCAATACTTTTTGCTATAAATCTAAATCTATCTTAAATGCTCTAGTAATCAATTAATACTGATCTTGCAAACCTCCAGGACTGTAGAAATGTGATGATACTTTAGACCACAGTGTCTGAGAAGCAAATTATCAGTGAAGATAGGATGTAAAGTTATTACTTCCAGCTAAATTGCTTGGTATGCTAATGACAGAGGTAGAATGTTAATTATACAGCATACAGTGTCTCTCTGTCTTCCCAGATTGAATATAAATCTGTCTCCTCATTGTTCAGAACAATAAAGGCAATCATTTCCCATCTTTTTCAGAGCTCTTCCATCCTTAATCCTCAGAACAATTGATCCAATTTTTCAGTAAAACATCAACGTCTACCAATCATTTCCTCCTGCAGACACTGTCATCACAGTCCAAGGGATGATGTATACTGGAAATACAATGAGTGTCATGGTCTTGGTTCTGTTATGTTTTACTTTGCTCCATGTTTTCTAGTTTTCTGGTTGTATTTCAGTTCTTAGGTTTTTTAGTTCGTTGCCCTCTTGTGTTGGTCTTCCTTTCCCTTAGCTCCCTTCTAGAATCCTCTCTTCACACCTGCTCCCAATCTGCTCGTTAGTCCTGTCTTTGTTCAGTCTCCCATAAATACACTCCTTGTGCAGTTCCTCAGTGCTGCTCCCTTGTCGCTGTTGTCGTCATACCTCATCTTACATCATCTTACTTCTTCTTTCCTGGTCTTACCCTGGCTCCTCATGATTGGTTCCTCTGATGTCTCCATGGTTCTGTTTTACATGTTCAAGTTGGATTTTTGGATTCCTGCCTCTGTTACCTGTGTTAATTAACTAAATAAACTGCAAGAATTCACCCCTGCCTCTCTGCTTCCACATTGGGGTCCAAAACCACAACCAAACCCTGACGATGACATTTTTTTGATCAAAGACTAATTATGGGTTAATTGATCAAAGTCCAGATGTAAAACCAACCCATAACAGATTTTGTACAGCTTTAAAAACCTGAGTTTACAAATGATCTTTCAATTTTAGTCTCTTGATATAAAAAGCTGTTTGTGACACAAAGGTTTTGAGCTAAAAATTACAGCACATCCAATTTTTCAGATTTCTACTTGTAAAAAAAATGTTTTTCAAACATCGCTGCTTTTCCTTTAACCAAAATTTCTCACAATTATGATCCACTTTTATGTTGGTTTCTCACAAAACATCCAGATCTTTAATTTTGAACAAGGAAAATCCAAATTTAAAACTGAAACCAGAAAAATAAGACATACTTTTAAAATATTAAAACAAATGATGAGTTTGTAAATGTCCCTGAAGGACAAGAATTTCCACCAATCAACTGTTGCTAATGTGAAGCTCTTTGAGGTCAACCAACAGACAGGCGCCTCACTGAAGCATTTCCACTTTAAATAGGAAAAGACAAATGCTGAAAAACCTTCCCTTTGTGCAGCAGATCCAGCAGAAGGTAAATCTAGAGACGACAAAAAGTTAGTGAGGTATGGCCTCCAGGTTGCAACTCCTCCACTGCTGATACTTTGGAAAAACAGATCTACCATAAAGCTTTAATTTAACTTAAAAAGAGTAAAATCATATACACGTATTCCACTATTCATCCCAGTTAAATAAACGGAGATCAATAGATTTTACTCAGTCTGCATTTTATTTTTATCTTTGCAAAGAGAGAACAGTTCATCATACGGTCCTTATGGCACGGTAATCAGCCCTGTTCTGATCTGGGCAGCGTTCGTTCACTGGAAATGATCTAGATATAAGAAATATTTTCTTAAATTAAGTGTATTTACCTAGCCTGACGTAATCCGACTCAATTCTAGTCAGAATGAGTCTGATGCTGCTCCATAGAGCTGTGATTATGGGGCGTGTTTCGAACGAACCAGGAAAAAAAATGCCTCTGCACTCAATTGGATAGACCTACAACCAATAAGAGCAACGGAGTGCGTGACGTATGTTAAGCCACGCATAGTTGTTGTCAACAAAAATCAAAGCGTGCAGTTGCACGCCTAGAATAAGAAGATGAGCCTTGATCGCGTTTCTCTGTTCCTCTTTTAAAATTAATTTGCTGTCGATATCTTCTAGAACAGACCTAATAGCAGAATCTACTCACCTCAACTCTCGGGCGGCAGCCATTGTTGTTGTCACCCAAGCGCGCTTTGGTGACGTGGTTGATTACGTTAGTGTTGATCATCTGTCCATCATCGTATAAAGCCCGCCCTGACAATTTGATTGGCCCGCCAGATATTGTGCTAGCATATTCGCGCTACTGTTGAGCAATGCCAGACTGAACTTCCCGACCTCAAACGTTGTGGGCGGGACGAAGTTCGGAATGGCACCCAGGCTAGTATTTACCCTTAATTTGAGTAGTTTGCCAATTTGATGAGTATTTTCGCTCTTAAACTAAGATAATTAGATCATATGCACTTGAAATAAGACAAAGCAATTGTTTTTTCTTATTTTAAATGTAAATTGTCTTGTTCCATTGTAACAATGTCTCACTTTCCCCCTCAATTCAAGAAAAAATGCACTTATTTTAAGAAAAAAGTGACTTATGTAGATTAATATTTTTTTGCAGTGTTCCCCCTTACTTACAATAATAGAAAGTTATCAGAGTCAAAACAAATTACGGACACTTTAGTTAAACAGTAACATGTTAGAATTAAACCTGGAGAAACAATCTGGTTTGTTATGGGAAGAAGTTGTCTGGTCTACAATCACCCTCACACAGGGGACTTGTGTGGCCTTGCAGGTGAAACAGGCTGAGTGAAAACTTTTATAGTGAATAAATTACATAAATCAATATGTGAAATAAGAGAAATTTAAATTTTCCAACCACAAGTATTAAAAAAAATTTCATTTGGCCATCTTATACAGCTAACAACCCCTCCAGGAACAGACAAGCCTGAAACTGTCCACCAAACAGACTCCCTGTAAGTGAGAAGTGAAAGGTCTAGAAAGACGGACCAGGAAAGTAAATCCAATTGGCTTCTATTTAAAAATGTAGGATTACTTGCCGTAAACCTAATTGCCCTCCAGAGATAACAATAATATCCTTAACCTTGAAACAGGTTGCTAAGAACATGAGGATCAAGACTTTGGCTCCCTGATGGCACTGACCTTATTTTACACATCAAATCCTTTAATCGCACTCAACTTAAACATTACATCTGTTCAACTCACATTCTTACCATCAAACAAGCTTTTCAGTCTGAACACTTAAACTTCCTCTTTGTGGCTGTTTATAATGGAGGATTAACAGGAAGCTAATTAAATAAATAAATATATTATTTAATAAGATTATATAAACAGAACATGAGGTGTAGTTCATAGTTTTGCAGTAAATGTATCTAATAAGATTACAAAAAGTCTTCCTGTGAGCAGGGGTGGATTTAGGAAATTTGGGGCCCTAGGCAAAGACAGGCAGGGGGGCCTCTGAATTGAGACGACAAGACATAAAACAGACCTATTCTCCAGATAGAGAAATGTTAATAGAATAGACATCCATTATCTGTTCTAGATTGTGTCTCTCTCTTCTTGTCCCTTTTCGTCTTGTCTTCCTCTCTATGTTTTGTACTCAGCTGACTTTTCATGCTGTCTCTAAAGGAATGAAAGATTTTCTCCAAGCACTAAGCTCACTTAGCTGATTGCTCCTTCCTGTGTTTCCAAAAAGGCCAAAGTAAATAACCCAGTCCTTCTTTTCACTGTAGACAAGCCATGATCTGCTTCTCTGTTCTCCATTTTTCATTTGGATGAAATAATAGCTGCATGAATCATGACAGCAGACAAGATAGAGGAGAGCAGGAGGCGGGGCTACCAATCTACTCGCTCTGGAGAGCAGAGTTCGCTGCTTTTAGATGTTGTCTCCAAAGTCTCCAGTAGCAGAAAAAAGTCTCTAGATTTGGCGCTAGGAGCTTTTTAGAAATCAAAGTGCTAGAGGGGTCTGAAAAGTGGCTAAATATAGCGACTAAAGCGCTAAGTTGGCAACACTGCTCTTTGCATGGTTTGTTTCCAAATGGTTTGCTGCTGTCTGATTGGACCTTTCTGAACATGTGCAGCAAATGGACTGATCCAATATGGTGGACACTGAAGGGGGGGCTGATGGCATTTTAGCAAAAGGATTTTCATCAAAAACATAATTAATGTGCACAAATAAGGAATAGTCGCATTAACCATACATGTAAACAGAGTTTCATGGGGCCCCCAGGAACTTGGGGCCCCCAGGCAGCTGCCTAGTTTTGCCTAATGGTGAATCCGCCCCTGGCTGTGGGGTAGTACGGAAATAGCTGTTACAGAACTCAGCATACTCAACATTAGCCCCGCCCACTGACATAACAACTGAATAATTGATTTCATAAAGGCCGTCATGAGAGGCAACCAATCAGATGTCAGGGTTTCTATGGATGCGTCTCTAGTCAAGCCGACTCATTTCAATGGATGGATTTGACAGTTTAGATGATTTCATAATGAGTCTGCTCTGCAGGCATCATGAAATAAATATATAATATGTAAATGACATTATTTTTATAAGTTACTGTTATTATTTCATGTCATATTTTTAAAGGTGTATTTAAGTATTTTATGGCACATTTAATTATAAAATGTTTGATTTTATAATTTTATGTTACATTTAATTAAATGATGTATTAAATAAGCCAAATGGTACATATTATTATTTAAAGTAATAATCAATGGGTCATTATTTATACCTAAAACTAATACGTTTGCAGGCATTTAATGAATTTAGCCTTAATCAGTAAAAAAAAAAAAATTTTATAATTTTCGTTGCGATCGCTGAGTCTGGGAGCGGCCATTTTTGCCCAAATATAGTAGCCCCTCCCTCCTGCCATCTTCCAGCAGTGACGTCACGGTGCGGTAAGCCTAGCGCCATTCTCCCCGCTTTCCAAGCTAAATCAATGGGAACTACTAGACACATCTGCAATCAACAACAATTATTGAAGATTTCCAGAGGACTTCACCATTGAAATTCACCAGAGCTATAGTGAAACTGACAATGCCCACGTGCATGGCAGCTGGATGCTGGAATACATCGGGTAAAAGTGAAACAAAGAGTTATTCCACCTTTCTGATTCCTGATCCTCCACGGACGGGTTGGTCGTTGGATCGCCAACTTGAAGAGGGAGGATTTGCCATCGAACTTCTGGCCAGAGAAAAAACCCGTAATATGTAGCCAACATTTGGAAGAAGAATGTTTTCAAGATGACTTGGATAATAGCGCGTTGTGACAAACACCAGATACAGCACTGGGACTTGATCAACAGCCGATACCGCACCGTGACGTCACTAACCAGTAGGTGGCAGTAGTGTTTTTTGACAAACATGGATGCCTCCAGTAAAGCACATTCACATGAAAATTACTCTGAATTAAAAACACTGATCATTTATTGAACAGGATGGAATCATTTCAGATTTAAAGAACTTTAAGAAGTTTGAATTCTGAATATTAGCGACTTTTCCTTTAAAGGTACATTTATCTTTTTCATTTAGATTTTCATGGTTTATTTAATTCATGTTATATTTACCTTTGTTTAATAATACATTTATTTTGTTTAGTTTGTCCCTTTTCCCCCTTCATAGTTTAGATCTAGATAAACGCTTATTTGGAATGACAATTTTGTAATTTTTGTTTTTATATTTGGCTCCTATAATGTTTCTGCTCTCAAATACTGTTATTTATTTTTTCATTTTTGCACTACTGTTATGGACTCACAAATCTGGAGATAAGCTTACATTTTTATCCATTCAAAGTAAAGCCTGACCCTCTGGACATGATTATACAGGAGATTGTAAGTGTTTTGAGCGCCACAACTTATTAGAAGAATATGTTTTTAAAAAATGTTATAAATGTTTCTTTTGCTTGTAAAACATTCATATTTAAGCTTTAAAAATGTTACTTTATTTGATAAATTGGATGCAAGGCTGATCATGATTTAGTCCTGTAAGATATACGGATAAATCCTGGTATTATTCGACCAAACTGTCCCTATAAATGCTCTGAGATTTTTCAAAATCCTCATTTTTTTTGTTTCTGCAAAGGGCACCATAATCTGATTTTAAAGTTCAAAAGTTTATGAGTTGAAGAGTTCAAGAGTTGCGACCTGTTTGGAACGGGAACACCCAGAGGGCTTAAAGTTAAATCCTGTAAACCCTACACCAAATCATTTTAGTACCACCTGTCCTGTGAAAAAAAATGCTGCTATTTAATTCTGTAAAGCAATGCTTCTTTCCTGCTTAGCTTGAACAGAAAGGACTGAAAGGCTTAGCTGTGAAGCCTTTAATATAAAAGAACAGGCCAGACCGTTTCCTTTGAGGATACTTCATTATTTGCAAGATTCTGCATACCATTTATAAGTATTTTATAAAAGTATGACATCTTTTGCCATAATTTGCTGGGGTAGCAGCATCAGAACAGTTGTCTAGAATAGAGGCTTCTCTAGAAACTCTGATGATTGACAGAAGAACAAATATTAATAGAAAAAACCTAAAGAATCCTGAGCATCTTCCTCATCCGACTAGCATCCAACAAGTGTCTTCAGTCAGAGGCTTCCAAAGACGAAGCTGTACAACGGATCACTACAGCAGAACCTTCTGTCTACAGCCTTCAGGACCTTCATCAACCCGTTAAACATTATTAATAAATAACCTTCAGCAAATCTTTCTTTGTAAATGTCACCTAAACATCTCAGTCAAATAACTTTTGGCAATTAACATTAAAGTTAATTCTTGTATTTTAGGCGATTGTTTGTCTGTGCTGCTTTACTGTGTCGCTAAGGTTTCCCTTAGGGAGAAGTATTGTTTTAAAGCTACAGTGTGTAACTTTTAGCGACATCTAGCGGTCAGACTGCAGACTGCAGCAACATGAACATCTCCCCCCCACCGCTTCTCCCCCCCAACAGTACGGCGAGCGTTACGGGACAAAATGTCTTCCACGACGTCCGCATCACCTACCTTCTCAAGTGATGAGGTTTGTTTACGTAGATAATTTTACAGATAGTATTTCATTAGTCTGTGTAGGGTATAGATTTCATGTAGACTTAAGATAATAAATATAACCGTTATTTTTTCTACATCGTTGTGACATTTTGGCGATCTCGTAATCGCTAGTTTGTTGGCTCTGCGCTGCCGTAGTGCAAAGATGTCTGCCTCCATGGCTGCGAGACCCGCTCCTATGTAATTATAAATAACGAATTCTAAGGCAGCGCAAATATTAAGGTTAAGAGGCTGAGCTCGTAGATGATGATAAATAACATAGTTATGTATAATATATTACATTTCTGACTGTATATCCCTGTAATTATTACACACTGTAGCTTTAACCAGAGGTGGAAAGAGTACTAAAATATTGTAATTGAGTAAAAGTATCTTTACTTTGCCTAAATTTTACTCAGAGTAAAAGTAAAATTACCCATCTCAAAATTTACTCAAGTAAAAGTACAAAATTACTTCATTTAAAATGTAATTTGAGTAAAAGTTACTTAGTTTCTTTTAGTTATTTAATGCAAAAAAGGATGAGTCATGAATCGAATTGAGCACAAGGTGTTTTAATCGATTTCAAGGCGTATTTCAGTGACATCCACACCTGCAAACGATCAGCTGGGCTAAAGAACATACTTCCTCACAGCACAAGGACAGTCACTACCTGAACCATAAAGAGCAAACTATTTTCAATACTACTGTCCAACAGACAACACCATGATAGGAATAAAGAAATGTAAACTAAGTTTTAAAAATTTTCAAAATGCACACAAAATTAAATGCCCAAAAGATACCAGAAATCAAACTAAAACGCAACAGGATGCCGCTGTTATTAACAAGCTCCTCATTTAATGATTTTTAACTGACACTTATTTTTACATCAATTGTTTTTATGTTTGAATTGTGTAAATAAAGTGCTGTTAAAGTCAAAAGTCTTCTTTTATTTTTTAATGGCGATTAAGCGTCGTTTCCGTGACGCAGGGGTCTAAATTTCTGGCCGTATTTAATTTTTTCATCATCAGTATTTTTTATTTTTTTTTTACTCAGTAACGTGAGGGGGTTTTAAATGTTGCAAAGTAAAACTACTTAGGTTAAAATTTACTAGAGTAAAACTAAAAATTACATATTTCAAAAACTACTCAGAAAATTACAAATTACTCAATTACAGTAACTTGAGTAAATGTAATTTGTTACTTTCCACCCCTGGTTTTAACAAACTGAATCTTTATAAATGAAAAACATGCACACTGGCCTGTTTTTCTAGCTTAATTAAACTTTAATAAAGGCTATAAGGACGTCATCTTTCCTGTATATAGTGGGGCCAAAAAGTATTTAGTATTTATTATTTAGCCTAGCCAGTCTCCAGACTTCAACCCCATAGAAAATTTGTGGAGGAAGTTGAAGTCTGTGTTGCCCAGCGACAGCCCTGAAACATCACTGCTCTAGAGGAACGGGCCAAAATACCAGCTACAGTGTGTTCAAACCTGGTGAGGACTTACAGGAAACATTTGAACTCTGTCATTGCCAACAAAGGTTATGTTACAAAGTATTGAGTGAAACTGAAGTTAGTGACCAAATACTTTTTATTTTCCCCCATAATTTACAAATAAATTCTTTTTAAAATCCTACAACGTGATTTCCTGGATATTTTTTCCTCATTTCATCTCTCCTTAGTTCGGCCCTAGGACAGAAATGCGTCACCAATCCGATCACAAACCAAACAGCTTTACATTTTTAATTTAAAAATATTTAACTTTTATAATAAAATTTCTATTAATTGTTTATGTCTTAATCAAGGTATTACGAGACTTAATCCTCGTAATGTTACGACTTCATTCTCGAAATAGAAGAAAAAGCCTGGCCCTAATACTCCGTCATACATTTGGTCTCAGTAACAAATGAAAACACTTGAATTTTATTCATTAGTCAGCTTCTTACTGTACTGAAATGCTGCACTCTGATCTTAAACTAACAAAATATGTATTTAATGTACAGTAAAACCAAAATAATAGCTTTATTGGTGTATTTGTTATTTAGAGCATTGTTGTCACAGTCATGGTTCGGTTAAGTTTTCTTTTGAGTATTCAGTTTTACTTGCTCCATGTTTTCTAGTAGTTCTAATTTGAGTTCTTATGTTTTTCTTGCGTGCCCTCTTGTGTTGGTCTCTTTTCCCCTATCTCCCTTCTAGAATCCTCTCTTCACACCTGCTCCCAATCAGCTCATCAGTCCTCTCTTTAGGCCCCGCCCACACGAAGCCAAACCCTGGCCTAAACGCACAAATTTTTCACCAAACCAGCCTCTCATCCATACGAAGCCAGCGTTTCGGGGGTCTGTAAACTATCTTTTTTTTATTCAGCCTTCAGAGTGGGAAGATTTTTAAACGCCGTTTTCGCATTTTTTTTCTTACACGCATGCGTCATAGCGTCGCCTCTAAACACGCATGCGCGACACAGTATCACAACAACAATGGCGCCGTACTGTGTTGAATGGTTGCTGCTCATGCTACTCACCCTGCTGTTGGGCTTACAACAGAATCTTCTTCTTCTGGAATATCTCCAGGAAGAACAGAGCAATATCGACCACATAGTTCAGCACCTGAATTTGACTGAACCACGAAAATGGACCCGCAGGGCCATTTTCCGGTTTTCCGGTTTGGTTGTTGTATAAATATAACTGCGCATGCCCAACATTTCGTTGCCTGTTTTCGCCTATTTTTGCTTTGGCACCACAGCGCCACTTACAGGCCTGGCATACATTTTGCAGCGTTTTCATGCATTCGTGTGGACGATCACATTTATTTTACGTCTCCGTCTTTACGACAAACGTTCTGCAAAATATTAGCGTTTCGTGTTCGTTTTGACTTCGTGTGGACGGGGCCTTAGTCTCCTATAAATACTCTCCCTGTGCAGCTCCTCGGTGCTGATTCCTCGTCTTTCCTTGTTTCCTCGTGATTGTTTTCCACTGATGTCTCCATGGTTCTGGTTTGCGTTACATTTTAAGTTGGATTTTGGATTTCTGCCTCTGTTAATTGTTAACTGCAAGAACTCACCTCTGCCTCCCTGCCTCTGCATCTGGGTCCTCAAAACCACAACCTAACCTTGACAATTGTAGGTATATAAAGGCAATTAAAAAATATGATTTATTCTTTTATCCGCTTTGAAATTTGAGCAAAAAAATAAATTCCATGTCATGTTGCTTGAGTTTTAAAAACTGAGCTGTGTGAATGGGACTGAGGAGACTCAGCATGCTCTTGAGATACGCTGGGAACCAAACGTCCCAAAGATGTTAAAGTTTAATTTACCATCTGCGTAGCTTTTACTGACTGAATAATAATAAACGTGTTTTGCTAGTTGTGATTTTTTAATTCTGACAGCCTAAACAGGGAGTAGCATCATTAAGATGCTTTTTTTTTTTTTTTTTTTTTTTTTGCACAAAACGGTGAGAATAAATCTGGGATTAATTTTGATTTGCAATCACCTAGATTGTCTTCATTTGCCAGTAGGGTAATGTATTATATTTGTCCTTATTATTCCTCTAGAGATGAAGGCTCCAGGACTCTAGTACACAGCTGAATAATCCATCAGGAATGTTTCCACAAAACAAGATAAGGTGCAGTCAATCCATCCTCCTTAGATTTTAATATTCACATAATCACACAGAAGCTGCTTAAGGCGGCTATAAATGTGTTGTTGCTTCGTCTGTGGGGATGTTAGTGTTCTGTAAAGATGTTTATGAAAACAGTGATGCCATTTTGCTTCAACGTTTCCCTGTTCACATTCTTATGCAGAAAGAAAACCCCGACAATATTTTCTGTAAAATGAAATGCAATGTTGTAATTTCAGAACAACATGTGGGTTGCATTCTGTCTTGCATAATCATGTCTCTAGGCAATACATTTATGATTCCTTTTTAATTTTAAATCCTCTCCTTTTAAGCTCTCCTTGTCCTGCCTATGTTTAAAGGAAAAATCTGCTCATATTCAGAATACAAACTTCTGAAAGGACTTTAAATATAATATTTTTACATATTTTTTAATAAATGACCAGTGTTTTTAACTAAGAGTAATTTTCATGTGAATGTGCTTTACTGGAAGCATCCATGTTTGTCAAAGAACACTACTGCCACCTACTGGTTAGTGACGTCACGGTGCGGTATCGGCTGTTGATCAAGTCCCAGTGCTGTATCTGGTGTTTGTCACAACGCGCTATTATCCAAGTCATCTTGTAAACATTCTTCTTCCAAATGTTGGCTACATATTACGGGTTTTTTCTCCGGCCAGAAGTTCGATGGCAAATCCTCCCTCTTCAAGTTGGCGATCCAACGACCAACCCGTCCGTGGAGGATCAGGAATCAGAAAGGTGGAATAACTCTTTTTTTTCACTTTTACCCGATGTATTCCAGCATCCAGCTGCCATGCACGTGGGCATTGTCAGTTTCACTATAGCTCTGGTGAATTTCAATGGTGAAGTCCTCTGGAAATCTTCAATAATTGTTGTTGATTGCAGATGTGTCTAGTAGTTCCCATTGATTTAGCTTGGAAAGCGGGGAGAATGGCGCTAGGCTAACCGCACCGTGACGTCACTGCTGGAAGATGGCAGGAGGGAGGGGCTACTATATTTGGAAAAAAATGGCCGCTCCCAGACTCAGTGATCGCAACAAATTTTTTACTGATTGATACATATTACATATTACTGATACATATTAGTTTTATGTATAAACAATGATCATTTAATTATTTCTTGCTGACTGGATTTTCCCTTTAAGATGTTTACAAGTTACTTTCACATCATTAGCTAGTCTAAGCTTTCTTTGATCTAGTTCACATTAAATCTTTTAGTACAATCATTTCTGTGAATGGATGTCTTGCCATAAGTACCAACAAGCTGCAGGAAAACATCCCCTGACTTCCAAAAAGTGGCTTTTTATAACCTTTATAATACAAGGATTTTACAGAAGAACAGATAAAGTCATGATACAGCCTGGTTCAGACAGAATAGGCCTTTGCCTTTCAGGAAAGTTTCTGGTTATAAATAGTGTCTCAATAAAACCTGAGAAGTATTTCAAAAACCAGACGCCCAATTCTGACTCAACACAAGAACATGTGAAGTCAGGATAACTATGTATGAGGTGCCAACAGGGACATAAGTATGGAGGATAAAAAGTGCCAAAATTAAATAAATAAATACAGCATTAAATAAATAATTAAATGTGTCAATAATTAATCAAATGTGGAATTAAATAAATAAATGTGTCATTCATTAATTAAAACCACCTCATTAATATAAAGTGCCAGAATTAAATAAATAAATACAGCGATAAACAATTAATTAAATGTGTAATTCATTAAATAAATAAGGAATTAAATATATAAATGTGTCATTAATTGAATAAAATACGTCTTCATTTTATTCAAAAAATATATATAATTATTTCAGTGTGCATTTAATTATTTCATGGTCCTGTGTCGCAGTGCATCGAAACCATTAAAAGAATCTGTCAAACTCACCCATCAAAGTTAGGGGGCGGGGTTAACGCGAATCGAGTCTCTGTAATCGATGTGCAGGGCGACCAATCAGGTGTTAGATACCCGCCCCCTAACTTTGATGGGTGAGTTTGACAGATTCTTTTAATGGTTTCGATGCACTGCGACACAGGACCATGAAATAATTAAATGCACACTGAAATAATTATATATATTTTTTTTAAATAAAATGAAGACGTATTTTATTCAATTAATGACACATTTATATATTTAATTCCTTATTTATTTAATGAATTACACATTTAATTAATTGTTTATCGCTGTATTTATTTATCTAATTTTGGCACTTTATATTAGTGACGTGGTTTTAATTAATGAATGACACATTTATTTATTTAATTCCACATTTAATCATTTATTAATGCTTTATTTATTTATTTAATTTTGGCACTTTTTATCCTCCATACGTAAATAAGATGTAACTTATATACACCACTAAAAAGCTTTCATATACACTACTAAAGCTTAAGTTAAAAAGTAATGTGTGTATGTATGTCACTAGTGTGTATGAAAGGTGAAGCTTTTCACCAGTTTATATGAACAGTTCTCACTACTTTGTATGAGAGCTTTTCAGTAGGTTATATAAGAGGTAAATGTTTTTTTAGTTTATGTGAGAGCTTTTAACTAGTGTTTATGCACATTTTTCAGTATATTATATGGAAGAGTTTAATTTAATATGTGTATTTGGAAGCTAATTTTGATTTATCTCCATGGGGGAACCTCATAACTAGGTTTCCCAAAAGGGACGCCTCACCTGTTTAACCATTTGCTCAACAAAATGGAGGTTGACAAGGCAATTAAAGGGTTAATGCCATTAATTCCAGACAGGTTCAACTGATCAGAGTTTTCTCTCACATAAGCAGACAGTGCAGTTGATCAGAGTTCACTTTTAAGTTGGGTGGAGGTGACAGGACCCAAATGCAGACACTGAAGCTGAAGGTGGTTACTTGCAGATTTAATAACAAAAAAGGGTAACGGAAGCAAAAAATTCAAAAGCATAAATACTGATTGATGATAAATTTATCAAATCACTGCAAACATATTAGTTTTAGGTGTAAATAAGGATCCATTGATTATTCTTTGCTGACCGGAATTTTCCTTTAATGACAAAAACATGCAGGTCCATTGTCCAATTAGTCCATCCTTCTTCCTAAACTTTTATTCTATCAGCAAAATCTCATCTTCAACTCAAAACATTTGTTCAATCGTTATGAGATGTGGCTCACATCATGAAGCCTCCCAGAATAAAAAAGTGCAGATGCTTCTAGAAGTCCCAAAAATCTTGCATCATATTCCACTTTGCATCTTAAATTTTTCTGCAAGTTGTGTGTTTTTAAGAGTTTTTTAATGAGAGTGAAAAATATCTTGGCTTTAGGGGGCTTGTGAAACATTTCCAAAGCTCTTTAATGTTACAAATCTATTCCCATAACTGCGGAGGTTGCTGGGATTTCACTAAACACCGTCCAAATAACTTAATCTTTCCTTAAACTGGTATTTTACAATGTTTTTCAGTGCAGTCCAAGGCAGAATCTGAATCTGTCAGTGGAAACCTACGCAGCCGGAACTAAACTTTTCTGCATAATTCAAGCTGTGTGCCGGCATGTCCGCTCTTACACAAAGAGACATGTGACAGACAGCTGAATTGTAAACAAGGTGTTTGCCATATTTTTGAGTCACTGCTTTCGAGCAGAGGCTATTTTTTTAATGCCATGCAATAAAAATCCACTTTTAGATTTCATAGTCTGACTTAACAAGCCCATTAAACTGTCAGACTTTCTATGACTATCTATCTGATGAGATTGCATGTCAGGGCGCGTTGTCGTCAAGCTCAGCTGTTTTGTCTTTGTTCCTCACTAAAAGGTACGCTCTCTAAGAGTTCGTCGAAATAAATCACTGTGTGAGACTGCGTCGGTTAGGATGATGAAGCCTGGCAGCAGCAGATCCTCCTGAATGCAGATGTATTAATGACTAAGAAGCAGAAAGAGAGTTATTATCCTTGTGTTTTACAAGCTGACAGATTTTCTAGCCTTGAAGAAATCTCTGCTTTGGTCAAACACAGTAGGATTACATCCACTAAAGCACTCTTATGTAACCCTTATTTAAATCTATTTCCTTTTTTTGCATCTTACAGAGAAGCATAACTCTGTTAGTTCAATCTCTAACGTTCTGCTCTCTCTGCTTTTTCTCATAGTAGCTTCATCTGGTCTGTTCCTGTTTGGCTGTGACTCCATCCTGGAGAGAAATATCAGCTGTGCTGCTGCCATCAAAACCTTTGTTTCTAGATGTTGGAGCTTGGCCTGTTTTTCGGTGTAGTCCTGTTTCTCTGACTGTTAGGCATACACTGTACGATATTTTCAATTGTTGCACGCAGCTGCAGCTCTAACTGTACGACCAAACTGCAGGATTTAAATGTTCACAGCTCACAATATTTGTTCTTACACAAAGCAACCAGACGCTCTGATGCAATCTACCTGCTCACACTGCACGTCTAAAAACCAGGTGGGACTCAGCTCCGCAGTGAGATGGCGCTACTCGGACTCGTCTATCTGGAAGCCAAACAAGTAGAAGAGGAATCTGAAGCTCACTAGAGTGAAACGTGCTGCTTTGGCTATTTGTGCAGTTTTGTGCTGAAAGT
This sequence comes from Cyprinodon tularosa, assembly GCF_016077235.1. NCBI lineage: Eukaryota > Metazoa > Chordata > Actinopteri > Cyprinodontiformes > Cyprinodontidae > Cyprinodon > Cyprinodon tularosa. The sequence continues at coordinate 619,824 of NW_024039250.1, read as the reverse complement.
CCTAAAAAGAAAAAAGGCGACAACGTATTTGGACAAAGACATGGCTGAGCAAACATGGCTACTACGGTCTGTCAATTTTACAGAAAGGACTCCATTTCACTCATTGCCCCCCGCCATGCTGCTGGGTTTTCATCTGAGAGAAAGAAGAAGAATCCTTGTTTTCCCACTGAGCGATGGGCTGAAGTCGGTTGTGTGAGGAGGCGGAGTGCACTGACTGCGCTCCACAACTGCTAGGCGCAAGAGTCAGCAGAGGCTGATTGAACCCAAAATAAAAGGAACCTGGATGGAGGGAGGGGGCGGAGCTGATCCTGCAGGTGAGACGGACACGCTGCTGAACGAAGAGCAGGTGGGATCTACACAAAAGTAATCCCTCCCTGGGATTATTAAAGTATTTCTGATTCCTGGTTGATGGGACAGGTGTTGCGAATGAAACGGTGTCCAGCTTGAAAGAGCTCCTGTGTGTCGCTGAATGTGAGCATTGATGACTGAAAGGCATCTTCTGCCTCCATTTATCTGTTTACTGCAGTCTGTTAGTGGAAAACAATTGCAGGGGGGAATATAAAAAAAAGTCAAATCAACCAAAACTTTTGCGACCCCCTGTTGAAGACCTCCAATCTACTTCATCAGATGATTTCCTGGGCATTGCTTGCTCCATTGCTGCAAGTTTTTGTGTCAAAATAGGATATAATTCCTGGTAGATCAGCTGGTAAACAATCCGATGCAACAACTAAATGGGTTAAAAAAGTATTGGTGTGTTCCTCCAAACACCTCCACCTTTCTCCTTTCTCCAATTCTTTGTAGGCTGGATTAACATCCGCTTTAAAGCAAACAATCAATTAACACCCAGTTTACTGGGGTTAACAGGATCTAGTTTTGAGCTTAAACTCAGCCAACGTTAATAAATAAGTGTCTGCTAAAGTGGCAACATGGTCAAGAGGTTTACTCCTGTTGCTGCTAAATCACCTGCTGTAGCCTTGGAGGGGGGGGGGGGGGGATCTTTCCAACATTTTAAACCCACTCTGAGTGCTGTTCTCATCAACAGACATGCATTTTAAAACAGGCCTATGTCAGCTGCAGAGGAGGACGCTGAGCTAATTATCCAGCACCGCTTCTGTTTTTTCTTTCAGCAAACCTCTCTCTCTGACAGTGCTGGCAAGCTGTGGCTGGATGAATGACAGCAGAAAGGTTTCTTCTGTTTCACAAGGATTTTGGTCAATCTAAAGCTACAGCTCACACTGTACGATGAAAGCGCAGGGTTTAAATGTTCTCAGCTCACGATGTTTGTTCTCACACTGTGCCACCAGATGCTCTGCTCACACTGTACGTCTAAAAACTATGTGGGACTATGGGCTGAGAGATGGCGCTACTCGGACTGGTCAATCTGGAAGAAGAAGAACTCCCTTGTTTGCACAGTGCTTGAGGTTCTGGTAAATCGGCTCGTAGCAGGATTTACTCATGAAGGCCGACTGCAGTTCAAACATGTTTGATTTTCTCCTGACCTTAAGATTCCTGATGGGGAGGTGGTCGTGAGAGGCTGATCGGACCTCGTTACCCCCTGTTCACTACACCACGCACCATCAGGCTGAAAATTCTCGCACGACTGGAGAATTGGCCTGAAAATGGCAAAAGATCGTACAGTGTACGCCCGGCTTAATTGACCAGACAGTTCTGGGTTTGTCAAAGTTTTCGGACAGTACATTTTATACTTCAGGTCTTCCAGGTGCAGGTCTAAATGCTCGAAGTGTTCTACAGCCCTCTTTGCTAAACCATCAGGTGTTATGACATTAATTCCTCCTGCATCAGAAACAGCCGTTTGGGGACACATACAGATGTGCTTGAAAGTTTACATTGAATTGAAAAATAGAAAAAAGTAATAGTAAATACAAAATTACTGAATAATTACATATTATATATATATATTAGGAGTGTAAATCACATCCATCATGGCGATTCGATTCAGTATCGATTTCCTGACCCAATGATTCGATTATTTTCGATACTTAAGAATACACCACGATTCGATTCGATTCGATTAATCGATTAATCGGTTAATTTTTTTAAAATTATTATTATTTTATTTTTTTACACCTTACAGGCTAAACAAAGTTTTAATATCGTTATGCATTTTCTTTAGAAACAACAGCAAATAACAGAAGTAGAAAAGTTGCATCAAAAAATACTGCAAAAATACTGTACAATATCAGTGTAATGAGTTCAATGCAATACCTCGGCTCCAGAGAAACTGTCCAACATATTTTTTTAGAATGTAATAAATATATTCAGGAAAGAGAGATGTTGTGTAGAGAGTTAGACAGGAATAAAAATAAACTACATATAAGGGAATTGTTTCAAAGGTCATCTGGGGATGTAGTTTTTGGTAGTATTTTTAATTTTCTAAGAAGAACGGGTATTTCAGGGAGAATATAATAGTTTGTCTGGTCCATACTCCATTCTGGAAGGTGGCGGTAATGCACCTATAAGTTGTTTGCCAACCGCCAATAAAAAAAAGAAGAAGAAGAAGGCTCCAGAGTGTTGCGTCACCGCCCCCTTGAGAGACGCTCCGCAGCTGCTCTCCCAGATTGTAGCTGACCGCAAACAGTGCCGCAGACAGGAGGCCGGCTTGTTTTGTTTTTATGACCGAAATTGCGGAAAACAACTCGTGAAGTTTGACCCGCTAGAAGAGCGAGGTGCGCGAGAACGCTGGGAGCCTTTTTCCACCTGGATCTCCGCTCTTTTTGCCCCATTGTCCCTCCGTCGTCAGACTAAACTCGCCCCCACTTCCTCGCCGCCTCGGCCGTATCTAGACCCACAGCGTGTAGCACAGACCACGCTTCAATACTGAGCATAATTTAAAAATGTCTGTGTGAAGCTCACTGCAACACACTGCTGTAAGAGTATAACCAGGAAGCGCGGTAGGAGGGCAAAATAGGTTTAGCGCCACCGCAGCACGGGAGGGAGAATTACGCCCAGGAGCAAATGGATAAAAATAGACCGGAGGAAAAAAAAACATTAATCGATTATCTTGCGGACGTGTCGATGCATCGCATCGTCGGCTTTTGGATCGATGCATTGATACAAAACGATTATTATTTACACCCCTAATATATATATATATATATATATATATATATATATATATATATATATATATATACATATACATATATACATATATATATATATATATATATATATATATATATATATATATATATATACACTCACCGGCCACTTTATTAGGTACCCCATTCTAGTAACGGGTTGGACCCCCTTATGCCTTCAGAACTGCCTCAATTCTTGGTGGCATAGATTCAACAAGGTGCTGGAAGCATTCCTCAGGGAGTTTGGTCCATATTGACATGATGGCATCACACAGTTGCTGCAGATTTGTCGGCTGCACATCCATGATGCGAATCTCCCGTTCCACCACATCCCAAAGATGCTCTATTGGATTGAGATCTGGTGACTGTGGAGGCCATTTGAGTACAGTGAACTCATTGTCATGTTCAAGAAACCAGTCTGAGATGCTTCCAGCTTTATGACATGGTGCATTATCCTGCTGAAAGTAGCCATCAGAAGTTGGGTACATTGTGGTCATAAAGGGATGGACATGGTCAGCAACAATACTCAGGTAGGCTGTGGCGTTGCAACGATGCTCAATTGGTACCAAGGGGCCCAAAGAGTGCCAAGAAAATATTCCCCACACCATGACACCACCACCACCAGCCTGAACCGTTGATACAAGGCAGGATGGATCCATGCTTTCATGTTGTAGACGCCAAATTCTGACCCTACCATCCGAATGTCGCAGCAGAAATCGAGACTCATCAGACCAGGCAACGTTTTTCCAATCTTCTATTGTCCAATTTCCATGAGCTTGTGCAAATTGTAGCCTCAGTTTCCTGTTCTTAGCTGAAAGGAGTGGCAGCCGGTGTGGTCTTCTGCTGCTGTAGCCCATCTGCCTCAAAGTTTCACGCACTGTGCGTTCAGAGATGCTCTTCTGCCCACCTTGGTTGTAACGGGTGGTTATTTGAGTCACTGTTGCCCTTCTATCAGCTCCAACCAGTCTGGCCATTCTCCTCTGACCTCTGGCATCAACAAGGCATTTCCGCCCACAGAACTGCCGCTCACTGGATGTTTTTTCTTTTTCGGACCATTCTCTGTAAACCCTAGAGATGGTTGTGCGTGAAAATCCCAGTAGATCAGCAGTTTCTGAAATACTCAGACCAGCCCTTCTGGCACCAACAATCATGCCACGTTCAAAGTGTTGGGATCTGGAGTTGTTCCACCTTTCCCCAGCAGAGTGCGCCGTGGGTTCTCTGGGCTGGAGCTCACCAGCACACCTGGAGCTTGTCAGCCCATTAGAGGACCCTCTACTTAAGCAGATGCCAGACCTTTCTTCGACGCCGCAGTGTTAGCTAAGTTTGGTTAGCCAACCTGAGCCTCCTTGTCTTTAAATTTTGTCCCCTGGAGAAAACTGAATTCTAACCAGCCTTTGTCCTGTCGCTCCTAGCAAAACCTGTCTCTCGTGTGAAGCTCTGGGAGAGCTTAACCTGAATCAGCCTGCCTGCCCTAGAGAGCCAAACCTGAAGATCTCACTTTGGAATCCACCTGCTGCTCTCAGAAGGAGAGCTAACCCCTCAATCCAAGGTCTGATCAAACAGTCAGAAGTTAGACGCTGCACCTGCTGAGCATTCTGTCAAACCAACAGTCTCTGGACCCAACCGGTTCCCCCCTCTGAGAAGAAAGCCTGAAACTCTCCAAGGTATAGTCAGCAATAATCTGTAAACGAAACAACGCTTCCTATCCCCCTGGTTAACCAAACTGTCATCTCTGCAGACGCCTGAGAATCCAGCCCGGACCTGTTTCCTGAACACAGTCTTATTTTGTGCAAAACATTTAATAAACTCTGTTAAACTTTTCATCTGTCTCCTGGTAGTGTTCTGAGTTTGGGTTTGATTCAGAACCAATCAAGACACAAAGTCACTCAAATCACCTTTCTTCCCCATACTGATGCTCGGTTTGAACTGCAGGAGATTGTCTTGACCATGTCTAGATGCCTGAATGCACTGAGTTGCCGCCATGTGATTGGCTGCTTAGAAATTAAGTGTTAACGAGCAGTTGGACAGGTGTACCTAATAAAGTGGCCGGTGAGTGTATATAGTATATATATATACACTCACCGGCCACTTTATTAGGTATATATATATATATATATATATATATAAAAAACATCTCAAACGCAAAATCTGTAACGTTCTGCTCTCTCTGCTTTTCTCATAGTAGCTTCATCTGGTGACGCCATTCTGTAACGCCATCCTGGAAAGAAAGGCAGCAGCGCATTTACAACACATGTCATCTCAGGTCACTTTACAGTTCAACCAGATCATCCAGTCAGATTGATTCAAAGTTTTCTATCTAAGGAAAACTAGTTGATTGCATCGACTCATTGACTCAAATGCAATCCCTCAGCATGATTGTAGCGACAGTGGAGAGAAAAAACTCCCTTTGAACAGCAAGAAACCTCCAGCAGAACCAGGCTCAGTGAGAGCGGCCATCTGCTGAGGCCGACTGGGGTTCAAGGAGACAGAAGCAGACATAGAAAAAGAAGCATAGATACAAAAGGCAACTGTAAAAGGCGGCCCTGTCCAGGAAACACACAGCCAGGCAGACGAGCTCCGATGTCAGAGGATGAAGAGAGCACATCCAGTTAGTCACAGTCAGAGAAACAGGACTACACTGAAAAAGTAGACAGGGTGTCTGCCTCATGGACTAAAACTGGTAGTTGGCTCAACACGATATACCCATTCTATTTTAAACACCTCATTTGTGAAATGCCTGTTCTATATTTTCTTTTTTTAACAACCTTTTCTCCTGAATGCTGAAAAAATGAAGGAGAGAATCTTTCATTGATACTGAGAGCCACAATGTGGGCAAGACGCCATTGGATAATGGAAATTGTTCTGCTCCCTTGATGCCAGCCATAGCCCTTTCCATCCTGCTCTGAGAACCAACTTCCTGAGAGGATGTATTTCATTATTTCATCCTCAACTGGAACATCTCATCTTGTAAGTCTGGCATGTGAAAAGCATAATGTGAATGCAGCGGGTCTCATCCGAGTAATTGACACCATTCAGAGTGCATGGGGCCTGACCGCAGAGCTGGGGCCAAGCTGGTTTATGAACAGTGGTGTGGAAAATTACCTTTCTTCACTTTTTACTGACAGAAATGTCAATTGTCTTTCGGAAATGTTGGACATAAATGAGGCTTTTCTCATTAAGTGATCCAGTGATCTAAACGACTTAAATCGGATTGACCAATTTGTTTTCATTAATCCTTCCTTTGAAGCATTTTTGTTAAAATCTTCAACATGCTGTAACACACAAAAAAAGAGATAATCTTCTGCCATTTCCGTTTGTCATTCTGTATGATTATAAGTGTGTGTTAAGGTTATTCAATGGCTTTGTAAATAGTCAATCAGAGGTCTAACATGGAAAAGGTGTCACCGTTTTTGCTGTTGTACACCTTTGAGTCAACAGTGAGATATGAAGTGTCTAAATACCAAACACATCATTGCCACTTTTTTAGAGGTTGGTTAGGATGAGATATTTCTTACAGCATATAAAGAACCATAGAGATTGATCACTGAAAGAAAGGAAAGGTTTGGCATTCTCTCAAGGTAAAAGTTGCTATCCTGAATAAAGAATAACTGAACGACAAGCCTTTATTATGTAAAAACTGAAGTTTTATCAAGGAATCCGATTGATGCAGGTACACTCAACAAAAATATAAATGCAACACTTTTGGTTATGCTCCAAATTTTTTAAGAGATGAACTTAAAGATTTAATTGTTTTCCACATTCATAATAAAACAACTTCCCTGAAATATTGTTCACAAACCAGTCTAAATCTGTGATAGTGAGCACTTCCCAAGAGACTGATTAGACACCCTGATTAGGGGTGCCCACGATAAAAGGCCACACTGAAGGTGTGTTTGGTTTTATTGGGGGGTTTCAGAAAACCAGCCAGTATCATCTCCTTCACATAGAGTTGATCAGGTTGTCAATTGTGGCCTGTGGAATGTCGGTCCACTCCTCTTCAATGGCTGTGCAAAGCAACTGTACGCTAATGTGCTTTAGTCTGCAAGTTCGGAACATCTTCATGGACAGTAAGGAATGGGAAAGCTTTCTTTCCAAGGCCATGTGTCAAAAAAAAACCTTAGTGCCTCAGGCAGCAATATACTAGCCTCGTGAGACCATCCTGATCTGGCGAGCTTTTAAGGTTTCACTCGCTAATCAGTCTGGGGACTCTCCGTTGAAGAAAATTTGGAGCCGTTCACCAAACGAACGTCCAATCAGCGTTGGCTTTGAGGCGGGTTGAGGTGTGACGCAACGAGAAGCGCGACAGTTCAGTCTAAAGAACATGGCGGCTTCAGCCGATGAAACTAGCGTTAGCGTGGCTATCGAGCAAGTTTTATCGGAATTACAGCGTATTTCTTCACTGAAAGAAGAGCAAAACACTGCTCTGGAGGCTTTTCTTAGAGGAAAAGATGTTTTTGCTCTTCTCCCGACTGGTTTCAGCAAGAGTTTGATCTATCAATTGGCTCCTCTTCGTCGTCGCTCTGTTAGTACGTCATATGGTTCGTTGATCTGATTGGTTTATTTGGCCCGTCTATCACCAACATAGGCCAATCAGCTAACCAGTATTTTCGCCCCTTCCCAAAATTACTGCAACGGAAGGTTTCCAGATGGATATGCGGAGCAAATTCATCTGGCGGAGTCAGGTTAGCAATATACAGCCTGTCATGTTTATGTTCCTTTGCTCTCCAAAGATAAACATTACTTTAAATGAAACTAAATTAAATTACTACCAACAACTTTGGTGGCAAAACATAAAAGCACTGATTGCTCAGATTAATGGACTTTTACAGTGAGGAGCAAACTGTTTAATTACGATCAGCACTATTAGCACTGGACATTAACACAATATCCAGTTGATTAACCATCACTAGCTTAGATCAGGAAATCCTCCATGCTCTCAAGCAAGCCGAACACTTTCAATCACTCTCTGAGATACAGGAGACCTTTAGAATACACTAGAAACAGGTGTTACGCTGTAAAGCCGGGCGCACACTGTACGACTTTTTGGCCTTTTGGGGCAGATTTTCCAGTAGTCTGAAAATGTTTCGATTGGGCCGACTTTCAGCCTGATAGTGCGTGGTGTAGTGTAGAGGGGGTAACGAGGGGCGATCAGCCTCCAACGACCACCTGCCCATCAGGAATCGTAAGGTCGGGAGACCTTACGATTCCTTCTTCTTCCTCTCAGATAAAAACCCAGCAGCATGGTGGGGGGTGCAATGAGTGAAATGGAGTTCTTTCTGTAAAATTGACAGACCATAGTAGCCATGTTAGCTCAGCCATGTCTTTGTCCAAATACGTCGTCTCCTTTTCTTTTTAGGGCTTTCAGCACAAAATTGCCCAAATTGCCAAGGCAGCGCGTTTCACTCTAGTGAGCTTCATGTTCCTCTTCTACTGGTTTGGCTTCCAGATAGACGAGTCTGAGTAGCGCCATCTCACTGCGGAGCTGAGTCCCTCCTGGTTTTTAGACGTACGGTGTTAGCAGGTAGATGGCATCAGAGCATCGGGTCACACAGTGAGAACAAACATCGCTAGCTGTGAAATTTTAAACACATGTGAGCTGTAGCTGCGTGCAACGATTGAAAAAAATGTATGCCCGGCTTAGAGCACTCTTGTCTGTAGTGGTAAAGGTTCACTTTGGCAGCCAGCATCTAGTACCCGGCTCTATTGCAGTAGGCTGTTTTAGGTGCATTTTAAGGTCAAGTCCAAATCCATTTATGTAGCATATTTCCAATGGCTCTAGCTCCACAGTGTTTTACAAGCAAAATGGCTAAGTGCCTGATGAAAAGCATTGCAGGAAAAGCGCAATCAAAATGATTAAAGACAAAAATAGACTTAGAAAGATTACTCAAAACACCTGTTAAAACTCACAAAACAGCAAGAGGAAAAACACAAACTGAAGAATAAGATAAAAGAGAACGACTATGTAGAATAACAACTATAAAATCTGAAATTTTGGTCATCATAAACTGAGAACTAATTTATAAAAACAAGTCTTCAAAAGTAATTTAACATTTATGCAGATTTAATGTTAAAAGGTATAGAGTCGATGACCTGCCACAGCAAATACTGTCTATATCTGTGGAATAATGTTAGACCTGGAAAAAAACAGCATTACTAAACCGTGTCAGATAGAAGCATAAAAATACCATGTAAAGAAATTAAAAGTAATTCTTTAAAATTGTATTCTGCAGGAAACAGAGCAAGTGAGGGGAAGCCAACACTTGGGTAACGAGTTGGTGAAGATTCTCAGTCATCCAGGTCATAGTCATTCACATAAGTTATAAAACTATCCACTGGGATCTACCTTGTCACCAGTTCTAGCCAATCTTTACATGGAAATGCAAAAACATTGCCATCCTAGATGTTGCTGGAGTCTCAGAAAAACTCAAGAGGAGAGGATTTTCTCCAAACACAAAATCCCAGAACATTTCAAACCAAACAGACCCTTAAACAGGGGCTGTCATGAATGGGTGGTGAGGTTGCTTGAGGACCCAGATGCAGAGACTAGTGAAGCAGAGATGAGTTCTGAGAGATTTAATTGCAGACCATAGGTAACAGAGGCAGAAATCCAGAAATCCAACTTAAAATGTTAAACAAACCAAAACCATGGAGACATCAGGGGAAAACAAGCCTGAGGAGCCGGGAAGAGATGAGGTAGGAAGAAAGCAGCAACGACAGGACCAGCAACAACAAGGAGTGACAGCAGAGGGAGAGTATAAATAGCTGACAGAGACAAAGGGAGGGCTAACGAGCTGACAAGGAGCAGGTGTGACAGGAGAAAATGAGGGAGTCAAGGGGAAAGGAACACACAAGAGAGGGCAACAAAAAAACATGAGAACTAACATGAATCTAGAAATTACAACAAAACTGGAATTAAACCAATAAAACTAGAAAACAAGAAGGAAAGTAAAGTAGAACAGAACCAAGACCATGACAGAGACTACTGCATCCTAAAGACCAAACCTCCAGACCGAATCTGAGCAGAGTGGTGTCTGCAGGTCAATGCAGCGAGGAATGCTCTGGTCTTTATATTGGAGAAACCAAACAACCTCTCCACAGACGCATGGCCCAACACAGAAGAGCGCCCTCCTCTGGACAAGACTCAGCTGTCCATCTACACCTTATGGACAAAGAACATTCTTTAGAGGACCAGAATGTTCACATTTTGGACAAAGAAGACAGGTGGTTTGAGAGGGGCGTGAAGGAAGCCATCTATGTGGGTGGACTCAGATTTCAGTTTTCAAAAACCTACAATGCAGCGATAGAGTTGATTCCTTCCCGCTATTATTGCAACTCCCACTCCATTACATGGGAACAGAAGACCTTGCCTGTTCAGTCAGGCCAACAATTCCCTTTAACAAGGGAACGATCCCCCCCTTTCAGAGACATAGACAGGTATGGGGCATTGCAGGCGAACAAAAGAAGCCAAACGACCCCATTCCAAAGGGGGGGACCTGTTTGTCCGATTCAACTCGCATGTTTTCTAAGTCAAAACAAGGCTTTGCTTTGGTACATTCTATAAAACCTGGAACTCAACGCTAATTCTGACATTTTGAATCGAAAAAGCTTCCTGGATGGGAAGAGAAACATCTTCAAACTTGGGAACAAAGTCCAGTGGATTGTTTTTAACTTTTTTTAACTGGGTTAATGAGTTTCTTTTTAAACTAGTCAGTAAACAAGCTGCAGCAATTGTTCTAGATGAAGGCAGTTAATATGGGACTGGTCCAAGTCAAAGTGCAGGGAGTTGCAGCAGTAAAAACAGGTGAATAAATACATCAGTTGGAAGGTATGGCTTTACCTTAGTGAACTGCCTGGATGAAAAATGCTGGATTAATGTATTCACCTGCCTCCACAGGATTTTAACACCAAGGATTATAACATCATTAAAATGGGAGGATAAAGGGTCCAGAGAACTGAGTCTCAAAGAAGACAATTTCCGTTTTGTTTTTTATAATTAATTTAAAGGTTTAGGGACAACCACTGTTTGACGTCCTCAAGTCAACACAATAAAAGCTGAAACTAGTCTCCCAATGATTTCAGGGGCAGATAAATTAGAAAATCATCAGAAAAGTAAATGAATAAAAGATTATACCATCAAAATACAGATCCTGAGGGCAACATGTAAAGAGAAAACAAGACTGAACCCAAAATCGAGCACTTGGGCCCTCCATAACTGACGAGCTATTTCTGAACCAAAGGGAATTACTGTATGTTCACATAAATGTTTACATAAAAAAACATTTTCAGAGAAATATGACGGAACCCACTGAAGAGCAGAACCTTTTATCCCTACACATGATTCTAGCCTTGGGGGGAGGGTGTAATGATTGACTTTGTCAAATGCTGCTAACAGGTCCAACAATAAAATAGCTGCAGGGCATCCAAAAAAATGATGCTTAAAGAATATCACTGAAAAGTCTTTAAGAGTCTCAGGGATATGAAGGGATTTAAAACCAGACTGAAACTTATCAGTGCATCTTTGCACAATCTGCGGTTTGGATCATGTATAGTGTTGTAGACCCTACGTTATCGGGCGGATTCACCATCAGGCAATACTAGGCAGCTGCCTAGGGCCCCAAGTTCCTGGGGGCCCCATAAAACTCTGTTTACATGTATGGTTAATACAACTATTCCTTAGTTGTGCACATTAATTATTTTTTTGATAAAAATCCTTTGGCTAAAATGCCATCAGAATGCTGATAATATTAAGTGTGTCTCAGCCCCCCCCCCCCCCCCCGAACCCCTTCAGTGTCCACCATATTGGATCAGTCCATTTGCTGCACATGTTCAGAAAGGTCCAAACAGACAGCAGCAAACCATTTGAAAACAAACCATGCAAAGAGCAGTGTTGCCAACTTAGCGCTTTAGTTGCTATATTTAGCCACTTTTTTTCTGCTACTGGAGACTTTGGAGACAACATCTAAAAGCAGCGAACTCTGCTCTCCAGAGCGAGTAGATTGGTAACCCCGCCTCCTGCTCTCCTCTATCTTGTCTGCTGTCATGATTCATGCAGCTATTATTTCATCCAAATGAAAAATGGAGAACAGATAAGCAGATCATGGCTTGTCTACAGTGAAAAGAAGGACTGGGTTATTTACTTTGGCCTTTTTGGAAACACAGGAAGGAGCAATCAGCTAAGTGAGCTTAGTGCTTGGAAAAAATCTTTCATTCCTTTAGAGACAGCATGAAAAGTCAGCTGAGTACAAAACATAGAGAGGAAAACAAGAAGAAAAGGGACAAGAAGAGAGGGACACAACCTAGAACAGATAATGGATGTCTATTCTATTAACATTTATCTATCTGGAGAATGGGGCTGTTTGATGTTTTGTCTTCTCAATTCAGAGGGGCCCCTGCCTGTCTTTGCCTAGGGCCCCAAATTTCCTAAATCCGCCCCTGCCTACACTGTCTTCAATTCAATTCTATTCAATTTATTTCTATAGCTCCAATTCACATCATGTCATCTCAGGTCACTTTCCAGTTCACCAGATCATCCAGTCAGATTGATTCAAAGTTTTCTATCTAAGGAAAACCAGCTGATTGCATCGACTCATTGGCTCTTCAGCAATCCCTCACACTAAGCATGCTTGTAGCGACAGTGGAGAGGAAAAACTCCCTTTGAACAGGAAGAAACCTCCAGCAGAAACAGGCTCAGTGTGAGCGGCCATCTGCTGAGGCCCACTGGGGTTCAAGGAGACAGAAGCAGACATAGAAAAAGAAGCATAGATACAAAAGGCAACTGTCAACCAGCTCCACAGGCGGCCCCGTCCAGGAAACACACAGCCAGGCAGACGAGCTCCGAGCCAGCTCCCATGTCAGAGGATGAAGAGAGCACATCCAGTTAGTCACAGTCAGAGAAACAGGACTACACTGGAAAACAGGCCAAGCTCCAACATCTAGAAACAAAGGTGTTGATGGCAGCAGCACAGCTGATATTACTCTCCAGGATGGAGTCACAGCCAAACAGGAACAGACCAGATGAAGCTACTATGAGAAAAAGCAGAGAGAGCAGAACGTTAGAGATTGAACTAACAGATTCTGCAGAGTGGGAGAATAGAGATAGAATGAAGCAGGATGATGAAAAAGGGGTCCCTATGTCCTCCAGCAGTCTAAGCCTATAGCAGCAGAACTATAGAGATAGCTCAGGATAACCTGAGCCACTCTAACTAGAAGCTTTATCAAAAAGGAAAGTTTTAAGCCTAGCCTTAAAAGTAGACAGGGTGTCTGCCTCACGGACTAAAACTGGTAGTTGGTTCCACAGGAGAGGAGCCTGAGAACTAAAAGATCTGCCTCCCATTCTACTTTTAGAAATTCTAGGAACCACTAGTAAACCTGCAGATTGAGAGCGAAGTGCTCTGTTAGGAACATAAGGAACAATCAGATCTCTGATATCAGATGGAGCTCGGCCATTTAAGGCTTTATATGTGGTATTTTACTGTAGTATTCTTGTGCCTGTTCATGTGCTGCCATAGTGCCTATGGAATGTGCCTCTTGTTTACTAAGTCTGCACCCCTCACCAACAACATCCCACCCACCTCCACCATGTAAATTAACATTCTGTCTTGTACAAGCAGACAATCTTAGACACAGTATTCCAAAAGCTGAAAAGCAGTCGGATAAAAGTTCCAGTCACATGGGGTGCTGGCTGGGGACACAATAGCACAGCTGCCAGGTGTGCACAGTAATTAAAATTGAGCCAGCGCCAAAGCTCTCTTCAAATTATTTTCTCAGCATTCCTCCCATTCCCACTGCCGTCTCTGTGTTCACTGCTTAGCCGCGTCCAATAAAATCTGTGAGATGGAGGCGGCATGCTTTCAGGAGGCAGATGAGAGGGGTGTGACTCAAGCAATTATCAAGCTCTGAAAAAACTATTTGATCTGTGATGAGATTTGGGTCGTACCTAGATATGGTGTAAATGGATTTATTTTCCTGTACCCTTTATTTCTTTATTCGTATACCAAGGACTACAAATGTGTTATAACTGCTTAGGTATGTAAAGCTAGAGTTTTCCATTGTGGTGTAGTTAACCTCATGGATCACAAGTTGAGTCGCGTATGTGTCATTATGTGCAACATTAAAGCAGAAATTAAATAGTTAACCAAACTTACTTAATTCACCAGATTGTGCCTTACTGTCATCAATAATTGTATCACAAATGTGAAATATAAACAAACAATATGCAAGTGCACCAACATAGTCGATGTAGTACCTTCATCTGGTCTGTTCCTGTTTGGTTGTGACTCCATCCTGGAGAGAAATATCAGCTGTGCTGCTGCCATCAACACCTTTGTTTCTAGATGTTGGAGCTTGGCCTGTTTTCCAGTGTAGTCCTGTTTCTCTGACTGTGACTAACTGGATGTGCTCTCTTCATCCTCTGACATGGGAGCTGGCTCGGAGCTCGTCTGCCTGGCTGTGTGTTTCCTGGACGGGGCCGCCTGTGGAGCTGGTTGACAGTTGCCTTTTGTATCTATGCTTCTTTTTCTATTCTGAAAGCAGGTCATCTGCAACAATCAGCCATGATGACAGGGTGAAAAAACGCGCGAAGCAGCCAGAGCAGTGACATGTACAGTTATATTGACAGGTGTTAAATAATATGTTCAAAATAACACTGAGTCTGGTTCTGCTGGAGGTTTCTTCCTGTTAAAAGGGAATTTTTCCTCTCCACTGTCGCTACAAGCATGCTTAGTGTGAGGGATTGCTGAAGAGTCAATGGCGGGATTCATATTTATGGGCTGTTTCTTCCAAGAACGCGATCTACCTGGACTGGATCCTTCGAGGTCCATGAAAATAAGGAGACCGGAAGAGTTTCGGTTGTGGATTCAAACAGGTCCGTCGCCTAGCAACCATGACAGTGACACACAAATCAGGAAACAACTTTCAAAACTGTCTTTCTTTTTAATGTGTTTTTTCTTTTTTTTATTGTAAATTGAACAAAGATTACACTGATGAGAATCCAGAGTGGAATAAAGGCACCAACCTCCGGGAGCAGGAACAAATAAAAGCAAATATAAAGATAAAAACCTTAGTCAGTTAAATAACCTGCTTCTGTCATTCTGCACATCTCTGATGTTGCTGCTATTTTCAAATATCCATTATTGTTAAAATGTCCATAGCTGCATATTGGTTATTTATTCTCCAGGTGCAGTTTTATAATGTTAAAACACTTTACAGAGCAGTATTTTATTTTTATTCTTTTAGCTCTTTACTATTATGCTATGTTATGTTAAGTCCACATTTGTGTAAAAATTTTTTTCTAAATTTCTTTTTGCTGCTGTAAACACCAGAAATTCCCCAGTGTGGGACAATAAAGAGATTTCTCTATTCTATTCTATTCTATTCTATTCTATTCTATTCTATTCTATTCTATTCTATTCTATTCTATTCTATTCTATTCTATTCTATTCTATTCTATTCTATTCTATTCTATTATTTTCTTTTCTATTCCATTCTATTCTATAAAGGCGTCGAAATATATAAGTAAATCTAAAAAAATGTATGTATAAAAAATATATCTGCAAAATCTCTTATATTCAACAACAAAAAAAAAATAATTAGTTAATCAAACTGTGCAAAATAACAATTAAAAAAATAAAAATCCTATCAGATTTATAGTCCCCACTCCCACTTACAGCCAAACCCATTTACACAGTAACAGAAAAAAAAACGTTTAGATAAACCAAACATTAGCTCCAAATATCTGACTCAATATACATTAAAACAACTATTTTCATTTATTTCAGACAGAACTATTCCCATACTTGTATTATGTTATACTGAACTTCAAACATTCACCAATGTTCGGCACCAAGTTCCTTTTTCTCTGATCACGGAGCAGCCGGCTTGATTGGTCTCGCAATGAATCCTGGGATACCCAAGGATAGATAGGATACATCGGACCCGTCCTTCAAACCGGGCAAAAAGAAGGACGCATTTGTCGGCCATAGAACGAGGAGTCTTGGAATCTGACCAGACCTTTGAACCCGGCCTTCTGAGGACCCAGCTCATGAATTAGAACAATCAGTCGATGCAATCAGCTTTGACTCAATCTGACTGGATGAACTATAAAGTGCCTTAAGATGACATGATGTGAATTGGCATGATAGAAATAAACTGAATTGAATTTAATTATTCCAACCAGGGACGATTCTATGATCAGAGGTTTAGGGGTGCTAAGCACCCAGGGAGCTGTCTGGACAGGCAAGATACATCTCATTGTTTTCTACATACATTTTCTACATTTTTTAAACTTCCTTTTTGTTAATAACTGACTCTATTATTCACCAACACATCGTATCTGTGACTTTTGTGTTTTGTCCTTCTGCTTTATTGTCTTCTGTACCGAAACGTAATTGCTTTTCCTCCCCTTCCACCTTGCTCCTCTCCTTCCCCTTGTACACTTCTCTCTCTCTTTGGACTGGCAATCCTAAAATTCATTCTATTTAACAAGGTAAATATATACAGCTGTGCTTGAAAGTTTAGAGACATTAACGATAAAGAAAAGGATAAATTCACAACAGTGATTCTCATAACAAGAAACAAAAAATATGTATAAAAACAACAAAATTGTTCATTTTTATTGTTAATTTCTTGTTTATTTGAAAGGGGACAGTGTACATTAATAAACATTAAAACAATGTAAATACAATGTAAAAAAAAAAAAAAAAAAAAAAAAAAAAAAAAAAAAACAATGTAAATATACCCGAGTTAGCTAAGGAGTGCTAATTTTCATCGGTAGTCCCCCAGCCAGATATTAAAAAGGCAACCTTAAAAATAAAGTATAAAATCACAAGATTAAATTACAATACCAATTACATAAAAACATTATGGTTAAGAAGTAAAATGTATGTAAAATTATTAAAAATATATTGTAAAATTATTTAAATACACACTAAAAACCTTAGTGCCCACAAATTTGGCTCTCTACAAGCCATTTTTTTGCATTCTTTTTGAATGAAGAGAATGACAAAGAGTCTCTGATGGTTTCTGGCACTGTGTTCCATTGTTGAGATGCTCTTACGGAGAAAACAGCCTGACCAAAGGCTGTTTTTCTCCGGGGGATGATGCAGTCTTCCCTCACTGCCCCTCTGGTTACCCTGACCTCACTGGATCTGAACTGTACAAAGTCACATAGTGGAGGTGGTGCTAAACCATGTCTGATTTTATAAATTAAACAGAAATTATGATTGGATAGATTGAAATATTGATTTTGAATTGTGATTTTAAAAACTATGATTTAAAAAAAACAGTCATAGACACATTAGAGCCCCTGGCTCATGAACATTTCACCAACAACCCGTCAACAGGAGCAGAAATCTGACTGAACATTTAAGAAAACAGCTGATTGCAGTGATTCCCTCAACATTTTAGTTTAGCAGCTCCATCGTGCTGAAAAGGGACAAGAAGAGAGGGACAAAACCTAGAACAGATAATGGATGTCTATTCTATTAACATTTCTCTATCTGGAGAATGGGGCTGTTTTATGTGTTGTCTTCTCAATTCAGAGGGCCCCCTGCCTGTCTTTGCCTAGGGCCCCAAATTTACTAAATCCGCCCCTGGTCTGTGTAGTATTGACACTTTTCAGATACTTTTTTCTTTCTATTTTGCAAAAGAGTAGTTGCTAAGAGTAGTTTTAATGTTGCTCAGTGGTCTAAAATTTTTTTTTTTTTTTTTGTGCAATTAAGTGCTCCTTTAGTCACTTGAATCAAATGGTTAAAGCTCCTCACCAGAGCTGGGTGTTCCGAAGCAGACGTGCAAAAACAAGTAGCAGGACACAAGCAGTGGAGTTTAGGAGCATTGATTTAACCAAACAGCTTTGCAAGTTTATCAAACATTATCAACATAGTTTTAACTAAAAAGCAGTTTTGTCTTTCAGCCCTGATTTAAAGCTTGCCATCCATCATTTTTTATAATAAAGTATAAGGTGTAAATTTTATTCTTGTCTCATCAGTTAAAACCTGTTTTTAACAGCATCCATCCTTCTGGGCTGCTGCGTCGTATTTCTGATTTTCAAACCATAGGTTGTGAGTCATGAGCACATTGGGGTTCTGGGAAGCCTACATACGCTGCTGATCATGTCATACATGTTTATCTCCAGTTGAGGGCAGGAATTGTTCATAGATATGTGAGGACAGATAGAAGGATGTGTGTAACAGGAAAATTCAGACTTTATGCACATTTTATAACCTTTAAATTTAAAGATGTTGAGGGTAATTGTTTTTTTTTTTTTTTTTTTTACAAAACTTGCTGAATTTTTTTTATTTTTTTTTTAAGAGCTTGGATGCCTTTTACATAGATGTCAGGGGATTGTAGTCTACCTTAAGGATAATCTGATCACTACCATAATTCCATCAATGAATTATGTCCTTACAAATGTGCGTTATGGTCTGAGAAATGTTCAATCTTTACGTTTTATTACCAGATAGATGGTTTTATTGTAGCGGTCATTGCTAAAATGTTTCAGGTGAAATGTGAAGAATCCCCGAGGCAAACTCTATCTGTAAATTCTGTATTACGTTATTTAACAGTTTTTCCTCATGATTTAATTCTTAAATTTGAAAATAGCCATTGCCTAGGCAAAAAAAGGGTTATTGTGTATGCTATAAATTTACATAACACTTTTTCTTTTAATAATATTATTTTGTTTCCCATCCATTTTGCGTGCTGGGGTTGAAATTGGTGTCTATCTCCAGCTGTCAGTGGGTGAGAGGCGGGGTGCACCCTGGACAGGTCTCCAGTCCATTGCAGGGCACCACAGAGACAAACAGGACAAACAACCATTCACACAAACTCACACCTAAGGAGGATTTAGAGAAGCCAATTAACCTAACAGTCATGTTTCTGGACTGTGGGAGGAAGGGTCAGGGAATTACTGAAGTTACACGAATAAAAAAAGTTAATAACTATAATACAATAAAAATAGAGCAAGACCACCTCCCCAAAAAGACCTGACTGCTGCTTTGGGAAGAGTTTCCGCCTCATAATATTGCTACGTCATAGTGTAGTAGTAGTAAATAAAAGCAAAAGCTCAGTAATAACATAGTAATGCAATTCTGAATTGCATATCTGTTAATGAATCGCTCTTCATAAACTTTGCAACATTGTTTGGCTGCATATGTCCAGTTTGTGTTTAAAAGTGCAACAATTTGAGAACTAATTCTGAAGAATATATTAGTTAGCACGTCGGTGTCATGATGGGTATCAGGGAGGCCCAATATGCAGAACACTGACGACACGGATGGAAAGTTTAACAGAGTTTATTGGCAAATTCACACATATAATAAAGACTGATGCAATGGTTCTGGGCTGGGACCGGTTCACTGGCATCTGTGAGAAAGACAGTTTGGTTAGCAAAGGCTTGGTTGAGACTTGACTGATTGTGTTCAGGTTTGTACCTTGATGAACGTAGAGGAGGCTTTGGGAGCGGAACTGTTGGGTCCGGAGAAAGCTTGGGTTGGCAGAGTCCTTAAGCTGTTTCAGCGTCTTACTTCTAAAGGCTGTTTTGACCTTGGCTTGTGTTTCCAGCTCGGTATCCAGAGCTGCTAGGAAATCCAGAGAGTGAGTCTTCAGGTTTGGCTCGGAGGGCTGGCTCGGCAGGTTAAGCTCTTCCAGAGCTTCACAGGAGAAAGAACAGGAAACCTGGAAGCAGAGACAAAAGGGTTAGAATCCAGGTTGGACTCAAAGGAGACTTGGTTCACTAGGGATCTATGGCTTAAGTACTAACCAACTGATTAAGACACTGCGGCGTCGAGGCAAGGTCTGAAGGCAGCTTAAGTAGTCCAGGTCCTCCAGATGAGATCATCAGCTGCAGGTGTGCAGAGCAGCTCAGCAGGGAGGATCCAGGGCGGACTCTGCTGGAGAAAAGGTGTATTTCTCCAGCTCCCAACAGTCAGAGTATATTTATTCGCAACATTATGAGAATAAAATCATAACATTACAAGAAAAAAGTCTTAACATTACAAGAGTAAAGACGTAACATTACAAGAATGAATTCGGAACATTACGAGAATAAATTCGCAACATTACGAGAATGGAGCGTAACATTAAAAGAATAAAGTTGTAACATTACGAGAATAAAGTTGCAACATTACGAGAAAAAAGGCGCAACATTAAGAGAATAAACTTGTAATATTACCAGAATAAGGTCGCAACATTACGAGGAAAAAGGGGCAACATTAAGAGAATAAAGTCGTAACATTAAGAGAATAAAGTTGCAATATTACGAGAAAAAATGCGCAACATTACGAGAATAAAGTCAAAACATTACGAGAATAAAGTTGCAACATTACGAGAAAAAAGGTGCAACATTGCGAGAATAAAGTCCTAACATTACACGAATAAAGTTGCAACATTACGAGAAAAAAGGTGCAACATTAAAGAATAAAGTCGTAACATTACGAGAATAAAGTTGCAACATTACGAGAAAAAAGGCGCAACATTGCGAGAATAAAGTCGTAACATTATGCGAATAAAGTTGCAACATTACGAGAAAAAAGGCGCAACATTGCGAGAATAAAGTCGTAACATTACGCGAATAAAGTTGCAACATTACGAGAAAAAGGTTGCAACATTAAGAGAAAAAGGTTGCAACATTACGAGAAAAAAGGAGCAACATTAAGAGAATAAAGTTGTAACATTACGAGAATAAAGGCACAACATTAAGAGAATAAAGTCGTATCATTATGAGAATAAAATTGCAACATTGCAAGAAAAAAGTTGAAAAATTACGCAAATGAAGTCAACATACCTCAACCCGTTTCAGAAAGAAAGCTTGGAGCTCCGCCCCGCAGATGAAGGCCGACCAGCTCCACCAATCAGCAGCCAGAGTCCACTTTGACACCTGCCCAGTTTGATGCTGCTGATTTGTCAAACCGATGCTAAAGTATAACTTCACATGATGCTCCACATTCCTCATTTTAGGGAAGAAAGTGCTTCTTGCATTAGTTGTCATAAAATACAACTTTATTCTCCTAATATTACGACTTTATATTCTCGTAATTTAATGACTTTATTCTACGACTATTTTCTTGAAATGAAATAAAAAATAATAATCTGTAGCACCGCCGTAAATTAGCACGGTCCCTTAAATTCCGACTTTCTAACGCCAATTGAATGCACCAGTAGTATTTCGGATGAACCGTAAACGCAGCAGCTGGAGAGGAAGGATCCTGTTAACCCTTCTGCTCTTAAGCTAACCGTTCTGAACACCCCAGCTTTGTCAACATGGTCTTGGATGTTTTTATTCAGGCCATGCTCCGTTTGATCCCCACCTCCTAACTTCCTCCCAGGCGTGTTAATCATTCCTAATGGAGTGTTTTCTGGAGCCCAGCTAGCCTCGCTGCGGACATTGTTTTCCTCGTAGCAACAAACGGCTAACCAACCAGTCGTTGTGTTAGCGAACATGGCGATTGTGTCTGGCTCCTGTGCCAGGGTGAACGGCTCCAGGAACGGACCGTCCGTGTCCGCTACCACCGCCCCTGGGTCGGTGGGACAGTCCCAGCCCATGATAGCGGTGTGGGAGTGGCAGGACGACCTGGGCTACTGGCGGCCCTACAGCGGCCAGGTTAGCGCCTACATCGAGCGGTGTCTGTCAGCGCGCGGCCACCGAGGAGCCGGAGCAACCAGCATCTGCCTCGGACAGTCGGACCCCAGCCTGTCCCCCTACCTCATCGACATCCCAAGCTTGAAGCAGTTCCGGCAGGACACAGGTGAGCCGTTCAGGCCGCTGATTGCCGGAGGGAGGATTTAAATCATCTCTGCTTTAACGGCCTGGAAGCTACAGCTAGCTCACATTAGCTCACACTGAAAACTTTATTAATCATTTAGAGGATCAATATTTTTATTATAGTTTCATAATTGACCTGATTAAAACTAAAACAAACATAAAGCAAAATGTTAAATTGCAAGTTCTGAGCGTTGCTATGGAGGCCAAATGGATACTTAAAGCTTTAATAGACATGTTTAGTTGAACTGATGGGCAAAAAAAGGCAAAGAGAAAATAATAACTATATAAATTATAGTTTCTCTTTTCTTATATGTATAAATTTTTTATAAGGGTTCATACTTAAAAACAATCCTATAAATCATGATTTCACAATAAGTTCCTCCAAAATAAAATAAAATTCAAAACAATCTACTGCAATTTATCCTGAGGTTATCTTTTTAATTGTTTTTAATGTTCTTTTTTTTTTGGAATGACTATGAGTTGGATGACTGAGAATCACCAGCATGAAGATTGCAAGCATGTTTGGCTGTGACTCCATCCTGGAGAGAAATATCAGCTGTGCTGCTGCCATCAACACCTTTGTTTCTAGATGTTGGAGCTTGGCCTGTTTTCCAGTGTAGTCCTGTTTCTCTGACTGTGACTAACTGGATGTGCTCTCTTCATCCTCTGACATGGGAGCTGGCTCGGAGCTCGTCTGCCTGGCTGTGTGTTTCCTGGACGGGGCCGCCTGTGGAGCTGGTTGACAGTTGCCTTTTGTATCTGTGCTTCTTTTTCTATGTCTGCTTCTGTCTCCTTGAACCCCAGTGGGCCTCAGCAGATGGCCGCTCACACTGAGCCTGGTTCTGCTGGAGGTTTCTTCCTGTTCAAAGGGAGTTTTTCCTCTCCACTGTCGCTACAAGCATGCTTAGTGTGGGGGATTGCTGAAGAGTCAATGAGTCGATGCAATCAGCTGGTTTTCCTTAGATAGAAAACTTTGAATCAATCTGACTGGATGATCTGGTGAACTGGAAAGTGACCTGAGATGACATGATGTGAATTGGAGCTATAGAAATAAATTGAAGTTCAAAATGTGACAAAATTGGAGATTCTTTTCATATTTATATTTTTTGATGGAAAACACCTAAATATAACACATATAATTTTTTCCCAACTACTTTAATTCTTTTATTATGAAGTCCTTATTTGGCCTTTTAACAAAATATGTAAAAAGAAAAAAACAGAAATACATTTTTGATGTTAATAATTTATTTCTATGCGATAAGTCCAGATTATTTTTTGTGTAGTCTTCTGCCCTCTGTTATCAGGTATATCTGATTGTGTACAATTTGATTTTGAGCAAAGTTTTTACCATTAAATTATGCAAAAAGTGTCGGAAGCAAAACATTTCAGAAACCGTATGTATCAAATATGATACATTTGGTATTACAGGGTTAAAGCGATCCCTGATTATCCTTCTCAGAGACTGACACACAAATCTGTTTTAAGGCAGAAGTCTGAATGTGCTGTCACCCTGACCACTACTGGAGATCCTTCCTCTCTGCTCTCCTCTTGTTTTTAAGGGGAATCATTATTGCCAGTCACATGATACATTACTTTCCCTTATTTTTTGCTGAAAAGACCCACATTTCATAGCCCTCTCTATTATTAATGACGCGCCTCCATGTCTGACTGCGGAGAGGAGATTCTGCTGGTCATAATCTGGCCTTTTGAAATATGTCAAAACTTCACCAGTCTGCTTTCATTAGTCCTTAGCAAAGGCTCCCAAAACTGAGACAAACACGAAGTCCTTGTTTAAATAGAACAGATTTCATTGTTGCCTCTGACCCCCAGATTCCACATCCTCCGTCAGCGCTCCGCTCACGTACGTCGTGCGGAGCACTTATCTGTCACGTTAATCAATCAGATCTGTCCCACAGCCACCGCTACTCTTCCGTACGTCTCCATCTTCCACCATCAAAATACGGAGCCGAGCCATTTTTTTGCTCTTCTCCGGTCAGGCCAGGTCAAGATCCGCAATTCCAATCACACCAAACAGGAAAAAGAACGTCGAGAAGATCCGATTCGTCAAATTAAAATATAGTAACGACCGATTGGTAACTACAAATTAGAGCATAATTTCTATATATTCCCCAAAACTAAGACTGTTTAATTAAATGATTGGATGCAAACTATTGGTGCTTCAACAGACCAGGAAGCAGATTTCTCATCTCCAACAAAATATTTATTTTCTATCCTCTGCAAACGGAGAGAAAAATCAGCAAACATATTGATACTTCACAAACCCCTACACACACTCCCAGGGGAAACCAACCCACCCCTGCATATAAAGAACTTTCTCACACAGGAACATTGGTTATAACAAGAAAAACAACTTCAGTTCATCAAGGACATGAATGATCTTAAACGCCTTAAAGGGCGCGTTATCTGTATTTCAGAGTCAGGAGGCAACTGCTCTCTGGCACCCCTACGTTTAACTTCCTGAATAACATTCCAGCATAGAGGCTGGTCAAGATTTCTCTACGATCACTCCTATGGGGCCGAGAAAAGGCACACTCAAATATTTCATCTGACACAGCTCACCATGTTTGTTCTTCCACTGAACGGCACAACGCTCTGATGCGATCTACCTGCTCTCACTGCACGTCCAGAAACCACACGTCTGACTCGGTGCTGAGAGATGGCCCTGGTCGGACTCCCGTCAATCTGGAGGAACAAGAAGAAGAACTTCCTTGTTTGCATAGAGCTCGAGGTTCTGGTAAATCTGCTCGTAGCTCTGCTTTAACACCAGGATTTAGCCACCAGCACCTCACGAGTGTCTGAATTTCCCCTCTTTGATTTTCTTCTGACCGTACGATTCCTGATGGGGAGGCGGTCGTGAGAGGCTGATGGTTACCCCCCTGTTTACTACAGGATGCATGATGCGGCTGAAACTCGGCCCGATTAAAATTTTTTTTCCCTCTAGTGGAAAATCGGCCCAAAAAGGGCAAAATATCGTACATTTTATGCCCAGCTTTAGACGATTATAAAACTTTAAGACCGCATTAGATCAGCAGTAAAATATGGGGCGGAGCTAACCTAACATACTGTTATATTACTCATTTTTTTCTGTTTATTAGCAAGTCAAAAGCTTTGACAAAGTTAAACTTTTCAGATTTATTAGAATCTCCACCATCTAAACAGAGAAGAGACGAACTATTAATGAGTAAATATTTAGTATTATAAAGAAGGGCTGGAAATAAGGGGAGGGGGGTAATAAATCCCTTTTCTTTGACTGCTATGTATATTAAGTTTTTGAAAACCTTTTTTTTGTTCATTTTTTTAGACCTTTTTGGCTTCTGTTGCTTAAAGTTGCTCGTCTGTTTTTGCTCTTGGTTGTTTCTTGTGTGACGCCACCTGCTGCAAACATGCCTGTTATATTTTCATTGTTTACAATGGCGGCTTGTTTTCTAAGTTTGGATTCAGATCCTGGAAAGGATAAAAGAGTAAAATTTTAAAAGTAAAAGCATTTGGATTTGGTATAGTTGGTGTTTTATTTGTTCATGCTGACTGAAAATGTTCCTCTGTGATTTCAGGAAAGACGCGCTCGGTGCGCCGCTCCATGTTTGCTCAGTCCTCTGGCCTCGGCAGTGGCGTTTACTGGGAGTGGGCCAACGACGAAGGAAGCTGGACCCCCTATGAAACTAGAACTTCCATCCTTCTGGAGCACAGCTATCAAGCTCGCCAAGGCACGGCGGACTTGGGCCCCCATGGATATAATTACATCGTTGATCTTACTTCTCTGGCCCAGGTCAATAAATCCACCGGGTTTAGGCGGCAGGTGCGGCGGCAGTGCAACCTGCCCTACCCTCTGGCCACCTCCGGGCCCCCGGCCATCCCCTCCGCCCCCGCCTGCTCCTGCCAGCAGTGTTTGAGCCACAGCAGCACGGGACCTATGCCTAGCCGCTCTCGTCATTCCTTCTCTTCCAATAGTCTGACCCGACCCACCCTCCAAGGGACGGGGAGGGTCGCCACTGCTCACCCTACTTCGGTCTACTCGCCCTACCCCAGAAGACCCCTCTCTGTGGGGGGAGTGTCTTGGGGCAGCCCGTGGCCTCCCCCGCCCTCCGCCGGACGAATGCAGGCGCCTCATTTGAGCGGCTCTTCAAGTGCTAACGGGTTAAGGTTAGTTTCTGCTTCTTGCTGAATCAGTTGCAGTGAGTTCTTCCTCTGACTCATTTAGCTGAAAGCTAAGGCGTTGCTTATGTCCACTACTCCCGTCCTCACCCCCCCCATGTCCTCTCACCCATCCATCCTGTCAAACAGGAATAGCTGAAAATGGCCCATAGCTCCAGTGGTTTTTAGTGATGTTTTTTCTGCCTCGGTTCCTCTTAATCTTCCCTGTCGTTTAACCTCCCTTCCTTTTGTTCCTAAAGGCAAAGAAAGCAGCTTCCAAAAGACAAACTGCTAGCCTAATGAGTGTAATGAATATGCAGTTCACTGGCACTTCATTTGAGGTCTAATTTTCTTCAACGCTGAGTTTAATTCAGTCTCTTCTTAACCACAGGTTATTAATAATTGTGCGGCGCAAAACTGCAGGTTTTACCCTCCTTTACTAAATTCCTAAAGCTTTCCCCAAAACACATGTGCAAAGTTTGCTTTTATTATAACTGAAATGAATGTTCCAAAGCCAATAACCTTTTTGACATGTTTTTCTCATCGTATATTTTGTATGATGCCCAAAGTGTTGCATGGGTGACTTCCTTTAAACAGAACAGGGAAAATAGATGGAGCTAAATTCAAGGAATCTTAATAACAAAAGGTTTGGTAGTGCAGAAAACTTCAATTTGGGATTAAAATTTACCTTTCAGCCATAAAACAACCTTAAACATACAACCAGAGCGACAGTAGAAGGGATTAGATTAAAGCAGATTAATGTGTTACGGCGGCAAAGTCATTGTCTAGATTATATAGTTGATGTTTCCAGATTCTTCAGCTTGAAAGAGCTTTAGCAGGTTTGCTTATAGCTAGTAGAGTATATAAAAAATAAATAAAAAATAACAAAAAATAAATAAATAATAGTTAGTAGAGACATGCGACGTGTGATTAAAATGTACAGGAAAGGTGGTTCTCAAAGTAAAAAGTGTGCTATATATATATATATATATATATATTGTGTATTATCCTTTTAGTTGTGTATGAAAAACAGACTTAAAATAGACTTTAAATAGACTTTAGTCATGTACGAAAAAATAATTTAAGGTGAGATCGCCATATGCTTCAAAAAACACCAAAAATTAAATATTTCAATTGTTTGTTTGTGCATGACTAAAGGGATACACACCCATTAAGTTGCTAGAACTCTATATTTCATGCAAAACTAAAGGGATAAATGGGTCTTGACTATGGCTATGCTCATCTGACAGAACAGCGGTCACTCATACAATAATTCCCGTTCCTGGTCGTAACTCCTTCCTAACCTCCAGCACTATTCAGATAGCGCTCATTATGGTTAGCGCAGACGCACTTCTGCCATAGCCGAGATTTCCACACCAATTTGATGTATTCAGTTTGAACCAAGACCAACAGGTTTACAAGAAACAGGAAGTGCAAATGTTCCCGCTTGGTTATTAAGTATGTATATAAGAAAGAAAATCAACAATCCACTGGACTTTTTTTCCTCGTTTGAAGACGTTTCTCTTCCATCCAGGAACATTTTTCAATTCAAAATGTCAGAAATAGCTTTGAGCTCCAACAAAGCCTGGTTTTAGTTTAGAAAGCATGCTAATTGAACCGGATGAATGGGTCCCCCCCTTTGGAATGGGGGTCGTTTGGCTTCTTTTGTTAGCCTGCAATGCCCCATACCTTTGTTGGGCTGCTGGATAAAACCTGGAACTCGACGCCATTTCTGACATTTTGAATTGAAAAGGCTTCCTGGATGGGAAACTTGGAAACAAAGTCCAGAGGATTGTTTTTAGTTTTCTTTTTTTGGAACAACTATGACCTGGATGACTGTGAACCTTCACCATCACATAGAAGAAAATGCAAATAAGTTTTTAAAACTTGTTTCTAGTTAATCAATATTAGCCCTTTAAAGTTGTGGCTCTAATATTGATTTGTTGCTACTAAACTTGTGATGACTTGAGGTTATGTTTGGGATTTGGACTTCACGGACCTTAATTCTGCCATGATGAGTTTAAAAAGGGATCATCCCTTCTCCCTCCCCTCGCTGCAGGAAGCTCAGTGTCTGTTATTTCCTTTAAAGCTTATTTAGACAGTAAACAGGTTTGTTGCTGCACATCCATCAATTCATGGTGCGGCGAGTCCTGTTGCAGCCAGAGGAGATCAGACCCCGGCATGAAGGATCTGTCATTTACTTGTTTAAAGAAGGCTTCTTAATCTCAGTAGTAATAAAGCTAAATAAAAACCTTTTAGTGTTTCTGTTCTGATGTCATACCAGAGTTTCTGCCGCGTGTAGAAAACTAGAATAACTTCCAGTCTTTGTTTAGTTCTTCCTCTGTTTCCTGGTCTGTGTTTTGACTGATTGAGTGTCTCTGTCTGTGTTTCCTGGCCTGCAGTGTTCCTTCCATCTCCGTGCAGCTGAACGGCTCCACCAGCGTGAGCTCTGCCCTGGCAGGTAAACGGGTCACTAATCATCCATCCTCAGCGTTTCCTCTGCAACACATTTTCTAGCTTGATGTGGGTTTTATGCCCGAGGTCGCCGCCGACTTTGTTGCCACAACACTTCATTTGTCTTTGCCTGTTTTAGGAGAAATATTTGTTAAGGGAAAAGGAAGTAAGTCCAAAGTTAAAAATTAAAAGGTGATGAATGATTTTTCTTTTTATCACTAATGCATGAAAGCAGCTTCCCTGCAGATTTGTTTCTGTTAAAAACAAACAAAAAAAGCGGCGGCTGGGGGAGTTTTCCCCCATAGACGTTTACCAAAAAACAATCAAACGTATACTAAGTTATTACATCAGTATATTTATATGAATACTAACAACAAAACATTATAAAAACACTTGAAAAGAACACAGGAAAGTCTGGACTCTGGGAGAACGGGAGCACGAAGCATAAATCTGGGTCAGTTGGAACAGAAGCGTACTGATGAAATCACCACATTCAAAGCTCGTCTGGGGCTGCATTTCACCTACTGGTATTAATAGTCTCTTGATAATAATAAAATCATACTTTTTTCATTTAGTGGAGGAATAATAATGAACACAGTCAGAGAAACGCAAATCAAATTAACGTTTTGCCAAATAAAACAAAAAATCTCCATCAGAGCCAGCGGTCCTTCACACGCCGCTATGCAGAGAGAGGGCTGCTGCAGACGGGCTAACGTTAGCCCTGGCTGCTGCAGACGAGCTAACGTTAGCCCTGGCTGCTGCAGACGAGCTATCGTTAGCCCTGGCTGCTGCAGACGAGCTAACGTTAGCCCTGGCTGCTGCAGACGGGCTAACGTTAGCCCTGGCTGCTGCAGACGAGCTAACGTTAGCCCTGGCTGCTGCAGACGAGCTAACGTTAGCCCTGGCCGCTGCAGACGAGCTAACGTTAGCCCTGGCTGCTGCAGACGAGCTATCGTTAGCCCTGGCTGCTGCAGACGAGCTAACGTTAGCCCTGGCTGCTGCAGACGGGCTAACGTTAGCCCTGGCTGCTGCAGACGAGCTAACGTTAGCCCTGGCCGCTGCAGACGGGCTAACGTTAGCCCTGGCCGCTGCAGACGAGCTAACGTTAGCCCTGGCCGCTGCAGACGAGCTAACGTTAGCCCTGGCCGCTGCAGACGGGCTAACGTTAGCCCTGGCCGCTGCAGACGAGCTATCGTTAGCCCTGGCTGCTGCAGACGAGCTATCGTTAGCCCTGGCTGCTGCAGACAAGCTAACGTTAGCCCTGGCTGCTGCAGACGGGCTAACGTTAGCCCTGGCTGCTGCAGACGAGCTAACGTTAGCCCTGGCCGCTGCAGACGGGCTAACGTTAGCCCTGGCTGCTGCAGACGAGCTAACGTTAGCCCTGGCCGCTGCAGACGAGCTAACGTTAGCCCTGGCCGCTGCAGACGAGCTAACGTTAGCCCTGGCCGCTGCAGACGAGCTATCTTTAGCCCTGGCCGCTGCAGACGAGCTATCTTTAGCCCTGGCCGCTGCAGACGAGCTATCTTTAGCCCTGGCCGCTGCAGACGAGCTATCTTTAGCCCTGGCCGCTGCAGACGAGCTAACGTTAGCCCTGGCCGCTGCAGACGAGCTATCTTTAGCCCTGGCCGCTGCAGACGAGCTATCTTTAGCCCTGGCCGCTGCAGACGAGCTATCTTTAGCCCTGGCCGCTGCAGACGAGCTATCTTTAGCCCTGGCCGCTGCAGACGAGCTATCTTTAGCCCTGGCCGCTGCAGACGAGCTATCTTTAGCCCTGGCCGCTGCAGACGAGCTATCTTTAGCCCTGGCCGCTGCAGACGAGCTATCTTTAGCCCTGGCCGCTGCAGACGAGCTATCTTTAGCCCTGGCCGCTGCAGACGAGCTATCTTTAGCCCTGGCCGCTGCAGACGAGCTATCTTTAGCCCTGGCCGCTGCAGACGAGCTATCTTTAGCCCGGCTGCTGCAGACGGGCTAACCTTAGCCCTGGCCGCTGCAGACGGGCTAACCTTAGCCCTGGCCGCTGCAGACGGGCTAACGTTAGCCCTGGCCGCTGCAGACGGGCTAACGTTAAAATTAAATCATAAAACAAATTTAATATATAAATATTTTTTTGAAGTATAAACAGGGTCATCGGGTGGATGGGGCGGCGCTCAAGCGCCCTCTATTGGCCAGCCAGTACTGGTTAAAAATGCCCGCTGTTAGGCCCCAGGTGTTTAACTAGTCAGTCATTAATGCTACTATTTTGCAAAGAAAACAATCTTCTTACATTCTGAATTTCTACTTTGTTTGTTACTGAACTAATGCATGATTAAAAAATCAACTCAAGCACTAAGCCTGCTGTGGTGGACAAACCTTGAAAGATGTGTCGTCTTGTATTTGGGGTTATTTGTTTCCCCTTTTATGAGTTACCTGCTACTTTTCATTCCAAGAACTTTTTCATTTAATATATAGAATGTATTTCAGTTCAGATCATAAAAGTAGAGTATCTAGCAGCTCACTGTGACTCAGCTGCAACAGAAAACCTTCATAATTTAAGGCCTAATTATGCTGCTCCGTTCAGTAGCGTCAGCAGAATTTAAAATTATGTCAAGTCATCATGCTTTAATAAGGAATAGATTGAACAAAATGTTCAATCTGAGCTCCTAGCACTAAAATTGTGTTTTTTATTAACAGATGCCTCAGTTATAAGACTTTCCTTAAAGGAGAAGTCACGTCAACAAGGAATAATCAATGGATCATTATTTATACCTAAAACTAAAAGGTTCGCATCGATTTAATGAATTTTGTGTTGATCAGTAAAAAAAAAAACATGGATGCCTCCAGTAAAGCAGATTCAAATGAAAATTATTGTGAATTAAAAACACTGATCATTTATTGAACCGGATGGAATAATTTCATATTAAAAGAACTGTCAGAAGTTTGTATTCTGAATGTGAGCGGACTTTTCCTTTAATTTGTTGTTCAGTTATTCAGCAAAGTAAAATCAAGGCATTTGATGTTATACTGATTTTTTTATTTTTTTTTTTTTTATCCAGTTGAAAAAGATAAAAGTTATACCTAATGTTTAACACTGTGAATTTAGTGTCTCTAAACAGTAGAAGATAAAATGATTTCTGCCACCCTGGTTTACTCTCCTGTGCAGCTTTTTAATTTAAAGTCGGGTTCTGAGCTGTGACAAGCTGACTGGATCCGTCCAATCAGAGGCTGCTGGACCAGAACCTCATTAAGCAGGAGCTCCGAACTGAGACTCTCAGTAAATAATTTAAAAAGGAAGGTCACCTGTGCGGCTTTTTCTCCTAATGCACAGTTTGAGTATTCATTAAGCCCTAATGAACACTCGTTTTAATTAAAGCCAAACTTGTAGCCATGTTAATGCTAAAAACCACGTCTGTACCGGAACAGAATGATGGACTCCAGCTGCAGAACCTCTGCTGATTTTACCCTGATTCTTTTTTCATTGCTTGTTTAAAGGCGATTTTTTTTGTGTCCTGTGTCTGATTTACGGCTGCAGCTCCGTGTCCTTAAGAGGAGGAAGAGATTGTGGGTGTTAAGCTGAGGCAGCTGTACAAATACGCAGTTATCCCAAAAGCCTCAAGGTTTCAGAAAAGATGCTACATTGGTTGGAAACGTATTTATGGCTCACGGCTGCTGGCCTAAACAAAAAAAGGACTTTACATCACTACTGACAGTGAAGATCTAAACTTCTTAAAACTTATTTCTTGGTTCTTGTGTTGCCTTTTAGCGTGCATTATTTCATCTATGGTGCATTTCCTTTAAGGTTGAATTGAACATGTTAATGTTAATGCCCTTTATAGGGCGCTCAGTGAAATACTTAAAAAAATAAAATTTCAAGCCAATAGTTATTGGAATCCAGAACAAGACATTATTACCTTTGTAACATTCAAAAAATAAGGATATTTTTATAGCAAAAATTAATGTCAATGTAATAACAAGAAACGCCAACTTTCCCAAATGTATTAAGAAAAATATCAAAAGTTCTTCTAGAAGGAATTAATGAAAAACACTCTGAGAAAGAGACTTTTTTTTAGTTTTTGGTCCAACATAACCGTAGATGCATTAATGCTGATACTGGCACTGACATTTTTTAGTTTATAAATCTAAATATGATTATGATATGTTAACTAGACTTATTAACTTTAACTTTTCAATTAGCTTTTTACCTTTTTTTTCTTCTCCAACTTAATTTCCAGTAGGTAATCTATCATTTAAGGGCTCATCTAATTGGTCAAATGCCAAAAAAATATATACAGCCATGTAGCAGCATCTATGCTGAATGGCTGGATATAGATCTTGTGCTTCTAGACCTCACTGAGGGACGGGGGGAGGACTCTATTTGTAAGGGGTATGCAATTGATCAAAAAGGGTTACTTGCTTTATGAAGGGTTAACCTAGAAAATGAAATTAAAATCCTGCGAATACACAAATTAAAAGTCTTCCTAAAAGGATCCAGTGAAAAGACGGATTTAGTTTGCTTCGCTGCACAATCCTAGCCTTGTGAGACCATCCTGATCTTTCGAGCTTTCAAGGTTTCACTCGCAGATCAGTCTGGAGACTCTCCGTTAAAGAAAATTTGGAGCCGTTCACCAAACGAACGTCCAATCAGCGTTGGCTTTGAGGCGGTGTGAGGTTTGACGCAACGAGAAGCGCGACAGTTCAGTCTAAAGAACATGGCGGCTTCAGCCGATGAAACTAGCGTTAGCGTGGCTATCGAGCAAGTTTTATCGGAATTACAGAGTATTTCTTCACTGAAAGAAGAGCAAAACACTGCTCTGGAGGCTTTTCTCAGAGGAAAAGATGTTTTTGCTCTTCTCCCGACTGGTTTCACCAAGAGTTTGATCTATCAATTGGCTCCTCTTCGTCGTCGCTCTGTTAGTACGTCATATGCTTCGTTGATCTGATTGGTTTATTTGGCCCGTCTATCACCAACATAGGCCAATCAGCTAACCAGTAGGGGTGTAAATCACATCCATCATGGCGATTCGATTCAGTATCGATTTCCTGATCCAACGATTCGATTATTTTCGATACTTAAGAATACACCACGATTCGATTCGATTAATCGATTAATTTTTTTTTTATTATTATTTATTTTTATTTTTTTTTACACCTTACAGGCTAAACAAAGTTTCAAGTTTGAAATAAATCAATGAAAGCTGTAATATCATTATGCATTTTCTTTAGAAACAACAGCAAATAACAGAAGTAGAAAAGTTGCATCAAAAAATACTGCAAAAATACTGCACAATATCAGTGTAATGAGTTCAATGCAATACCTCGGCTCCAGAGAAACTGTCCAACATATTTTTTTAGAATGTAATAAATATATTCAGGAAAGAGAGATGTTGTGTAGAGAGTTAGACAGGAATAAAAATAAACTACATATAAGGGAATTGTTTCAAAGGTCATCTGGGGATGTAGTTTTTGGGGGTATTTTTAATTTTCTAAGAAGAACGGGTATTTTAGGGAGAATATAATAGTTTGTCTGGTCCATACTCCATTCTGGAAGGTGGCGGTAATGCAGCTATAAGTTGTTTGCCAACCGCCATTAAAAAAAAGAAGAAGAAGAAGGCTCCAGAGTGTTGACGTCACCGCCCCTTGAGAGACGCTCCGCTGCACCTCTCCCAGATTGTAGCTGACCGCAAACAGTGCACCAGACAGGAGGCCGGCTAGTTTTGTTTTTATGACCGAAATTGCGGAAAACAACTCGTGAAGTTTGACCCGCTAGAAGAGCGAGGTGCGCGAGAACGCTGGGAGCCTTTTTCCAGCTGAATCTCCGCTCTTTTTGCCCCATTGTCCCTCCGTCGTCGGACTAAACTCGCCCCCACTTCCTCTCCGCCTCGGCCGTATCTAGACCCACAGCGTGTAGCACAGACCACGCTTCAATACTGAGCATAATTTAAAAATGTCTGTGTGAAGCTTGCTGCAACAAACTGCTGTAAGAGTATAACCAGGAAGCGCGGTAGGAGGGGAAAATAGGTTTAGCGCCACCGCAGCACGGGAGGAAGAATTACGCCCAGGAGCAAATGGATAAAAATAGACCGGAGGAAAAAAAAAAAAACATTAATCGATTATCTTGCGGACGTGTCGATGCATCGGATCTTCGGCTTTTGGATCGATGCATCGATACAAAACGATTATTATTTACACCCCTACTAACCAGTATTTTCGCCCCTTCCCAAAATTACTTCAACGGAAGGTTTCCAGATGGACATGCGGAGCAAATCCATCTGGCGGTCAGGTCAGGTTAGAACAAACCACCACATTAGAAAAGGAACCCAATACTTTGGAAGATGGCTTGTATTTCTGGCAGACTTGATGTCTAACACTTCACCCTGTAAAATAAAACCTTTTATTATCGAATTAATTCACAGAGCCTGTTTGGATCATTGCTTCACTAAATCCAAACAACCAAAAAGCTTCGAACCAGGAAGAGCACGTCCACATCAGCAGCGTTTAGTAGAGTGCAGTAAAACCTCCTGACGACGAGTTGCTGAATCAGTTTAAGTACAAGGATAAATGGAAACAAACACAAACACTGGACCTGCGATGGTGCTGATAACATGGTGATTTGAGCTAAAGCCGGGCGTACATTGTACGATTTTTTTTTTCTCCAGTCGTGCGAGAATTATTTTCAATTGAGCCGAGTTTCAACCTCATTGTGCGTCCTGCATCGTGTAGCATACAGGGGGTAACGAGGGGCGATCAACCTCTCACGACTACCTCCTGATCAGAAGTCGTAAGGTCGGGAGAAGATCAAACATGTTTTAAATTTAGTCGGACGTCATGAGGTGGTCGTGAACGAATTCTGCTGTGGAAGCAGAGTTTACCAGAACCTCCAGCACTGCACATGTATAAACAAGGGAGTTCTACTTCTTCCAGATTGATGAGTCCAACCAGCACCATCTCTCAGTGCTGAGTCCCACCTGGTTTTTAGACATACAGTGTGAGTAGGTCGATCGCATCAGAGCGTCAGGTCTCACAGTTTGAGAACAAACATCGTGAACTGGGAACTTTTAAACCGTGCGGTTCCGTCGTACAATGTGAGCTGTAGCTGCGTGCAACGATTGAAAATATCGCACGGTGTATGCCCGGCTTAAAGGAGCTAAAGTCTATATGTGGGAAATGCATTTCAGTCACTCGGGTGATTCATTTTATAAAAGGTATCCAAAGTATTTACGCTACAGACTATACAGGGCTCGATGTTAACCATCACCCGATCTCCCAGGGAAAGTAGTTTTTATTGTTGGGAGAGTACAAATTGATCCCAAAAAAATATTTATCACTCAAAATTACTTTAAAATCACCGACATTCGCTGAAAACGACCCTCAAGCTTTGCCGGCGCCATCTTTGTTGTTTTGTACACATTCTCGCGTGATTTGAAAAAGCAGCGTGATTTTCCGCCAGATGGCGTGACTTAGCTCTTTGGGAGATAATTCTGCAGAGCAGCAGCTGGATGATGAATTTAATCTATACTATAATACATGCTAGATTAAAAATGATCAGTCAGGGATTAGGAAAATAATAATAATAATTGTATGCGATCAGTGTAAATATTTCTATCATATGGCAGTCTTCTGTACAGTGATGCAGGTCATACATTAGAAAATGTTCATTACATTTTTTTCTCTGAGACATTGGAGAGGTGCATTCAAATGTTATAGAGCTAAACATGTTAGATTGGTGAGTAGTAGTAGAGTAAGTTTTTACCCTGTCAAGTTTTTGTTTTGATTTTTAACATTACAATTTATATTTTTCTAAGCACACAACAGTTTAAAGTAGGGATGCAGGATATAATCGGCCCCCCATCGGTATCGGCCTTAAAACTGAATATCGGACATCGGCCACCCCACCGATATTTAACCCGATATTTGATCAGCTTCTGAGTTTCTAAAGTCTAAAAACAAAAAAAAACTACTTCTTCTTACTCAAAAACTTCTTTTTTACAGACTTAAAAACTTTTAAAGATGAGGGAAAAAATATTGATCCATTAAAATATCCCAATATCTTCATATGCTGATATATTGCCATTTAAAAACACCATATCAATCTCTTTTACTAATGAAATATTGCTATATGTCATCGTTATGCTACGAAATCCCCCCAAAATTCACCAAATGTTGCCATATTTTTATACGTTGATATATTGACGCGGTATCGATCTATTTTACTAACAAAATCTCACAAGAATTTGCAAAATATCACGAGAGTTTGTAACAGAACGATGAAATTTCACCAGATTCTGAAAGTAAAATAGATCGATACCGCGTTTTTAAAAATCTATTTGATATCAGCATATGAAAATATATTTGAGTATATTATTTTTCAAAGTGTCAGAAATGGATAACAAAACTGCTATTTTCAATGACTACTTATTTTTGTCCAGCTTTAACATCGGTATCGATATCGGTTATCGGCTACATGAGTTTTAAAATATCGGCATATCGGATATCGGCCAAAATCCCAATATCCTGCATCCCTATTTTAAAGCAAAGTTTAGTTTGAAAAGAATGTGCAGGATGGATTGAAAAGCATGTTAACACGGTAATGTAGGCTTGAATTCATTATCTGACGCATGCAGATACACACCAGGAACCTGGAAACTTAAAAAATACTGAATTACAAAAAACATTTAAAAAACATGTTTAATTGATATTTATACAAAAATGAATATTAGGAACTATATTTATCAATCATTATACTGGGCAAGTAAAAATGGTTTCTGGGCAAATGAAATGTGAAAGTCACTTGCCCAAAGGTCCCAAAGGGCAAGTGGTAAAAATCCTTAACATCAACCCCTGCTATACTATAGGATCCATCGGCTATAGATGGATTTATTGCTTAGTTCATCCACTGACTGTAACATATAATGTGGAACGTCTTCCTGCAGACAGAAAACTGTCGGTTTTAGCAGCCAGATGCTGAACAGGGAGGCATTTTGACTACGTGTTTCTGTTTCAGTGGGGAGTACCAATATGGCCGACGGTGGCTTCATTTTTTTTTTTTTTTGGGCAACTAGCAATCCAGGGAATAGATTTCAGTGGATAAACTTTCCATTGAGGAATATTGGATGGTTTTATCTCATCATTCATGGTTTCTTCATCTCTAGTTGTTGCAGCTGCTGACTTTTAAGTTTGCGGTATTTTCCTCTGCTGACCGGGCATCCTGCCTGTTTCTGTTCTTCAAACGCTGAGCTCAGAGGGTGAAACCGACGCTTCTTCCAACCAAATTCATGTCTCAGAACTTTGACCTGCTGCAAAGATCACTCACAGATACCAGGATTTCAGGCTGAGATATTTCAGTCAGTTTCTCCTTCCTGAAGCTTCGTCTGCTTTTTACAAAACGATGAAAAAAGGACAGAAACTTTAGAACTATTTGAATTTATCAGGCATTTTTAGAACTGGTTTGGAGACGTGTGATTTGCTCATTGCTTGGATTTTTATCACCTTTGGGGCTCCTTGGATACCTTTCTAATTTTTGTCTTGTCGAAGTTCTACATCCTTATTGATTAAGATCTGCTCTCTAAGAACAATGTAAAGCTTTGGGTCCAGAGAACAGCTGTAAACCTGTTAAGCAGACGGTTGCCCAGGCAACCACCTTTAGAACCAAAACCTGTGACTGAAGTTGAAAGTTTTGCCGCCTGACTTTGTGCGTCGCAGTGAAAGCATCAGCCGCTGCTACATTACTCATTCTTTCGATTTGTTCTTTTCTGCTCCTGCACCCCTCACTGGCTCTCCACCTCTGCCCCCACCCCGCCTCATCCCGACCCATTCCCCCCCCCACCCCCTCCCCCCTCGCTCCAGGCATGGCCTCCATTTTGATGTCAGCAGTGGGACTCGGCGTGCACTTCACCTCCGCCCCCCTCCCTCAGCAGCAGCAGCAGCATCATCATCATCATCAGCAGCCTGCTCCCTTCGCTCTTCCTCCTCCTCCTCCTCTCCTCCCCACAGCCAGCAGGCCCCCCAGCAGCAGCAGCAGCAGTTCAGTTAGGAGAGCAAAGAGGCAGCACAGGAGAGGTAGCCAAAATCCACCTCCTCATCTCCATGAGCTTGAGGAGTATCTCATCCTCCATAACATCCATTTGTCTTAATGTGTCCTACCACTAATCCTCCTCACAGTCTGGTTTGTCATCTCATTGTGCAGTTTACATCAGTGTCGCCGCTTAAAGCATTTAATGTCCTAATGTGCCGCAGAGGTTCAGTAAAACTGACCACCCTCCCTTTTTAGATCATTAGAACATGAAGCAGCTCGGTGGCTAAAGTCCTGCCCCCCTTTATCTCAACATTTCACAATAACCTCCGATGTGTCTCTACCAGACATGTTCACAAGTCATTTTTTGCAAGATCAAGTCAAGTCTTGAGAAGGCTTGTCACAATTATCAATTAATCGCACAATAAATTCTAATCGCTCGATTAATAAATAATTAATTAATAAAATAAGTGCAATAATTTGCGTGCTTGCTTGTTTCTCCTTGTGTTTTCATCTCCGTCACTGAGACGGTATAGCTTAAAGGTCACTATTATATCTATGGAATGATCATTATCTTGAACTGGTAAATGAAAAATACAATTTTAAAAAGCACACACTCAATTTTTTTTCCAGTTAAATTTTGCATCTTAATTTTTTTTCTTACAGTATTTACCTGACATTTGTGGTTACAACTTTTTCTAGTTTTAGGAGTAAATGTCTGCTCTTTTATTTTTAAGTGAAAATGAGGACTGTGGAAAAAAAAAAAATCACAATCCTGCTTTTTATTAATACATATGAGGTTAGGAACTGCAACAAATAAAGAAAAACCCTAAATAAATATCAGGACAATAACAATTCTTTCATAAAAGAAACATTGTGGCAATAACTTTTTGTAACTTAATGCTCTGGAACAGACAGAACCGACTTGGCGGGCAGGATTTTAAATTCAATTCAGTTTATTTATTTAGTGCCAATTCACAACATTATTCACAACATATTTCTCCTCTACGACGGCCATGAAGTTTTTAAAGCTTAGCTTGTTGATCATGCATGCATGCGCGCGGGCGTATATGTCACGTAGCGTTGCGTCAGTGACGTCAGAGCTACGTGACAGTTTGACTGCCACTCTGCCGTTTTTTTTTTTTTTTTTACCTCTGCTGTGTGCGGGTAAGGCGAGCGGCGATCAGTCAAGTTAGTAAAACAAAAAACACTTAAAAATAAAATATTGTTCACAAGTCAGAAATCACGAGTCTAAGTCGAGTCTAAAGTCATTAAATATGCGACTTAAGTGCGACTCGAGTACGAGTCACAAACTCGAGTCCCCACCTCTGAACTCTACCTCCACATCAGGCGACGTTCTGTGCCTCTTTTTTTTTACCGAACTTTTTTGCAAAGCAGGAAAACATCAAAAATTAAACACTCTACATACATAGGATATACACACATATAAAAAATAAAAATAAAAATTTTTTAATAAATAAAGGGAGCCCAAAAGCATAAAAAAACAAACATAAAACTACAAATTGTCCTCTTGTAGCCAAGCTAAGTGTAATAAACCCAGTCTCCTTCTCTGAGCTGCAGGCGCATTCAAGTAGTCCAAAAAAGGGTCCCATGTCCAGTTAAAAAAAAGAAATGGTTTGTCTTTCAACGCCTTAGAAAAGGGTTCTGTGCCTTTCAAAAGTATTCAGACCCCTTTGATCAGTAGCTGCAAACATAACTTCCCAGAATGCATCAGGAGTTTATCGACTGACCGACTCAAAGCAGCACAACTGAGGTAGAGAAGGGAAAGAAAATAGCGGCCCTGCTAGGATGTGGTAAATGATTAGAGCTGCACCTCCCTATATGGTGGACGAAGGAAGCTCGTCAGACGTTCTGTGAAATGTAGATGATGGAGATGAGGCTCCAGAAGGTGTCAGAGGAAGAGTCTAGAACAAGTTCATGTTCATGTGATCGATCGGCCCCAGTAAAGGCTGATGCTCCTAAAAATCTGAACAGATTTAAAATGTATGCTCTTCATCTGATCTAATCTTAGCTTAATTGTTTTCTAGAGGAATCCTGTATAAATGAGAAGCCAAAAGTATATTACTGACTGATGGTCTGTTTAGATTCTGACCCACCAGTCGACTCAAGAGCCAAACTATTGGTTTATTATACTAACAAAATCAATTAAAAACAGGTGTAATAAAATTACAATCAGCATCAGTAACCAAGGTAGTTATTTTTTCCCATTTTAAACTGGTGTTTGCATATATTTTAGCACTTTAACATGAAGGTTTATTTTATAAATTAATTTCTGAAGTTAATCTTAAGAACCTACGGTGGGTCGTGACTCCAACCTTGGAAATCAACTATTTATTCTTCTAATATTTAATTTAGTGGAATCAATGTAATCCATTAATTCCCATCATTTACAAGCTCTGCTTTGTACGACGGGGTATTAGCAGGCTAGAGATTTTATTTTCTTCTGTTTCGAGAATGAAGTCGCAACGTTACGAGAATAAAGTCCTAAAATTTTGAGAATAAAGTTGTATTTTATGACAACTCTTCCAAGAAGCTCTTTCTTCCCTAAAATGAGGAATGTGGAGCATCATGTGAAGTTCTACTTTAGCGTCAGTTTGACAAATCAGGAAATCTTTTAACAGCAGCATCAAACTGGGCAGGATGTCAAAGTGGACTCTGGTTGCTGATTGGTGGAGCTGGTCGACCGTCATCTGCTGGGCGGAGCTCCAAGCTGTCTTTCTGAAATGGGTTGTTGAATGATGACTGATGATGTTGAATATTTTTTTCTATCAATAATCAGATAGATCATTAAAGAAGATTTCTTATTAAATTAAACCAGCTAAAACTGAAATGAAACAACTAAAAAAAAAAAATTAATTTACTGCATTTTCTTTAGCTAACTGCAATGTAACTGGAACATATCTGGATGCACGTTTTTTAATGCAGTTTAATTAGAGTCCAAAAGATCAAATCCGTATCATTTAGATGAGGGGGGCTGAAGTCCTGTCGTGCCCTGCATCTCTTCGCCAACAGACCAAAATTGAAGGACGACTTTATTACCAGGTGTCCGCGTGTTCTTTACTATCAAACTTTACAAACTAATTCATATCAGGTTAAAGGCGAGGTTTGCATGTTTATAAAGGAAGCAGTCGTCTCTTATTGTGAAAGAGAAATGTGATGGACAGTATTGATTATTGCTGCCCTCTACCGCCGCCCTACAGGAAGTCCTGATCCAAAGAGATTTTTAATTGTGGTTAAGCCCTGAGGGTCTTAGGAGCAAATTCCACCTGAAACTATAAACTATAATATAATTTGTGTGACAGGAAGACATTGAGGAATATTTTTCAGGTGGAGCCACAATTTTAAATGTCACCATGTCTGATTTATAGGTGATAAAAAAAAACAATTTTAGCCATGACAACTTCTTTTTCCAAAAAAAAACACTGCAAAACACCATGAAAGCCCATTTGAAACTCTGGATGAACCTCAGACTTTATAGATCCACATCTTGACTATAAGTCAAGCAAATTTAGACTGAATAAGTTGAAGCGTGTTTGTTTCTCAGAGGTTTTAGTGGGCAGAGTGCTGGGAGGAAATGTGATCACGATTTTAAAGGGCGGAGCTGGTTAGCGCTGTGGCTAGCTGTGCTCAGTAGCTAGCAGGTTAGCCTCTTTTAGCTCGGTCTGTTAGCCACGCTAAGCTACACTACTTTTAAGTTCGTGTCAACTGTTCACTTTCTACAGATAGAATAACTTGTTTTAAAATTTCTACGAAAGTCCGTTTTTAAGATGTCGCATTTGTCCTCCTCTGCCCTCAGATCTTAGTAAAAATAAAAACGAGCTCAGTCCGGCTTAGAAGGCGGGACTTTCCTTCCAGACTGACGATGATTGTTTTCTACTTTCAGCTACTTTAAATCGCAGATGAAATGTAAAATAATAGCAAATATAAGGAATAATATGTTGAGGATCCAAAAGAGTTTCGATCCTTA
The DNA here is from genome assembly GCF_016077235.1 of Cyprinodon tularosa. NCBI lineage: Eukaryota > Metazoa > Chordata > Actinopteri > Cyprinodontiformes > Cyprinodontidae > Cyprinodon > Cyprinodon tularosa. The sequence continues at coordinate 577,387 of NW_024039250.1, read as the reverse complement.
AGAAATGGGTGTAATACAGTTTGTCCGAGTGGAGTTGCCATATGATGACGTCATAAAAAGGGCACCGGCCATTAGGGGGCGGGGCTAAAACTGAGTACCTGCTGTAGCATCACTCCCACAGAGTCAGGTGGAATTTTAAATCTCATTTTATTTGTTTACACACCTATAAAACAAAATGTATTTGTGAAAAAAAATTATTTTTTAACTTGTTTTAGAAACTTTAAAGGCGTGTGGATGAAACACCATGTGACTGTGTTTCTATAAATAGATAAAGATAAGCCGGTGACAGACAGGGCCGCCAGGCTCAATGTTTTTTCTACCAGCTTTTTTTTAAAATCTTTTTTCTTTATTTAATCATTTTAACATTTTCAGCCCTGCATGCACTTTAGCATCTTAGCTGCTTCCATCTTTATTGGGTGTGAAAGTGTGCAGGGCGAATGCGTGACGTTTAGCAGCCTGATAAATATCGGCTCCATTAGAAACCATCTGTTGTCATGCAGTAATTTGCATTATTCATTTTTTTTGTTAATCTGGAATAAACTCCAACTTTCAGCTTAGATGAAAAGATCAAGGTGACTTGATGGGAAAATGTAAACGTTGAGTTGAGAGTTATCTGAAACGCTCTTCACCCTGCGAGGAAGGTTTGATGTTCCCCGTCATTCATGTCCGTCTCCATCCATCATGCTTCTCATCACGCCACTTTGTTTGTCTTCTTCTCACCAGATGGCTTTTATGATGGAAATAATCATTGTTTATAAAAAAAGGAACCTGTAGTTAGAAAATTCACTGTTTTTCTTATGCTTACTGGCTCATTTCTAAATGTTTTTGTCGTTTTCTATATTTTATCTCTTGCCCCTCCCCTCCAGCGTCGGCTCAGAGGTCTGAGGATGTGATTCAGCGCTACATGGAGGTGGTGGCAGAGGTTCCAGAGGAGGTAAAGCTTTCCTATATGTTCTCCAGCCGTCAATGTCCAGGTTTATAAGCAAGGAGAGATTAAATGGAAAGGATTGCCTTCATTTGTATCATAGATGAATTTACTGCAACAGCCAAATGTTTCGTTGCTTTTTCTAAATGTTAGTTGGGATATTAATGTTGTGATTTTATGTTCTATTTAATACCCAGCCACCTGGGAATTAATATTTCTGATACTATAAGATGTTTATTGCCCTCCCTGGTAGGGGGGGTAACATACCTTATTTAATCAGGTATTATTTCGGCTGTTGTATATTGTTTATGACACACAGTCCTACCAACTGTGTGTTAGAACAATAAATAAAAGAGTGATTCGAGCTCTAATCATGGTCAAACAGTTAATTCTGCACATTCATGGAATAAATTTATCTTCTGTTCAAAATATAAGAGTTTATTAACAAAAATCAATCAGCTCCAAGTCAAACATATTTCAGTTTAACACTCTTAACCAAAACTAGTGAAACTAAACTAAACTAAACTAATATGTACTAAGAGGAAGGGGAACATGGTTGGAAAACATATTACAGTTTAAGATGGATTCTGTGTTTGAAACCAAAGTTTATCTGGAAGAATTTGGGATGTGATCAAATTAGCTTTTCACTAATTTAGAGAAATTGGAATGTTTTCAGACCAATTCACAATGATGATCCATGAGGTGTATAAAACATTATTTGGCCAAATAATGTTTTATTAAATCATTTGCTTAATCAAGAACCAGTAACCTTTAGTTAAATGATTCTTTACCCTCTTTGAAACAGCTAGCAGCGAATAGACATCAGGATTCCACTAAATGACTCTTGGTCAGACTTGGCAATGGAAATGTAATGAGCATCTGAGGAACACATGAACACTAATGTTCTGTCTCCTTGAACCCCAGTGGGCCTCAGCAGATGGCCGCTCACACTGAGCCTGTTTCTGCTGGAGGTTTCTTCCTGTTCAAAGGGAGTTTTTCCTCTCCACTGTCGCTACAAGCATGCTTAGTGTGAGGGATTGCTGAAGAGTCAATGAGTCGATGCAATCAGCTGGTTTTCCTTAGAAAACTTTGAATCAATCTGACTGGATGGCAGATGTGAATTGGAGCTATAGAAATAAACTGAATAGAATAGAATTGAAATCGTTAATGCTAGAAAAACAGATTTGCCTGTTTTAGGAAGCCCTAGCTTATTGGCTGTATGGCTGGAGTAAACAGGAAGTGTTTGTTTGCATGACGATGTGGATTTTCATGGGACACACCGCCTGCTTGTTTTCAGGGGTTCTCATAGCAGCAGCGTCTACAGAGATTGAATTATTTCATGTTCGTTGACATAAACGTGTTTTTATTTTTCAAATCATGTTTTTTTTTTTAATGCCTTTGTGTTTGAGACAGACTAGTGTGTTTGCTTGTTTTTCTCCACCTGCCTAACTCTATATTACCCGTCAGGACTGCATCATCTGCATGGATCAGCTGTCCAATCCGTCCAGCTACGAGATGCCGTCCTCAGAGGAGGGGGGCCAGAGCATCCTGCCAGAAACTGTGGGGAAGTTCATCAAATGTGGTCACACTCTGCACATGCTCTGCATGCTGGCCATGTACAACAATGGAACAAAGGTAAAGAGCGGCTCTGATTGGCTGTTACCTTAACTCTACCTCAGAGGGCGAAATATCTACATTTTAAAGGAAAAGCCTGGTTAGTGAGGAATAATCAACGGATCATTATTTATACCTCAAACTAACACGTTCGCAGTGATTTAATGAATTTAACGTTATTTTCGTCATGATCACTGAGTCTGGGAGCGGCCGTGTTTGCCCAAATATAGTAACCTGCCATCTTCCAGCAGTGACGTCACGGTGCGGTAAGCCTAGCGCCATTCTCCCCGCTTTCCAAGCTAAATCAATGGGAACTACTAGACACATCTGCAATCAACAACAATTATTGAAGATTTCCAGAGGACTTCACCATTGAAATTCACCAGAGCTATAGTGAAACTGACAATGCCCACGTGCATGGCAGCTGGATGCTGGAATACATCAGGTAAAAGTGAAAAAAAGAGTTATTCCACCTTTCTGATTCCTGATCCTCCACGGACGGGTTGGTCGTTGGATCGCCAACTTGAAGAGGGAGGATTTGCCATCGAACTTCTGGCCAGAGAAAAAACCCGTAATATGTAGCCAACATTTGGAAGAAGAATGTTTTCAAAATGACTTGGATAATAGCGCGTTGTGACAAACACCAGATACAGCACTGGGACTTGATCAACAGCCGATACCGCACCGTGACAATGTCACTAACCAGTAGGTGGCAGTAGTGTTCTTTGACAAACATGGATGCCTCCAGTAAAACACATTCACAGGAAAATTACTCTGAATTAAAAACACTGATCATTTATTAAACAGGATGGAATCATTTTAGATTTAAAGAACTTTCAGAAGTTTGAATTCTGAATGTGAGCGACTTTTCCTTTAAATTAAATGAAGATGTTTGATTCGGTCGTTCATCTGAGGTCGGGGGAGTTCAGCTTAAAGATTTGTCTCGTCTCTGCAGGACGGCAGCTTACAGTGTCCATCCTGTAAAACGATCTACGGAGAGAAGACCGGCACGCAGCCAAAAGGCAAGATGGAGATCTACAGCGTGGCTCAGTCGCTGCCTGGACACCCCGACTGCGGCACCATTCAGATCATCTACAGCATCCCACCTGGCATCCAGGCAAGGGCCCAACTTTGGAATGAAAGCTGGTGGGGGCGCTCTAAGGGTGGGGGCGCTCTAAGGGTGGGGGCGCTCTAAGGGTGGGGGCGCTCTAAGGGTGGGGGGGCGCTCTAAGGGTGGGGGGGGCGCTCTAAGGGTGGGGGCGCTCTAAGGGTGGGGGCGCTCTAAGGGTGGGGGCGCTCTAAAGGGTGGGGAGGCTCTAAGGGTGGGGGGGCGCTCTAAGGGTGGGGGCGCTCTAAGGGTGGGGGCGCTCTAAGGGTGGGGCGCTCTAAGGGTGGGGGGCGCTCTAAGGGTGGGGGGGCGCTCTAAGGGTGGGGGGGGCGCTCTAAGGGGTGGGGACGCTCTAAGGGTGGGGGCGCTCTAAGGGTGGGGGATGCTCTAAGGGTGGGGGGCGCTCTAAGGGGTGGGGGGCGCTCTAAGGGTGGGGGCGCTCTAAGGGTGGGGGGCGCTCCTAAGGGTGGGGGCGCTCTAAGGGTGGGGGCGCTCTAAGGTGGGGGGCGCTCTAAGGGTGGGGGCGCTCTAAGGGTGGGGGCGCTCTAAGGGTGGGGGCGCTCTAAGGGTGGGGGCGCGCTAAGGGTGGGGGGCGCTCTAAGGGTGGGGGGCGCTCTAAGGGTGGGGGCGCTCTAAGGGTGGGGACGCTCTAAGGGTGGGGGCGCTCTAAGGGTGGGGGATGCTCTAAGGGTGGGGGGCGCTCTAAGGGTGGGGGCGCTCTAAGGGTGGGGGCGCTCTAAGGGTGGGGGGCGCTCTAAGGGTGGGGGCGCTCTAAGGGTGGGGGCGCTCTAAGGGTGGGGGCGCTCTAAGGGTGGGGGCTGATGGAGCTACAGTTAATCCACCTGAACAGGTTTTTGTATTTTAGCTCAAACATCTATTTATTGAATGTTTTCCTATCATTGAAAACACAAGAGAACCTTAATAGACTCACATTTATATTTATATATAGTTAGAGATGCCTTTTAATGCATTATATATATTTATAGGGCTCAAAAACATTAATGTATAAAAAAAATAACAGCGGATTCCGATGCCAAAATCAATAAATCATGCATCCCTAGAAGTACAATTTCAATTCCATCCAGAAAAATATGGATTTGCTACAATTTAAATATAGCATACTTTTTTCTTTTTAACTTTCTAATAAACTTGGAGATATATTTTATTGCATTTCCCAGTAAATCGGTTTCACCTTTAAATCTGCAGCTCTCCCTGCTTCTCTGTTTAAAAACATTTATGAACTTAACTAATATAATGAAGCCAGAAATAACATTTCTAGATCTGTAGAATCTCTGCAGCCTGATTCTGTCTGATCAATAAGAAAACATGTTAATTTAAAAACTGTAACTGGGAGTCATGGTCCTCTGAAAATTCAAGCTTTTATAGTAAAGAAGAACGCAACATTTAAACTGTTTTCTCAAGCTTCTTGCATTATAATACTAACTTGTATAAACTTATAATCTGTTGCCATTTTTAGCTGAAAAGCTCCGTATGTCTCAAGAACTGATTTTCTATTTTCATTTAACCAACCCGTCTCCTAACTTTTAACTTAAACATACATGGTAGTATCTCTCGTTTGATGCTGCTGTGCGTTGTCTCAAAGCGGCAGATCCGATGATGTCACACCGAGAGGCGGGACACGGGAGCAGCAGGAGAGGAAAAGAAAACACGGACTCAAAACGTCTGAACGCAGATATCTGCACCCGACCTGTTAGCTTTAGCTAAAGTAAAGCCTGGTTTATCCTCAGAAACCAGGTCGTCTGCGTGTGTCGCAGTTAACGTAGATATGCCCCGCCCCTTCCGCAGACACTCTGCTGCACCTCTCCAAAATTGTAGGTGAGCGCAGACAGGAGGCCTCTGATTGGTCAGATCTATACTCGCTCTACTCTATGCGCATTTCCTGTTTGGTTCCTTAGCGGCTGGTTTTGTTTGTCTGACCGCCATTTTGGAAAACGACTGAAGATGGAGCAGCTAGCAGAGCGAGGTGTACGAGAACGCTGGGAGCCTTTTTCCACCTGGATCCCCGCTCTTTCTTTAGATCCACAAACCAGAGCTGCTCCGACAAAATGAAATTATTACATAACAAGAAGCTTCTAGTATAGAAATGTGGGCAGTTCTGCTCCTGTTCTTCAGACTCAGACCTTGTTTTCCAGATGAAATGCAAACTTTGGGACGCAGCTTTTCCCTCCGCTTGTTCACCTTTCTTTAGCCTCTCCTGGTGATGTCGACAATAATTTAACATTTAGTCGTTCTAATGTTTTTTTTTTATCAAATTTTTTTAATGGTTTCTGCTTTGCTGCTCTTCCTTTAAATAAATCAATTAACATCTTAAACGACTTTGAGCTGCTCGCCTCTGTAGATGAGTACATTCTAATGAAGCAGATCTACGGTTCTTAGTCGGTGAAGGGATGTTAAATTAAAGAGTCTGATTGACTTAATGTACCAATTTTTTATTTGGCTGATGAGTTCTGCTAGATCTATTTCTAGCAAATCTATTTAACAGGAAATATAAAGATGAAGAAAATAAAGAAATACTCGGGTAGATCAGACGCTATCAGGGGAGTTTATGCTGCAAAAATAGTAGCGACATTTTCTAAGGATGCAAAGAAAGTTTACTGGAAACGATGTTCAGTCTGCAGTCGTTTTCTAAAGTAAATAAATATGGATGTTTCTGCTCCACATCCAGCGTTTTTCATTAAAGCTTTCAGAATCTTTGCTCATATTTGGATCCAGCTGCTGTGATTTTCTTCGCTTGTTTTCCTCCTTTAGGGCCCGGAGCATCCAAACCCCGGGCAGCCCTTCACCTGCAGAGGATTCCCTCGCTTCTGCTTCCTTCCTGATAATGACAAGGGCAGAAAGGTAAAGAAACCTAAAACTTGTCTGCTTCCTGCGGGGGTTCAGTCCTTAGTGGGCCGTACGCGTTACAGGCTGTAGTTCAAACGGTGCGTTCATGGTCACCTGCAGCTTTCAGTCTGAGCTTCCAGATCTATAGTGATCATTCTCTGAGCATCATTCACGCTCACTAACACTACAACCGCCAAGCAGTGTTTCTGGCAGCCATCTTGGATTTATTTTTAGTCTTCAGGGCCAGAAACTATTATTAGTCTTTGTGACATTTTAGTTATAACGATATGTGAGAGTTTTAATCAGTTTAATGTTGCAAAAAAAAAGATGAACCTTTTATAATTTGGAATAACAACCAGATTGTTTCCCAGCCTGCAGCTCTATCCTAGATGCTACAATATCTGGGTATAGAAAGCTGCTGTGCAGATCATCATTGCTGTTGGCAGAAAACTTTGATTTATAGAATTCAAATAAACTTTTTTATGAATTAATCCAATACTTTGTAAAAAAAAAAAAAAAAAGTGTCTCACAAAAGCTGTGAAAATAGCAGATCTAGTTCAACACATCCTATTGGTTAATATAGCAGACAGATAAGCTGACAGAATGTCCAATAAAGGAAAGGTTTTAGACATCCAAAGCAAACATTCCTGATCTACTATGAATTCTGCATGAAACACAGATCTATAAAATCTGCATTAGTCCAAAAAAAGCAAAAAACAAAAACACTTTTCTTTCTACTTTGGTCATTTTGTCTTTATTTCTTCAATATATTTGCCTTGTGTTTCCATGGCAACCCAGACCTAAACTGATTGAATATGCTGCTAAAATGTTGAAATATTTAAAGGAAAAAGATAAAATGTTTTAATGACAATACAAGGAAACATTTACATCATATTCAAATAGAAACGAGCAGAATGAGAGAGAAATATTCATCCAAAAATAAACAGAATGCAATGAAATATTTTATTTTTATTTACAGGGTTCCTGCAGGTCCTTAAAAAGTCTTAAAAGGCATTGAATTCTTCAATATAAAATCAAGGCCTTAATTGGTATTAAAATGTCTTAAATCAGTCTGTCATAGGTCTAAAAATTGTTACCACGTCATAAATAGGATTTTATTTTTGTAAGTCATATCAAACATTAAAATAATTGACAATATTTTTGGAACCGTAACCGTTATTGTTTCAGTCCTAATAGAACAGATATAGACGATGTGGCGTACGGACCTTGGGATGATGCGCCACTCAACTTTCTATCTGGACAACATGGGGGAGTTTAAATTCAATGAAAAATAAGCTATCACAATAAAGCTAAAATAAGCTAAAACCTCTGCCAGGGAATGTAGGTGAAGCACGATGTGGATCAAGCAGTGGAGACACGTGGGAAGCATGAAACTCAGAACGTCAAAATGCAGTTATGGAGAAGCAGCGGGTATTTCTGCGTCAGGTAAATCATGTTAAATCATGCGGCAACGATCAACCAATCATGTAGCGTAACGTCACTGGCATGAAGCAGGACCCGAGCAGATCTAGTAACACAGGTCGGCGCGGATGTGTCAGATCAGATGATTAGAAAATATTCTCTAAAAGCTCCAAGGCGAAGGTGTCCAGTGGCGATATTTTACGACCTCCTGGACGTAGCAGCTATAAACACGTTGGTTTTGTTTAGGAGCCGTTTGAACGTCACCGTCTCACACAGAGATTTTATCCTTGATTTTGGACCGATCTGCATTTTATAAGGACTAAAACTAGAAAGAAATTGTAAGTTAAAAGACAAATTTGATTTGAAAATGGTTAAAAGAGGAAAGACCTGAGTTTCTTTGCTCAGTGACTCTGAAATAGAAAAGAAGTAACAATTAACTGACTTTCATTTTTGCTTCTGACATCAAAGGCTCCATTTCTTTCACCGTCATTCATGAGGAAACGTTTGTAAAGCTGTAATTAAATCTAAATGATTTCAAAGCAACAGGTTTTTAAAATAACCAAAGCTTTCTCCCTCCGTTCTGTGTTAATATTATGGAGTTGATCAGATTTGAAGGTCTGTAGGTTTTTATAACGACATCATTAAACATCCTGATCAGTTGTGGGGAATCGGGTCATCCTGACTCTGCTGCGCCTCTCTGCTCGCCATCAGGTCCTGGAGCTGCTGAAGGTGGCGTGGATGCGGCGGCTCATCTTCACCGTGGGGACGTCCAGCACCACCGGGGAGCACGACACGGTGGTTTGGAACGGCATCCACCACAAAACCGAGATGATGTCCAACCTGTCGGGCCACGGCTACCCGGACCCCAACTACCTGGACAACGTCCTGTCTGAGCTGGCCTCGCAGGGCGTGACCGAGGACTGCCTCAAACCGCCCGCCGGCAGCGGTTAGCTCCCAGCGTCGCCCACTTCCATCCCACCGCTAACCTCCGGCTCAGCCTTTAGAGCCCAGTGGGTTCCTGTGGGTCCAAACGGGACGAAAGACAAAAAGATACAGACGGAAAAAAAAGAAAAATATCTCTGTGAAAAAGCTGCCTGGTTCATACGCTGCTGCATTCCTGCGAGACACAAACCCCAACTGGAAAAAAGAACGGGGGGGGGTGAGTCTGATCGGTAGAACCTCCCACTGGAAAACTAGTGATTTTATTAGATTTTTCCCGGTATCATTGTTTCAGCTGCAGTAGGAAGCGGAGCTCACTTTGGGAATAAAAAATCTCATCAAGCACTTTAGTTCTGACATGAAGATTTCAGCTGACCGGTTACCAACCGGGAACACGAGCAGTCTGACAACAACACTAACCGTCAAGTAGCAACGTCAGTACAACCAACAGATCTGATGAGAAGAGGCAATACTTCACCCTGTAAATAAAGATATGAATGCATCAAAAATAGCAGAGAAAAAGAAATGCCATAAAGTCGTGACTTTTCTTCATTATTTAGCCATCCTCTGTGTAAATCTTCAAAATGGAGGATCGTCTGCAGCTGTTTCCTCTTCTAATGTCACAGTTGCTGTTGGAGGGAATGATGTTCCAGAGAAATCAGTCGTTAACGCCCCGTTTACACGAAACCTCTGAAACCGTTCCGAGTTCGGACCGAGCCTGGATGCGTTAACCACGCCGAGTTCGGACCGAGCCTGGATCGGTTGACCGTTCCGAGTTCGGACCGAGCCTGGATGCGTTAACCGTTCCGAGTTCGGACCGAGCCTGGATGCGTTAACCGTTCCGAGTTCGGACCGAGCCTTGATCCGTTGACCGTTCCGAGTTCGGACCGAGCCTGGATCCGTTGACCGCGCCGAGTTCGGACCGTGTCTGGATCCGTTGACCGTTCCGAGTTCGGACCGAGCCTGGATCCGTTGACCGTTCCGAGTTCGGACAGAGCCTGGATCCGTTGACCGTTCCGAGTTCGGACAGAGCCTGGATCCGTTGACCGTTCCGAGTTCGGACAGAGCCTGGATCCGTTGACCGTTCCGAGTTCGGACCGAGCCTGGATCCGTTGACCGCGCCGAGTTCGGACCGAGTCTGGATCCGTTGACCGTTCCGAGTTCGGACCGAGCCTGGATGCGTTAACAGTTCCGAGTTCGGACCGAGCCTGGATCCGTTGACCGTTCCGAGCCTGGATGCGTTAACCGTTCAGAGTTCGGACCGAGCCTGGATGCGTTAACCGTTCCGAGTTCGGACCGAGCCTGGATCCGTTGACCGCGCCGAGTTCGGACCGAGCCTGGATCCGTTAACCGTTCCGAGTTCGGACCGAGCCTGGATCCGTTGACCGTTCCGAGTTCGGACAGAGCCTGGATCAGTTGACCGCGCCGAGTTCGGACCGAGCCTGGATCCGTTAACCGTTCCGAGTTCGGGCCGAGCCTGGATCCGGTAACCGTGCCGAGTTCGGACCGAGCCTGGATCAGTTGACCGTGCCGAGTTCGGAAGGAGCCTGGATCCGTTGACCGTTTCAAGCTTGGTTCTTACGACTATTTAGTCACCACACTAGCACGGTTCCTCGCCTCCTATCGGAGGTCAATGATACCAAACTTCCTGAATGTTATGGGCGCCGCCATGTTAGTTTGCTTTTTTTTTTCCTCTAGAGAGCAGTAGTACCATAGATCGCCACTAGGAGGCGAAGAACTGCGCTAGCGTGGTGTGGAAATGGTTGTAAAAAAAACAAGCATAAATTGCAAGGAACTCTGCTCAGATTGGTTTTCAGTGTGTGAACCAGGCTCTAGTTATCAGAGAACCGAGCCACAACTGAGCCGCGCCGAGCCCTACTGATAACTAGCACTAGAGTTAGCGCGGTTCGGTTACTTTCCATTTACACTAAAATGTTACCTTGGTTACCGTGCTCCGACTGATCTCAGCACGGTTTCAAAAGCTTATTGTAAATGGGGCTATATATCACCTCTGAGACAAAAAAAAAGTAAAAAAAAAAAAATTTGCCATTTGAGAGGATTTGACCGTGTGACAATCAAGAGTCTTTAAAGTTTGTCTTCATTAAAACAAGACTAGCGAAGCTGCAGCGAACATGTTCCCACGAGGTCCAACCTCCTGTATCACACATTATTCTGCTCGCAGTGACAGCTGATCAGCTCAGCCTCCATGTGTGTAACTTTAAAAACTGTCTGCAATAAAGAAATGATGCAAACGAAGCCTCGCTTATTTCTGTAGTCTGCTGCCGTTTCACTCAAACACCAAGCAGCCGATGAATGTGGGGAAGCTTTCATTCTGACGTTAACTTCCACTGTCAGAACATCTGGTTTAGGAAAGCAGAGGAAGGATTTACATCCATATTATAACCCGGAAAATATGGGGTTATATTATATATATCGATCAGAATCTAAAAAACAACATAGTTATTCCAAAAAGTTAATCCACTGGACGTTGTTTCAAAGTTTGAAGACGTTTCTCTTCCATCCAGGATTCTAAATGTCAGAAATAGCGTTTAGTTCCAGGTTTTATCCAGCGGCCCAAAATAGCCTGGTTTTAGTTTAGAAAACATGCAGATAGAAACGGATGAACGGGTCCCCCCCTTTGGAATGGGGGTCGTTTGGCTTCTTTGTTAGCCTGCAATGCCCCATACCTGTCTATGTCTCTGAAAGGGGGGTCGTTAGAGGGAATAGTTGGCCTGGCTGATTAGACGAGGTCTTCTGTTCCCCTGTACAGCCGGTGGGGTTGCGATGATTCGCGGGAAGGAATCAACTCTATCGCTGCATTGAAGGTTTTAGAAGCTGAAATCTGAGTCTGTTCCAATTTGCATGTTTTCTAAACAAAAACAAGGTTTTTATCCAGCAGAACCAGGTGACAAAAAATCCACAACATTAATATGGCATCCAACCCGGATGGGCATATAATCCCAACATCTGTCAACTGAGTTGTTTTTAAACATAATATCTGTGGGAAATGTTGAATTAATTCGAAGTAAAGCTTTAAAATGTATTTGTTGTTTTTTTTTAAGAAGGTAGGCTGTAAATAAAGTAGATAAAAATGATAAAGTTGGTAAATAGAAAGAGAAACTAGAAGGTAGAGGAGGCGCAGCCTGGAGCCATTCTATTCAGTTTATTTCTATAGCTCCAATTCACATCATGTCATCTCAGGTCACTTTCCAGTTCACCAGATCATCCAGTCAGATTGATTCAAAGTTTTCTATCTAAGGAAAACCAGCTGATTGCATCGACTCATTGACTCTTCAGCAATCCCTCACACTAAGCATGCTTGTAGCAACAGTGGAGAGGAAAAACTCCCTTTGAACAGGAAGAAACCTCCAGCAGAACCAGGCTCAGTGTGAGCGGCCATCTGCTGAGGCCCACTGGGGTTCAAGGAGACAGAAGCAGACATAGAAAAAGAAGCATAGATACAAAAGGCAACTGTCAACCAGCTCCACAGGCGGCCCCGTCCAGGAAACACACAGCCAGGCAGACGAGCTCCGAGCCAGCTCCCATGTCAGAGGATGAAGAGAGCACATCCAGTTAGTCAGTGGATGGGACGCAAAACATCTTCAAACTTGGAAACAAAGTGTAATGGGTTGTTTTTTTTTTTTTTTTACTTTTTTGGAATGACTCTGACCAGGATGACTGAGAATCTTCACCAGCAACAACCAGCAAATGCTCCGTCCAACTATAGATCAACTAACATTCTCATGAATCAAGACAGAAACTGAACAGTAGTATTAAATAAGCTACTTTAAAGTGAGCCGTGTCACAATAAGATTAAATGGAATAAATGTTTGTGGCGCCGATTTAGATATTGCTTCAAATCTGTGGTGTTATTAGCCTGACGAACTTTTAACACTGAAGTGGTTCCACTCCTGATTGTTCCCCTCTGCCTGGGAAATTCATTCATTAAGTGTATTTTACTAATTAGATTTAAATTCTACAGATTTAGAAAATTTAAACAAGTAGCTGCTTACAGCTTAAAGTGAAAACGCACAGCCTGACAAACGGCTTAGAAATATAAATTTATCATATTTACTAGAAACTGAAATGTTCCCTAAGGGACTAAACTAGAGCTAAAGGGGAAGGCCGTTTTTTTTAGGGATGCAGGATATTGGGATTTTGGCCGATATCCGATATGCCGATATTTTAAAACTCATGTATCCGATAACCGATATCGATACCGATGTTAAAGCTGGACAAAAATAAGTAGTCATTGAAAATAGCAGTTTTGTTATCCATTTCTGGCACTTTGAAAAATAATAAACTCAAATATATTTTCATATGCTGATATCAAATAGATTTTTAAAAACGCGGTATCGATCTATTTTACTTTCAAAATCTCGTGAAATTTCATCGTTCTGTTACAAACTCTCGTGATATTTTGCAAATTCTTGTGAGATTTTGTTAGTAAAATAGATCGATACCGCGTCATTATATCAACATATAAAAATATGGCAACATTTGGTGAATTTTCGGGGGATTTCGTAGCATAACGATGACATATAGCAATATTTCATTAGTAAAAGAGATTGATATGGTGTTTTTAAATGGCAATATATCAGCATATGAAGATATTGGGATATTTTAATGGATCAATATTTTTTCCCTCGTCTTTAGAAGTTTTTAAGTCTGTAAAAAAGACGTTTTTGAGGAAGAAGAAGAAGTAGTATTTATTAATTTATTTTTTAGACTTTAGAAACTCAGAAGCTGATCAAATATCGGTGGGGTGGCCGATGTCCGATATTCAGTTTTAAGGCCGATACTGATAGGGGGCCCATTATATCGTGCATCCCTAGTTTTTTTTCCTTTTTTTTTTTTTTACCTTGGCCCCTTGATTTTCCGTTATTCCTTCATGTTCTACTCTCCCATATGAGTTTAGTGTCATTTGGAGCCGTTCTGAAGATATTCCGTTAGGTTATATCCAGTAACGCCTTCCTATGGGCAACGACTTGAAGGCACAAACTAAACTGTTCTACATTTATTCTTTATGGTACGCCAGCATTCAGAACATGGAGGCCAATCACTGTCCCCCAGACATCCGCCGTTAGATTATTTATATTTTTTTAAAACAAAGCGGGACATGTATGATGTCATCCGCGCACACCGGCGCTTTTTTCCTCTCCACTGTCGCTACAAGCATGCTTAGTGTGAGGGATTGCTGAAGAGTCAATGAGTCGATGCAATCAGCTGGTTTTCCTTAGATAGAAAACTTTGAATCAATCTGACTGGATGATCTGGTGAACTGGAAAGTGACCTGAGATGACATGATGTGAATTGGAGCTATAGAAATACACTGAATAGAATTGAACTATTTTTGACTAAAAAGCCACAAAAGTAGCTAAAAATTCCTGCATTTATACAAATTAAAAATAATTTTAGCTGTCAGGGAAATAAAGAAAACATTGAAAACAAACGGGAGCAGATTGAAAGTGCAAGGCAACACATTTTATTTGAAAGGCCTAACTGGCGTTAAGGTACAGCATATTAAATATAATTAGTCCAGACGGTCATCGCAGAGTAACATACCATTCTTTTCTTTACAAGATACATTCAGGCTGACTTAAAATGACATATTTTACACGTTAATGTTAACAGTTAAAGTACTTCCTGCTGACCAAAACTTTAGTCCTTTTTTTTTCTTTTTTTATCTCATGATGAACAAAACAACTTAAGACACTTAAAAGCTGCTGTTTCAGTCTGTAGATTAGCAGCTACCTATATTAATCTGAGTTAGTGTAATGAGTTCCTCAAAGTATGACAGAATAATATATTTTACATCCCTGCACAAAATGTTATATTTGAATAAATATAATAAATAAAAAAGTACAAATAGTTGAACAGAACTAGATCATTTCTGCAGCCAAATGCTCAACTTAAAATGTTGACTCAGTAGACGGACACTTTGTAACTGAAAAAAGGAAATAACATGATGTTAGTGATGTTTCCAGCTTTAAAAAGTTAAATAAGTCTTTTTTTTTTTTCCTTAAAAAGCAAAACAAGCCAAGCTTTCTGACACACATACATTCTGGGCTTCCTCTCCTTCGGAGTCGAACCTGCAGCTTTTATAAAATGGTTCTGCAGAGATTGGCATGACTTGTTCCTCTGGAAACGGTTTAGTGTCCTTAATGGAAGAGAAACCGATGCCTCCTTAAATCTCTTTGCTGCAGTTTGTCCTTCAGTAATTCACCTTCCCGGGAACCTGGACGTTAACTCCACTGTAGTCCACCATGTACATGGGCCACTGCTGCAGGGACACAGAGAGGGGGGGGGGCGTCAACAGCTCAGATAGCAGCTTTACTTTACGAGACCTAATACTGGGTTTATACAGGAATCAGTCACTCTAATTTAATTTCATTCACTCAGAAATAACTTTAATTCCATCAACAGCTACCCATGACTCTCATATATATGATATATATATATACCGTATGTGTGTGTGTGTGTGTGGCCATGTCTTTAATACCTGGTGGGGACAATTTCCTAGGAACCAACAACTGGTCCCCATAAGGAAAGTTTCTCTTCTTGGGGTGGGGGGTAGGTTTAGGACTAAGGTGTGAATTGAGTTTAGGTTAGGGATAGGTATGTGTCGGTAATGGTTAGGGTTAGGGCAAGGGTCACGGTTAGGCCATATAAATTAGTGGGAAATGAATGGAAGTCAATGGAAGGTCCCCACAAGGATATTGTGACACAACGAGTGTGTGTGTGTGTGTGTATATCAGAATCAGAAATACTTTAATAATCTCAGAGGGAAATTACTTTTGTTAGACGCTCCAGTTACAGTTATATATATATATATAAACACACATCCAACTACACAAGATAATAAAAATAGAAATAAAAAAGAGATAGAATATATACACATATAGCTCTTCTGTATGTATACATGTATGTGTATCTATATGCTTATGTAAAAACTAAATCCAAGTAAAGTGATACGTGGCGTGCAAAAATAGTGCATAAATGTCAATTACAGGGGTGTATATACATATATACACACATATATATATATATATGTGTGTATACACAAACTACAAAGATCCTTTGTAGTTTTTTTCTGTCAACTGCGGCTACTGTCATTTTTTTTGGCTACCAAGTCTTTGGTTTTGCAATACTTTGTTTTGCCACTAGAGGCACTGAAGTAAAACCACAGATGTTCACTGGTGGCTAATAAATCGCTAATGGATCAACAATCAATCACACAATTTATATAAAAAACTTAAAATGTTTTTTTATTCAGTTTTTTTTTTTTATCTCACTTGCTTTTTAGGACAGAAAACAAATAAAACAAACAAAAAGAAAAACAAACTTTTTAAGGGGATTTTTTTCCACTTGCCTTTCAGGGCTTCCGTAGAATATAAACTACAAATGATTGGAAATCCTGAAGTTCCCACATAAAACTATTAATGTTAATCTGCTTTATTTCTTAAAACTTTTCCTCTCAAATATGTTTTTTTTGGTATTTTTTTTAAGGATTTATCTAATATTAAAGTTGGGGAAAAAAGCAAAGCTATTGATATAAATACTGGCTCCCTGTAAATGAATTAATATTCATTCTTGAAAGATAATCCACCTTATTTATTATTATAAAGGTTTATTAAACAGCCTGAATGACTTCAGACCGGATGATTGGTTAACGCACCATAACTGGAATCTGATTGGCTGATATCCCCAGGTCAGAGGAAGCGGGTATGCGGCTGCTCTCATGGACTCTCTTGCGTTTCCGTCGGTTAGTCGAGGCGTCTGTTCCTACTAAAAGCACAGAGCAGATAACAGTTCAGCAGAGTAGAGCTTTTTAATCTAGATTCAACCAATGCAGGGGGAATTTCTCCTACCTGTGTTACAAGCCTGGCTGCAGATTTCTGCAAAAGGTCTGAGAGAGGAGAAGGTTTACATTAGCCTGCAGCTTAGGGAACTTTTTCACACCCTAGAAGTTAAGAAAACAGACTCCTAATCTGGATTATTTCAACCATTTTTCCTTTTCTTTCATCTAAAATGAGCTGATGTCAAAGCAGACTCTGTTTTCTTATAAATAAATATATATCCTTGTTGTAAAGAATGTACTGTGTGACAGATCAAAGGCCGAGGTTTAAATAAAGCGTCGGCAGCGAGAGCCTAAATTCCTCCTGTCAGCTTCCAGGAGGCTGTGAACTCACTGCAGCTGGCTCTTCACGTTGAACGTTATTTTATCCGCAGCTTGAAGGATTTTCTCCAAACACACGATGTCGTAGGTGTTGGGGTTTCGGAGGGGGACGTCGTCCGGAA
Organism: Cyprinodon tularosa; assembly: GCF_016077235.1. Lineage (NCBI taxonomy): Eukaryota > Metazoa > Chordata > Actinopteri > Cyprinodontiformes > Cyprinodontidae > Cyprinodon > Cyprinodon tularosa. Next base: position 560,234 of record NW_024039250.1, on the reverse strand, counting down.
GGCCGCTGACTTCTACAGACTCGGGACTGCCACGGATCAGCTTGTAGGGGACAACCACGGAGCGGTCGGAGCCCAGGGCCTCACCTGGATCACACAATAAGAGGCTCAGAATAATCGTTTTCAATATTTCAGGTAACATCACTGATTTTAGACCTAAACTGGCCTGTAAATACAGCTGGCAATAGAAATAGAAAGAAGTTTAGGTTTCTATTAAAAAGATTCTACAGTTTCTCTCCTATTAGGACTTTCATCATTTCAAAAGGTCTTTCAACATGAGGATGATGAGGCTACCACCACCGTGTTTCACTGATGGCCTCTTATATCCATGTTGAGAAAAATGTTTTGGTATTCAGAGCTGTTGGTCGCAGGAGAAGGCGGATCTCTCAGGTCCTAGATAAAGTCTTTATTAGATTTATTCCCATTTCTTAAAGACGTGACTAAATCTGTTTCTCAATTCACTAGAACGCGATGACGGACTCGTGTCCTCGCCAAGTATGTTCTTGAGAAGAACCCAGGAAAGTCTGGACTCGGGGAGAATAATAAACACAGTCATAAAAACATTTTGCCAAATGAAAAACATAAAAATATCGCCATCAGAGCCAGCGATCCTTCACACTCGGCTATGCAGAGAGAGGGCTAACAGCAGCCAGGGCTAACGTTAGTCCATCTGCAGCGGCCAGGGCTAACGTTAGTCCATCTGCAGCGGCCAGGGCTAACGTTAGTCCATCTGCAGCGGCCAGGGCTAACGTTAGTCCATCTGCAGCAGCCAGGGCTAACATTGGTCCATCTGCAGCGGCCAGGGCTAACGTTAGTCCAGCTATAGCGGCCAGGGCTAACGTTAGTCCATCTGCAGCGGCCAGGGCTAACGTTAGTCCATCTGCAGCGGCCAGGGCTAACGTTAGTCCATCTGCAGCGGCCAGGGCTAACGTTAGTCCATCTGCAGCAGCCAGGGCTAACATTAGTCCATCTGCAGCGGCCAGGGCTAACGTTAGTCCAGCTATAGCGGCCAGGGCTAACGTTAGTCCATCTGCAGCAGCCAGGGCTAACGTTAGTCCATCTGCAGCGGCCAGGGCTAACGTTAGTCCATCTGCAGCGGCCAGGGCTAACGTTAGTCCAGCTATAGCGGCCAGGGCTAACGTTAGTCCATCTGCAGCAGCCAGGGCTAACGTTAGTCCATCTGCAGCGGCCAGGGCTAACGTTAGTCCATCTGCAGCGGCCAGGGCTAACGTTATTCCATCTGCAGCAGCCAGGGCTAACGTTAGTCCATCTGCAGCGGCCAGGGCTAACGTTAGTCCATCTGCAGCAGCCAGGGCTAACATTAGTCCATCTGCAGCGGCCAGGGCTAACGTTAGTCCATCTGCAGCAGCCAGGGCTAACGTTAGTCCATCTGCAGCAGCCAGGGCTAACATTAGTCCATCTGCAGCGGCCAGGGCTAACGTTAGTCCATCTGCAGCAGCCAGGGCTAACGTTAGTCCATCTGCAGCGGCCAGGGCTAACGTTAGTCCATCTGCAGCGACCAGGGCTAACGTTAGTCCATCTGCAGCAGCCAGGGCTAACGTTAGTCCATCTGCAGCAGCCAGGGCTAACGTTAGTCCATCTGCAGCGGCCAGGGCTAACGTTAGTCCATCTGCAGCGGCCAGGGCTAACGTTAGTCCATCTGCAGCAGCCAGGGCTAACGTTAGTCCATCTGCAGCGGCCAGGGCTAACGTTAGTCCATCTGCAGCGGCCAGGGCTAACGTTAGTCCATCTGCAGCAGCCAGGGCTAACGTTAGTTCATCTGCAGCGGCCAGGGCTAACGTTAGTCCATCTGCAGCGGACAGGGCTAACGTTAGTCCATCTGCAGCGGCCAGGGCTAACGTTAGTCCATCTGCAGCGGCCAGGGCTAACGTTAGTCCATCTGCAGCGGCCAGGGCTAACGTTAGTCCATCTGCAGCAGACAGGGCTAACGTTACTCCATCTGCAGCGGCCAGGGCTAACGTTAGTCCATCTGCAGCGGCCAGGGCTAACGTTAGTCCATCTGCAGCGGCCAGGGCTAACGTTAGTCCATCTGCAGCAGCCAGGGCTAACGTTAGTCCATCTGCAGCGGCCAGGGCTAACGTTAGTCCATCTGCAGCGGCCAGGGCTAACGTTAGTCCATCTGCAGCAGCCAGGGCTAACGTTAGTCCATCTGCAGCGGCCAGGGCTAACGTTAGTCCATCTGCAGCGGCCAGGGCTAACGTTAGTCCATCTGCAGCGGCCAGGGCTAACGTTAGTTCATCTGCAGCGGCCAGGGCTAACGTTAGTTCATCTGCAGCGGCCAGGGCTAACGTTAGTCCATCTGCAGCGGCCAGGGCTAACGTTAGTCCATCTGCAGCGGCCAGGGCTAACGTTAGTCCATCTGCAGCAGACAGGGCTAACGTTACTCCATCTGCAGCGGCCAGGGCTAACGTTAGTCCATCTGCAGCAGACAGGGCTAACGTTAGTCCATCTGCAGCGGCCAGGGCTAACGTTAGTCCATCTGCAGCGGCCAGGGCTAACGTTAGTCCATCTGCAGCGGCCAGGGCTAACGTTAGTCCATCTGCAGCAGACAGGGCTAACGTTAGTCCATCTGCAGCGGCCAGGGCTCCATCTGCAGCAGCCAGGGCTAACGTTAGTCCATCTGCAGCGGCCAGGGCTAACGTTAGTCCATCTGCAGCGGCCAGGGCTAACGTTAGTCCATCTGCAGCAGCCAGGGCTAACGTTAGTTCATCTGCAGCAGACAGGGCTAACGTTAGTCCATCTGCAGCAGCCAGGGCTAACGTTAGTCCATCTGCAGCAGACATGGCTAACGTTAGTCCATCTGCAGCGGCCAGGGCTAACGTTAGTCCATCTGCAGCGGCCAGGGCTAACGTTAGCCCATCTGCAGCAGCCAGGGCTAACGTTAGTCCATCTGCAGCAGCCAGGGCTAACGTTAGCCCTGGCTGCTGCAGATGGACTAATGTTAGCCCGTCTACAGCAGACGGCCAATCTGAAAGTCCTTTCCACAGATCAGGATCAGTTTTTTAAAGGAGAAGTCCATTCATATTCAGAATACAAACTTTTGGAAGTACTTTAAATATAAAATTATTGCATCACCTTCCATTAATAATCAGTGTTTTTAATTCAGAGTAATTTTGCACGTGGGCATTGTCAGTTTCACTATAGCTCTGGTGAATTTCAATGGTGAAGTCCTCTGGAAATCTTCAATAATTGTTGTTGATTGCAGATGTGTCTAGTAGTTCCGATTGATTTAGCTTGTAAAGCGGGGAGAATGGCGCTAGGCTAACCGCACCGTGACGTCACTGCTGGAAATCACCACAATCGTTTTAGTTTTAGCTATAAATAATAATCCGCTGATTATTCCTTGCTGACCGGACTTATCCATTAAAATCTTGAAACTCCTGCAATAAAATTGTATTTTTTTTATATGTATAAAGAAATTAGGATTTTTATTTTACTTTGTAACTCAGGTTACCGAGCTCGTCTCAATTTTTAGAATTTTCTTTTCTATGCTAACATGTTTCCATACCGCAGTGATAAAAGAATCCTGCGTTTATCGCTCATATCTTCTCTGGTTTTTATGATCCCAGATTAAAGATCTGGATTAGATTCAGAATTGAATTTTGATTTGCTGAATAATTGCAGCCCTGTTACCATATTTCTTGTTAAAAAGCTCCTTGACTTGCTCTCGGAGGACCACTTTCTCGCCCATGCGGTTCATGTCGTCATCGTCTGTTGGCAGAAAGGCACAAAACTCAACACAGCAAATTTGATTTGATCAATTGGTGAAAAAAAAAAGAAAACTTTTCCACTTACCGCTTATAGAGGCATAGGCCTTCTTTAGTAAAGTGACCCGACGAGGTGCTGATAAAAGAAAACAAAATGTTAACTTTTAACATAACTTTTTTCCTGAATAAAATAAAAGGGTTTCAAAGTGAATTCTGTGATTACCTGGTTTAGGAATAAGTCCTTGAAATGGTCTGAAAAGACGAAAAATCATAATTAAATAACATTAAAATTTGACCAGAAACACTGGGGTCTAACCAGGGGCGGATTTAGGAAATTTAGGGCCCTAGGCAAAGACAGAGCCATTCTCCAGATAGATAAATGTTAACAGAATAGACATCCATTATCTGTTCTAGGTTGTGTCCCTCTCTTCTTGTCCCTTTTCTTCTTGTTTTCCTCTCTATGTTTTGTACTCAGCTGACTTTTCATGCTGTCTCTAAAGGAATGAAAGATTTTTTCCAAGCACTAAGCTCACTTAGCTGATTGCTCCTTCCTGTGTTTCCAAAAAGGCCAAAGTAAATAACCCAGTCCTTCTTTTCACTGTAGACAAGCCATGATCTGCTTATCTGTTCTCCATTTTTCATTTGGATGAAATAATAGCTGCATGAATCATGACAGCAGACAAGATAGAGGAGAGCAGGAGGCGGGGTTACCAATCTACTCGCTCTGGAGAGCAGAGTTCGCTGCTTTTAGATGTTGTCTCCAAAGTCTCCAGTAGCAGAAAAAAGTCTCTAGATTTGGCGCTAGGAGCTTTTTAGAAATTAAAGTGCTAGAGGGGTCTGAAAAGTGGCTAAATATAGCGACTAAAGCGCTAAGTTGGCAACACTGCTCTTTGCATGGTTTGTTTTCAAATGGTTTGCTGCTGTCTGTTTGGACCTTTCTGAACATGTGCAGCAAATGGACTGATCCAATATGGTGGACACTGAGGGGGGGGGCTGAGACACACTTAATATTATCAGCGTTCTGATGGCATTTTAGCGAAAGGATTTTTTATCTAAAACATAATGTGCACAAATAAGGAATAGTTGTATTAACCATGCATGTAAGCAGAGTTTTATGGGGCCCCCAGGAGCGTGGGGCCCTAAGCAACTGTATTATTGCCTAATGGTAAACCCCCCTGGTCTAACCTGGTGATGGTGAAGCTGATTTTATCAGCGACGGCCAGGATCCTCTCCAGGTTCTGGGAGCCGAATGTGCAGGGCTTCCTGAAGGGGATGCCGGGGGGGAGGCCTTCGATGATGACGGAGTCAGGGTTGTTCTTGATCCTCTTGTAAGGCACTTGGACGGGGTACTTGATGCCCAACGCCTCCCCGTACTTCCTGTTGAAGAGATCCTGGACCTGCTCCCGCAGCGTGTTGGCCAGGTCGATCCTGGACAGCTTGGACTCCATGCACTCTGGGGACATGAAACGGAGGAAAGCTTGAAAGCTTTGCATCTCTTTCATGGGGGAACCGGAGCTAATTAATGTTTAAAGCGACTCCAGATCTAAGCCTCTGATCTGTGACTGCAGATCAAACATGAGGGTACCTGAGAATCCGGGTCTCTTGGACAGAGCTGCTGCGTCCTCTGCTGGTGTTGCATCGTTGGCGTCTGGCTCTGTGGAAAACAACAAACTTTTGTTTTTGTTCTCTTTCAAGAATAACTTACCACGAAAAAAGCATTTATAGCAGAAGCTCATTAGAGATCAAAGCACAGACAGCTATAGGACTTCCTTTTTTATTGTTTTAGGAGGTTTTAAAGTAAATGCTGGATTAAATTTAACTGGATCCTTCTGATCATATAGAGGACAGTTCTGATATTTGCTTATCCTTTTAACATCCCCCTCATTTCGGGAAATTCTCACCTATTCTGCATACCCAAATGGAAAAGTAAATAACTTAGGAACTGTAAGCCCAAATTACATTGATACCTTATTTGGAAGATAACAGCTTCTAGTTTCTGGATATTTAAAAGAACATTGGGAGAGTAACACACAGCCCAAGCTGCATCGGTTCAAAAATGACTCAAAGCTGTTTATTTATTCTCAAAGATAACAGGTCTTTTTTGAACAGCAGTTATAAAGACATGCTAGCTTGTAGGAGCTGCTTTGTCATGCTTAGATTCTGACACGCTGCTATATCTGAGTTAATTGTGCTTTGATGAAATGAACATGGTGGTTGAATAGTGGAGAATCTAAGCTTTCCAATGATGTCTAACATGTTTATATTGGTCAACATTTTACATTCTGACTTATGACATGTAAAGACTTTAAAACGGGTCGCCGGCGACCCGGTGGGTTTTAGAGGATAAAGTAAATCTGAAAACTACCGGCCCAGTCTATCGCACCATAGATCATGTTAGACAGAGACGTACCTGCTTCACATACGGACATCAAAGGCATCTCTTGTTTAACTTGTTCAGCTAAAAGCTCCGGCCTGGAAAACCAAACCAGGCAAGTTAAAAAATAATAATTTAAAGTAGACTAACTGTACAAACTGTATCTGTTTTCTACCTTTTGATAACAAACTGGATGTGAGCGCTGGCAGCCAGGATCTTGCGCAGCTTAGCCGCTCCGAAGCAGTTGGGCCTTCGGATGGAGATTCCTTCCGGCAGGCCGGTGACGTATAGATGCTCTGGATACATCTGAAACCTGGAGTACGGCACCCTGGCTGGTTCTGGAAGACCCAGAGCTTCAGCTGCAGAGAGAAAAAGATTCAAACTTGGCTCCATGTTTGGTCTGTAATAAAATCATTATTTAAACAAACACAATCTAAATAATAACAGCAGTTTAAAAGATGATCTGTAGAAATAGATTAAGGCAATGTCCTAAATGCGATATTATATGACATATTGGGAGAAATATTTAGGCTTCATGCCATCAGGGCGCTCTATGCCTGGAATATATATCAACACTAACTGCTTAATGCAACATGGAAGGTTAAACAGGTGATCAGTTGGTCGGTTGTTAGTAAACTGTAGCAGCTGTTGGCCTGAAGATCCTTTTTATTTAAATCAAATCTTTTAGTCGATATTAAAATGTTGAGTTTTTCCTCGTAGATGAATTTTTAAGGCATTATCAAAGGTTTGTGAATTCATCACTCGTCATGTTGTAGATGTTATAACCTTAACCTTTTCTTTTATTTATTTTTACTTTTTTTATTAGAGAGAATACAAACATTCCTTGACAGCATCACAGGTTATGTATGACAGTGATAAAGGAAAGGAAATAAAAAAACGTTTAGGCCACAAAGCTTAGTAATAGGCCACACATGACTGAAAATGATAAATAAAATAATTAGTGGACATTTAGAGCAGCAGCCATTAAAGATAGTCCTTTCCAGTCAAATGGCAGCCTGCTTCCCTGCAACTCCCAGCAAAATCTCCATGAACCCAACATATTGTTTTTACTCTGACTCCACCCTTTCACTGAATTACAGGGTCTGACCAGAAGATGGCGCTTCTCCTTAGATCCTAATGTCCACAAATCATGACAGAAAGAATATTTTAGTGCAAAGATTGATGTTTAAAAAGAAGCTGTAGGGGACCAGCCAAGGACCAACCAAGGACCAACCAAGGACCGGCCAAGGACCAGCCAAGGACCGGCCAAGGACCAGCCAAGGACCAGCCAAGGACCAACCAAGGACCAACCAAGGACCGGCCAAGGACCAACCAAGGACTAACCAAGGACCAACCAAGGACCGGCCAAGGACCAACCAAGGACCGGCCAAGGACCAACCGAGGACCAGCCAAGGACCGGCCAAGGACCAACCAAGGACCAGCCAAGGACCAACCAAGGACTGGCCAAGGACCAACCAAGGACCGGCCAAGGACCAACCAAGGACCGGCCAAGGACCAACCAAGGACCAGCCAAGGACCAGCCAAGGACCAACCAAGGACCGGCCAAGGACCAACCAAGGACCAGCCGAGGACCAGCCAAGGACCGGCCAAGGACCAACCAAGGACCAGCCAAGGACCAACCAAGGACTGGCCAAGGACCAACCAAGGACCAGCCAAGGACCAACCAAGGACTGGCCAAGGACCAACCAAGGACCAGCCAAGGACCAACCAAGGACCAACCAAGGACCAACCAAGGACCAGCCAAGGACCAACCAAGGACTGGCCAAGGACCAACCAAGGACCAGCCAAGGACCAACCAAGGACCAACCAAGGACCAACCAAGGGCCAGCCAAGGACCGGCCAAGGACCAACCAAGGACCAGCCAAGGACCAACCAAGGACTGGCCAAGGACCAACCAAGGACCAGCCAAGGACCAACCAAGGACCAACCAAGGACCAGCCAAGGACCAGCCAAGGACCAACCAAGGACCAATCAAGGACTGGCCAAGGACCAACCAAGGACCGGCCAAGGACCAGCCAAGGACCAACCAAGGACCAACCAAGGACCGGCCAAGGACCAACCAAGGACCGGCCAAGGACCAACCAAGGACCGGCCAAGGACCAACCAAGGACCAGCCGAGGACCAGCCAAGGACCGGCCAAGGACCAGCCAAGGACCAACCAAGGACCGGCCAAGGACCAGCCAAGGACCAGCCAAGGACCAATCAAGGACCGGCCGAGGACCAGCCGAGGACCGGCCGAGGACCGGCCAAGGACCATGGACCGGCCAAGGACTAGCCACGGACCGGCCAAGGACCAGCCAAGGACCAGCCAAGGACTGGACAAGGACCAACCAAGGACCAGCCAAGGACCAACCAAGGACCGGCCAAGGACAGGCCAAGGACCAACCAAGGACCAGCCAAGGACTGGACAAGGACCAACCAAGGACCAACCAAGGACCAGCCAAGGACCAACCAAGGACCGGCCAAGGACAGGCCAAGGACCAACCAAGGACCGGCCAAGGACCAGCCAAGGACCAGCCAAGGACTGGACAAGGACCAACCAAGGACCAACCAAGGACCAGCCAAGGACCAACCAAGGACCGGCCAAGGACAGGCCAAGGACCAACCAAGGACCGGCCAAGGACCAGCCAAGGACCAACCAAGGACCGGCCAAGGACAGGCCAAGGACCAACCAAGGACCAACCAAGGACCAGCCAAGGACCAACCAAGGACCGGCCAAGGACCAACCAAGGACCGGCCAAGGACCAACCAAGGACCAGCCGAGGACCAGCCAAGGACCGGCCAAGGACCAACCAAGGACCAGCCAAGGACCAACCAAGGACTGGCCAAGGACCAACCAAGGACCAGCCAAGGACCAACCAAGGACCAACCAAGGACCAGCCAAGGACCAACCAAGGACTGGCCAAGGACCAACCAAGGACCAGCCAAGGACCAACCAAGGACCAACCAAGGACCAACCAAGGGCCAGCCAAGGACCGGCCAAGGACCAACCAAGGACCAGCCAAGGACCAACCAAGGACTGGCCAAGGACCAACCAAGGACCAGCCAAGGACCAACCAAGGACCAACCAAGGACCAGCCAAGGACCAGCCAAGGACCAACCAAGGACCAATCAAGGACTGGCCAAGGACCAACCAAGGATCGGCCAAGGACCAGCCAAGGACCAACCAAGGACCAACCAAGGACCGGCCAAGGACCAACCAAGGACCGGCCAAGGACCAACCAAGGACCGGCCAAGGACCAACCAAGGACCAGCCGAGGACCAGCCAAGGACCGGCCAAGGACCAGCCAAGGACCAACCAAGGACCGGCCAAGGACCAGCCAAGGACCAGCCAAGGACCAATCAAGGACCGGCCGAGGACCAGCCGAGGACCGGCCAAGGACCATGGACCGGCCAAGGACTAGCCACGGACCGGCCAAGGACCAGCCAAGGACCAGCCAAGGACTGGACAAGGACCAACCAAGGACCAGCCAAGGACCAACCAAGGACCGGCCAAGGACAGGCCAAGGACCAACCAAGGACCAGCCAAGGACTGGACAAGGACCAACCAAGGACCAACCAAGGACCAGCCAAGGACCAACCAAGGACCGGCCAAGGACAGGCCAAGGACCAACCAAGGACCGGCCAAGGACCAGCCAAGGACCAACCAAGGACCGGCCAAGGACAGGCCAAGGACCAACCAAGGACCGGCCAAGGACCAGCCAAGGACCAACCAAGGACCGGCCAAGGACAGGCCAAGGACCAACCAAGGACCAACCAAGGACCAGCCAAGGACCAACCAAGGACCGGCCAAGGACCGGCCAAGGACCAACCAAGGACCAGCCGAGGACCAGCCAAGGACCGGCCAAGGACCAACCAAGGACCAGCCAAGGACCAACCAAGGACTGGCCAAGGACCAACCAAGGACCGGCCAAGGACCAACCAAGGACCGGCCAAGGACCAACCAAGGACCAGCCAAGGACCAACCAAGGACCAGCCAAGGACCAACCAAGGACCGGCCAAGGACCAACCAAGGACCAGCCGAGGACCAGCCAAGGACCGGCCAAGGACCAACCAAGGACCAGCCAAGGACCAACCAAGGACTGGCCAAGGACCAACCAAGGACCAACCAAGGACCAGCCAAGGACCAACCAAGGACCGGCCAAGGACAGGCCAAGGACCAACCAAGGACCGGCCAAGGACCAGCCAAGGACCAACCAAGGACCGGCCAAGGACAGGCCAAGGACCAACCAAGGACCAACCAAGGACCAGCCAAGGACCAACCAAGGACCGGCCAAGGACCGGCCAAGGACCAACCAAGGACCAGCCGAGGACCAGCCAAGGACCGGCCAAGGACCAACCAAGGACCAGCCAAGGACCAACCAAGGACTGGCCAAGGACCAACCAAGGACCGGCCAAGGACCAACCAAGGACCGGCCAAGGACCAACCAAGGACCAGCCAAGGACCAACCAAGGACCAGCCAAGGACCAACCAAGGACCGGCCAAGGACCAACCAAGGACCAGCCGAGGACCAGCCAAGGACCGGCCAAGGACCAACCAAGGACCAGCCAAGGACCAACCAAGGACTGGCCAAGGACCAACCAAGGACCAGCCAAGGACCAACCAAGGACTGGCCAAGGACCAACCAAGGACCAGCCAAGGACCAACCAAGGACCAACCAAGGACCAACCAAGGACCAGCCAAGGACCAACCAAGGACTGGCCAAGGACCAACCAAGGACCAGCCAAGGACCAACCAAGGACCAACCAAGGACCAACCAAGGGCCAGCCAAGGACCGGCCAAGGACCAACCAAGGACCAGCCAAGGACCAACCAAGGACTGGCCAAGGACCAACCAAGGACCAGCCAAGGACCAACCAAGGACCAACCAAGGACCAGCCAAGGACCAGCCAAGGACCAACCAAGGACCAATCAAGGACCAGCCAAGGACCAACCAAGGACCGGCCAAGGACCAACCAAGGACCGGCCAAGGACCAACCAAGGACCGGCCGAGGACCAACCAAGGACCGGCCGAGGACCAGCCAAGGACCGGCCAAGGACCAGCCAAGGACCGGCCAAGGACCAGCCAAGGACCAGCCAAGGACCGGCCGAGGACCGGCCGAGGACCGGCCGAGGACCGGCCGAGGACCGGCCGAGGACCGGCCAAGGACCATGGACCGGCCAAGGACTAGCCACGGACTGGACAAGGACCAACCAAGGACCAGCCAAGGACCAACCAAGGACCGGCCAAGGACAGGCCAAGGACCAACCAAGGACCAGCCAAGGACCGGACAAGGACCAACCAAGGACCAACCAAGGACCAGCCAAGGACCAACCAAGGACCGGCCAAGGACAGGCCAAGGACCAACCAAGGACCGGCCAAGGACCAGCCAAGGACCAGCCAAGGACTGGACAAGGACCAACCAAGGACCAACCAAGGACCAGCCAAGGACCAACCAAGGACCGGCCAAGGACCAACCAAGGACCGGCCAAGGACCAACCAAGGACCGGCCAAGGACCATGGACCGGCCAAGGACTAGCCACGGACCGGCCAAGGACCAGCCAAGGAATGGACAAGGACCGGCAAAGGACCAGCCAAGGACCAAGGACCGGCCAAGGACTAGCCACGGACTGGCCAAGGACTAGCCAAGGACTGGACAAGGACTAACCAAGGACCAAGGACTGGACAAGGACCAACCAAGGACCACGGACCGGCCAAGGACCAGCCAAGGACCAACCAAGGACCGGCCAAGGACCAAGGACCGGCCAAGGACTACCCACGGACCCGCCAAGGACCAGCCACGGACCCGCCAAGGACCGGCCAAAAATAAACTTGAACTGCTTGGTGAAGGACTCGTTGCCGGATGCAGCTGCTGTGTTTAGGTGAAAGCAGCAGAGTTGTGCAGAGCTCCTAAAATAGAGCGTTAATCAGAGTCGACTGATGCTTCCCAACAAAAGCTTTGACAGAATAATGAATGGATGATAAATACTCCCTGTGAGCTGCCATCAAGCCCAGGTCTGTCTTTCTCTGACTGGGCGGTCAAATAAATTAACTCCATTGTGTTCCAAGCTTCCTGTCTGACCTTGGTCTAAATAAAGGATGAGTTTAAGGAAAGAACAGAAGGTTTTTATAAAGGATGAGACCACTGCACGAAAACAAATTCACGGACAGATTCAGACTGATATGATCTACCACCATAGGTTACAGAGGCATTTCAGTCCAGTCTAATTGTGGTACAATTAGATTAGAAGGTTATTTGACTACAAGCATCACTTTAAAAAAGGCGGCTAAAACAAGCAATCAGGAATGAAGCAATGGTGAAGTTGGTGGGTTTTCTTTTTCAATATCTATGTTACGACTATGTGACAGACACACACTAAAGCTCAGTGGGAACTGTTTTATATTTGTCATTTTCAAAATGATTCGCATAGATTTGAAATATTTTCAGTGCACACATTTAGTAAACTTTATTTGTCAGTTTGTTATATTTTGATTAAAATGCAGTTTATTGATTTCTTTTTGTCTGAGTTGCCAGTTTCCTTTCTATCTGCTGCTGGAGGGCTGCAATGCGCTCCAGCTAGTGATGTCATGAGGCGAGCCGAGGCTTTGAGGCATGTGTGGAGTAATGGAGGCATTTCCCCAAAGGCTTGATGCATTTAGGGGAGGAGCCAAAATTTCTGACGTCCAAAGCCTCGCTACCGTGATACCATGTGACCGCTTTAAGAAGCTGTTCGAACCGTCCGAGAACTTCGACAGGCATTTAAACAGACCAGGGGGGATTTACCATTAGGCAATACTAGGCAGTTGCTTAGGGCCCCAAGTTCCTGGGGGCCCCAAAAAACTCTGCTTACATGCATGGTTAATACAACTATTCCTTATTTGTGCACATTATTATGTTTTTGATAATAATCCTTTGGCTAAAATGCCATCAGAACGCTGATAATATTAAGTGTGTCTCAGCCCCCCCCCTCAGTGTCCACCATATTGGATCAGTCCATTTGCTGCACATGTTCAGAAGGGTCCAAACAGACAGCAGCAAACCATTTGAAAACAAACCATGCAAAGAGCAGTGTTGCCAACTTAGCGCTTTAGTCGCTATATGTAGCCACTTTTCAGACCCCTCTAGCACTTTGATTTCTAAAAAGCTCCTAGCGCCAAATCTAGAGACTTTTTTCTGCTACTGGAGACTTTGGAGACAACATCTAAAAGCAGGAGCTAGTGGTGGTGACATGAAGCCTAATGAGTCATCGAACATTTTGGCCAAATTGCTTCAACGATCCCCAGAGTTCATGGGGCTTCATGTGAACATGTCCCCCCCCTACTGGTGGAGTGCAGAACTACAGTTATTGATATAATCTGGGATTTTTGCAATTCTTTTTCTTGATGTTTTTTTTTTCCTATTTAAGTTCCTTTGAAATTGTCAATGATTGGTGTGTATAATAACATCTTTTTTTATTTTTTGTGTAAAATGTCTTAGAAGAGTAAAATCATTTAAGGTTCACTGTCATTTCAGTGAAATAAGCTGAACAGACAGTGAAATTGGGCAATGATAGGAAAAATGAAAGGTGTAAGTCATTTTATTCAAACATTATACGGTAGTTTTTCAACAGTTTTGGTTTTTTATCGAGTTGGATGTTGTGTGTTCAACCAATCTTTTGGCTTAACCAAGTTGGCAGTGTTTTTACCCAATCTATATTTGTATTCGGGCAAACCAATACAAATTAGTCACATTAGCCAAAATACTTAAATATTATTGCATCTTTCATAAGTCTAAAGCGGGTCTCGAACCATCAGCCTCAGGATTAGAAGTCCATGTTATACAGATGACACCACTAGCAGTGGTAACTACACAAATGAAAGCAATAATGCTTAACATAAATGTTGCAACTGTAACCACTGGTTCGCTCAGATTTTGATCATTACATTGTTTAATCGAACCAAAGTAGCTTTAAGCAACTAGATTGGTTATTTCTCCAACCAATCTATTCTTAGAATCTTCCAACTGACAGCAACTTTCCTACAAACTCCCACATCTTGACTGAACGCTGAGGCTGTTTGAATTTCTGCCGAAGTTCTGGGCGAGCTGGACACTTCCAGAAGCAGTTAGTGGTATGGCGGCAGGGCCGGCGATTGCTATAGGCGAGCTAGGCAATTGCCTAGGGCGACAAATGTGTTGGGGGCGCCCTCTAGCGCCGCCCTTAGGCTTATGTAACCTGCACAAAATAAGAAACCCGTATTTCCACCCGTATTTTATTTTGGCGGGTCAAACTGACAGCACCCTTTAAGTTCCGGGTCACAGGTGACTCGGATATGAATCGCTGTTGCTGCTGTCGCTGTGGCTAGCTGCTCGTCTCGGCGTCTTCTAAACTTATAGAAGAATACGGCTGGATCGAGGCTTACCAAGACGGCCGAAGGATTAAATTGGGTGTTTTCTGCCGACCGCTCGACGGTGAGTCGTTTAATTTACGTATTTTGTTTTTCTTTAGAAATAGAAGTGCGGTGGCGACGCGCCCACTTAGTCTGTGCATTATTAACTGAAAAGTTTATTTATTGATTTAAAAGGTCATTTTCTTTTGTTAATTTTGTGGCCGAATAGATTATATATTGTTAAAATATTAAATAGGCCTTTTGATTTTTGTAGATTCGTCCTTTTAGGACAGTTTTAGTTACTTTTTGTTAATTTTTGCTAACAGCCTATGGAACTCTGGGCTTGGTCATTTTTTTGTGGAGTTGCGCCAGTGGCGGCCGGCCCATAGGGGGCGCTGGGGCACCGCCCTCCCTGATAAGAAGAGAGAAACGTAAAATATATTTTTAGAAATTAACTCATAAATGTCAGTTTTACTCTCTAGACTGTGTACCTATAAGCAAAACAAATTATATAAACTACATTTCCCTATCTATTGTCATTAATTTGTGGATTTCCACAGACAGACTCCTACCGTCTCTGTTCTGGGGGCTGTGATCAGACTGACCCACATTTGCAGAGAATCTGTCAATCATGTACTATTGCTAGGTGAATTTAATGGCCAATCAGCGTCTCAGAACTTTATGGTATTGGGGCGCTGAAAATACTGCGCTTTAACAGGCTTCTGAACCCAAGCGCAGGTGCAGACAGTTAGAGGGAAGATGGCGAATGTAACGACCGAGATGCAGCTTCCACCAAATTCGGTGAGATCCTTATTTATCTACCCGTTTGCCAGAAGAACATCCCTGTTGTAGGATATGAACATTTCATGTCATGGTTATTGTGACTGTGACGAATCCACCTCGTCGCTTAAAACAACCTCTCTAACTTTGCGCGCCACACACACATTCCTGTTATACTGTGTTTGTGAGGACCAATTCACTCGCGCTGAGACCAGTAGCTCCATTAACTTAAAACACACAAGCTGTTCCTGGTTACCTGCTGGCATATTGAGGGTGCACACTTAATATTTCAGTGGGGTTAGCCGTGTGTGTGTGTGTGTGTGTACGTGTTTATGCTACGGGGACTTGTCATCTTCAGTCTGGCTGCGTCTTTGCTGGGTTCAAACCCAGTTTGGTGCAATTGAATAAGTCAATGAATCTGTGTAAAAGAATTAAGTTGTAAAAATTATTTGTTTTTGTACATCAATTGTTTGTGGAGGTAATATATGGACAAAACTGATTAATGAGAAGAAATCAGAAATAAGAGAGCCTGATGTGAGGGGCTTAAACTATTTAATGAGGGCTGTGGGAAGAAAAGCGGCAATTTTTGTTTTCTGTTTCTTTGTTACATTGCTGCTAACTGGAGGGAGGCTGAGGCCCAGAGTATCTTGTACATGTTTAGTTTCTTTTGCACCCTGTTTTGAGTTTTTGAGCTCAATAAATCACCAACACCGGTAACCCGACTGAGACTGGATTCTTGGAGGCCAAAGAACCCCGTCACAGTGACCCAAATCATCACTGTTACTGTTAATATATAGTAAATTAAATCATTACTGTTAAATTGTATGTATTGTCCAATTGTTTATTTGAATTCTTATTCCGGATTAGTTGGAGACATACACTAGGCTATATCAGCCCCACCAAAAATAGTTTTCACCAGCCGCCACTGAGTTGCGCAACGAAATAAGAGCAAAAAAAAAACAATTGTTTATTGAAATGATATGGAAGTCAATTTATATAGTATAATTTGAAAGTGCACTTTAATTTGATCTGTACTGGTAACTTTAATAAGGTCTATACCTTTGATTTGAATCTGAATGTAACTTTAAATTTGATCGCGATCTTTAATTTGAAATTCATTTGAAAAATTCATGAGAAACACTTTATGGAATGTAGTTATTTATTTTTTTGTAATTGTTGAATGTTTATTTATTTTTGGATAACAGTTTAACAATGTTTAAACATGACAGCTAATTTGTTTTATTTTTATTTATGACCTTGTTTAGGTCAGGTTTTTTTTCCACCCCCTGTGTCACGTCAGGATGGCGAGCTACCGGATCACCGCAGCTTCGCGGTAGGATTTAAATGAACCAAGCTATTTTTTCATTCTGGACCTATTTGCCCTGGGTCATGGACAAACAAAACCCAAAACAATCAATCAGATATTAATTGATGGACTGTTGATCACCCTGGATTCATGAATGGACCAAAATAGAAACTCTTGGGTGACATCAGGGTTTATTGTTTTTGTTGCTGAGCTTTTTTTTTTTTCCTTGTTTTGTTTTTGGTTATATTATAGAAAATCACTGTTATTATAAATATTATTAATATTGCATATCTTCCTATATATATATATATATATATATATATATATATATATATATATATATATATATATATATATATATATATATAAAACTCAAACTTGAATACAATAATTTAAACATACTTTTGTCTAACGGTATTTTGTTCACACCCACGGGCTCCATAGACGAACCTATCTGAGTGCCTATTATTTTTGGCTGTAGTCAGGCGCCTAGCCTTAATAAGCGTTACACTTACTTCCCATTAATCATACAATTAGAAAAAAAAGCGAATTAAACCGGTTATGAAGCGTCCGTCAGTTTCCTTACAGATGGTTAAAAGTGTTTTTGCACAGTCCTAACTTTGAGTGTGTAATAAATTATTTAAAATAATAAAAAAGAAAAGGTACTGAAACCTATTCTGGTATTTGTCTATGCATCACTCCAGAACAAACACTGCTTTGCACTCAATTTGCAATTTTGTAACACACACTTTGCACAACTGTAGGCACAATCCACCGCACAGCACTCTTTGTGGAACTGTAAACACAACTCAATGAAGCACTAAACAGATGCTGAAAACCGTACTGGTATTTCGCACGGCAAAAGTGAGGGGGGGGGGGGGCGCAAAACTCAATCTCGCCTAGGGCAACCAAAGGGCTAGAACCGGCCCTGTATGGCGGGGTAGCAAGGCTTCACACGCCATTCTTTTGGCTCCTCCCCCAAATGAATCATGCGTCAATACGCGCCTCGTGGATACGCCCCCTCCGTTACTGGACGCACGCCCCGAAGCCTCGGCTCATCTCATAACATCCCTACCTGCAACCTTTGACCCGCCCTTTCCTCCCGCTAAACTTTCCCCTATTGGATGTAGCTCTCTTCCAACAGCTAGCCTCTTTTAGAGGCTTATCCTTACTGCTGGTGCCCCCCCCCCCCCCATGATAAAACAGGCCATGATGCAGCTATATTAAAGATATTTGTATTGATTCTATTGTATAATCTGTTCTTTGAGGAACAGCATTTTAGCTTTAATTGGTTGTAGGCTATAATCATCAAATCATCACTGAAATGCATCTTTCTGTGTGAAATGACTATTATCAGATTTTGAGCTGAATAACTACATTAGATAAGCTTTTTCATAATATTTATTGAGATCCACTTGTATTGTGAACATTTTAATCTTTAAAAGTGCAGAAGTGCTTAAGCTGATAGAACCAATCCATCACCCAGTGGAAGCTGTAAATGAAGACATATGAGCTCCTGCTAGCTTTTATTTTTGCTCTTGGTGTAATGAATGTCTAGAGATTAAACCCTAACCCTGCCTCTGCTTTAAAGCTTTCAGTTCTTTTAATATTAACAGATGCTGTTAGTAACATTATTTATGCACCGCGGTTCTCTGGAATATCACATAAAATACAGCATAAAATAAAGGATAACACCAGAGGGCGGATTTAACATCTAAAGGTTTCTTAGTTATAAAATGATGCAGATTCTTGTCTTGTTTTTGGTTTTGCTTTTTTCACAGGAATCAGTCTAGAAGTTCTAGTTCAGGAGAAACAAATTAAAAACCAGCAGGGTCCAAAAAAAAGAAAATCAACCAGTAAAGGTCTGGAAACAATTTTAATTATTATCTGTTACTTTAAACAGAATTTAACACTGAAATTAAATGAGGTTTTTATGCATCGATAAAAACCTCATCTACATTGACTTAAAAAAAAAAATATATATATATATATATATATATATATATATATAAATAATAGAACATTTTTCCATTTTAAAATCTAAAGTGTTTTTTTATTAGAGAACAATCGTTCAGTTTGGTTTATAGATAATTTCCTGATTCTCATATTTTCTCAAACCCCTGAACTGATGGTTTGTTATTTTCTGTCTTTTTTCTGTCTTAATGTTGGCAGTGGGCTTTAGGCTGCCCTGCAAGGCTTTAAACCTGGGTTTAACCGGAGACTAAGCCATTCTCAAGCACATATCAAGGAGCTCATTTTGAGCCTGGATCCAGATTTATTGTTGATTCTGTTCATGGTGGAGAATCCTGCTTCACAGCAGCAGGTTGAGCCAAACATCCTCTAAATGTGCAGGGTCATCTTTGAGCACGCCATTTCACTTTTCTTTCACTAGTTCACCGCAGTTCTTCCAGCAGTCCACACTTTCTCTGCTCTCTTTTTCTCATGGTCTTCTCCTTCTTTCCCATCGCCCGGCTTGCCACAGGTTTGCCTGCTGTGTCTAAAAGTAGCAGCAGCAGCAACCCAGACTGACAGCTCATTGGCTCATTTGGATCACGTGCAGCCTGGAGCCGGACGCTCCCCAGGGCTTTACCGTATTAACAGGAGAAGAGGAGCAGGTGAAATGAGACACTGTCGCTGGACAACATGCAGTAATTTATAAGTGTTTTAAATCAGGTTGGGTCTGGATTAGCCAGCAGGAGGATCCAGACCTTGGTCCGCTAATCAGTGACCTCTAGGGTGAGCTGTGGGAACCAGCCTGGAGCCTTATGCAAAACCCTAAATGGTGCTAAGACCACATAAAAGAAATATAGAACCAAAAGACTGCTTAACTCCTTTGCTCCTCAAGGCATCAAGCTGTACAACTCGTCACTTGGAAAAAGGAGGAGGTGATAGGAAGAGAAACATGGGCCAAACCCCCTTCTTTGGACATCTTGTGCAAAACATCACCTATTTTCACTCATGTGCCCATAGGCCTTATACTGCAGTATAC
This sequence comes from Cyprinodon tularosa, assembly GCF_016077235.1. NCBI lineage: Eukaryota > Metazoa > Chordata > Actinopteri > Cyprinodontiformes > Cyprinodontidae > Cyprinodon > Cyprinodon tularosa. The sequence goes on along the minus strand of NW_024039250.1, from coordinate 540,692 downwards.
TGTATTTCTGCAATACAAGTGCAAAAATCCAATTCAACTACTGTGTTGTTATCCCTTAGCACTCTACTGTGCAGATATTATTATATCTAAAGGAAACATATTCCAGGACATTAAAACTTTTTTTGTTCTCTTTATAAGCTCCTGGAAGCAGAATTTCCCTGAAGGAGTAATCCCAAGGGATAAATAAAGAGGAGTCTAAGTCTTAGGTGCTGGTTATCGTCCCACAGCAGTGTGTCGCAGTTAGCTTGTCGCAGGTATGACGCAGATATTTTTGATTTATGCCCAGTATTGAAACGTTTTCTGCGCTACATTAGTCCAAGCCAGAGGGACAATTAGGAACTAGCTAGGATTGCTGGTGTCCGTGTCTCGGTTTGATGAGCTTGTTCGCCGTCTACAACCCCTCATCCAACGGCGGACGACACACAATTCACCCGTGAGTGTTCCCCAAAGACTGGCCGTGGTGCTGCGTGTTTTTCCTTCGGGTGCAAAGCAACAGACCATCGCACAGAGCGACAAATTAGCGTCCTGCACGGTGTCTGGGATCGTGTCTGAGGTGTTCCAGGCGCTGTGGACGGAGCTACAGCCAGTTTCTGCCATTAGGAACCAAACAGGAAATACACAGAGTAGAGTGGATGTACAATTGACCAATCAGAGGCCTCCTGTCTGCTCGTCACCTATAATTTTGGGGAGATGCCTGCGGAAGGGGCGGGGCATATCTGCGTTAACTGCGACACACATGCAGACGACCTGGTTTCTGAGTATAAACCAGGCTTAAGAGTGGACCACAGGGGACCAGAGGTCTACATCTATGAAAGATTGGGTTCCACATTAAAAGTCTACAAAGGGCCCAGGGGCAGAAAAATTATTCAAGCGAAATATATTTTAGATTTATCAAAGCGGGAGAAAGCAGAAAAACAAGCTAAATTCTTTGATAAATTCCACCTGGGAGCACAAAGCTCCACCTCACACTCGGCCAGCTGCACGTCCCACACAAAGCACCGCAGGAATGTCACTGTGTATTTAACTGAGCCACCTGATCAATGTCGTTTAATGGTTACCAATGGCAACCACATGAAAGAGAGGGGAAAACAAACTGTCTAATGCTGCGTTCACACCGGGGGCAGCTGGCGCGACAGAAGCAGCGAGTTTACATGCAAAGTCAATGGTTGACGCGCGTCAAGGCGCAGCAAAAGGTCCCGCGGCGCGTTTCGAGCAGCAAGCGCAGCGCGTCTGAGCAGCTGAAGCAGCACGTCGGGCGCGTTTTGGCATCTGACGCGCGTGACGCGCCGCAAACTCGTTGCTGCTCGAGATGGAAAAATTGAATTTTTGCTGCTCGACGCGCCGCGTCAACCAATCAGAGAAGCTGATCTGGGAGCTGGCTGGGAGAGAGACACAGCGCTGATGACACAGACTGCTCTGATCACTTCTCTTAAACAGTTTATTAACGCATAATTAACTTAAAATATATACATCTGCCGGCAGAATATGTTTGCTTTTATTATTCTGGTGCCTGCAGATCTGATTATTTAGATGAAAAACACCTACCAGCCACCGCGGTAAACCGCGAGGAGGTGACCCGGCCAGAGGCTGCTGATGAATGGATTCCTTCTGTCGGCGCACCGCTGGTATGTGGGGGTCTGAGCGGCTCCGACAGAAATAACATTGGGAGACAGGATTGTAATCTGGATGAACTGACTCCACTGATGAAGTTTTCAGGTGTATTTTCTCACTTAAAAACATATTAAAACTACTTTATTCCCACTGATCACAGCAAATATAGCTGCAAGGCAGAGAAAGGATAGTGTAGCTCCGCCCAACGCGCGTCAGACACACTTTTGGACCGCGCAGGCAGAGCAGCAAAGCTGCTTCAGACGCGCGTCAGAATTCACTGGTACAAGCAGCAAAAATGAAGCAGCAGACGCGATTTTGCTGCTTTTGCTGCCCCCGGTCTGAACGTAGCATAACCGAGGCAGAGATGGATGTGTCGGTGAGGGAGGTGGAAAGTTGGTTAAATATTTCTGTTAGCAGCAGAGGTGAAGCGTTATGAACAGAGATGTAGAGTGAAGCATAGACTGATCATATCAACAAATGGCGGACAGAATTAACTGCCATTCCCCGGCCTTAGGGAAGGTTATCCACAACCACAGAGCGGTTTACAGCTGCAATTAATGATCAATTAATAAGAAGAAGCCAAAAATCTGGATGCCTTAACGATCGTGGATCTTTATAGCCTGAAGCAGCATCTATTTTTTTTCACATTTTAAACAACTTGTATATATATTCAAAGAGTTTTCTTTATATTCATGACTATGGGAAATGAAGAATCACACTGAAGGCATCAAAACTATTAAATAACACATGTGGAATTATATACTTAACAAAAAAGTGTTAACCAACTGAAAATATGTCTTAAATATTAGGTTCTTCAACGTAGCAACCTTTGCTCTTTGTATATATATGTATATACATTCTCCACGGTGAGATCAATAAATTTTATCAATCAATCAATCAATTAGATGAATTAATTGAGAATTTTAGTCGATTTTACCAACAAGTTAGAAAAACTGAAGTAATTAAATTACTATTGAATTCTGCATGTTATCTCAGAATAATAATAAGGTTTTCTTTTTGTCGTTTTTGTTTCAAGCAGATGTAGTGTAACCAGCCTGCATACAGCTCCTCCCACACATCTAATTATTCTGGATTCATAACTTAGGAAACATTTATTTATTTGATAATAAATTCAATGAACATGAAGGGAACCGTCCTGCTGTGGGTGAGGATTACAGGTTGCTTACCGTACTTGATGCTGAACAGGCTCTCCACTTGTCTCCGGAGCTGAAGGATCATTTCACCGATGTCCTCCACCAAACTCCCAGCTGAACACGTCCAACAAACCACAACCAAAGGAAGTCATGAAAAGAAAATCTTCAGAGCCAAACTGCTTCCTTCCACATCTGAATATTACCTCCCTTTTTGTTTATTCTAAGATATGTCTACTTAGAAATGTCAAACCAAACCAATTAACATCTTTAGGTATAAATGTGGATGTAGGACAACAGAGAGCTGATCACCAAGGTGATCTGTCTTTGAGGTGAACCCTGTTGACCTTTTTATTCACCCTCTAGTTTAAACACCAGAAGGAGACCTACCTTCAGTGGGTCTGCGGATGCTGGGAGAAGCTCCTGTGGGGGACAAAGCCTCGGCTGCAAGATGCAAAGAGACAAACATGAGCAACTTCTTTAGCCTCTTCAGTGATAAAAAAAACTCTCAGCATTAAAGAAATAGACTCAACACCCTCTATTTCTCAAAGTAGAATGGGAGGCAGATCTTTTAGTTCTCAGGCTCCTCTCCTGTGGAACCAACTACCAGTTTTAGTCCGTGAGGCAGACACCCTGTCTACTTTTAAGGCTAGGCTTAAAACTTTCCTTTTTGATAAAGCTTCTAGTTAGAGTGGCTCAGGTTATCCTGAGCTATCTCTATAGTTCTGCTGCTATAGGCTTAGACTGCTGGAGGACATAGGGACCCCTTTTTCATCATTCTGCTTCATTCTATCTCTATTCTCCCTCTCTGCAGAATCTGTTAGTTCAATCTCTAACGTTCTGCTCTCTCTGCTTTTTCTCATAGTAGCTTCATCTGGTCTGTTCCTGTTTGGCTGTGACTCCATCCTGGAGAGAAATATCAGCTGTGCTGCTGCCATCAACACCTTTGTTTCTAGATGTTGGAGCTTGGCCTGTTTTCCAGTGTAGTCCTGTTTCTCTGACTGTGACTAACTGGATGTGCTCTCTTCATCCTCTGACATGGGAGCTGGCTCGGAGCTCGTCTGCCTGGCTGTGTGTTTCCTGGACGGGGCCGCCTGTGGAGCTGGTTGACAGTTGCCTTTTGTATCTATGCTTCTTTTTCTATGTCTGCTTCTGTCTCCTTGAACCCCAGTGGGCCTCAGCAGATGGCCGCTCACACTGAGCCTGGTTCTGCTGGAGGTTTCTTCCTGTTCAAAGGGAGTTTTTCCTCTCCACTGTCGCTATAGAAATAAACTGAGTTGAACCGAATTATTACAGAACTTAAAAAAAACATTAAACAGTCAACAGGCCAACAAACCCTCCTGCGACTGTTGCATCTAAACGCCACTCTAACAGGGCTTTAGAGAGGATCTTCAAACTGATGATCCTGAAAGACGTGAACCAAGCAGAAAAAAAAATGTCTGAAAGGATCTGAACAGTAAAAACTTCACCCGTGGAAAAATATTAAATGATTTTTTTCATTAAAAAAATTAAAATAAAAACGTGCTTATCAAGCATTTACGCTTCCTTCCCATTACAGACAGTGAGATAGAGGAAAGCTTCCTGATCATGTTAGCTCAGGTCTATTTTAAATGCAACAACAATCCTAGCAAAAAGTCATTTTAAAGCACTTTTTAATATTACTAGATTAGTTTCTACTCAGAATCTGACTAAAGACAAACCTAAAATCCAGAAGGGAATTTAACTGTAAGCTGGGAATCCCTATAAAAAAAAAAAACATGGAAACGGGAAAACTACATTCAACAGGTTCAACACTTACCTCCATTTTTCTTCCTTTACTGGTAAATTGCGAAAGAAAAGAAAACTTAAAGAAAGAACAAATCAAATGAAGCCAAAGAATAATCAGCTCTAATAAGCAATTAAATGAACCAAGATCATTTGGAGTAAACTCTTCAATAAAATTCAAATATCCTCCATCTATATACTAGCTCAGATTTCAATGATCATCAGATCGACATGAATCCAAGTCGACATGGATCCTCTGAGTGAACTTTCCTGCAGATCATTCCTTTGGAGTTTCTGCAGGATCGTCGATCAACAAACTTTCCTGGTTGAGGATTTATTAGAATTTCTTCCCACACATCTGATTCCTTTATATTGAATATATATATAGTTGAATTTATGCTCACTGGAGTAGATCTAAAAAAAATCTACCCACCTCTGCTGAAAGATAAGCTTGCACTGGAAAAAAATCCAAATCTAGATAAGTCATTTATTCTTAAAATAAGTGCATTTTTTCTTGGATTGAGGTATTAAAAGAGACATTTTGCCTATGGAACGAGGAAATTTACACTTTAAATGAGAAAACACAATTGAATTGTTTTATTTCAAGTGCATTTTATCTAATTATCTTATTCTAAGAATAAAAATACTCCTTCCATTGGCAAACTATCTCATTTACTTACTGAAATTAAGGGTAAATACATTTAATTTAAGAAATTTTTGCTCATTTCTAGATTGTTTTTCCAGTGTGTGAGCTATATCCTGAACAATTCATATCTTTCTCCTGACCATTCAGGGATTTTTTTTTCTCTTTACAAACTTTTTTTGTGTTAAACTACATAAAACAGGGATTAAAGCAAACTTTTTCAAAACAGGCAACAAAATGATTGTGTTGGTATATTTTCCAGCCATGCCAGGGGGGTGTGGGGTCATTGGATCAGAGATTGCATGAATGATTGAAGACTAAATTTGACTACCAAAAACAGCCAGATGGTAAAAGTGCGTCTATATCTACGACTTGCATGAACCACATTTTGTTTGCTATCCAGTTTTGCTGCTAAGCGTTGTGTTCGGCGAGGAAAGCATAAACTCTCATATACGGTCAGTTACTGAAGCTGCTACATCAAATGTAACTGTAGCTCCTGGCTAACGTGTAGTGTGCGCGACCGCAGGAACAGCGCTTAGATGACCAGGGCCATGTCTGCGTAGCAACTTTTTGAGGCTGGATGCTTAAATAAGCGTTCCTGGAGCCCAGCGTACAGAAGCAAGCGACTGGTTGACCTAACTTCCTGCACCAGCTGCTAAATGGCTTAGCCTGGGTGCCATTCTGAACTTAGTCCCGCCCACAACGTTTGAGGTCGGGAAGTTCGGTCTGGCATTGCTCAGCAGTAGCGCGAGTATGCTAGCACAATATCTGGCGGGCCAATCAAATTGTCAGGGCGGGCTTTATACGATGATGGACAGATGATCAACAGTAACGTAATCAACCACGTCACCAAAGCGCGCTTGGGTGACAACAACAATGGCTGCCGCTGGAGAGTTGAGGTGAGTAGATTCTGCTATTAGGTCTGTTCTAGAAGATATCGACAGCAAATTAATTTAAAAAGAGGAACAGAGAAACGCGATCAAGGCTCATCTTCTTATTCTAGGCGTGCAACTGCACGCTTTGATTTTTGTTGACAACAACTATGCGTGGCTTAACATGCGTCACGCACTCCGTTGCTCTTATTGGTTGTAGGTCTATCCAATTGAGTGCAGATGCATTTTTTTCCTGGTTCATTCGAAACACGCCCCATAATCACAGCTCTATGGAGCAGCATCGCACTCATTCTGACTAGAATTGAGTCGGACTACGTCAGGCTATAAATGGCTCGCCATTTCGCCCCGTCTCCTCCAGCAACGCCCAGCGCCATTTATTTTTCAGACCTTTATCTACGGTCGTGACGTCTTCCCCCGAGCTCATGAACTGCATGGTTCCTACTCCATGCAGTTCCGTTCTCTCTATCGTCCTTCTCTCCAAACACAAAGTTTCATTTATTTAATTTTTGACTTTTAGCACGTTTCTCCGTAAATTAGAGCCATTAACGGCACAACGTGACTTTCCGTGTAGAAATACAGCAGATAACCACAATCTATCTGGTAACTTGAGCAAGAAACAAGAGGAGGAGGTACATGCTTTCCTAAGACCCGCCCCCTTCTTCTTCCGATTGGCTAATACCGTTGGTTTCAGAGTGCCCCTTTGCGTCCATTGGCTGACAAACGTAAGAGGGATTTTGATTGCCTTTTTTTTTTATTTACAATTCAATTTATTTTCAAGGGATTTTTTTTTCAATCACTATAAGTCGGAATACTCTAATCCCTGATAAAATGTTAGAAAAATAATATTCCCAGTATCTGAACTTTCTTTCAGGTTCTTCAGATTGGTTGTAGCGGGCCTCCAGTGTAAACTCAGGTAGACTGGATAATGATTAAACCAAAATATGTTTAAGCAAGGATTATTTTAAGGGTGAAATGTTTCATCCTAATAACTGTTTTGTTGTTTTTTTTTTTGTCGATTTGGACTGGATATGTTTCACAATAAGATGATTTACTGATAATTAAAGTTTTTAGCAGAGGTGTGTTCACTTTTATGACCCTTTCTAAACACAGAGCTGTTTTCCCTGTAATTCCAAACTAAATGAGCATTATGTGGGCGCTTTAAAGAAAAATAGACAAACTGAAATGTTTATGACCTAAAATAAGTGATGGTTTATCTGCATCGGAGGAGCAGAGTGAACTCAAATGTTCTTGGTTGTGTTAATCTAGCCATAGTTTCAGGGAGAGGCTATTAGTAAGTTGAGGGCAGAAATGACAAACGGTTTTCTAAAAACACTCAAACCTGCAAAACGCACAATGCACCGTTTGTAATCACTGATGTGTTTATTTCAGTGATTTTTCACGGATGACTCAGAATTCAAACTACAGGCGTTCAGACTGAGGTGGAACACATAATGCATGGTGCTTTTTGCAGGTGAAAGCTAACCTTAAAAGGAGGGGGGCTATAGGAGGTTAAATCACAGATGGGGATTTTTTAGGTTGGGGTGGAGGCTAATAGTGAACGAGGATGTTTAGTTTTAAGGATGTGAAAAAGGGAAGAAAAACGTGGTTCAAACGTGCTTCGTTTGGCTACCTAATGAAGGGCAGAGCGGGAAGCTGGGAGGAGCTGCACTGTAAGGAGGTCAGTTACATGGAGGAGTGATGTAATGAAGGTGAGTATACCTGGGGGGGTCTCCTTTGGGTGGTGGGGAGGTGGAGGAGCAGGGGTCAAAGACGAGGTCGGCGAAGCCGTGGTTGGAGACGGAGCGGATGGAACCGGCTCGGCCAAACACTCAACAGGCTCCTCCCCGCTAGTGCTAGCATCTACAGAAATAAAATAAACAAAACGTATTCATCTATATTTATAAAACAAACAGAAGTTACTGATTGAGGTATTCGTTAGAACTCTATAAGCGTTCCTCTTTGATATAACAAAACATATCTAGACAGACAACTTCAATTTACAGAGGACAATCTTTTATTTCCGGGTGGATCATCTCAATAAGTGGTCCTCCTAACTGTCAATCATTCTGGTGATATGTTTACGTAAGGCTGTCCTACGTGCTGGTCCCGTTAGCCATTTTTTCTGTGTATATCTGCGGTTTCAGTCAGTCATTGAAGCTCACCTTTCTCACCATGGTTCTTTGAAAATGGCCGAGGGTCAGAAGAAAAAAGTGTCTATGAAGAGTATGAGAAGAAAAGAAAAGCCTCAGAGGCAGATATATCCCAGAATGCTTTGCGCTGAGAGCTCTCCTCTGCAAAGCATTATGGGATTTGCTGTCACAGCGGCCTCAGCTGTGACCTGACAGTGGCGACTAATAACAAAGATGGCGTAGGCACCGCACAGTGGAGGAGGAGTTACGTGACCAACGGAGTGAAAAGTAGTGATCATCTGTGTGAACGGTCAGTTAACTGAGTTCACTATAAAGTTCACTATATAGTCCCCGCTCTATAGTGATGGAGGGATTTAGGGGTGAGGGCGGACGGACAGACACAGTAAGCTGGTGTGAGAAACAGAGCGTGCACGAGGAGAAATGGGCTTGTGCACGCTCTCGCACGCCTTTAATAGGCGTTCCCTCTCGGAAGCGGGTACAGGGTTGTGCAAGTGCAGTTTTTTTTAAAGTGGAGAGGGTGGGTCTTTTAAATAATTTGTGAAAATCCTCCACTATACCTTTAAGGTACTAATGCCAACAGTGTGACGCTCTTCTTTAAATTAAATGAATATTTTTTAATATAAAATCAGCCGGTTGATTTCTATTCAGTATAAATATTTCAAGGTATGATTTAACTAAAAACATTTATTAGCACTACTTTACTGGCTGTAAAAGATCAGAGTGGCAACCATTGCTATGGTTTGGACATAAAAACCCAGCGTTCATCTGATAATTGTTCTCAAGGAAACCCCTCAAAGCCCTTCAGCCCTAATCTATGCTTCTTTTTCTATGTCTGCTTCTGTCTCCTTGAACCCCAGTGGGCCTCAGCAGATGGCCGCTCACACTGAGCCTGGTTCTGCTGGAGGTTTCTTCCTGTTCAAAGGGAGTTTTTCCTCTCCACTGTCGCTACAAGCATGCTTAGTGTGAGGGATTGCTGAAGAGTCAATGAGTCGATGCAATCAGCTGGTTTTCCTTAGATAGAAAACTTTGAATCAATCTGACTGGATGATCTGGTGAACTGGAAAGTGACCTGAGATGACATGATGTGAATTGGAGCTATAGAAATAAACTGAATAGAATTAAATGTTTAGTAGTCATGTTTGAAATGGATGAAATAGCTTCCTTTTCATCATCTTCTTTTTGTCTTTTTTTCCTCGCCAACGTTCAATAATCTTCTAAACAGTGACTTCTGATTCTAAAAAGAAGTCACTGGGCGGGCAGCAGCAGGAGACGTTCTCTGCTGATATCTGAAGTAAAATCTGACATTTTAGGACCAATTCTTTTTTAATTTAGTTTTTTTTTTCTAAGTTGTTGACAAAGATTTATCAGTCAGGGAACTGGGACACAGAATAAAGCAAATCCATATTTACAGTTGGGATTATTCTTCAGCTCCAAAGGGAAATATTCTCTGACAGAATAAACGCTTCTGCAGGAATAAATAAAACATAATAAAACACTGTAGAAACAGGATTGATGTCTAATTCTAATACATGCAGCTCTGGAAGAGAGGAAACTTCCTTATTTATGAAAACTCCAACTTTAAAAAAAAAACAATCCCTCACCTATAGTCAGTTAATCCAGATTAGTAAAGACAATGCTAAGATTTTAATTTCCAGTTATTTACCTGGGAGTGTGGTGAGGTTGGGAAACTGGACGGAGTAAAACGAGCTAAATTCCAGGGCAGACCAACTGGTGGAGGGGAGTCTGCAGACTTACCAGGCACTGTAACCTGAATGACATCCCCTTCTGGAGGCTCCATTTTAATCCTCCTCACAGGAACTGCATCTCCTGAAGGACCTGCAGGAATTAACAACTCAATGTTCAGTCGTCTAAGTGTTTTTAACGATTCTGTGATAACAGATCTACAAACACAGCTTTTTCCTTTAACTAAAACTACAACCATTGAACTAATAGATTACTTTAAATAAGGAAAGGGTTTTTTTTTTCCTTATGAGTGCAGTACCTGCATCAGAGTCAGCCTGGGGACTCACACAAGCACTCGTTGATCTAGGAGGAAAATAGAGATGAGAATCGTTCAGTATTTATTCAACAAAAAACTAAACTCAGATAATAGATTAGTGAAGGAGTTCAGGAAATGACGCCGTAACTTGTTAAAGGAAAAGTCGCTCATATTCAGGATTCAAACTTCTGAAAGTTCTTTAAATGTGAAATGATTCCATCCTGTTCAATAAATGATCAGTGTTTTTAATTCAGAGTAGTTTTGATGTGAATGTGCTTTACTGGAGGCATCCATGTTTGTCAAAGAACACTACTGCCACCTACTGGTTAGTGACGTCACGGTGCGGTATCGGCTGTTGATCAAGTCCCAGTGCTGTATCTGGTGTTTGTCACAACGCGCTATTATCCAAGTCATCTTGAAAACATTCTTCTTCCAAATGTTGGCTACATATTACGGGTTTTTTTTTTTCACTTTATTCACCTGCTGTACCCTCCCCGCTCTCTTATTAGCATTTGTTTTATTCACCTGCTTCTTCTGCTATATATATGGTTGAGCCCAGCTAACGGGGCCAGATCATTATTTGTGTATTCTTAGTTTATTCTTGTCAGTTTTTCATGTTTGTTTCATGAGTTTTAGTTACGTTTCAGGTTCATGTCTCCTGTCTCCTGGTTGTGTCCCGGCTCTTCTCCGCTGAGCCTTTTAGGGTTTTGGCTCGGAACACGGGGGAAAGGTCAGTTTTAATTCCCGTAAGTCTTGCTCCAAGGTGGAAACCAGTTTAAAGTTCCACATTTATCATAGCCAAGTCTTGTCTATGTTCCTCTCTACCACTGAGCCTGCCTTCTTCTTCTGTGCGTATCTGTCTGGGCCAGTCTGCACCTGAACCTGCCTTCATGCTCTAAGGATTCCTGGAAGCCTTGATCGCTCTATTCCTGCTTTGATCAGAACCTCTGATCAGACTGAGAACTCCTGGATTCCTGGACTGTTCCAGCCTGATCTGTTTTCCTCGGACTTGGATCGGCTTCCTGCATGCCCTGCGAGAATGCTGTATCTGGGACAGTCTGGGCGCCGCACGCCGCGTCTCATTGGCAGTGCATCGACTAGATCGCGCCTCTTTAAAGGAAGATGGACTGAACTGTTAAAGCAGAATGCCAGTGATGGGTTGCGCATCCCCCCCTGCAGCTGCTGCGGTCCGATTATCTTCAGCAGAGCGCGTTTCTGTTATGTTTCATTTTCTGTCATTAGTTTTGAATCTTCCCGTTGTCTGACTCGCCTTGAATACTGGGTCCATCCGTCCCGGTTTATGACATCTTCAAGTTGGCGATCCAACGACCAACCCGTCCGTGGAGGATCAGGAATCAGAAAGGTGGAATAACTCTTTGTTTCACTTTTACCCGATGTATTCCAGCATCCAGCTGCCATGCACGTGGGCATTGTCAGTTTCACTATAGCTCTGGTGAATTTCAATGGTGAAGTCCTCTGGAAATCTTCAATAATTGTTGTTGATTGCAGATGTGTCTAGTAGTTCCCATTGATTTAGCTTGGAAAGCGGGGAGAATGGCGCTAGGCTTACCGCACCGTGACGTCACTGCTGGAAGATGGCAGGAGGGAGGGGCTACTATATCTGGGCAAAAATGGCCGCTCCCAGACTCAGTGATCGTCACGTCAAGTATTGTTTTTTTACAGATTAACTCTAAATTCATTAAATCGATGCAAACGTATTTGTTTTAGGTATAAATAATGATCCATTGATTATTCATCGCTGACCAGACTTTTCTGCTGCAGTTTATTTCGGTTTGCAGACATTTATTTCTGCTCAGCTGCTTCTGTTCTACATTTGCTGCAATGTTTTGTTTTATCCATGTTTAGGCCGAACCTTTTTAAAATGATCTGGCATCCAATTTACTTATGTAATCTGTACGCATGAAATCATTAACCTTTTTTTCCTTTCCAGCTTTTATCAGTTGACTAATCAAGATATTTTACTATATTTCTATATACTATATTTTTACTATATATCCATGGATGAGAAGCAGCAGCTGCCAGGATGCTGGTCTGTTTTTATTCCAACCTGAATCCTTTGATGTGTTTGTTGTCCTGAATGAGAGGATATCCACAGTCAGACGCTTCCTTTTATTTGTAGCATCAGTAAAAAGCAGAGCTAATTTCCTGACTCGGTTTGCAGAGAGTGAATTACTCTATTGTTAACGGCCCATGCAGACACACCCGCGTCCTTTTTGACCTTTTCTATCTGTTCATGTCGGCTCTGTGGCTGAAAACGAGGCCACTGATACCCTCTGACTTCTATTGATGATCTGAGGACAGATCTTTGTCCAGAATGTTAGAGCCAACAGTAAAATATCACAAAAACTGAATATCTCACAGTGTTTCATACAGGTTATAGTTTAAAAGCCACAAACTGATCATCAGCATCAGCTGCATGGACTAATTTGCTAGAGTTAAACAAACTGCTAAGAGGTGCAAGAATGTAGGATTCTTGGTTGAATCTGCTTCCTGGATGTGAAATAGTTGATATTTTATTCTTAATATATTGTGTATATTAGGGATGCAGGATATTGGGATTTTGGCCGATATCCGATATGCCGATATTTTAAAACTCATGTAGCCGATAACCGATATCGATACCGATGTTAAAGCTGGACAAAAATAAGTAGTCATTGAAAATAGCAGTTTTGTTATCCATTTCTGACACTTTGAAAAATAATAAACTCAAATATATTTTCATATGCTGATATCAAATAGATTTTTAAAAACGCGGTATCGATCTATTTTACTTTCAAAATCTGATGAAATTTCATCGTTCTGTTACAAACTCTCGTGATATTTTGCAAATTCTTGTGAGATTTTGTTAGTAAAATAGATCGATACCGCGTCAATATATCAACATATAAAAATATGGCAACATTTGGTGAATTTTCGGGGGATTTCGTAGCATAACGATGACATATAGCAATATTTCATTAGTAAAAGAGATTGATATGGTGTTTTTAAATGGCAATATATCAGCATATGAAGATATTGGGATATTTTAATGGATCAATATTTTTTCCCTCGTCTTTAGAAGTTTTTAAGTCTGTAAAAAAGAAGTTTTTGAGGAAGAAGAAGTAGTTTTTTTTTTTTTTTTTTTTTACTTTAGAAACTCAGAAGCTGATCAAATATCAGGTTAAATATCGGTGGGGTGGCCGATGTCCGATATTCAGTTTTAAGGCCGATACCGATAGGGGGCCCATTATATCGTGCATCCCTAGTGTATATATATATATATATATATCGTTTTTGGTTTTTGCTTTTTTTGGACTAATTCACATTTTATAGATCTGTGTTTAATGCATAATTCATTGTAGATCAGGAATGTTTGCTTTGGGATGGAAACCTTTTAGGTCTAAAATCATTCTTTTACTGGACATTCTGTCAGTTCGTCTGTCTGCTATATTAAGCAATATGATGTGTTGAACTAGATCTGCTATTTTCACAGCTTTTGTGAGACACTTTTGTATAAAGTAGGACATTAATTCATAAAAAAAAAGTGTATTTGAATTCTATAAATCAGTTTTCTGTCCAATAGCAATGATGATCTGCACAGCAGCATTCTATACCCAGCTATTGTAGCATCTAGGATAGAGCTGCAGGCTGGGAAACAATCTGGTTGTTATTCTGAATTGTAAAGGTTCACTTTTTTCACAACATAAAACTGACTAAAACCTTTTTAAGTTTCAGTCGACTAAAACCGTATAAAAATATAAAATCTAATAATGACTAAATTGTGACTAAGACTAATAATAATTTTCGACCTTAAGACGAAAACAAGACTGAATCTAAGATAGGTCTTTTGTGCATTTTTAATTATGCACAAAAGAGCCCTTTTTATTTTGCATTTTATTTATTATTGCGTGTTTTAGCTTTGTTTCCTGTTGCTAGGATCTTGTTAAAGGTCTAATACTGACACCCTAAGACATCGTGTGGCAGAAAAGCTTATAGCTGGATAAAATAAAATAAAATAAAATAAAATTTGAAACCAAAAGTTTGAATGAGTATATCAATGCAATTTCATGCACTCTATAGTTTTTGAAGGTAATTTAGACATATTGTGATATATATCATGTATTGCGATATAGCCCAAATATATGGCAATATTAGATTTTCTCATTTTAAGCTTCTATGAAGCGACAGAGTTCAGTCTAAAGACCTAAATGGTCGGACGGGTTATGTTGCAGGGTGTGTCTCTGCGGGCTGAGGGCCAACCTGCTGCTGTGAGCGTTGCTGAGCAGCTCGGCCGCGGTGGGAGGGATGCCCAGACAGTCCGAGAAGCCGTCCTCAGGCGCAGGGCCCGTGTCCAGCTTTCCCTCCTCCCTGGCAATCTTGCCTGCAGCTTTAACAAACCAGACGCAGAGGATAAACAAACAAAGCATCCAATTAGCAGATAGCAATTTTACAGAGTAAATGTGTAAATAAATAAAAACACTCGACAGCCTCTCTTGCTCTCCGTCTGCTTTGATTAGTTGCATAAACATTCACAGTTATTAAAATTTCACGTCTGGCTTGGTTTCATGAAAGAAAGAAGCCGAAACCTGTTCAGACTTTACCAAACTAAGCTAATAAATCATTTAATCCATCAGATTCAGACAAACCAGTAAAGCTACAGATCTTCATTTTTTTTTTAAAGCCGTTAGGTCAATTTTAGTTCAGTAGGTGAGAAAAGATGGAGGTGGATTAAATAACTAAAAAAAGAACACAGCTAAAAGGTTTTTAGTCATTGTTCTCCAGAAACTTTGCTGTCCTGGAAATAATTTCCTTATATTCTGAGCTGCAATTAGCAGCGCTAATTTCCAAAAGTCATGGAGACAGATTAGCAGCATTCTCAGTAATGAGGACTGGAATAACAGCTCGTACATTTTAGGGAAAACAGCATTAAAACAAAAACAGAATTAATTATAGCCTTACCAGTAAAAATCCTCTCATCAAACATTCTGCAGAAGGAAAAAAACAAAACAACAAAAACAGGCTGTTAGTCACAGAGTTCAAAGCCTAATTTAACTCTCAGGACAATAAAATAGAGAAATATTCAGATTGGAGCGCATTACATGTGATTGAGCAAGTCATTAGCGACTCCTTAAGCACATTAACGGCTGTTTAAACAATCAGTCTCACAGAAACAATCACATTCGCTTATTACAGCTGAAACAACCTGATTATTATTGTCGTCTGGCTGGAAAATCAACTCCTACGTCTCTTGGCCACATGCTGCTTCTCTCCCCTCTTGCTGTGATTATGATCGACTTCAAAACCAAACAGATCTTCCTGCGACTCGTGTTTATTTATGCAAACCTTTCATGGTGCAGAGTTCATTACGCTAGCTATAGTTATTTAGCCACCTGTCGTATAAAAAGCTGAAGGACGAACCGGGTGACGTGGAGAAAAGCGAAAGTAAAAATATGAAGAGATTTTACTGATCAGGAAAGATTCAAACAAGATGAAACTGAGCTGTTCAGCACATTGAACTCAAACTGAGTGAGGAATCTAAGTGTTCCCGTCTCGCTTTAAATGAAAACAACGCTTTGGTTTCAGTTTACTGAAGCGTCCCTTTTAACTCCTGCTCCGTTGCTTTTGCACATCAGAGCCTCACATCTGAGGGAGACAATGGGATGTAATATCATCATAAATTAATCCCATTTTTAATCTTGGCTAATTATATTAACGTTAACGAGCTGCCTGCAGGATCGGTAAAAAGATGCTTTATCTCAAACAAGGCATGGTGGCTGGTTTAAATTAGCTTGAACAAATGGGAAGAATAACAGCCATTAGTGCGGCGCGCTGGTGAGACGGAGAGTCACCCGGGATAGTAGTGAATCAGCAGTCAGCGGGACGGGGGGGGGGGGGCACTTAAGGGACAGATGGTTTAGGCTGGGAGATTCTTTTTACTAAATATGAGTAAAAACTTTGGGCATAAAGCTGTAGTGATGTATTTAGAATTAGGTGCCACTGAAAAAGTAAACTGATTAACTGATTTTTAAATATTATTTCAGTTTATTACTGGAAAAAATTCAAAATTCCAACTTTTTTTTCCCTCAGAATTCCAACTTTTTTCCTAAGAATTCATCAAGCTGTCGCCTTGTCTAGAGACTAAACTAGTCATGTTTTATTCCCCTTCTGCTCTTCCATTAATGAAATAGCATCACCAGCGACCCCCTCGTGCTCGTTATAACTCGCCTAATTTCCACCAGTGTGTTACTGGCCCTCCCAAACAACTCACATCTTTGTCAGTGAAGCTGAGTGCTCCACATCTTTAAGATTAAGATCCAAAATTCTGAGATCAAAGTCAGAATTCTAAAAAAAAAAAGTCAGAATTCTGACTTTTTTCCCATAATAAACTACAATAAGATTAGAAAATCAGTAAACTATTTTTTTAAGTGGCCCTATTCCCCTTCCATATAAAGGAGTCATGAAGGGAGGCTTTAAAAATGATTCCCTGAATTGGTAGGGGTGTAAATAATAATGGTTTTGTATCGATGCATCGATCCAACAGCCGACGATCCGATGCATCGATACGTCCGCAAGATAATCGATTCATGTTTTTTTTTCCTCCGGTCTATTTTTATCCATTTGCTCCTGGGCGTAATTCTCCCTCCCGTGCTGCGGTGGCACTAAACCTATTTTGCCCTCCTACCTCGCTTCCTGGTTATACTCTTACAGCAGTGTGTTGCAGTGAGCTTGATGCAGACATTTTTAAATTATGCTCAATATTGAAGCGTGGTCTGAGCTACACGCTGTGGGTCTAGATACGGCCGAGGCGGCAAGGAAGTGGGGGCGAGTTTAGTCCAACGACGGAGGGACATGAGGGCCAAAAAGAGCGGAGATCCAGGTGGAAAAAGGGTCCCAGCGTTCTTGCGCACCTCCCTCTTCTAGCGGGTCAAACTTCACGAGTTGTTTTCCGCAATTTCGGTCATAAAAACAAACCAAGCCGGCCTCCTGTCTGCGGCGCTGTCTGCGGTCAGCTACAATTAAGGAGAGGAGCAGCGGAGCGTCTGTGGAGGGGGCGGGACGTCTGGAGCCGAGGTATTGCATTGCACTCATTGCACTGATTTTGTGCAGTAATTTTTGATGCAAAGCCTTTCAGAATCTATAACGCAGGGGGATTATTATTTTTCAGTTAATGAGGTTTTAATAGGAATAGGTGGAGTACAACTTTTCTACTTCTGTTATTTGCTGTTGTTTCTCAAATAAAATGGATGACAATATTACAGCTTTCAT
This sequence comes from Cyprinodon tularosa, assembly GCF_016077235.1. Taxonomy (NCBI): domain Eukaryota; kingdom Metazoa; phylum Chordata; class Actinopteri; order Cyprinodontiformes; family Cyprinodontidae; genus Cyprinodon; species Cyprinodon tularosa. The sequence continues at coordinate 523,215 of NW_024039250.1, read as the reverse complement.
TGATTTATTTCAAATTTGAAACATTGTATAGCCTGTAAGGTGTAAAAAAAACAAAAAAAAAAAAAATTAATCGAATCGTATCGTGGTGTATTCTTGAGTATCGAAAATAATCATATCGTTGGGTCAGGAAATCGATAGTGAATCGAATCGCCATGATGGATGTGATTTACACCCCTATGAATTGGTAATGACATCTTACAAATCACAAACAATATCAAGGAAAAATGGGAATTGGAAACAAGGGCGTAGGTTTGATTTTAACTTTGGTGGGGACACTATTGGTCTGGTGTCATTGGTGCTATGCAATATGCATGTCCTTTTTTATGCTCGATGTGAGCATCCGTACTGATAAGAGGAATTCATTGTTAAAAGAGAAAAGAATCATTTTGCTCCATTAATAAAAATGTTATAAGCTCTACACTCATTAGATGCTGTTTATCAATGTTTGAAGCATCACCGGCTCTGATCAATGTGGAATTAGGACTGTTTTCCACTTTGAAAATGGTTTCATTTGAACGACTAAGAGAGAAGGTAAATACAGTATTTTCTTTTGAAGATATAGAATTGTGCAGAGTTAAACTCCACTCTAATATTTGTACCTACTATTCTCTCTCTGTATCAAGCAAAATAATACATTCATTAAAATATTAACTTCACTATAAAAGTTGAACATCTGGGCTGTAGTTACTCTGTGTCGCCCATTTCATGTATTTCATCTGGGGCTGAAAAAAATGAATCATATTAATTGATTATTTCAATAATCGTCAACTAATTTAGTGAGTGATTCATCATTAACTGGAGTATAGAGACTTTAAAACATAATATAAATGTAAAATGTGCCTTTCCCCACAGAGCAACCCACTTAGATCAGTTATTATATCAAAATTGTAAAAGTAAAAACAAAAAAATGAAAACAGTAATATCAACTAAATATCGGTAAAAAGGAAACCCTCACATTTTCTTTTCTAGGTGGCTGTGGCTAAGAATCAGAAATGTTGATGGCTTACAGCCTTTATTTGCCCATTTTTCCAGCAGTCTTCAGAACTCCTGGCTGACTCAGAATATTTCGTTTTATAAAAGAAAAAAAAAGGTTTTTGTTTTTTAGTGTACATGATATTAATTTTTTTTTTTTATTGGGACTAGTTTTGTAGCCTAATATTAATTGTAGTAACCGCAGCATTCTAGTGTGAATAGATTTTCAATGTTGTGCTCCAAGCACACGCGGACTAGAAAACAGCCAATCAGAGAGAGAGAAGGCGGAACTTAAGGCAGAACAACCAATGAGAGTTGAGTTAAACAGCGCAGCACAGTTCCATGCGCTGCTACATTAAAGGGACAGGAGAGAGCAGGCAGAGGAGCTGCGAGAGGAAAAGAAGCCACTGCTGCAACAACTACTGCTGTAAATTATAAACATGTTGCTCACATCCAATTATTGGTCGGGACAATTAGGTCGGTTCAAAATTTTGGTAGGGACATGTCCCTATGGTCCCTATGCAAACCTACGCCCATGATTGGAAATGAATGTTATAAATAAAGATTCTGCATGGGTGGACATACGTATGTATGGGCTGTCCTAGGGGAACTAACAACCAACTATGGAAAGAATTTGACTGGAAAGTGTAGATGAGATACTTTAATACTCCCTTTATCGTCTCCTCATTTGTAAAAACTCCCAGTGTAGCTTTATGTTTGGCGAAATTGTGGAAATATTCCGTAAATGTTTAAAAAAATATCCACTGGACTTGGTTTCCAAGATTTGAAGACGTTTCTCCACCTCTCCAGGAAGCTTTCTCAATTCAAATGTCTGGATCCGCAGTGAGTTTGAGTCTTTATATAGACAAGGCCTTGTATCGCTTGGAAACATGCAAATGGTGACCGATGAATGGGTCGTTCCATCGTTAGCCTGTAATACCTGAAACCTGTCTATGATTGTTAAGGGTCGATCTTTAGGAGGTATTGTTCACCGGCTGAAGAGGGGAGGTACTTTGTTCCTCTGTGAAAATATTAAAGACACTGCACACATTTTTGGGGATTTTCCAGTAATACAAGGATTTTGGGACAATATTAAAAAGGATATAGAGGGAATATTGAGAGTAAATGTGACTCCTGAAGCTAAAAAATACCTAAAAACAGATATAATGCAGATCAGTGATATATACTGAGGGTTCTTCTACTGGTAGCAAAGAAAATGATTCCTATGCAGTGGAGAGATGGAAAACCACCAACAATAAGTGAAACGGTCCAGAGATTGAAACATGTTTACACAATGCAGCGAATGACTGCGAGCCTGCAGCTAACTGTGGACACTTTGGTACAAAGATGGACTTTTATTTCAGAATATCTGGGTGTCTGATGAAGAGGATGATGGGATGAAATGTTACTGGAAGGAATTCTGACTGAATTCTGAGAAAAAAAAGTCAGAATTATAAGAAAAAAAGTCGGAATTCTGAGATTAAAGTAAGAATTCTGACTTTTTTCCCATATTAAGCGGAAACTATTTAAAAATCAATAACTTTTTTTTATTTTTTCCAGTGGCCCTAATGCCTACTGTGCCTGCTGTCATAATTGTTAAGATTTTTTTGTATTTTGTGTTTGTTGTGACGTCTACTAATTGATTTTCTGTCAGGAGATGTAAAATGACTAGAATGGTTAAATAAAAAGTAAAATAAATAATGAGTCCCTGTGTTTATTACCGTTTGATGATGAATCTAATGCCGTGGCGCTCCTCCAGGATGCGTTTGAGCTTGGGCACGCCGTACGTGCACGGCCTCTTGAAGGGGATCTGATCCGGGATGCCGATGATCTCCACGGCTCCTGGATCGCAGGCGATTTTGCGGTAGGGAACAGGCACCATGTGGTCGAGACCGAGAGCCTCCGCTGAGAGAAGAAAAACAAGAATGTTTATTTAAGGACAGCGTAAAAAATTCAGACACCCTCAGATCTAACTGATGGTTATTTCACTGAAATTCTCTGGTTCCATTTTCCTTTAAATCAGGTCCATCATCCTAATCTTTCAATCCTTAGGATGTCCAATATCTGGGCCTTCACCATCTCTGTGATGCTTCCTTCAAATTTTCCATTCCTTTTTTCTTTTTTTAAATTTTTTTAAATTTAAAAAAAAAAGAGTTTTAAATATTTTTAAAAGGGTAAATTCCCGGGGTTTAAAAATCTTTGAAAAACTTTTTTAAAATTTCCAGTTAAAAACGGGCCCTTTTTTCCAGTTTGTGTCTTTTTGGTTTAAAATTGAAACAAGTTATTTATTTTTTTAATATATTATTTTTAATCTTTATTATTTAGGGCCACAAAAATTTTTTTAAACCTTAAATACATTCATATTTACCTTTTTGCATTTTTTCCTGTAAAATTGATTACACAAAGGGGTTTGAATGTTTAACTTGCTGTTTTTTCAAATGCTTTTTTTAAATTAGGGTGGGGCGGGATGCTGTGCGGGGCTCTAAAGGGTTTCAAAAGGAAAAAAAACAGGGGAAAAAAAATGAAACCACTAACCCCGGGGAAGAAAAGGGAGTGAAGTTTCTTACCCAAATTGATATTGTTTATAACCTTTCGGTACCAAACGGGGTTTTTCACCCCTCCCTTCGGGTTCCCGACGGGCCTTCACCCTTCCCCCCTCCCCTTAGCAGTGGGAAAAACCAACTTTGAAAGCCGGGGCGTTTTCCCTTTAAAAAAAAAGCTTGGTAGAGCGGGGGAACTTTTTAGAGTGGTTTGGAGAATTGAAAACTGAACGGGCCCTCTGATCACTCTCCTTGCAAGGGGTATCTTTCCAAAAAATTTCCTTTTGCCCATTTTTTTTTTCGGGTTTACTGAAAAAAATTTGTTTGGTTTTTAAAACCCAAACTTTAAATTTGGGGTCCTTCGAGGGGTTTTGCAAGATACCCGTCGACCCCCACGGGTAAGGGGAAAACCCAGATAACCTCCCGGCCCGCGAAAGGGAAAAACCCCTTTTTAGGGGGACTGGTCTCTTCCCTTTACAAACCCGGGGGGGTCCCGCCCGGTTGAAGCATTCGGGGCCCGAAGAAAATTGGAGTATTTTTTTTTTTAAAAAAAAGGGGGAGTGAGTGAATTATTGGAAAGAAAAAATTAAAAATTTAAAAATTTTTTTTTTGTTAAAAATATAATAAATTTTAAAAAATAAAAAAAAAAGAAGATAAAAAGTAAAGGGGCCGTGGGGTCAGGGAGTTTCCCCCTTTTGAAGTCCCTCGCGTGGGGCACGGGATTCCCCCTTTTGTATTTAAAACCCTGAAAATTTCTAGACTTTTATGGGTTTAAAAAAGTTTTTTTTAAAAAAGTTAAAAGTCCGCGGAGGGGCAGGGCCCCCTAGTTTGTAAGGGCAGGTTCCCCGAGTTGTAAACTATTAAATTCTGCATGGGGAAGGGGCGCCCTCTGGGGTTTAAAAAAAAGGGTAAAATTAAAACTGCCTTTGTGTGTGTGGGGTGTGTGTGTGAAAGGAAATATAAAACACTAGATTTCTGTTTTTCCCATACCAAAAAAAAAAAGGGGGTTAAAGGGTGGCTTTTGTGGATGTTTGTAGAAAAAGAAAACCCCCACCGAAAAGGGTTTGAAGTAAATTTTACCACAAAAGTAGTTTGTTTCACCATCTTGTCGAACCCCCCAGTTTTTTAGAACCCCAAAGGGTGTTAAAAACCCACGGGGGCCCAAAATTTGGGTTCAAAAGGGAAAAAGGGGCACAGTAAAAAAAAAAAAACAGAATTTTATTAGAGAAACCCTCCGGGTGAAAATTTAAAATTTGGAAAGCATTTCAAAAAGGGATGACCCATCAGCGTTAGAGCAAGGCCCTTTGGCAGGGATAAAAAAAATCGGTTTTAAAATGGCAAATTAAAGGAACCAACAAACAAAAAAGATTTGAAACAAAAAATAAAAAAAAAAGAGCAAAAATAAGACACTTTGATGCAAAAGAAGGTTTACATGCAAAACCTTGGTCGGATAAAATTGGCAGGTCAGAAAAAGGGAGGGAGAGAGGGAAAGTAAAAGAAAAAAAAAAAGGGAAAAAAAGGAAAGTTTCAGTTATGTTTCAAAAGAAAGGAGGAGGGATGAGTTTTGGCGGGGGCCCATTCTAACCTGTTACATCAAATACAAAATCCCCCAAACCTTTGGGAGGTGCGGGCCGCTGCAGCCGACCCCTCAGCTCTCTCACCCCGGGGGGACCCTCCTCGATATACCCCCCAAAACCCATGTAGAAAGCACCTTTTAAAAAATAGCCCCTACCACAAGCTGATACCTCCCAGGGATATTTTAAACTAGGCCCCAAAGGTTCTTTTGGGGGTTGGTAAAAAAAATTTTTAGGGGGTAAATTTTTAAAATGAAATTCTTTCCCCCACGGCCCACCCCAAAGTGATCCTGTGAACCGGGGAAGGTGAAGGGCAGTCCTCACGTTTTCCTTTAATAGAATTCCCAAAAAACCCCTTTGCGGGCCCGGGTTGGGGGGAATCCCCAAAAAACCACCCACAGTAATTTTTTACGGGAACCCGGGAACAAGAAGAGGGTTAGAAAAAGAAAGTAAAGGGAAAATTTCCCTCCCAAAAGGGGAATGGATTGGAAAATGTTAATTCAAGAATGGGAAAAATCGCCCACCACATAGAATGAGTGGGGGAAACCCACTCCAAAAAGTAATAAATCCCCGGCCCTGCATGCAGAAAAAGTCATAAAAATTTAAAAAAAATAAACAAAAAAAAATTCCATTTGGTTTTATAGGAGGAAAAAGGGGACACTGTGTTTTTTTCAGCAAGTCCCAGAGGTGGGGGGGGGGCCCTTTAAGGGGGAAAAGGGGTTTTTGGACCACCCCTCATGATAACCCAAGGAGCGTGTTTTGGGTCATGGGGGAAAAAAAAAGGCCCAATAGCCAAGACACTGTCAAATTTAAACCAAAAAAGCAGGAAGTTTCAAAGGCCATGGAAAAAACCTGGGGGGAAAATTTGACCCCCAACCATTTTCCCCTTTTATTTAAAAAAAAAAGGAAAGAAATTTTGGGGGGTTGGGGGAAAAAAAGGGTTGGGTTGAAAAAAATGGATGTTTTTAAAAAACCTAGAAGATTTTTTTTTTTTTAAAAAAAAAAATATAAAAAGAAATAGTTTTCTGTTTGGAAAGGGCACCCCTTTGGAAAAATTTTTGGTGTGAAAACGGACCCAGAAAAACCCCAAAAATAAAAGAAACCCAAAACCCTTGAAACATCCCCCAAAAATCCGTAAAAAAGATTTCCCCTGTGGGGTCCATATTCCACATTATTTAACCAGAAAGCAAAAGGGCACTTTTCGGGCAAGCCCCAAATTAAAATTTTGGGTTGTCGCGGGTGTTCTCCCTTCTCGGGGCCCCCAAAAAGGTTTTTTGCCAGTTTTCCCTTAAATTTTGGGAGAATCTACGGTTTTTAATTCCCCCTATCCCCCCCAGCACCCCCCAAAAAGGGTTTCCCTTCTGGGGGACCTGTGGGGTTTTGGGTCAAAAATATGGGGGGGGGTTTTTAACCCCTCCCCCAGCCACCCCCCTTAAACCCCCAAACCCCTTAAAATTTGAGTTTTTCCTTTTAAAATTGGGGTGCCAAACCTTTGGGGGGTTCGGGGGGTTTTCCTAGTGAAAAAATCCTTTTTTTCCTGTCTTTTTTTGGTCTATGGGAAGGGGGGGGGTTTAATTTGGGAAAAATTTGGGGGCCCTGGGCTTTGGAAAAGGGGCAGGGGGCCCCCCCCCCCCCTTTTGACAAGAAAACCTATAAAAAAAACCCCCCCCTTTTCTAACAGAAAAGAAAAGGGTTAATAAAAATAGACATTAAATCGCTTTGTTCTGGGTTTTTTTTTCCCTTTTTTCCCTTGTTCTTGCCCCTTTTTTCCTCTCTTTTTAAATCAGCCTTTTGGGTGGTTTTTTTTACCCCAAATTTTTTTTTTAAATCAAAAAAATTAATTAATATGCACAAATAAGGTTTTTAGTTTTTTTTAACTATACACTTTAAATTAGGAAACCCCCCAAACATTTTTTTCCTGTGTTCAGTGGTGCTTTGCGGGAACAATTTTTTAAAAACCAACCCAAATTTCCCAAGGTGCTGGCCCCAAGGAAAACCCTGAACGGGTCTTATTTCCGATAAACCCCTCAAGGCCCTTTTAAAAAAGGCTGTGCAGGGGGATCCAGCTTGTGGGGGTTTTTTTTGAGGGGCCCCTGAAGGGCCCCTTCCTGCCGGCGGGTTTTTTGTATTTGACTTTCCCTAAATGCCCATTTAACCCCTCTTGGGCCCGGGGGTTTGCTCGGGCCCCATTTTGCTTGCTTTAGAATAGGGGCCCTGGGCACCCCAAAATTTAAACCCATTTTTAATCTGGTTTTTTTTCCCAACATACCTTTTTTTTAAAATCGGGAAGGCGTTTCGGGAAAGGGAAGGACAGTCTTGTTAAAATTTGTAAGGGGGCCCAATGGACCCGAATCCCTACTTTATTACCTTTTGTGGCAAAAGACTTCCGGGTCCTGAAAAGACTATAAAAAAATTAATTGGATAAAAAAAAAAATTTAAATAAAAAAAAAAGGGGGGTTTGCAATGAAGGGGTGGAAACCCCGGAGGGGGGGTTGGGTTTTTGGGTTTTTTTGGGAAATTTTGGGTGGGGGGAAGCAATTTGGTTTTGGGGTTTTCTTGGTTTACTATATTAATGCATCCCCTTTTTTTTTTTTTTTTTTTTTATGCTTGTTTTTTGAGATCATTACTGATGAGGGGGAAATTTTTCATTGTTTAAAGAAAAAAAAAAAAGGGGGCATTTTGTTTACTTTAATAAACATTTTTAAAAACCTACCCAAACCCTAGATGCTTTTTTTCAATTTTTTGGAGTATCACCGGGGTTTAGGGAAAATGGGGAAAAATTAGGACGTTTTCCACTTTTTTAAATGATTTTTTTGAAACAACTGAACAGCCCCGGGTTTAAATACAGAAAACTTTTTTTGGAAATATATGAATCGTGAGAATTAAAACCCCCCATTTTTTTATATTTTTAAACCTTTACTATGCTTCATTTAAAATAAAAAATTTTTCACTATAAAAAAGTTGAACATCTGGGCTGTAGTTACCCCTGTTTTTGGGCCCCATCTCTTTGAATTTATCGGGGTGTTGAAAACATGAATAAAATTTCATTGTTTATTTGAAATTTTCCCGGAAATTAAAAAAATTTAGTGCTTAATCTTTAAAAATGGAGTTTTTAAGACTTTTTAACACTTTAATTTTACATGTAAAACCGGGCTTTCCCAAAAAGCAGGGGTTCCCCCTTGGATCAGAAAATCAAAAACCAAAAACTTTTAAAAAAAATTTAAAATTTTTTTTTGAAAAATTCAAATATTAATGTTTTTTTTTCGGGTCAAAAATTTTTCCCCCGCCCGGGAAAGGCCCCTTCGGGGAGGGGAGATTTTTTTTGGTTTCACCGGGTTTTTAATGTCATTAGTAAATTTTTCCCTTTTACAAAAACTTTTGGCAAAAAACCAAATTTAAATCGAAAAAAAAATTAAACCCATGGGACTGATCGTTTACGAAATAATTTTTTAATTGGGCTGTCCAATTTTCATCTTTTTAAACTTTTATTAAATTTTAAACCATTTTTTTATTAAAAACATTTTGAAAGGGGGGAATTGAAAAATTAAAGAAACAAACATGTTAATCCCCCCAAAACTATCTTAAAATCCAAAAAGGGCCTATATGTGACCAAAACCCCATAAACCAACCCTTTCCCAAAAAAAAAAAAATTCTTTAAATTTAGCTGTTTATATTGAGTCATGATTTTTATCATGTCCCCAAACGGGGGGATTTGGTTTTTGATTGAGCATTGGAAATCATTTTTACGCAAAAGGGATTTTATTTTTTAATGAAAAAAAACTTTTTTTTTTAAAAGTTTTTGTTTTTTAATATGTGCTAAAACATAAATTTTCCCGGGAAAAATTTAAGCCCTTTAAAAAAGGGGGGGGCCCTTTTCCCAAAACCCTTTATTTACCCATTTTCAATTCTGTTTGGGTTAAAATATTTTTGTTTTTAAAATGGATTGCAAAAAAAAGGTGATATTTGGGACCCAGATGAGTAATGAGTAAAATCTTTTTTTAATTATTTTTGGGAAAATTTTACCGTCCCTTCCCTTACACCTATTTAATTCTACTGGGGGTCCGGGTTAAAATAAAAACACATTTGGCCCCCCCCTTTAAACCAAACCTCCAAGGGGGAAAGGTCCATCTTTACAAAGGGGGGGGCTTTTTAAATTTTAAGCATACAACCCAAACCCTCAAACTGGTGAAGGGTTTCAAAAAACTCTGCCAAAGGGGGGGTCTTTGGGAAGTAGACCATTGTTTTAAAAAGTTTTTAAAAAATTTTTTCCATAGAACACTTTTAGGTTAAAACCTAAAAGGGGTTGTTTGCGTTTATTCATATTATTTTTGTTTTACCCTCTAACTAGGGCAAGGTTTTTTGGTTGCCCCCTTTGATCCAGTTATTTGAAAAAGGGGAAAGTCTATCTCTGCTATTACTTTTACTACAGTAATAAGTTTGGGACAAATTCCTTTTTAAAAAACCATTCTCGCAAAGTTTTTTAAAAATGCCCGGGGAAAATTTGGAAACGGTTTTGATTTCTACCTTTTTCCCTCGCGTGGGGTTAAAAGGAATTTCAAAACGGTTGGGGGGGGTTTTTTTGAACCAGGGACAGTGGGAAAAGGGGATCGTAGGGAAAGGGAAACTTTAGCTAAAAAACTGATGGTAAAAATTATAAAGGGTTAAATTTTAACCCATGCCTCCAAAAGTTTTTTTCACTATAAAAAATTAAACCCCACCCAAAAACCCCTTGAAAAGGGGAAGGGGTTTTGTTTTTCTCTTTTTCTATTTTGCAGGCCCAGGGGGAACCCGTTCCTGTTGGCCCTTTTGTTTTTTGTGCCCTGTAAAATATTACACAAAGGGGGAGTTGAAAATAAAAAGGGGTTTTCTTTTATTTTGGCCCGGGGTGAACGGGGTTTTAAAAATTTTAAAAATTTTTTTAAATGGTTTTTTTCCCTTTTTTTAAAAAAAGGTTGAATTTTGTTTAAAAGTCCTTTTCACTCAAATTTCCTTCTGGGCAAACAAACAACTGGTTTTTTTAAATGGCAGAAAAAGCGGGCAAAAAACCAGTGTCTAATGTTTGGGTCTTGTGTGTAGGGGGAAGCTAGCCCGTTTTTACGTGGGGTTTCCGGCCACCAATAACTCCTAATTTGGTCTTCTAAAATATAATAAATTTTTATACAGCCCCCAACTGATAAATTGCCCTATTGGATAAAAAATTACCCCCTGACCACACTGAAAAAAAAAGAAACAAATTTTTTTTTGAAAAAAAGAAAACCCTGTGGGAAAATTTTTTCCGGGGTTTTGGGGGGTTTAAACGGGCCCGGATGGGCCCAAAACTAGGCACTTTTAAATGAAACACAATGTGCAAGTATTTTTTACGGGTATCCCCCTTTTTTTTAAAAAACCTAAAATTTTCCAGCACGACATCGGGGTGGTGGTGTGGGGGAAGGAAAAAATTTGTTTGAAAAATTTTCCATTTTAAAAAAACCACGGGTTTTGTGTTTGCTTCTACTTTTGGTTTTTTTTTAAAACCCTTGTTTCGGGTTACATCCCCTCAAAACGGAGGGAATTTTTATTGCCCAACTGCAAACGAAATTTTTAAACCTAAAACCAGAGTTTAGGGAAAAGGGAGGGGGGGGCATTAAAAAATGCAGGGGAAGGGGGAGATGATCCCTACTTATACTGATAGAAATTTGGGTGTACCAGGGGTTTGGTTCCTGTTAAATTTAAAACCTACCCAATCGGGTTCTCCCAGGATTTGAATCTTTTTTATGCTGGGGGGTTTTTTTTACTTTTAAATAAAAATGTAGACAAAAAATTTCAACTAAAAACCCTTTTTTAAAAACGTCCAGGGGCTGGGAAAAAAAAAAAACAGAATAAGCTTCTCCCCCGCCATGAAAAATTGTCAGCTACCTCCCCGAGGTTTTCCCCAGCCCCCCGTATTGCTTTTGGGACATGTTTTTTGGGTGAAAAAGGGGTGTGTGGTTTTTCTTTTTTGGGAAAGATCGGGGTTTTTTTCCCCCTTTTATTCCCCCAAAAACCCCAAACCCCGGGCAGAGGGGCCCCTCCCCAAAGGGCCCCCCTTAAAGGGCCTTCGTTTCCCCTTAAAACGGGCAAAATAAAAGGGACCCTTCGGGAAATTTTGACCAAAAAAATGTGGGGATGGATTTGGGGGGGACTTTTTTTGGTAAATACAAACAATTGGTGCTTTCTTTTTTTAATTTTATGGGCTGTATTTGCCCCCCCATCTTGCCCTTATTGGTTGTTTTTTTGTATTCCATGTTTTTGGAGCATTTTGTTTAATAACAAAATTGCCACAGAAAATTTCAACCCATAAAAGCAAAAAATGTATGCCCTTTGCCCCGGGAAAATTACCTTCTGATGATTGAAGAAGGGAGGGGGGGGAGGGGGAAACTTTGGATTTTTTGTTTTTCAATTGGCATTTTTAAAAAAAGAATGGGGAACCAAGGTTTAAAAGGGGAAACCTTTCGGGGGGGAGTTTTTTGGGGGTTTTTTTGATTTCAATTTTTTAAACCCCCTGAAAAGGGGCCCCCTGAATGTAAAATAAATAGCTTAAAGTGAATAAACAGGGGGGAAAATGTTGGATTAAATTGTACAAGTTTTTTATTTTTAAATTCATTTTAATTTTTTTTAATCATTTATTATGCTTACACACAACCCATATTTTTGCTAACACATTTTGTTATCCTTATACTTCATTTTTAAACCACTTTTGCATTTTCCCGGGAAAATTTGTATTCACAAAGTGTTGAAATGTTTCCCTTGCGGGTCTTTCAAAAGGGTTGTTATTAGGGGTTTTGCAGTTTCCCATGCGGGGTTTTGCTAAAGGTTGCGGGAAAAAAAGGGGGGGGGGGGGGGGGGTTGGGGGGAAAAAACAGGGGGGTAAATGCACTCCCTAAAAACCGGGAGAAAGGAGGGGGGGGAAAAAGCCCTTATCTCATGATTTGTTTTTTAAACTTCGGGGTTCCCCTTAGTTTTGGGGGGTTTTTCACCCCTTTTTCGGGTTTTCCCCGGACGGGGTTTAAACCCTTTTTCCCCCCCCCCCTTTTACCCAGTGGGAAACCCAAACATTGTCGCCGGGGGCTTTTCCCTTTAAATTTAAAAACCCCTTGGTTTAGAAGGGCGGAGATTTTTTTTTTTCAGAGGGGTTTGGAGAATTGTAAACGGGCCATCTTACCCACTCTCCTTGCAAGGGGAATCATACTAAAATTCTCTGTTTTTTTTTTCTTTGTAAAAGGTTATTTTGCTTTAAAATGTTTTTGGTTTTTTTTAAAACCCTAACAGTGCCCTGAATCAACAGCTGCTCTTTTTCAACTATTTTCTACAAACTTGTTAAAGCAGAAGCAGATTATACTACAATGAACAGAGACTCTTTAAAGCACAGCTCACCATCTGTCCTCATACTCTTTGTAAAACTAGAGGGTTAGAGAGCAGAAACACAGCAGGAATACTTTCATTTCTCCAATTGTTTGATGGGAGTGAAAAACAAAACAAAACAGTTCATGAAGCAAATAGTGATAAGATGTGGGAAATCACAGACAAAGATATGAATTCATTTCTTACTTTAGGGTAGAAGTCTGGAAACTTCTTTTCTATAAACATTTATCTCCATACAGAAATGGATTTTTTTTTATTACTTGCTTGAGAATAGAAACCCTCATTTTTTAAGTCACACACTTACATATAGGGATGCACGATATAATCACCCCCCTATCGGTATCGGCCTTAAAACTGAATATCGGACATCGGCCACCCCACCGATATTTAACCCGATATTTGATCAGCTTCTGAGTTTCTAAAGTCTAAAAAAACAATAAAAAATACTTCTTCTTCTTCCTCAAAAACGTCTTTTTTACAGACTTAAAAACTTCTAAAGACGAGGGAAAAAATATTGATCCATTAAAATATCCCAATATCTTCATATGCTGATATATTGCCATTTAAAAACACCATATCAATCTCTTTTAATAATGAAATATTGCTATATGTCATCGTTATGCTACGAAATCCCCCGAAAATTCACCAAATGTTGCCATATTTTTATATGTTGATATATTGACGCGGTATCGATCTATTTTACTAACAAAATCTCACAAGAATTTGTAAAATATCACGAGAGTTTGTAACAGAACGATGAAATTTCACCAGATTTTGAAAGTAAAATAGATCGATACCGCGTTTTTAAAAATCTATTTGATATCAGCATATGAAAATTATTTGAGTATATTATTTTTCAAAGTGTCAGAAATGGATAACAAAACTGCTATTTTCAATGACTACTTATTTTTGTCCAGCTTTAACATCGGTATCGATATCGGTTATCGGCTACATGAGTTTTAAAATATCGGCATATCGGATATCGGCCAAAATCCCAATATCGTGCATCCCTACTTACATACACACGATTCTAACCAATGGCATCAATTCCTTCATCCTCCAGGAACTGCATACTCTCGCCACATGAGGCCGGGCATTGTCGTGCACCAAGAGGAACCCAGGACTCACTGCACCAGCATAGGGTCTGACAATGGGTGCAAGGATTTCATCCCGATCCCTAATGGCAGTCAGGGTGGTGTTGTCTAGCCTGTATAGGTCTATGCGTCCATCCATGGATATGCCTCCCCAGACCATCACTGACCCCCCACCAAACCGCTCATGCTGAACGATGTTACAGGCAGCAGAACGTTCTCCACGGCTTCTCCAGACCCTTTCACGTCTGTCACATGTGCTCAGGGTCAACCTGCTCTCATCTCTGAAAAGCACAGGGCGCCAGTGGCCGACTTGCCAATTCTGGTGTTCCGTGGCAAATGCCAATGGAGCTCCATGGTGCCGGACAGTGAGCACAGGGCCCACTAGAGGCGTCTGGCCCTCAGGCCATCCTCGTGGAGACTGTTCCTGATTGTTTGGTCAGAGACATTCACACCAGTGGCCTGCTGGAGGTCATTTTGTAGGGCTCTGGCAGTGCTCCTCCTGCTCCTCCTTGCACAAAGGAGCAGATAGCGGTCCTGCTGATGGGTTGTAGACCTTCTACGGCCCTGTCCAGCTCTCCTGGAGGAACTGCCTGTCTCCTGGAATCTCCTCCATGCTCTTGAGTTTGTGCTGGGAGACGCAGCAATTCTTCTGGCAATGGCACGTATTGATGCGCCATCCTGGAGGACTTGGACTGCCTGTGCAACCTCTGTAGGGTACAAGTAGCGCCTCATGCTAACAGTAGTGACAGTGACCCTAGCCAAATGCTAAACTGGTGAAAAAGAGTCAGAAAAGATGAGGAGGGGAAAAAATATCAGTGGCCTCCACCTGTAAAACCATTCCTGTTTGGATGGTCGTCTGGTTGTTGCCACTCTAGTTCACCTGTTGGTAATTTCATTAACACCAAAGCAGCTGAAGCTGATAAACAACCCCCCCCCCCCCCCCCCCCCCCCCCCCTGCTACTGACCTGACCAAATCAATATCCCACAAGTTTAATTAACTTGATGCTTTACTCTGATTACAAAGTGTTCCTTTCATTTTTTTTTTGAGTAGTGTATATATAAATATATATATGTACACATACATATCTACTGATATGAAGGACCACGCCTCTCTTACCGTATCGGCTGTTGAACAGGATTTGAACGCACTCTCTCAGCGTATTGATGTCTTCAGTCTCCCGTATAAAGGAGTCCCATTTTTCTGCAGGACAAGATAATCATAAAATGCAACATGGTGGTTATCTGATGGTTAGCTCACATTAACCCTTCTAAAGGGGTTTATCACCTCAGAGTGTCACAGAAATATCTGGAATTCCTTTTTTTTTTCTCCCTTAGAGTCAACTTGAAAAACCTGAGCAATCTACTTAAAGGATTACTGCTGACTGATTAGTAACTGAACGCAGGCTGGCGATGGTTAACTTAGCCATACATGCTAACTGTAATTGTGAGTCTCATTCCTCAAAAAAACAGACCTTAAAATTAAATATATGTCATAAAGCAGAAATCCATTTGGAAACGTGTGGGATGAGTGATTGGTGAGGCAAAGCAATTGCTGATTTATTAAGACCGACCTGATTTTTCATGCACGATAGAGAAGAGCAGTCGTTTAGAGATGTGGACGCCAGGCGGACTCTGACCCTGATCAGCAGGAAGTCTTGTTAGATCATCTGAAAGTAGAAGAGCAACATCTTCATCATTCCAGCCCTCATTTCCTTCATCAACTTCATTAGAGCTCTAAAAGTTAAACTCTCTAACGGAGTTAAAGCGGATTTATTGGTTGTTGAACGTAGATTTTAAACATTTTTGTGCTAAAAGTCAAGAAAACCCAACTAAAAAAGCAAAATGTTTTAATCAGATACACTGACCTAGCCATCAGTTCATAACCACCCTCCATACTGCTCAGTTTAAAGCAGAAACTAACCCGTGCTGGCTCCGTCCTTCCCAGAGGAACCCCTGTCCGTCCAGCTGGCCAGCCTGTCCTTGCCCAGACTGAGGAGGGTTGCAGGTTTGAAGTCTAGCTTGCTGTCAGGGTGGGGCTTGGAGGACATGGGCATCCCATACAAGAAGTTTGACAGAACCGAGTTGCTGGAGGTGGCTGGGTTTGGTGAGGTAACAGCCTGGCAGGTCGTCTTTCCAGCAATATGGCTGCTCTGTGTTCCCACGGCGACGGAGGGGTTGCTACTCACCTCGGCGCTTGGCTTGGCTTCTCTGGACAAATCTTCAGCTTGCCTTTGGAAAAGAAAACAAAAATCCAAACCAGTAATTTCAGAGGGTTTAAAGCTGGATGAAGATCTGAAACAATGTAAGCATCTGTAGAAAGTGTGAAAGCTGCTCTGTTCAGGTGAGAGCAAAGCTAATATTTAAACCAACGTCTTTGGTGGAAAACAATCCGGTGTGTCAGAGTGGCCTAGTTAAAGTCCAGACCTAATTAAAGATGTAAAAACACTTTGATGCTCCACCTTCCAAACGGATGAAGCTGGAACTATTAGAAGTGAAATGAAAGAGGAAAGTGTTACCACACTGCAAAAACAATCCAGAAATAAGTAAAAAATGGCTTAAATTAAGTATATTTAGCCTTAATTTGAGCAGGTAAATAAGATGATTTGCCAATGGAATGAGTATTTTCACTCTTAAAATAAGATAGTTAGATAATATTTACTTGAAATAAGACGATAAAATAGTTTTTTCTTATTTTAAAAGGAAATTGTCTTGTTCCATTGGCAAAGTGTCTTACTTATCTCCTCAAATCAAGGAAAAACACACTTATTTTAAGAAAAAATAACTTATTGAGATTTATATTTTTTGCAGTGCACATTTGTTTAAGAATTTTATATATACCGTAAATTCTCCAATATTGGCCTGTATTCCAATAGCGGCCGGGACTCTAACATTGGCCGGTCTCGCTGTCAGAGGAGGTAAATAATGGCCGGTCTCTAATACAGGCCGGGGCTATAAACGTTTTTTCTGTGCATACCTCAACATTATACTTGTGGTAGTAAGTAACATACAAGTACCACAGCCATGGGCGTAGGTTTGCATAGGGACCATAGGGACATGTCCCTACCAAAATTTTGAACCGACCTAATTGTCCCGACCAATAATTGGATGTGAGCAACATGTTTATAATTTACAGCAGTAGTTGTTGCAGCAGTGGCTTCTTTTCCTCTCGCAGCTCCTCTGCCTGCTCTCTCCTGTCCCTTTCATGTAGCAGCGCGTGGAACTGTGCTGCGCTGTTTAACTCAACTCTCATTGGTTGTTCTGCCTTAGGTTCCGCCTTCTCTCTCTCTGATTGGCTGTTTTCTTGTCTGCGTGTGCTTGGAGCACAAAATTGAAAATTGATTCACACTAGAATGCTGCGGTTACAACAATTAATATTAGGCTACAAAACTAGTCCCAATTAAAAAAAAATGAATATCATGTACACTAAAAAACAAAAACCTTTTTTTTCTTTTATAAAGCGAAATATTCTGAGTCAGCCAGGAGTTCTGAAGACACAAAATGGGCAAATAAAGGCAGTAAGCCATCAACATTTCTAATTCTTATCCACAGCCAACTAAAAAAGAAAAAGTGAGTGTTTCCTTTTTACCAATATTTAGTTGCTATTACTGGTTTAATTTTTTATGACTCTTTGAGAAAGCTCAGGTATAATTATTAGCAGGTGTAATTTCTCTTATAGAGTACAACAACAAGAAATGGTGCCTAAACATCTGCTGTTTTTCGTTTAAAAAGCATAATTAGGGTTCCACATAATAATAGTTCTATTTTATTGACTATTTATACTTCTAGAAATAGGATAAAGACAAGAACAAACAAAGGAAGAATATAAACATTGATTTTATCTTACATAGATTTCCACACAGTCTATAAGTAAATTAGTACAAACATTAATGTCTGGTAAAAATGCTGGAATCTGGCTGTTTATTTTGGATAATGTTAAATTACAGATAAGATAGTGTTATATTGTCTTTTATAATTGTTAAAAATTATTTTATATTTGAATACACTTAGGCTCATTCTTAGCGTTGTGTTTGTAGACGATGCCACTAAAAAAGAAAATAGACATACAGTAAGGAGCTATTTAACCAGTCAGACAGTAAGCAATATAGGACAATGATAAAAGGTTGTGTTTCATTTAATGCTTTACTATTAAAAATGCACTTATACATTATATGATTATAGGAAACACAGATATCCAGTAATAATGATGCAGGGCAGCTTGTACAGTAGGTGAAGCAGCTGCCCTTCAGTGCTTTAGGTGATGTCTAAATAAACCAGGTGAAACTAAAATATTTCCACATGGATGGAGAATATTGACAGACAAAACATTTTTATTTAATCTTATATATTACAATTTTGGTATAATTACTGATCTAAGTGGATTGCTCTATAGGGGAAAGGGACATTTATTTTACATTTATATTATGTTTAATATTCTCCATTCTCCAGTTAATGATTAATCACATACTAAATTAGTTGACGATTATTGAAATAATCAATTAATACGATTAATTTTTTCAGCCCTGGATAAAATAGATGAAATGGGCTATACAGAGTAACTACAGCCCAGATGTTCAACTTTTATAGTGAAGTTAATATTTTAATGAATGTATTATTTTGCTTGATACAGAGAGAGCATAGTAGGTACAAATATAAGAGTGGGGTTTAACTCTGCACTATTCTATATCTTCAAAAGAATGTACTGTATTTACCTTCTCTATTAGTCATGCAAATTAAACCATTTTCAAAGTGGAAAACAGTCCTAATTCCACATTCATCAGAGCCTGTGATACTTCAAACATTGATAAACAGCATCTAATGAGTGTAGTGCTTATAAAATTTTTATTAATGTAGCAAAATGATGCTTTTCTCTTTTAACAATGAATTCGTCTTATCAGCACGGATGCTCACATCGAGCATAAAAAAGGGCACGCATACTGCAGCACCAATGACACCAGACCAATAGTGTCCCTACCAAAGTTCAAATCAAACCTACGCCCTTGACCACAGCCCTGCGCAGCTGGACGACAGGCCCTGACTGCTGCCCGTCTGCGCGAGGAAGAGAACAGACACGCAGCAGAACAGGAGGAGCGCGAGTGATGAGGAGATTAAAGGGAGAGATGAAGAGGAGGAGAAAAACCGAGGAGGAGAATTAAACAGAATTGGAGGATTTTTTTTTTTTTTTTTTACTTCAAACCAAGCGAGACATGGTAACTGTACTTTTTCAATAAATGACCCTAGTGTTTTATAGGTTCAAATGGACACAAAATCTCATTTTTATTCATTCCACTGGTAGTCTGTTTTGCTCAAATAGCAATAGAGGCCTGTCTCTAATACTGGCCTCTATCCAATAAAGGCCTGGACCGCGATGCACTTGAGTGAAATAAAGGCCCGGGCCTATATTAGAGAATTTACGCTAATTTAAATGTATAATTTTAATGCCTCGGTTCGGTTCGCGTGTGTTGCGTTCGGTTCATGCGCTGCTCCTTTTTCTCATAGGTGAAGCGTTTACACTCCAGAGCAGAAGGTGGCGGTACTGCGACCAAAGCCAACCACCAGTAGTAAACAAGAAGAAGAAGAAGAAGCGAAGCAGCGTAGCCGGGTGTAGCAGAAAGAAATCAGTTGTTGTGGAGAATTGTGTGGGTATGGCGAGTGGGAAAGAACAGGAGTTGGAAGACGCGCCAGCAGCACTTTATAGGTCTGCTGTATGGGACCACTTTGCATTTAGAGTGACCTACGATGACGGCGGAAAGAAAGCTGTGGATAAAAGTGCAACAGTGTGCAAGCATTGTGCAACACGTGTTGTTTATGCTAACAGCAACACGACCAACATGTCATGCTAACCCCGAAATCCCTCATACTCCGTCAGCGCTCCGCTCCAGACCGGCTGCTCAAAGCAAAGCCTACAGCCCCCATTGTGGCATCGTCTGCTCCCCCTGATCTGTCTGATCCAGGGTTTGCGCGAATCACGTAAAATAATTACAATCCATTATTTTGGGGGGGATTTTTTTCATTAATTTCATAATTTTTTATGGAATTTCGGTGTAACAATCAACATGTATCGAATCGAACCGAAAACCGTGACCAGAAACCGTGAATCGAACCGAACCGTGGATTTTGTGAACCGTTCCACCCCTAATATATATATATATATATATATATATATATATATATATATATATATATATATATATATATATGTATATATATATGTGGCAAAATCCTTGGTCATCTTTCCCATTGACAGGGAGAAATGGTGCAAGAACCGTCTTTTTCCAGGACCTAGTTTAGCTCCAAGGCTAGGCTAACTGCATGCAGCGAGGCTAAGGCTTTATTCTACTTTCCCTGCTTCCATTTTCTATCCAGTTTATTTCTATAGCTCCAATTCACATCATGTCATCTCAGGTCACTTTCCAGTTCACCAGATCATCCAGTCAGATTGATTCAAAGTTTTCTACCTAAGGAAAACCAGCTGATTGCATCGACTCATTGACTGTTCAGCAATCCCTCACACTAAGCATGCTTGTAGCGACAGTGGAGAGGAAAAACTCCCTTTGAACAGGAAGAAACCTCCAGCAGAACCAGGCTCAGTGTGAGCGGCCATCTGCTGAGGCCCACTGGGGTTCAAGGAGACAGAAGCAGACATAGAAAAGGAAGCATAGATACAAAAGGCAACCAGCTCCACAGGCGGCCCCGTCCAGGAAACACACAGCCAGGCAGACGAGCTCCGAGCCAGCTCCCATGTCAGAGGATGAAGAGAGCACATCCAGTTAGTCACAGTCAGAGAAACAGGACTACACTGGAAAACAGGCCAAGCTCCAACATCTAGAAACAAAGGTGTTGATGGCAGCAGCACAGCTGATATTTCTCTCCAGGATGGAGTCACAGCCAAACAGGAACAGACCAGATGAAGCTACCAATATTTCCTGACGTAATTCCAACCGTCAAGATCCGATCCAGCATGGATAAAGACAGCTAGCGCTGATTTAAAGCACTTTACACTGCAAAAAATGGAAGTCTAAATAAGTCATTTTTTCTTAATTTGAGGAGGAAAGCGGGACACTTTGCCAATGGAATAAGACAATTTACATTGAAAATAAGAAATAACACTTGCATTGTCTTATTTCAAGTGCATATTATTGAATTATCTTATTTTAAGAGTTAAAATACGCATTTCATTGGCAAATCATCTTATTAACCTTCATAAATTAAGGGTAAGTACACTTAATTTAAGAAATGTTTTACTTATTTCTAGATCGTTTTTGCAGTGTATAGAAAAGGCAAAGAAGAATGAACAACCTGGGATTCACATGGAAAATAATAGAACATAGTCTACTTTTTCTAGATCTGCATAGTTGCTCTAAAATAAACACATTCTCAGAAAATAAATGGTTTTTATTTATTAAAAAAATCCCAAGCTGAATAATGGTTTGTCTATTAATAAACTGGTTTATTATTTTTTCAGGTTTGTGACACAATATCGGAGCAGATTTACCTTCACAGCCTCAGAAGGGAAAGACTTATTTACAGAAAATAAACCTGTACATGAAATGAAATGTTTTTTTGTTTGCATTCATATAAATATACTGCTGTGATAACTTAGTTTACGTTTGATTTGTTTTTGGTATATGTCTATTTTGAATTTATAGAAAACTCCACCAGCCGCCACTGCTTCCAATCTAAAGTTAAACGCTCCTTTGTGTTGATCATGACATAATTTGAGGTCTGTTGCTGTGATCTGTCAGAATGAAAGTAATCGATGTGTATAAATACTCCAGCTAGACGCTGTATCCCATGATGACCTCGCTTAACCTCAAAGATCAAACACTTAGAGTAATTTCTGCTGCTATGACACATCCTGGACCAGGATTTGTTAAATCCTCTTTCCCAGTTGTTAAACTACACCCACTACAGTCCGTAATCCTTCAAATTCACTGATCTATTTTTCAAACTTCTGACACTTTAAGGGCTGTTTGACTGTTATTTCTATTTCCTAAAAGCATCCTCTTACAATGAAAAGAATCATATTAATGCCATTCTTCTTAGCTGCATTCTTAAGCACCATTAAATATCACTAAATGTCTTTTAGAGACACTAAAAAGGTACTGGGGGTTGGATATTTCCCGAATCGACTCTAAATCCCGTCCATGAAGGATGAACACCCTGCAGCCTGTCTGCCAGAGCAGCTATCTGCTCGCAGCGACACACAATCATGCATTTCTGCATCCCATTAGAGACTAAAATGAGTAATCTGATGTGAAACAGCTGCTTTCCTCATGTGATACAAGCTTTTAAACAACAGTGTGTTCCTGACGACAGCTGGCTCTGCCTGATAGAGGGTTTTACTCCACAGGCTCACCTCTTTACTGTGAAGTGGATGCGGTGGCTGTGCTCCAGGATCTTCATCAGGGCCTTAGTGTCATACTCTGATGGCTTCTTCAGGGTGATTCCCTCAGGGAAACCGTGGGCCACAACACACCCGGGGTCCTTCTGGATCCACTCGTAAGGCACAGGGACCAGGCTGCTTTTACCCAAAGCCTCACCTGTGGAGCAGGAGACGGCGTGAGCTTCTGGGTCAAAGTCTGAGATTAAAATCCTGCTCTGAAAGCAAAGAAAAGTCTTACTATAGAGCACTGTGAAGACTTCCTCCACCATCTTCCTCAGAACAAAGATGTTGGACTGCGGGTCTGATGGCGCTCGTTGCTTCCCATGCTCTCCGTCTTTACTCAGTTTGCTAGGATCCCCCTCCTGGTCTTTGGTAAGGGCGCCGACTGCAGTCAGACTCTGTAGACACGGCGTTCCTGAGGCCAAGGAAAAGTCATTTATCTAAGGCGCACAAAAACACCTCTAACAATAAATCTTCATATAATCAATAAATCTTAAATCTAAGAACTGGATGTGAGCATTTTATTAACTGCTGATTTTCGTACATCCTGATTAGGACTGAACGATTTCACCAAGAATTTTAATGCCATCAATAAGCACCCATGACTCTCATATATATATATCAGGGCTCGATGTTAACCATCGCCCGATCGCCCGGGTCAAGTAGTTTTTATTGTTGGGAGAGTACAAATTTCATTGCATTTGTCACTCAAAATTACTTTAAAATCACCGACATTCAATGAAACCGATCCAGAAGCGTTGCCGGTGCCATTTTTGTTGTTTTGTAGACATTCTCGCGTGATTTGAAAAAGCTGCGTGATTTTCCGCCAGATGGCATGATTTTTGTCCGGGAATTGGTGTGAATCATATATATATATAGATATCTATCTATATATCTGATATATATATATCAAAATCCTGATATATATATAGATATCTATATATATATATATATATATATACATATAGGGATGCGTGATATTGGGATTTTGGCCGATATCTGATATTACAAATTCTTGTGAGATTTTGTTAGTAAAATAGATCGATACCGCGTCAATATATCAACATATAAAAATATGGCAACATTTGGTGAATTTTCGGGGGATTTCGTAGCATAACGATGACATATAGCAATATTTCATTAGTAAAAGAGATTGATATGGTGTTTTTAAATGGCAATATATCAGCATATGAAGATATTGGGATATTTTAATGGATCAATATTTTTTCCCTCGTCTTTAGAAGTTTTTAAGTCTGTAAAAAAGAAGTTTTTGAGGAAGAAGAAGAAGAAGTATTTTTATTTATTTTTTTAGACTCTAGAAACTCAGAAGCTGATCAAATATCGGGTTAAATATCGGTGGGGTGGCCGATGTCCGATATTCAGTTTTAAGGCCGATACCGATAGGGGGCCGATTATATCGTGCATCCCTACATACATATATATGTATGTATGAGTGTATTTGTGTGTATTTTGGGACAATAAAGGGATTTTTCTATTGTTGATTAGGATTTTATTCTATTCTGAATTAGGATTCATTTTCTTGACCAACAAACTGTAAACATCCGACACCCAAATATTTGAAAGCTGTTTCATTTTTAGCTCTTATATGTGGTGCTTTGTTGATTCTCTTTGGTTAATAAATCTTTAGTTAGTAGAATTTTATATATAAAAAAAAGTTTATCTGGATTTTCTTAGAGGTTAGTTCAATAAATTAATACATCTGAATGCAGACAAATATCCAGAAATCCTGATTCTTTTTTTAAAGGTGGAGCTGAGATTATCAAATGAAAAGGTCAAAAGTTCATTCTTTCGTATTTGTTAAGGTTTTAGACTAATCAGTTAATGAACAAAAGTATTTTTTATCATTAATGCTGCATTAATAATCCAGATAGAGGGTTAAAATAAACCCACAAATGCAGCTTCTAATTGGTTTGTCTAGATGGGATAAAAAGAGAATTTTTATAGGATTCATCAAGTCTTCTTAAAGTGATGCATAACAATAAACTGTTTTTTGTTGTTTTTTTTGCATAAAGTATTTATTGCAGAAACTTGGTGCCGTTTTAAGGAGATAAAAATCTGATTCCTTTAGTCTTTTTTTTATTTGAT
The DNA here is from genome assembly GCF_016077235.1 of Cyprinodon tularosa. Lineage (NCBI taxonomy): Eukaryota > Metazoa > Chordata > Actinopteri > Cyprinodontiformes > Cyprinodontidae > Cyprinodon > Cyprinodon tularosa. The sequence goes on along the minus strand of NW_024039250.1, from coordinate 499,166 downwards.
CATATTAAAGTAATCTAACCCTGAGCTAAACTGCAAACAGCTGCGGTTAGCAAAGCCTTTGGCTGAATCCACATTCCTGGAACCACGAAAAACATCAAATCCCACAGAAACTGTGCAACAACCACACAGCTGTGGAGAAGAGAACAAGTCTATTAAAGTCAGCAGAAAAAAAAACGATGCTCAGACGGAAACTCACGGCAAAACTTGTAGAAGTCCGTTTGGATTTCCCTCCTGGAGTTGAGGAACACTCTGCCCTTTTCGGTTCCCACTGCGATCACGCTGTCCTCGTGCACGGTGACGCACGCCACCTCCGCATTGAGTTTAGACATGGCCATGCACTGCAGCGCAAGGAGAGGCAGTTTTCAGTTACACTTCATTTCCTCCATTTTCACCTCCAATCAGCCAGATTTCATAGCATTAGAAAGCCTGCCACCTATTACCTTAATGTTACTAGATAGCAGAAATCTGGTTTATTTGGAGGCAGAAAACAAAGGAAGCGGGGCAGACTGGAGACTTTTGAACAGATAAAACAGGATAAAACCTGCTCTGATGTCTGATGTCTGTGTGACAGGGCGAAGCAGAGAGCGGCTGACGTACCACTGAGTCGAGGGCAGACACCAGGCTGGTGAGGATCTCCTGTCTGGCAGACACCAGCTGGACCTGTGGCTCGCTGCGGGAGCTGCTCCTCAGGCCATCACACGCCAACTTCCTCATCTGAGCCATACCTTTATAAAAGACCAAGAGTGGAGATGGTAAAGGAAAGCAGACACTGGCCGTTACTCAGTTCACAAGAACACGAGTACGGACTCGTGTCCTTGAGGAGTCTGTTCTTGAGAAGAACCCAGGAAAGTCTGGACTCTGGGAGAACGGGAGCATGGAGCATAGATCTGGGTCAATTAGAACAGAAGCGTACTGATGACATCACCACATCCAAAGCTCGTCTGGGGCTGCATTTCACCTCCTGTTATTAATAGTCTCTTGATAATAATAAATTCTGACTTTTTTCATTTATTGGGGCAATAAGAATGAAAACAGTCAGATAAACACAAATCAAATGAACATTTTGCCAAATAAAACAATCAAATCACCATCAGAGCCAGCGGTCCTTCATACACGGCTATGCAGAGAGAGGGCTGCTGCAGACGGCCTAACGTTAGCCCTGGCTGCTGCAGACGGGCTAACGTTAGCCCTGGCCGCTGCAGACGGCCTAATGTTAGCCCTGGCCGCTGCAGACGGGCTAACGTTAGCCCTGGCTGCTGCAGACGGGCTAAAGTTATCCCTGGCTGCTGTAGACGTGCTAACGTTAGCCCTGGCTGCTGCAGACCGCCTAACGTTAGCCCTGGCCGCTGCAGACGGGCTAACGTTAGCCCTGGCTGCTGCAGACGGGCTAAAGTTTTCCCTGGCTGCTGTAGACGTGCTAACGTTAGCCCTGGCCCCTGCAGACGGGCTAACGTTAGCCCTGGCCGCTGCAGACGGGCTAACGTTAGCCCTGGCTGCTGCAGACGGCCTAACGTTAGCCCTGGCTGCTGCACACGGGCTAACGTTAGCCCTGGCTGCTGCAGACGGCCTAACGTTAGCCCTGGCTGCTGCACACGGGCTAACGTTAGCCCTGGCTGCTGCAGACGGCCTAACGTTAGCCCTGGCTGCTGCAGACGTGCTAAAGTTAACCCTGGCTGCTGCAGACGGCCTAACATTAGCCCTGGCTGCTGCACACGGGCTAACGTTAGCCCTGGCTGCTGTAGACGTGCTAACGTTAGCCCTGGCTGCTGCAGACGTGCTAAAGTTAACCCTGGCTGCTGCAGACGGGCTAACGTTAGCCCTGTCTGCTGCAGATGTGGTAACGTTAGCCCTGTCTGCTGCAGATGTGCTAACGTTAGCCCTGGCTGCTGCAGACGGGCTAATGTTAGCCCTGGCAGTTGCAGACGGGCTAACGTTAGCCCTGGCAGTTGCGGACGGGCTAACGTTAGCCCTGGCTGCCGTTACCCTCTGAGGTCCTTTGGTTTCCACGGTCCTCTCAAATTTGGAAATTATTTGAAAAATTACGCATTAAATCAGTAAATGTTCCATATAGTGACGCTTAAAGTATAATATTCTCGCCTCTAATGATCTTAAAACGTACTTTATTGAACAACGGCAACAGAAAAGAGAACTTTTAACTTAATACTCTGAGCTCTGTGAGCGCTGACCTGGAAGCTGCTGCTGCCGCAGTGCATGCTGGGACAGCTGTCAGTCTGGAGAATGGATAAGCCTGCTCTGATGCATGCTGGGTAAAGAGGGAGGGGCTAGAACAACATCAGGGGGCTTTGTCCGTTCTCGGTATGCTGTTCTTGTGAATTGGAACAGTGCTAGGGCTGAGGCTGATGACGTTTCACGAACACACCAGAAAGCACAAGTACACATAAAGGGCCACTGTCACGGCTGCGTTCATGATTAGAGATAGATGGATGTAAAGATGCAGCCTTAAGGGGGATCAGAAACACGTTTTTCAAAGCTACATGTTCGCATGAACTTTTTCTTCCAGACAAACTATTGTTAGAAAGCCTTAAGGCCCGGCCTGCTGCCTCCTTTACTTCATACGCCGGAACGCAGCGCCGCCGCCACCGCCGCCGCCGTCTCCTTTCTAATGCCTGTAAACCCTGTTAGGTCTAACTTCTCACATTTCATCTTTACGACTTCACCGCATTGCTCTCGTCTAAGCCCACCCTCTAGGGAGCATGATGGCAAAAGTAAAAGAATAAAAAAAGATCACGGTAATCCATCCATCCATCTATCTGACAGACGCTTGTATCCCTGGAGTCGTATTTCTGGAATATATCTAAAAGGCAAATCCATCAAAAAGCTGCCATTGTCAGTTAAAGATGATAAGAGCGCTCAGAGGATGTCATATGATACCCTTTGCACTGGATTCTCTCTCCTTGACAGATGGTGCAGGAAGAAATATTGACTTAGGATGGACAAGACGACTCTTTCAAGTTTCTGTTTGAAGTTCAGCCGCGGTTAAGACGAGGCAGGAACATCACTTCATTAAAAACATTCAAGCTGAACCATGCAAATAAAAGGGAAGGGGCAAACAGTCATGAAGCATTAAAAAAAACTGCTGGGCGCTGAAACCCGTCTCCCTGGAAACTAATCTCGGGGCATTTGAACAATGCAGCTCTGGCCTTTAATCTCTCCAGACACTGGGAACCATTATACTAGCCTCTGGCAAACCCCAACCTCTGACTCAATGGAGGCGAGGAGAGGAGGGTAGGCGTGGTGGGATTCGGCTGCACACCAGTCTGAGCGTGCCAAGTCCATCTAAATCTGCCTTCCCTCAGGCCACAGCAAACATTAGACCCCCTCCCTCCCACCAAAATTATAATGGCCTCAAAATAGATGGCCTGCTTTCTTTCTTTCATATTTAGAGAGGCAGAGGAAGCATCTAGGAGGAGAGCGGTGGAGATAGCCAGGCAGCAGCAGCTGGAACGCTTCAGGATGGGAGGACGATCGTGTTTTATTGGATCCAACCGAAGGTTTCTCACTGTCTTTGATCTCAGCAGCTCTGAAGGTGGCGGCCATGCAAATATCATTCACTAGCATTTATCTATAGAAGAAACATGGCTATCTGAGGAAAACCAAAAAAAGCAAGCAATCTATGTTCAGAAAGCCAAAAACAACCTTAAACAGAGACGGTGGGCTCAGGTTTCAGCTTTCAAAAACCTACAGGTGTGCAACCTAGGTTTTGTTGGGCTACTGTGTAAAACCTCAAACTAAACACTATTCCAGACATTTTAAATTGAAAACACTTCCTGGATGAACAGTGAAATGTCTTCTTCGTGCTAAAGTTAGCCGTCTGCAGTTGCCAGGGCTAACTTTAGCCCGTCTGCAGCGGCCAGGGCTAACGTTAACCCGTCTGCAGGGGCCAGGGCTAACGTTAGCCCGTCTGCAGCGGCCAGGGGTAAAGTTAGCCCGTCCGCAGCAGCCAGGGCTAAAGTTAGCCCATCTGCAGCGGCCAGGGCTAACGTTAGCCCATCTGCAGCGGCCAGGGCTAACGTTAGCCCGTCTGCAGCGGCCAGGGCTAAAGTTAGCCCGTCTGCAGCAGCCAGGGCTAAAGTTAGCCCATCTGCAGCGGCCAGGGCTAACGTTAGTCCATCTGCAGCGGCCAGGGCTAACGTTAGTCCATCTGCAGCAGACAGGGCTAAAGTTAGCCCATCTGCAGCGGCCAGGGCTAACGTTAACCCATTTGCAGCGGCCAGGGCTAACGTTAGCCCGTCTGCAGCGGCCAGGGCTAAAGTTAGCCCGTCTGCAGCAGCCAGGGCTAAAGTTAGCCCATCTGCAGCGGCCAGGGCTAACGTTAGCCCATCTGCAGCGGCCAGGGCTAACGTTAGCCCGTCTGCAGCGGCCAGGGCTAAAGTTAGCCCGTCTGCAGCAGCCAGGGCTAAAGTTAGCCCATCTGCAGCGGCCAGGGCTAACGTTAGCCCATCTGCAGCGGCCAGGGCTAACGTTAGCCCATCTGCAGCGGCCAGGGCTAACGTTAGCCTGTCTGCAGCGGCCAGGGCTAACGTTAGCCCGTCTGCAGCAGCCAGGGCTAAAGTTAGCCCATCTGCAGCGGCCAGGGCTAACGTTAGCCCATCTGCAGCGGCCAGGGCTAACGTTAGCCCGTCTGCAGCGGCCAGGGCTAAAGTTAGCCCGTCTGCAGCAGCCAGGGCTAAAGTTAGCCCGTCTGCAGCAGCCAGGGCTAAAGTTAGCCCATCTGCAGCAGCCAGGGCTAACGTTAGCCCATCTGCAGCGGCCAGGGCTAACGTTAGCCCGTCTGCAGCTGCCAGGGCTAACGTTAGTCCATCTGCAGCGGCCAGGGCTAACGTTAGCCCGTCTGCAGCTGCCAGGGCTAACGTTAGCCCCTTCTTCTTCTTCTTCCTCTCAGATGAAAACCCAGAAGCATGGTGGGGGGGAAGTGATTGAAATGGAGTTCTTCCTGTAAAACTGACAGACCGTTGTAAATGAGCAGACACGTCTCCCATCTGCTCATTTACATGCTGTTTTTCAGGTGAGAATATTCTTAAAATTTATGTTAACAAAGTACGTTTTCATTATTATCTATTTGGTACTGGTAAATGTGTGAAAGATAGTGGAGTTTTGTTGTGTTTCAGAGCCAGCAGCGGCTACAGGAAGTAGCCAACATGTCGTGTTGCGAGTTAGTTAGCGCACTGTAGCAGTGGATAACACTGGGTTACATAGGTGCAACAACTGAATTACTAACAGTCACCGCTTGTAAAGGAAGTTGGGATATATATATATATATATATATATATATATATATATATATATATATATATATATATATATATATATATATATATATATATATATATATATTAGTGCTGTCAAAATTATCGCGTTATTAATGCGTTAACGCGAGGCCATTTTAACGGCGATAATTTTTTTAACGTGAGATTAACGCTATGTGGTTTTATGGTACAATTTTTCCAAGTACATCCCGCTGCAGCCTGCGGGAAGGCGGGGCTATTTTCCCCCAGTCTATGCATTTCTCATAGGCTTCTAGAGCGGAGCTCCTCAAGGGAAAAAGACGCTCATACACTGGGTGACGCTAGTGCCTTTTCTTTAAGCCCCACCACCAACAAACAAGTTGAGTGTCTGGTAACTAGTAGCAACCTGAAATACGCTGAGAAAACTGATTACTGAGGTGAAATGGAATCTCGTAGCAGCCCTCTTGCCGTCTGTGTACGCCACAGGTCGGTATCGTGTGTGTGTGTGTGTGTGTCGGTGTGTGTGTGTGTGTGTGTGTGGGTGGGTGTGTCTGTGTGTGTGTGTTGTGTGTGTGTTCTCATTTTTGTTAAGAGGCTGAAAAGTAACTTTCTAGAGAGCATAGACTACCTTCATCTAGTGATGTCGGTCTATTGATTTTGATGTATTGATTGAAAATTGTTCATTATTACCTTGGTTAATTAACATCTAATGTTAACTGTACTACATTTTATAGCAGTAGGGTAAAATGCTTGTCTTTGTTCAAAAGACTGTATTAACTGTAAAGACTGTCTTTTACATCAGCCTGTTTTCAGGGCCTTTTTTTTGCCTACATATTTGTTATTTTTTGCTACATGCCTCCCCATCTTCTTGCCATATGTTTCTATGGCATAAATCAGTATCTGTGACCTGTTTTCATTTTAAAAAAAGAACATTGGCACAAACCTAGCCTGTATGTATTTTTTTGTATGTCATCGAGAGTATTTAAATGATTTTCAATCAGGAAAAAAATGTGCGATTAAAATGCGATTAATCGCGAGTTAACTCAGGCATTGATGCGATTAAAAAATTTAATCGATTGACAGCACTAATATATATATATATATATATATATATATATTCCATGGTATGAGAGTAATATACTGTTATCAGGCTCCATGGTTTATCCAGTGGGCCTCAGCAGATGGCCGCTCACACTGAGCCTGGTTCTGCTGGAGGTTTCTTCCTGTCCAAAGGGAGTTTTTCCTCTCCACTGTCGCTACAAGCATGCTTAGTGTGAGGGATTGCTGAAGAGTCAATGAGTCGATGCAATCAGCTGGTTTTCCTTAGATAGAAAACTTTGAATCAATCTGACTGGATGATCTGGTGAACTGGAAAGTGACCTGAGATGACATGATGTGAATTGGAGCTATAGAAATAAACTGAATAGAATTAGTGTTCTAAACACGGTGGTTGAAGGTTTAACTGTGATTTCATGCATTCACTGATCTAAAGTGATGTGAATTCTAAGGTAGTTTCGCCAGTTTACTATGACTGTAAGATACCTGCCCATGAAATATGTCACTGTGTGATTAAATATGCATATAAAGTGCAGTGAATTAAAGGTTCACGTTACCTGAGAGGATTGAGTCAAAGTATGATGGCATGGGATTATTTCTGGCTTAAGGAAAGCTTATGTTGATGTTTGTGCCTGTGATGGAATATTAATAAAATGTACAGTAAATAGCTGAACTATAAATGGGGCTGTATTGACAGTTAGATGAGCTGCTTTGTTCAATAGATAAGCTGAGAGTAATGGGAGTAACAGACCGCGTCTCCCGTGTTCTCATTTACACGCTGTTTTTAAGCTTCATCGGCGGCTGGAGCTTCGTGCAACGATTGAAAAAATCGTACAGTGTACGCCCGGCTTTAGAAATGTTTTGCATGAAACAATAAAGATGTGATATATGTCTGTTTAAAATGAGTAAAAAAAAACAGAACTGATCCAAACTGAAGGTCAGAAAGGGAGTGAGGAAAATGCCAGCGACTTCATAGATGCCCTGAAGGTCTCCGTCATTTAAGAGTTTGCTTTTAATTGTAATACTTAACCTTTCACACGGAGTTAGCAGGTTTACCTTCGACCAAAAACCCCATAAACTGAATCTGATCTAAACACATTTACTCTGCCAACACCAGGAACCCTGTCAGCCGAGTTAAATGGGACTATGGAGGATGTACAGAGCAGGCTGAGGTAAATCTGTCACTACCCCCCCCCCCCCCCCCCTTAAAAGGGAAAAACGGTTCATTTTCAAAGAGAGAAGGAAACAAAAACAGCTTTATCTTCATCCAGGTCTAGCAGCGTTCAGGCTAATAACCAGCTTTTCATGACTAACAGAATAATCCCTCAGCTTGTGCTAGTCTGACATCACAGGCTTTTGTCTTCTCTCATGACAAGATTTTTAATCTCAGTAAAGGAAAACCAAGGAAAAATACCTCACAGTCAAAACTTTTCATGAAAAAAACAAGCATTCATTTAAAGAGATTAAAAAATGGGAACCTTAAACACTACTATGACTAAAGTGAAAACATCAGTGATCATTTGCAGATTCCTGTTGGATAGAAGATAAGGTAAGGTTGTCTTTACTGATTAATAAGCAGTTATGCTTTATGTATAAAGTGCATAACCCCAAACATTTAACCTCAGATATTCTTATGTGCGTATAATTTTCCTTTTGTGTGGCAGAATAACACACTGCTCTGCAATAATTTGCCACAAATACTCCCAATAGCAGAGAATAAAACAAAGAAGGTGATGAGCTGTGCTCTGTGAGCTAAAAAGATCACCAAGTTCTCAGAAACTGATTGCTAAATAATCTGCACATCCTTTGGGGGCGACCTCCACTCCACAGGGGCAGCTTCTGGCCGGACAGGCAATCTATCAGAGTTGGTCCTCCGGTGGGTCCATTACCCTCCAAAGATACTGGAGGACCACATGAGAAAGAGCAAGAACGGGGTTCTGATCCAACAACACACCCTGCTTCATCTTAAAGGAAACATCTGGATCCATTCAGAATCCAAACTTCTGAAAGTTCTTTAAATCTGAAATGATTCCATCCCGTTCAATAAATGATCAGTGTTTTTAATTCAGAGTAATTTTCATGTGAATGTGTTTTACTGGAGGCATCCATGTTTGTCAAAGAACACTACTGCCACCTACTGGTTAGTGACATTGTCACGGTGCGGTATCGGCTGTTGATCAAGTCCCAGTGCTGTATCTGGTGTTTGTCACAACGCGCTATTATCCAAGTCATCTAGAAAACATTCTTCTTCCAAATGTTGGCTACATATTACGGGTTTTTTCTCTGGCCAGAAGTTCGATGGCAAATCCTCCCTCTTCAAGTTGGCGATCCAACGACCAACCCGTCCGTCGAGGATCAGGAATCAGAAAGGTGGAATAACTCTTTTTTTTCACTTTTACCCGATGTATTCCAGCATCCAGCTGCCATGCACGTGGGCATTGTCAGTTTCACTATAGCTCTGGTGAATTTCAATGGTGAAGTCCTCTGGAAATCTTCAATAATTGTTGTTGATTGCAGATGTGTCTAGTAGTTCCCATTGATTTAGCTTGTAAAGCGGGGAGAATGGCGCTAGGCTTACCACACCGTGACGTCACTGCTGGAAGATGGCAGGAGGGAGGGGCTACTAGATTTGGACAAAAATGGCCGCTCCCAGACTGGTCGCAAAAGTTTTTACTGATTAACTCTAAATTCATTAAATCACTGTGAACGTATTAGTTTAAGGTATAAATAATGATCCATTGATTATTCCTCCGGACGCTCAGGTATGATGCAAAGGACAGATGCATTATTTATTCCTATTTGTTGTTGATTGGATGTTCACCCCGGTGGAGGCTGTGGTACCTCCGCTGCAGGGGACAGAGATGGGGAGGAAAGGAAACAAGAAAGAATCCTTGGATCAATGAAGAAAAGGAAACGGAGAAGGGAAGGACACGACTAAGGAATGAGGGAACAATGGGATAACAGATATCCAGATTTCTTTCCATATCTTTTTTTTTTTTTCTTCAACCTGAAAAATCCATCAGTAGAAGTGATTCCACACATCTGGGCTCCATGCTTTTTTATTTCTATAGCTTTGCTGCTGCTTTGCAGCTTGAAGGCTGCAGGATCAAATCCCGACCTTCCTGTATGGAATTGCATGTGCACTTTATAGGACTATAAACTAGGGATGCACGATATTGGGATTTTGGCCGATATCCGATATGCCGATATTTTAAAACTCAAGTAGCCGATAACAAAAATAAGTAGTCATTGAAAATAGCAGTTTTGTTATCCATTTCTGACACTTTGAAAAATAATATACTCAAATATATTTTCATATGCTGATATCAAATAGATTTTTAAAAACGCGGTATCGATCTATTTTACTTTCAAAATCTTGTGAAATTTCATCGTTCTGTTACAAACTCTCGTGATATTTTGCAAATTCTTGTGATATTTTGTTAGTAAAATAGATCGATACCGCGTCAATATATCAACATATAAAAATATGGCAACATTTGGTGAATTTTCGGGGGATTTCGTAGCATAACGATGACATATAGCAATATTTCATTAGTAAAAGAGATTGATATGGTGTTTTTAAATGGCAATATATCAGCATATGAAGATATTGGGATATTTTAATGGATCAATATTTTTTCCCTCATCTTTAAAAGTTTTTAAGTCTGTAAAAAAGAAGTTTTTGAGTAAGAAGAAGTAGTTTTTTTTTGTTTTTAGACTTTAGAAACTCAGAAGCTGATCAAATATCGGGTTAAATATCGGTTGGGTGGCCGATGTCCGATATTCAGTTTTAAGGCCGATACCGATAGGGGGCCGATTATATCGTGCATCCCTACTATAAACACAAACATTAAGAGAATAAATTCATTGCCAATGTTTTATTCGCTTTAGAAGGGGCCGTCTCTAATCATGCTCAGAATCCTCATAAGTCAATATGAAAACATATGACGCTTTTTGTGTGTCACAGCAGTTGTTTAAGGCTCTGGCAGCAGAAGGAAGACATGCAAGTGAAGCAGCAGAGCTCATCTGACAGAAGCAGCAGGAGTTCAGGGAAATAAATAGTGATGTAATAGGTGGCCCGCAGTAAAGCTTTATGTCTATCAACCACCCGGCATGGTTTCTGGAGGAGCTGCTGGCTGGAAAAAGAATCATGGAGAAAAATGCTTTGAAAAGAAAATATATATATCAACGGGACTTTAGAGATGCATTAGATCTGAGCCTTTTTTTTTTATCAGAGTAGAAGAAAGAAAGAAGAAAGTCTGGTAATCTGTTGCTTCACCTGCTTGTGGGCAGCCGTAGTGAAAAAGCAGAATGTAAATGAAGCATTAAGCTCAGCTTTATGACAATAGAAATCCTACACTGGAATAAAGACAGGAGGAACTTTGCAATAAACACTCCGGATACGTCTGACGTCCCCCCAGGTCAAACCATTTTATGTTGGGTGGGGGGAGTTCTAATGGACCCTTATTCAAAGAAAACATATTACATATACCTAATACAGATATATTTATAATCCGTGTATCATTCGTTCTTTCTATTTTCAATTGTCAATCAAAAAACAAAAAATAAAAAATTGACTGGTTATTTTGTTTTTTGTTTTTTATGGTTAAACCAAAAACGAAAAAAGGATTTGTTTTTCATATATCAATTCTAAGCTCAGATCAAGAATACGAAATGGAAAAACGCAGAATTTGATTTTAATATTTAATCGGTACAGTTTACGTGACCCGGAAATAGCTCTTTGCGAGGCAGTGGGGTGATGAAGTGGCTACCATGGCGACGCTAGAACGCTGTTTGTTGTTGCTAGTTAAAAGTACAGTGCACAGAAAAGTTTCAAGAAAAAAGTTATACCTGGAAAATCCTGCTGATTTTCTCCGTTGTCATGTCCTCCTCCTTAAGAGTCACACGCTTGGATCCTCGAGCGTAACTGTCCATGGCTGATAGGTCCGACTGCCTTATCTGGTGCAGCTTGATCGAACGTGGTGGGGGTAAGCATAGATATCCATAATAAAGCCTTTATTATGGATATCTATGGGGGTAAGCCAATTGTTTTTTTTAGCTAAAGCTCCACCAAACTTCCGGGTCACGTAAACTGTACCGATTAAATATTAAAATCAAACTCTGCGTTGCTGTCCGTTTTTCCATTTCGTATTCTAGATCTGAGCTTAGAATTGATATATGAAAAACAAATCCTTTTTTCGTTTTTGGTTTAACCATAAAAAACAAAAAACAAAATAACCAGTCAATTTTTTATTTTTTGTTTTTTGATTGACAATTGAAAATAGAAAGAACGAATGATACACGGATTATTTATATATCCCAGTGGGCCTCAGCAGATGGCCGCTCACACTGAGCCTGGTTCTGCTGGAGGTTTCTTCCTGTTCAAAGGGAGTTTTCCTCTCCACTGTCGCTACAAGCATGCTCAGTGGGAGGGATTGCTGAAGAGTCAATGAGTCGATGCAATCAGCTGGTTTTCCTTAGATAGAAAACTTTGAATCAATCTGACTGGATGATCTGGTGAACTGGAAAGTGTTGTGAATTTGGCGCTATATAAATAAACTGAATTGAAGTGAATTGAATATATTTATATATTTAGTTACTGTAATATTTAATATGTCTATATATATTTCTATATATATTATTCGACCACCTTTCCATTAAAAACAATGGTTGTGGATGTACGGTATCCTGTGTGCGTGATCTCTGACGTGAATAAACCGCAGAAAAACACAGAAAAACACAGAATTGTGTTTTTGTTGGTGCAATGCCATAGCTATCAAGTTCTTTATCGATTTTTCGTTTTTATCGACAACAGATGGAAAAATGGCTAGTAATCAGCTCTGGAATTAAACTTGGGCGCCATTTTTGTTCTCAAACATTCATTCAAGGGGCGTGCTTTGGTGGCGCAGTGGTTAGTGCACACCACCCATGTACGGAGGCCTGAAGGGCAGATTAGACTTCTGCAACCACATCCATCAAATGTCGCTTGGTTCTGGGCGTGAACCGGTTTTGGTGGTATGCTACTGCACCATCGGTCTGGAATTTCTAGGGACGCACAGCAGTTTCATTCCTATTAGAGAACTTTGGCGGATGGTCACGAGAACTTCGGCGGTGCTAGCTGCTAGGAGTGTTTATCTTCCAAAACAACAATGGTGTGTCTGCAAGATATCATAGTCTTGGAGATAGACCTAGAGTTGCTAGACATTAAAGAGAAACAGGTTCTGTTAATGGAGTTGGCAAAAAGACCAATTCATCTTTCATCGTAGTTGTCTATTGTTCCTCGGTTTTTAAAAATGGCGCGCCAATCACAGCTGCTTTTTGTCCGCGCAATTCCGCTTGGGGTCTGCGTGGGTTTATGACTGTCCGACGCATAGTCAGGATTTTTTTGACATGCGTGACGACGGTTGCAGAACCTCTGCGCGGGGGGCGTGGTCACGCACAGAGACAGATTTGATGGTTGCGGAGGCTATGCATCACTTGTTTTTCCTAAAGACAACAGCACCATCAGAAGGTGCTACCAGGTTTTTAGCTCAAGCACTGGATGTGCTCTCTTCATCCTCTGACATGGGAGCTGGCTCGGAGCTCGTCTGCCTGGCTGTGTGTTTCCTGGACGGGGCCGCCTGTGGAGCTGGTTGACAGTTGCCTTTTGTATCTATGCTTCTTTTTCTATGTCTGCTTCTGTCTCCTTGAACCCCAGTGGGCCTCAGCAGATGGCCGCTCACACTGAGCCTGGTTCTGCTGGAGGTTTCTTCCTGTTCAAAGGGAGTTTTTCCTCTCCACTGTCGCTACAAGCATGCTTAGTGTGAGGGATTGCTGAAGAGTCAATGAGTCGATGCAATCAGCTGGTTTTCCTTAGATGGAAAACTTTGAATCAATCTGACTGGATGATCTGGTGACCAGTACAGACCCTTGAGATGACATGCAAATATATTATTTATGGGAAGATGTTAGATTTTAATCTTAGAGCTGTAAACTCAGTAAAGTTTTCCCAGCACCAGTGAGTGATGGCAGCTTTCTATAACAGATTAAAACAGTTAAACTCTTCTAACTTTAACCTTTCCTCTCGCTCAGCCCTCTGCAGCCAGCTGGCTTTGTTGTTAGCTGGTAACCTTCGTGTCAGAGTTAGCATTAGATCATGACAGGCTAATAAACCTTTAATAAACCCGCTATAGAACTTTAATGGCGCCGTTCAAATAAAATCCTCTGCTGTTAGAGTTTGAACTCTGTCGCAGTTATTCCTGTCGGCCTTTATCAGCCGTTTAAGGGTCAAATTAACGAAGCTAAGCTAACTAAGCAGCTAGCTTCCAGAGGTTAGCCTGCATGCTAGCGCGAGCCTTTCATCTCCTCCCCCAGAAATGAGTTTATAATCCGCACATTTCCACCGCTTTATCTAAACACAAAACAACCTACACTAAAAAAACTACACCGATATACCGGGATTAATTATGAAAGAGTGTTAAAATCTCACCTTAATTAGCGATTAAATAGCCTTGTTGCTGCTGTCAATCCCGGTTTATTCCCCGTTTTAATCCATCAGAAACAGCCGCAATTCCCATCCAGCAATGTCCGCTAAAACAGCGTAATCCGCATCCCTCCGCTAACAGGCCGGTGACTCCTGCAAACCGAGATGTTTTTATTCTGTTTTATTTTCTGGGTTTGTAGTTTATGCCCTTTCAGAGAGCAGGGTGTCCCTTTCCCCTTTTTCTTTGTTCTGTAATCCAGTAAAATTGAAACTCATTCGTCTCCTGCTAATCCCAGCCCAGCTCAACAGCAGCATCCATTGGCTGGGATTTACATACAGGATTAACGGGGCAGCCTCCCTGGACAAAAGGAAGGGGAAAAAAGGGAAATATTTACGGTCAATTTATGAAAGTGTTTATTTTAATGCAAGTGTTTAAATAATCCAATTAATTAACGCTTTCTGCTTTAACCCTTTATAGGGATCCCAGGGAAATCCTCCATATTTCCAGCTAATAGTGTTATTCTAATCCAGGACCAGACCTTATTACCTTTGTAAGATTAAAAAATATGGATATTTTGATGACAAAGATTAATATCAATGTAATAACACTGCAGAAACAATCTAGAAATAAGTAAACATTTCTTAAATTAAGTGTATTCACCCTTAATTTGAGCAGGTAAATTAGATAGTTTGCCAATGGAATGAGTATTTTTACTCTTAAAATAGGATAATTATATAATATGCACTTGAAATAATAATAATAATAATAATTCATTTAATTTATACTGCACTTTTCACCAAAAAGGCCTCAAAGTGCTACAAAAAAAGCATTTAAAAAAGCATTAAAAAAGAAATACATAAAAATAGAGAAAAAAAATAATAATAAAATAATAAAAGCTGTTTAAAAGAGAAAAAAGAAATATCTAAGGGGGACCAAACGTTTTGCTAAAAAGAAATGTTTTAAGGCCTTTTTTAAAACACTCAGTGGACTGAGGTGCCGTCAAGGTGACAGATGAAGACAATGCAGTTGTGTTTTTCCTATTTTAAGTGTAAATTGTCTTGTTCTATTGGCAAAATGTCTCTTTTATCTCCTCAATTCAAGAACAAATGCACCTATTTTAAGAAAAAATGACTTATCTATATTCAGATTTTTTGCAGTGAAGAAACATTAACTTGCCTGAATATTTTAAGAAAAATAACAAAAATGCTTCTAGAAGAAATTAATTGAGTGAAAGAAACACATTTTATTTGGTTCAATTAATCCTTGGATCAGGGGTCACTAATTAAAAATCAAAGGGGGCCTGAATAAAAAAAATCATCAACCAGTAAAGGAGACATTTTTCATTATAATCTGTTACTTTAAACAGAATTTAACACTGAAATAAAATGAGGTGTTTATGCATCCATGTTATACATTTAGTTTTTTAATTAAAATATATATATAAAAAATAGAACGTTTTTCCATTTCAATCTGAAAAACTCACAGAGAGAGAAAGATGCAATTAGAAGAGTTTTATTGATACAATAGTTTGAACGTTGGCGCTCAGGCCTCGGCAGGAAACATAAAGGCTGATTTATACTTTAATGCAGATAAACTGATGTATGAGAATAAGGATATTCCCCCCGGGCCTGAAACTGGTGGTGGAGTTTAGATAGATGAAGTTTGGTTAATCCATAGAGGCTGGTATACAGGGTGATGCTTGAGTTAGATGTCACTGAATGAACAAAGTTTGCATAAACTGTCCATGAACTGTCCATGAAGAGCAAGCATGAAGCGACTGTGGAGAGAAAAAACTCCCCTTTGGGAAGAAATCTCTGGCAGAACCAGGCTCAACATGGCCGGACCGTTTAAAGGAATAGTACACCCAAAACATGATTAGCCTTCATTTTCTACTCACCCCCATGCTGAACAACACTCTGGAGTACTTTTTTGATATCTCAAATGCATCTGGAGATCTGGGAGGCTTCTTGCTGTCTGCTGACATTCAAATAATGGAGGTCTATGGCGCCCGAGGCAGAAAGGTCCATAAAAGTCCACAAAAAACGTGTCAATATTCCTCCATACTGCTCGTCCAATGTATTCCAAGTGTCCTGAGTGGGTAGCGTCCATAATTTACTCGAAACGAAGTCATTTAGAATGTTTTTAGAGCATAAACAGTAGTGTATAGGATTTCCTGAAAGCGCGTTCACGAGTCTACGGAAACCGCGGCAGACCAAACCAGATGAAAGTGCGCATTCAGCTCGGCAAACAACTCATGCTCTTCCTCAACACTGAAGTCCTCAGACATTTTTCTTTCGTTGTTTCTTTCTTTGCACAGGTAAACAGCACATTTCTTCTTCTACGCTTGCATTATTGGCAGAGCAGACGCTGAATGCGCACTTTCATCTGGTTTGGTCTGCCGGCTTCCGTAGCGTCGTGAACGCGCATGTGCGCGCTTTCAGGAAGTCCTATACACTACTGTTTATGCTCTAAAAACATTCTAAATGACTTCGTTTCGAGTAAATTATGGACGCTACCCACTCAGGACACTTGGAATACATTGGACGAGCAGTATGGAGGAATATTGACACGTTTTTTGTGGACTTTTATGGACCTTTCTGCCTCGGGCGCCATAGACCTCCATTATTTGAATGTCAGCAGACAGCAAGAAGCCTCCCAGATCTCCAGATGCATTTGAGATATCAAAAAAGTACTCCAGAGTGTTGTTCAGCATGGGGGTGAGTAGAAAATGAAGGCTAATCATGTTTTGGGTGTACTATTCCTTTAAAGTGACGGGGAACTCCATGAAAGTCTGGAGGGAGTACACACTGGAGGTGAGGTTGAAGGAGCATCGAGGAGGAGTCGGATGAGCTCACTACGATGGTGGAGAAGGAGATGGAGGTGGGTTGTCTGAATCAAACTCCGACATAGCGACAGATCTTGCGCTTGTTGAAGAGCAGGCCGAGAGATGATTTGGAGTGGCTTTTAAGGAGAGTGCTGGAAGATGATTGGGCATCGAGGAAATGTAGCTTGAAGCGGATTGGCTGCATCGGAGGCGGATCAGCCTCAGATTGAATGGAAGTAATCAGAGTTTCTTCAGTTGAATTTCCGCCTTAGCTTAATTTTAAAAATCTAAAGTGTTTTTTAAGTAGAGAACAGTTTGGTATAAAGACAATTTCCTGATTCCCATATTTTATCAAACACCTGATCTGATGGAGTTTGACAGGCCTGTCCAGCCTGGGGCAAAGATTATTTTCATTTCTGCTCCCAAAATTAAATAATACATTTTTTTTAAATTTGTTTTTCTAAGATATATCAATCCTTGCCAAACAGGCTTTATATGTGCTATTAGTAGCAATTAAGTCATGTTTATTTATATAGCACCTTTCACAGACATAGAGGTCACAAAGTGCTTCACAACATTAAAATACAAATATAATATATATTTTACAGTCACAAAAGATACTTTCTTAAACAAATAGGTTTTCAGTTTACTCTTAAAAACATTATCAGAATCAAGAAAATGGTCTTTACAATGGTCTTTAAAAGCTTTGATTTATATTCTAATCCAACTAGAGGCATTTTCTTTCTGCTTTAAAATAATATTTTAAATTTTTAAATAATTGAAACATATTTCTGCTATATTAAAAAAGCAGATATTTAGATTTTATTATTGTTTTATTTCTTGGATCCTTAATTACCTGGATTTCTATTGTTAAGGTAATAAAATAATAATTTATGCTTATATGTTAATTACTGGCTGTTCAGTGATGCAGTTTATTAGCACCTGAATTCAATTCTATTCAGTTTATTTCTATAGCTCCAATTCCCATCATGTCATCTCAGGTCACTTTCCAGTTCACCAGATCATCCAGTCAGATTGATTCAAAGTTTTCTATCTAAGGAAAACCAGCTGATTGCATCGACTCATTGACTCTTCAGCAATCCCTCGCACTAAGCATGCTTGTAGCGACAGTGGAGAGGAAAAACTCCCTTTGAACAGGAAGAAACCTCCAGCAGAACCAGGCAGTGCCCCCTCAGTGGGAAGCACCAGAGGCGTAGCCAGAAGATTTTTTTAAGGGTGGCCAGGCAATGACCAGTGTATACTGAGGGCTGGCCAAAACTTGCTAATAAATAGACAAATATCTATAAACAATCATCTAGATAAAAGCTATATTGCATAAAATTCTTTCAGGTTTGAGTTCCGGAGCGGACATCTTTTCCATCATCATCACTTACCTACTTTTATCAATATCATTCTACATTAAATTGATATTTACAAGTACTAATATCTACATAAATTGATAATTTAGTAGGTTTTTGTTAAAATAGTTATTTACAGTATCTGTGATTTCACTGAAGACTCTAAGGTGACTTGCAGAGACGCATCATTTTCTCTTTACGGCATATAACACTGTAACTCTAGTTCTGAGAGAGCATGAATTCTGTACTAATCACCTCTAATGTTGGATATTGATGTAGATAATTAGCCACAGTGTTTTTGTTTTCAAGTAATTGTTAATATATATAAAATTAAAATGTTTTAAATATTATACTTGAGAGAAAGATGGTAGGGGTGGCCACAGGGGTGGCCAATGATTAGCTGCCCCCCATCATGCTCCGCCCCTGGGTAGCACTGCTGCCTTGCAGCCCAGAAGGTTCTGGGTTTGTTCCCGACCTGGGCTTTTTCTACATGGAGTTTGCATGTTCTCCCTGAGCATGCATGGGTTCTCTCTGGGTACTCCGGCTTCCTCCCACAGTCCTAAAACACGACTGTTAGGTTGATTGGCTTCTCTAAATCCTCCTTAGGTAAGAGTGTGAATGGTTGTTTGTCTCTGTGTTGCCCTGAGATGGACTGGAGACCTGTCCAGGTGAACCCCGCCTCTCACCCATAGACAGCTGGAGATAGACACCAGCACCCCTCGCCACCCCAGCAGGGGTAAGAGTGACGATAAATGGACGGATGGATATTTATGGCTCCTAGTGAGAAATATAGAATGCCCATTTACAAAGCATGAACCCCCACAGCATTTTATTCAAGGGGGGTTTTATTTCACACTTTCCCTTTTTATAAAATACATAAAAATGTTCAGCAGCATAACTTTTGATATTTTTTTGCTCATTTTTAGCAGTAGATATATTAGTCACTTTCTAGGGAAAGCCTGTAGTACTTTAATTTTATTAATTAATGACTGCAACCATATCCGTGTGCCAACAGATGTGTCACATTCTGGATAGAAATGTAAATTCTAAATTCAGAAAACACATATTTTCCTAAAAAAGAAGAGAAAATCCCTGTTTTGGAGATTTTCAGGACAGAGATGGTGGATCTGGAGTCAACAAGTCATCTTTAATTCATGTATTTGATTTGGCCAGCCACTGAAGCAGGTTAATCCATTCTGGTTTCACCTGCAGGTTGGACTCACCTGGTTCAGTGGATGAGCAGATCAAATACATGACAGAGAGATTACTTGTTGACTCCAGATCCACCATCTCTGCTTTCTTCCCTCAGCGTCTCCATATCGTTCATTCTAAATATTTGGTCAAGATTTTGCTGCTAATTTTGCACCAGCCCCCCTTACCACCCCAGCAGGGATAAAGGCTGACGATAAATGGATGGATGGAAAATAAAAACCTGCCTAGTTTTCCTTCATCCTGCGGATCAGCCTTCAGTCTCTGTTATGGAAAAGCAAATGGTGTCAACTAATCTCTGGACAGACTTTTTAAATGTGGGACCTGGAGTCTCCACTTCTGGTTTTCAGGATGAAATTGTTTTGGTTTTTGCTAATGATCAATTATTCTTTTGCTTGTTTCTAATTAACCCCACTATAAATAAGAGCTTACATAGATTATGCCAAGGCCAACAAAAAATGTTTTAAATTGGCAGCCAGGAGGCTGCAAACATAAAACTAACATCCACTGTCTGGATGACTCAACAGCAAGGATAATGATGGTTTAATATTATTAATAACTCCTAATTTGGATAAATAATCCACAGTGAGAGTTTAGTCTGAAACTGTCTGCATTAGGCTGAGCTTAATAATAAATGAATGTGTTTTCTATGAACATTGTGTCAGTAGTTTGAGATCAGCTAAAACCTGACTGAGCTGTGTTGGTAATAACCCAGAGCTTCATAAACAAGAACACAGAGCTGCCAGGAGGGTCAAATAAAACACAACAAACACTCGGAAACATTGTTAATATTTAATGACTCAATCTCCAAAAAACGTTGCAGCAATAATCCAAAGGGTTATTGGCTGAGAAGGCCATGTACAATAACATCCAGTGGAAACTTTACATTTATATCCCCGCCTGCCTTAAATGGTGATTCCAGCCCCCAGAAAACTGCTTCAGAGACACGGATGAATATCTGGAAGACTTTACAGCGTCAGAGCAAAACAAGAGGCTTGTGTCGTTAATCAGAGAGTGAATGGGTTTCAGCCACTGATCTCTATTTATTCACTGGATTGCTGATTGCCAGAAAAAAGTGAAGCCACCATCCGCCATGTTGGTACTCCCCGGTCCCATGGAGACGTGCAGTAAAATGCCTCCCTGTGCAGCATCTGGCTGCAGGAAGACGTTCCTCAGGTCATTTCCCAGTCAGTGGATGAACTAAGCAATAAATCCATCTATAGCCGATGGATCCTATAGTTTAGTCGGCAGAATAACTTTAGTCTGGCTATCTCAGACTGACTGGAAGACATTGACTGAGTTAGACGCTGACATTGGGTCTAACGTTAGAAAACAGAAAGTAGAGGAAATAGAAAGTAATTCACTGGAAAATGTTAATGTAGGAATTCTTTATTAATTGGATGATGCTGTAGTTTTTGTAGCGTTTGTTGTATTTCTCATTTGAAAAAGTCATGAGCTGAAATATATTACAGGTTATATTAAGGGGAAAAAGAAGCAACTCAAACAAATGTTTGAAACCGTACATATACATATATATATAAACTATATTTAATTTATATATATATATATATATATATATATATATATAAATTATATTTAAACTAAATATATATATTTAATATATATTATTATACATATATATATATATAAATAAACTATATTTAATTTATATATATATATAAATTATAGTTAAACTAAATATATATATATAATATATATTATACATATATATATATATCCATGTACAGGTGCTGGTCATAAAATTAGAATATCATGAAAAAGTAGATTGATTTCAGTAATTCCATTTAAAAAGTGAAACTTGTATATTATATTCATACATTACATACAAACTCATATATTTCAGATGTTTATTTTGTTTAATTTTGATGATTACAAATGACAACAAATGAAAATCTCAAATTCATCATATCAGAAAATTAGAATATTGTGAAAAGGTTCAAAATTGATGGCCCCTGGTGCCACACTCTAATCAGCTAATTAACTCAAACCACCTGCAAAAGCCTTTAAATGGTCTTTCAGTCTAGTTCTATAGGCTACACAATCATGGGGAAGACTGCTGACTTGACAGTTGTCCAAAAGACGACCATCGACACCTTGCACAAGGAGGGCAAGACACAAAAGGTCATCGCTAAAGAGGCTGGCTGTTCACAGAGCTCAGTGTCCAAGCACATTAATAGAGAGGCGAAGGGAAGGAAAAGATGTGGTCGAAAAAAGTGTACAAGCAAGAGAGATAACCGCACCCTGGAGAGGATTGTGAAACAAAACCCCTTCAAAAATGTGGGGGAGATTCACAAAGAGTGGACTGCAGCTGGAGTGAGTGCTTCAAGAACCACCACACACAGACGTATGAAAGACATGGGTTTCTGCTGTCGCATTCCTTGTGTCAAGCCACTCTTGAACCACAGACAGCGTCAGAAGCGTCTTGCCTGGGCTAAAGAGAAACAGGACTGGACTGCTGGTGAGTGGTCCAAAGTCATGTTCTCTGATGAAAGTAAATTTTGCATTTCCTTTGGAAATCAAGGTCCCAGAGTCTGGAGGAAAAGAAGAGAGGCACTTCATCCACGTTGCTTGAAGTCCAGTGTAAAGTTTCCACAGTCAGTGATGGTTTGGGGTGCCATGTCATCTGCTGGTGTTGGTCCATTGTGTTTTCTGAGGTCCAGGGTCAACGCAGCCACATACCAGGAAGTTTTAGAGCACTTCATGCTTCCTGCAGCTGACCAACTTTTTGGAGATGCAGATTTCATTTTCCAACAGGACTTGGCACCTGCACACAGTGCCAAAGCTACCAGTACCTGGTTGAAGGACCATGGTATCCCTGTTCTTAATTGGCCAGCAAACTCTCCTGACCTTAACCCCATAGAAAATCTATGGGGTATTGTGAAGAAGAAGATGCAATACACCAGACCCAACAATTCAGAAGAGCTAAAAGCCACTATTAGAGCAACCTGGGCTATCATAACACCTGAGCAGTGCCACAGACTGATCGACTCCATGCCACGCCGCATTGCTGCAGTAATACAGGCCAAAGGAGGCCCAACTAAATACTGAGTGCTGTACATGCTCATACTTTTCATGTTCATACTTTTCAGTTGTTCAACATTTCTATAAATCCTTTGTTTTTATTGGTCTTCAGTAATATTCTAATTTTCTGATATGATGAATTTGAGATTTTCATTTGTTGTCATTTGTAATCATCAAAATTAAACAAAATAAACATCTGAAATATATGAGTTTGTATGTAATGTATGAATATAATATACAAGTTTCACTTTTTAAATGGAATTACTGAAATCAATCTACTTTTTCACGATATTCTAATTTTATGACCAGCACCTGTATATTACATAACCATATACATGAACATAATCAATTTAGCATTTTGGCTCATCTGTATTATTTTGCTCCATTAACACATAAATTTTATTGTGATTTATTTGTATAATATGTTATATTACATTATTTATAGACTTGATTGACTTTATGACTATGTAATGTGATGGGCCTATTTTTTTAATTCTAAGTTAAAGTTAATCTACCAATGCAAATAAACAGCCAGTCTGTGACAAAGAGATGAATTTATCTTTATTTTAAAGTCTGAAGTCGCCCTGAAAATGAGAACATCATCATTGTTCGATGCTGTATTGTTGTTTACATTGCGACCAATTTAACCAGGGAGTACCAATATGGCGGCCGCTGGCTTGTCACCTGTACTACCAACGGGCGATCAGCAATCCAGTGAATAAATAAAGATCAGTGGTTTAAACTTCCCACACCTGTTTGACGGTTTGGGTTTCAGGTGGTGTGACGTTCCTTCAGCAATTAAAAAAAGGGGGGGGGGGTCAGTGAAGCCCTGCAGGTGTGTTTCTAATGCAGAGGAAAACAGGCTCATAGAGGCCGTCATTTCATACCAGGCATCAGGTAAGACTGGCCCCTGGATGGGCTCCGCTGTCTGCACTGATAACGGAGCATTGTGAAGCACAGCGGCTGATAGTTGTTTATGAAGAAGATTATCAGCCAGTTTCCTGTTAAAATGGATTCCATATGAAGGGAATAGACTCAAACCCACCTGATGAGATCATAACAAAGGATGATGCAGCTCAGTTATTTGTTACCAGTGTGGTTTTTTTCTTTTCTTTTGGTTTTAATCAGTGTTGCAGATGTACAGACATGTAAAAAAAAAGCATTCACTCCATTACAGATTTCTTCAGCTTTAGCTTTTGTCACACAATGTTTTAGATAGTCAAACGGACATTATTAAAAGATGAAAATAACCGCCTCAGCCATATCTAGACCCACAGCTAGTTCATGATTCTCTGGCGTCGTGGCGTGGAAAAACATCGCAGACCACGCTTCAATATTGGGCATAAATCAAAAATACCTGCGACACACTGCTGCAGGAGGATAACCAGACCTCAACTCCACACTTTCACTGAATTACAGGGTCTGACCAGGAGATGGCGCTTCTCTTTAGATCTTAATTTTTTACAATATATAGAAGAAGAATATTTTAGATATTTAAAAAGGAATGGTAGGGGACCAGCCAAGGGCCCATCAGGGATAGTGGGGATATTTTAAATGGCTACTACTGTAACCAATAGCAACCCAGATGATGGAGCTCCTCATCTTATCTCTAAGTTTGAACTAAATAATCTAATATCCAGAATCAATTGGCCAACTTATTCCCAGAGCTCTGCAGAACTTGATCACAAGCAGCAGGTCTAATTCAGCCATTTTCTTTAGCAGTTTTGTCGCTGGGATGCAAACAGAAGCAATTCCTCGTAACTGGAGATCCAGGTTGAAATGTGGATGGACTGCCCAATTAAGAGCTTCACATTCTGGTTCAGAACTTTCATCAATACTTCAGATGAAGCTCCAAACCGCCGCCACCAATTTACTGCTCTAACCTTTTATCCCTCATGTGTATGGAAGCAAATCGTTACCATATTGAAAATGAAAAAGCATTTCCAGAAATGCTTTTTCATTTTAAGAATGTGGCTGCATTGTTTGACTCATAAATGAAATTAGTAATCAACCATCCTATTTGCATTTTAATTTTCTTCTTCAAGATTGCTCATCCTTTTACTTAATTAAAATGAAAAAGACATTTGAGATTTATTTTTCAAAATGTACCCCAGCAAATACAGACCAAAATTCCATTTGAAATGTAAAATTTGAAAATAAAAAAGCATTTCCAGAAATGCTTCTTCATTTTAAATATAGGGATGCACGATATAATCGGCCTTAAAACCGAATATCGGACATCGCCCACCGATATTTAACCCGATATTTGATCAGCTTCTGAGTTTCTAAAGTCTAAAAAAATAAATAAATACTACTTCTTCTTCTTCCTCAAAAACTTCTTTTTTACAGACTTAAAAACTTCTAAAGACGAGGGAAAAAATATTGATCCATTAAAATATCCCAATATCTTCCTATGCTGATATATTGCCATTTAAAAACACCATATCAATCTCTTTTACTAATGAAATATTGCTATATGTCATCGTTATGCTACGAAATCCCCCGAAAATTCACCAAATGTTGCCATATTTTTATATGTTGATATATTGACGCGGTATCGATCTATTTTACTAACAAAATCTCACAAGAATTTGCAAAATATCACAAGTTTGTAACAGAACGATGAAATTTCACCAGATTTTGAAAGTAAAATAGATCGATACCGCGTTTTTAAAAATTGATTTGATATCAACATATGAAAATATATTTGAGTATATTATTTTTCAAAGTGTCAGAAATGGATAACAAAACTGCTATTTTCAATGACTACTTATTTTTGTCCAGCTTTAACATCGGTATCGATATCGGTTATCGGCTACATGAGTTTTAAAATATCGGCATATCGGATATCGGCCAAAATCCCAATATCGTGCATCCCTATTTAAAAATGGTAACGATTTATTTCCATACCTTCAGGTGGCCTGGACTATTCAACTCCACTGAGTCATACGCCTTCGTCTCTCCACCAGGAACAGCGGTCTGCCTTTTCTCAGGTTGGATGTCACATCTGTGTCTAGCAGAGAAGTGGAGCTGAATAGTCCAGGCCACCTGACCTCCAGGAAGGTAGCTTGGATTATTGAAGATATTGAAGATGTTGAAATAATCACATCATCTGCATAAAACCCTCCCTGATACAAATGGGTGAGATGAGGTTTCCTGTGGAGGTTGGCTGGACTCAGCCTTAAAAGGTAGGAGGAGCAGAAACTTGTTATCTGGAGGGAGCAGAGCGGCTGTTGAGGTTTGAGCATCTGATCCCGTAGGATGCTCCTTGGTTTCCTCTCTTTAGACGTTTTCTGGCACATCCTACTGTCACACCTTGCCAATTTATCCAGCGTCTGCCTGACGTCCCAGAATCTCCTACAATGCTGGCATACCCTGAACTTACTATGGATTTATTTCAATTCTGGGCGTATATAAAGAGTATTCAAAACGAGTCCAGAACTTCTGTCCAACAACAGCTTAACTTCTGCATAACGCTCGGCAGCGTACTTAAGAAGCATCAGTTAAAGCTGCTCCCCTCAGGTGCCCCCAGAGGCATAAAAAGATGTCTTTGATCGCGGTATTAACCTAGCTGCTGTTTACCAGCCGCCCTCAAAAACAGAATAAATAAAAAGAAAAAGAAAGAGGATTTGCAGTGGCAGCAGATTGAGCGTCATGTCTGCTAGGAAGTGTGTTGGTGGTGGGCGTGAACGCAGGGAGGATCCATCACTCACCTTCTGGCTCACCCTATGATGGGGATGAAGTCTGGAGGAGAACTGCACTGCAAAAAATTTAAATCTTAAAAAGTAATTTTTTTCTTAAAATAAGTGCATTTTGTCTTGAATTGAGGAGGTAAGTGAGACACTTTGCCAATGGAACAAGTCAATTTACATTTAAAATAAGAAAAAACAGTTGCATTGAGTTATTTTAAGAGCATATTATCTAATTATCTTATTCTAAGAGTAAAAATACTAATTTCATTGGCAGATCATCCTGTTTAACTACTGATATTAAAGGTAAATACACTTAATTTAAGAAATGTTTTACTTATTTCTAGATCGTTTTTGCAGTGTGACGGTTTCCTCCTGTGAACCCCCTTTATACCAAAACGCTGCCAATACGCCATTATACAGTAGCTGGAAGTTAGAAACACGTTCAGCGCTCGTCTGGAACACGGCAGATACGCTGATATGTTGGAGAGAAGTTCTGGATAAGTTACTCAGAGGTTTAGGATCAGCTAAGACGCCACGACTGATGAGGAACTGACACTGAACGATAACTGACCTGGAACTGACTGCCCACGGACGGCAGACAATGGCTGGAAATGCTCTAAATTTCTCGACGTAGTCGCCGTATGTCGACATGTGCCAGCTTGTTTCAGCGTACTCATAACTTATCCAACATTTTTGACAGATTATTTGTAAGTCAGGCATACGCTGGTCTAAATCGTCAAGGCGTGACGGGGGCGTTAGAGGGACATCAGGAAATGCCTTGGATCCCTCGTGACTTGGATGGTGTCACTGGTGAAAGGAAGCCTTGGATAAACCAATGGATGCAAAGGTTAATGTAAATCCTGGAGGTTTTCAAAGCACATCCTTTGCCACTGAACCAGGAGAGTCCAATCAGAACAGAGTAGCTAACTGTGCAGGTTGGACTCACCTGGTTCAGTAGAATATAATAATAATAATAATACAAGGCATGGGGATGGTTTGGTGACTCAACATTGCCCATCTGTGGCCCAAACACCACGTCACTATCAACTCAAGAACCACTCAGTCCAAAGTAAATGGGCTGTCTGCACAACTCCACTTTCCCGAACTTAAAGCAGCTCTTTTTTTCCCCCCGTCTTCCATGGTCATGCACACCTGGATTAATCAGTTCATCCAGTGGAAAAAGGCAGGAAACCAAAGAGCTGCCTTAAGTTCAGGAAGTCGTCGTCATGATCTGCCCTGATAGCTGGCCTTTATTTTTTCTCTGCCTGGTCTCCAGTTATCACTGATCTCATCCACCTGCGTTTGTTCCTTTTTATTGGGCTCAGTTCCAGCTATCAGGGCCAGATCATTGTTTGCTGTTTCAATGTTCCCTGTTTGATGTCTGGTTCTGTTTTCATAAGTTGTAGTTAGTCCAAGGTTCTTGTCGCTGTTCCAGTGAGGAGATTATTCCCGAGCCTTTGTCCTCAGGCGGGTTTATTCCCTAACCAGTGGTGAGACAGTTTCAGCGTTTCCTAGTGATCCTGATTCCGTTCCCTCTCATCCACTCTCCTGTCTGATCTGTTTGCCTGAACCATGTTTGGACTTCTGCTAGATTCTGCCTGTCTGTGCGCTGGTTGCTCAACGCACGGGACTCTGAACCTGCCTTCATGCTCTGAGGATTCCTGGAAGCATGGATCGCTCCGTTTCCTGTTTGGGTCGGAACCTCTGATGGAGCGGAGGTCTCCTGAATCCGGTTTTTCCCTGACCTAGATCGACTTCCTGCCCGCTCTCTGGAGCTGCAGCATGGTGGACGCTCTGGATGGCTCAGGGCCACATCTGGTTGGCGGTGCATCGGCTAATCCTGCCTATTGTTGAGAGGATGAACTGAACCGTTAAACCAGGTAAGTGACTCACTCTGATAATCATCTCCAGTCATTTGATCGTGGTCACATGTGTTTCACCTTGAACAGTGGGTCCATCTGTCCCATTTTATGACAGCAGTTGAGTTTCGCATAAAGTCCATTAAAAATGGAACCCATATAAAAGTATGGTTGGTTCTCCTGCACTACCTGGCCTTACTTTTTATCCCTACCAGGCCTGTTTTCCATCTCCATCGCTAATTTAAAGCCAGATTAGGTCCAGACTGGATCGTTCCACTCTGGTGCTGAACTGGTTTTTTGCCAGTTGGTTTATAAACAAATCCATCATTTCCATTGTCCTGTAGATTTATAATAATGCACTGAAAGGATGAAAAAGGCATTTACTACAATATTACTGTCCTCCTTTTATATTAAGACACACGGTTGCTGCTGATTACTCCGTTTATTTAGGCTAGAGTAGCTCGTTGGTCAACTTCTCAACCTTTTTCTGTGTCTTGTCATTTAAAAATATGCTAATTCTGTTCTTCCAACCCAGTGGGTGTTTGGGAGACACTTGGTCCGTTCATAAGGAAAGTATACAAAAGGAAATCTAAAAATGTTCAAATGCATACAAGCTGATTACAATCATGACTGGATTAAAGAAATCATTTTGTTGTTTGTGTGCTTGAAAGGTAATCAGATGGATGGCAATTTTGTGGAAATAACAGAAAAATGTCAAACTTTGGGTGTTGTTTTGAGGATTATTACAAAGCAAAATGTCAAAGTAACATTAATAAATAAAGATGTCAGTCCATCAGTTCTTCATGAAGTCGTCCGTTGAAGTAGGAGTTCCTGCTAACTTTGAAGCTTTCTAACTAACGTAATGCGTCCAGGTTTCTCCGCAGTGGTTTTACTGATAATATCTCTTCCTGTCCCATATTTTATAGTACTTTAAGTGATCTTCGTGATTGGCTATTAGATGCATTCTCCAACAACATATAAATTCACTGTTTTGGTATTCATTGATGTAAACTGAAATGGTTTCTTTTTTTCCCAAAGCAGCATTGGGAGACATTTCACTCGAGCTTTATGTTAAGGACGCCGACTTCATTTGGCGTCACGTCAGAGTCTCCGCCCAAATTCTGCTGCTTCCATTAGGGTTGGTCCTGAAAAAAAGGTAGAAAGAAAGTAGATTAAGAAAAGTGCAATATACTGGTGTTATGTGCGTCGGGCACATTCATTATTTTTGTTTCTTTTTTCCTTTTAGAGTTGTATAGACCTTAGCTGAGTCATTTAAATTTTAGGGTTTAGAGTAGAGTCTTTTGTAAATCGGTTACACTTTCATCTGGTTTGGTCTGCCGCGGTTTCCGTAGACTCGTGGACGCGCTTTCAGGAAATCCTATACACTACTGTTTATGCTCTAAAAACATTCTAAATGACTTTTTTTCGAGTAAATTATGGATGCTACCCACTCAGGACACTTGGAATACATTGGACGAGCAGTATGGAGGAATATTGAAACGTTTTTTGTGGACTTTTATGGACCTTTCTGCCTCGGGCGCCATAGACCTCCATTATTTGAATGTCAGCAGACAGCAAGAAGCCTCCCAGATCTCCAGATGCATTTGAGATATCAAAAAAGTACTCCAGAGTGTTGTTCAGCATGGGGGTGAGTAGAAAATGAAGGCTAATCATGTTTTGGGTGTACTATTCCTTTAATTTGTGTGATATTGGTCCACCTATAAGTAGGCTGGGTTTCCACCTGTTAGTCTCTCTCTCCCTCTCCCTTCGAACCTTCTGAGCGAGCTTCTGAGCGAGCTCGTCCAGACGAGGTGCGCACGTCTCCCGTCTTTGTAGGCCGCCGCTGACCTCTCTGCCATGTGGTATTCTTTTCCGTTAGCCTTTGTTTTTTGCTGATTTTTTGTAACTTTGACCTGGTGGGACCGGTTGTCCTGTTTTCGTCCTTTTTTTATTTTATTGGGGTTTTAACCGTTAGTTCGTTACCAGCAGAGGCTTCGACGGCCCTGTATAGCGTTGGCCCTCTGCTGTAACGTTTTGTTGCTTTGGATCGGCTCACCAGGTCCAACTTTCTGTTCATACTTTGTTTAGTTTTTTTCTCTTAGAGTTTTTTTTTTGGACATGGGGAACTGAGGAAAAATCTGACTCTCTGTTTTTTTGTCTCTTTGCAGAAAAAACTAAACAACTGATCTAAAAAGAAGTTCCAGAGATTAAGAATAAAATAATTCTTTTGAACCTCACGTTTGTCTCGTGTCCTCAAATATGTTGTGGCCCAGGTGGTCGTTACATGGTAAATATCTCAGTCATCCAGGTTATAGTCGTTCCAAAGAAGTTGAGAAATAATGCACTGGACTTTTTTTCCAAGTTTGAAGACGTTTCTCTTCCTATCCAGGAAGCTTCTTCAAAAAAAAAAATGTCAGAAATATTGAAGCTTTATAGACCAAAACAAAAGCCTTGTTTTTGCTTAGAAAACATGCAAACTGAACTGGAAGAACGGGTCCATCCCTTTGGAATAGGGGTCGTTTGGGTTCTTTGTTAGCCAATATTCACATTTTGGACAAAGAAGGTTTGAAGGAGGTGTGAAGGAAGCTAATCTATGCTAAAAAAGAAAAAACAACCTTAAACAGAAGACCTCACCTGTTCAGCCAGGCCAACAATTCCCTTTAACGACCCCCCTTTCAGAGACATAGACAGGTATGGGGCATTGCAGGCTAACAAAGAAGCCAAACAACCCCCATTCCAAAGGGGGGGACCCGTTCATCCGTTTCTATTTGCATGTTTTCTAAACTAAAACCAGGCTTTGTTGGGCTGCTGGATAAAACCTGGAACTCAACCAGGGTTCCTACAGCATAAATTCAAGGTAAATTTAAGACTTTTTAAGACTTTTTAATGCCACTTGAAATAAAAATTTAAGACCAAATTCACAAGAAACACAAGAAAAACCAACTTGCAACAACTTAACCCAAAGGTTTATTTTAACATAAACCACTGCACTAAAAAAACACACAAATGACAGATATATTTGAACAATCATTTAACTGAATTCACAAACTTTGTTTTAGCAGGGAACAAAACAAATCAGTTTTAAAGCCCCAACATAACCAGTGCTAAGTCTTTTTAGCAGCTATTTTTCTTTGTATGGTTTTCTTAGTATGTTTGATTTGGTGATAAGTGGAGGCGTTGCAGAGACAAGGGTGGAACTAAACTGAGAAATACCGCCTGTTTCTCTGTAACTCCATTTTGACGCTTTGTGTTTCGTGCTTCGCATGTGCGACTCCACTGCCTTCATTCCCATCGTTCCCAGCGTGAATGACTTCTTGCACTAAATCCACTGAGCCTCATGTATGTTCCCTGGTTTTAGCCGTGGAGGAAACTCTTGGCTGGAGACAATTTTGGTTACATTTACACTTGCTCATATTTTCCAGACAAAAAGTAAATCCCAAATGTCCCGGCCGCAACAACGCTTTTATTGGTTCTGCTATCGGGACGGAACCAATAATGGCGAGCCGTTATTTTTTTTTTTATAAAAAAAAAAGGTCAATTTAAATTTTTTTTTTTTAAGATTACAAAAATAAATCATAATAAAAATAATCCTTTTCATGAGCTTTTAAAAATTAACACCTACGTAAGACTGATTTAAGACATTTTAATGCCAATTCAGGCCTTAGTTTTATTTTGAAGAATTCAATGCCTTTTAAGTGTGTGAATTGAAAAAGTTTCCTGGATGGGAAGCGAAACGTCTTCAAACTTGGAAACAAAGCCCAGTGCGTTATTTTTTAACTTTTATGCAGAGATAAATAAAGACTTGCCAAGGGATTGCTTCAAGGAAATGATCATTTGTTTCCTGTCCATTTTCTTGCCATCTTAACAGTCATGGAAATCATGTCTGGCTTTGGTTATTTGTTGGTATAAGGCATTAAGCTGACTCCGCCAGATGGATTTGCTCCGCATATCCATCTGGCGAAAATACTGGTTAGCTGATTGGCCTATGTTGGTGATAGACAGGCCAAATAAACCAATCAGATCAACGAAGCATATGACGTACTAACAGACGACGACAAAAACACAACCACAAGCCAGGCTACTCTTGCTGAAACCAGTCGGGAGAAGAGCAAAAACATCTTTTCCTCTGAGAAAAGCCTCCAGAGCAGTGTTTTGCTCTTCTTTCAGTGAAGAAATACTCTGTAATTCCCATAAAACTTGCTCGATAGCCACGCTAACGCTAGTTTCATCGGCTGAAGCCGCCATGTTCTTTAGACTGAACTGTCGCGCTTCTCGTTGCGTCACACCTCAACCCGCCTCAAAGCCAACGCTGATTGGACGTTCGTTTGGTGAACGGCTCCAAATTTTCTTTAACGGAGAGTCTCCAGACTGATTAGGGAGTGAAACCTTGAAAGCTCGCGAGATCACGATGGTCTCACGAAGCTAATAAGACATGGGCTGGTGTGAAATCCCTAACAACAGCGTTTGACAGAGAACTAAATATTTTAACTTTCTCAGATGTCCGTGCAGATTGTTCTCAATAAGGTCTGGATGAGTCTGGATGTCTGTGAAGGAAGCAACATCACTAACCTCTTGAGTGCCGTCTGACTCTTGGTGATGAATTCCATTCGCTGAATTTGCACCGAGAATCTGAAAAAGATGGATGTAGACCGATGAGCATTTACACGTGTAGTGTCCTGTCAAAGCTATCATATTATGCAACATTCACATTATAGACATCATATAACAGTCAGAGGTAAACTTAACCCTGTGCACGAGGTTCTCAAATAAAAATTAAAACCTTTCCCTTCTCCACCTCTTAGCTAACATGTGCTCAAAACGCTGTTTGAAAAGAATTCCCCTGATGATGTCATTTTTATTTTTTATTTATTTATTTATTTTATTTATTTCGAACAGACAGTAAAAACAATCAAGAAAGAAAAAAAAAAAATTTGAATGAAACAAACTTAAGAATGAAAGTATAAAACAAATTATTTTGCCCATGTGCATGTAAATTTTATATTTTCTGTTCGAAAAGGAGCAGGTAGAAGATACATCTTATAATGTCCTGCCCCTTTCCTACTTGTCAATTTATCCTCAATTAAATCTCAAAACATCAAAAAACCAAAAAAAAAACACCATTCCAGATATTTACTCCACACACAGATAAACAAAAACTCTTTCTGGTTGTTTTAAAGTGTTGTTTTTTAAAGTATCCTTCACCTCTTAGATCATAACCCCCTTCTCTGTCACCAAACATTTCCTGTATATTGTGTGGAAGTTTTTGATTTCGAACCTTAAACATGAATTGAGAAGTTCTAAATATTACCAGGTCCCAGAATTTCAGTATATTTGATTTGATAAATAACTGGTTTGTGTGTTCCCAGTATCCCACTTTATGTAGTATTCGGATTGATTTCTTTTGTAAAAAGGGGGAACTAAGCTGTCCAGAGCGGTCCGTCTGTAGCATCCCATCGGTGAAGCTACGGCCTTCATCTAATTTATTATCTTTATCTCTGCAAACGCTTCCTGGTTGTCATGGTTGCTGGTTGTGGGGGCGTGGCCTTCAGGAGGACGGGGCGTTAAAAGCCAAAACAGCTCATCCAGAGGGGGGCTGAAGGAGGAGATTTTTGTAAAGGTTGTCTGCCACAGATGGCAAAAACATATCATTTTTGATATTTTTTTATTTTAGAATATAAAATATGGGAGCTTTAATTGAATTACTTTAGATTAGTTTGAATAAATGTAGATTTATATTCCCGACATTTCATAACTTCTTTCCAGGAGAAGAAAAGCTGGAATTCCAGTTTATCCTGGATTACAGCTACTCAGAAGCCTAACTGGGAATTATGAAAGGAAACATATTGAACATGCTAAAGTTGCTAATTGTTAACTGGTTTGATGTTAAATTAGTCAATATAATAATAAGTAATAATAATAATAAGCTTATGTAAGGTTTGCTAGCAGTGCGCTCCAGACAATCCAGACTCCTTTAACATTTCCTTCTGTGATGGTGGCTAGGCTAACCGATTGCTACCCAAGCAGCGACGTCCCCATCTGTCTCCATGAGTGTCTCTAAGCTCCAGTCTCCCTCTGCCCTTTAGACTCCTTTTCTATACTGTCCACCTCTGTAATGGTCTTCCTTCTGAGTTGGCTTTAATAACTGCTGCACTCTCATGTCCTTATTTTTGTAAAGGCAAAGATCTGATAAATACCCAAAGATAAGCATATAAACCTGAAGGAAACAAAAAAAAAGAAACTGATTTTCAGTAGTGATGCTAAAAGGAAAAGTGCCTTTTAAAAGAATTCACCATTTTTAAACATTTAGTCATGAACTTCACTCTACTTTACTTTTTATGAAACAAACAAACAAATTTATCAATAAATGCCGGAGACGTTAGTAAAGATTCTCATTCCTCCAGGTCACAGTCATTCCTATATACCATATTTTGGACAAAGAAGGCAGGTGATTTGAAAGAGGTTTGAAGGAAGCCATTTATGTCAAGAGAGAAGCTCAGATTTCAGCAACAGAGTTGATTCCTTCCAGCCATCATCTGAACCCCCATCGCCATGCAGGGGACCAAAACATCCTGCCTGGTCATCCAAGCCAACAAAGACCGCAATGACTCCCCATTACTGAGGGTTGGACCCGTTCGTCCGTTTCCATTAGCATGTTTTCTAAGCCTAAACAAGGCTCTGTTGGTCCACTCTATAAGGCTGGAACTCAATGACATTTCTGACATTTTGAATTGAGAAAGTTTCTGTCAGGACTCCAGTCTGTGTCTTTGTCTTTTTGTGTTGTTCTCCCTTCCACCAGCAGGAGGCGCCTGGTTCTGGTCCGCCTCCTCACACACCTGATTATGGTTTCCACGTTAACGTAGCGCTCTTAAGCTGCTGATTGCCCCTACCTCGACGCCAGAGTGTTTGACAGTTTTGGGTACTCTATCCAAGCTGAGTTTTGCTGAGTAAGATTGAGTTCTTGACTACCTGAGTTTTAACTAGGGGTGTGCAAAATAATCGTCATGATGATGCATCGTGATTCTAATTTTCGTGATCTACTGCATTGATTGACGCCAAGTATCGATTATTAATTTAAAAAAATAAATAAATAAAATTGCATGAATGGTTGGCGATCATCAGCCAAAAACAAGTGTAATACAACTGCCAGTCCAGTAGCTGTCACTGTGGATGTGTTGAAGCACGCTGCCTTGTGTCACAAGCATTTCTGGCCGCGGCATACTGCGCCGAGTCATTCTAAAACA
Source organism: Cyprinodon tularosa (assembly GCF_016077235.1). Taxonomy (NCBI): domain Eukaryota; kingdom Metazoa; phylum Chordata; class Actinopteri; order Cyprinodontiformes; family Cyprinodontidae; genus Cyprinodon; species Cyprinodon tularosa. The sequence goes on along the minus strand of NW_024039250.1, from coordinate 464,176 downwards.
AAACATGGAGGACAAAATATTGCAATGGATCACAATAATTCAAGTATTGTGATGCATCGTGATAGAATCGCATCGTGGCCTGTGAAATGTGATTCGAATCGAATCGTGACTTCTTTGGCAATACCCACCCCTAGTTTTAACTTCATTTTTGTCTTTGCCTCTCGGCAGGAAGTCTTCCTGCAAACTGGACGTTTTTGGACCTTCTCTCCCTGAAGGAATCAACTGAGCCTCGAACCGAGCTGGGGATTCAAACAGGAGGTTTGGATCCTTCTTCCTTGAAGAGGACGTTGAGTTAACCCTCTGAGCAAGGGAATCATCTCCATTACGACCCGTTCAAGTACTGCAGGAAATCTGAGTGGCAGCCAGTTTCTCCGTTCACCAACAACCATCCGAGTTCTGGGTAAACCCTGTTTCTGCCCTCCACCGAATCAGAATAACACTGGAAAGCAGCACACAGATGGGAGTCAAAGATCGTACAACTTCTCTGGAAACGTGAGTCAACCACCAGAGCCTCTTCTCCATATCCACCAATGAAATTTCCCACTGAGCCTGAACTAATCGTTTTGTCTACCCTTCACCTTCCAGTTCCGGTCGAGCTGAGTTCTGAGCAACGCCGCTCCGAGCCTAAACTCTTCAATAAACCTGTTAAAGTTTTCATCTGTGTCTCTCTGAATTGGTTTCACTGCATGTGGGTCCGAGCTTTAGATAAAATCATGACAGTTTCCTGGATGGAAGAGAAACTTGGAAAAAAAGTTCACTTTTATTAGAATCTGCAAGAGAGGATCATTATTGTGATGTGTTTTTTTTTTTCATCCCCTTTGAATCATTATTTAGTAAAATCTCTTTGTTGTCGTCATATCTGGATCTTTTAGGGGGAAGTCTCAACAAGACATTTGTGATTGTTGCTAAATTACCTAAACTCTGTCCAGTCGGATATTATGGGGTTTTTAAACATTTATTTGTGGTCTACAGACTCACAGCTGTATGTAGGTCTGGACTTTAACCCAAACTATAACATGTTATGATCCAAACCACAGTGATGGAGGTCCTGGTGTCCTGTAGACTCTAGATGCGTCTCTGGTTCAATGCATGAGTCAAATAATCAGGTGATTAGCAGGAAACCTGACTGCATACTCAGGAGGAGAACTCTCCAGCTCCACAGACATGAATTAAGCAGGTGGGCTAGTTTCAGGCACTCTACCTGGCTTTTATCTGGATGTCTACGCATGGCCTGGACAAGCTTGTCCACTTGCTGGTTGTGCTGCAAGGCATTCCTCAGGGCGTCCTCCGTGTTGAGGAGCCGCTGGCGCAGGCGGCTCACCTCAGAGTCCAGAGCCGAGGGGTCGAGCATGGAGTAGCGCCGGTGGTCGGGGGAGGACCGCTCCTGGCCCTGAAAGAACAAAGGCAGAAGGTTTCACACCCCGAAGCTGCTTTTTATAAATAGCTGCCGATAATTTAACGATAACAATTAATATCACGTAATATAGCTCATATTGGCTGAAGTTTAAAACTAATCTTTAATAGTGAATAGGGTTCATATTCAGTCTATCTTGACACTCGAAAGCCGAACTACATAAAATGTATGACTGAAGCAGACGGTTTAGTTTTTACTGGGCTGTTGAAGCTGCTGATGTTTCCAGCATCAAACAGAGCCCAGCTATGGACAGAGATGGGGACTCGAGTTTGTGACTCGTACTCGAGTCGCACTTAAGTCGCATATTTAATGACTTCAGACTCGACTTAGACTCGTGATTTCCGACTTGTGAACAATATTTGATTCCAGTGTAAAAACACTTATTCAAGTGTTTTTTGTTTTACTAACTTGACTGATCGCCGCTCGCCTTACCCGCACACAGAAGGGGTAAAAAAAAAAAAAAAACCCTCAAAGACCCAAACCGTGAAGCACTCAAGTTCAAGTGTTTTATTTATACAAAAAGCCACAGCAAAAGTGGCATAATAAAACAGTCCTTTTCTTCTCCTGATAAAACCTAAAATTCAAGAGTTTTCCTGAAAAATCAGAGGCTGGAAGTTGGGCTCCGCTTGTTATGCTGCTTCCGGTGCGAGTGATCGTCCTGCAGCACCCACTGGGTGCTGATCCACAGACTCTGCGGCGCTCCAGCACTGTTCCACTCCCTGGCGTGCCACACCCCTTTCCAGACCGATCCAGCTAAAAAGAGAAGCAAGGAGAACGCCAGCATCCACGCGCCAAAAACCCGTCGGAAGATATATTCCTGTTTATGCTTTAAGCGAGGGGGAGCGCTACTTACAGGCGAGGTTCCTCCTCTGCCCTAATACTCCTTACTGGGCCATCTGTGCGCACGGATCCCGCCTGCATCTCCCCCAGCAGCGCGTCCGTCTCTGTCACCTGCAGATTCCGTTCTCCTTCTCCTTTCCTTCAGACTCCTTTTATGTCGGCTTTAATCAGCCCTTGCTCACACCTGAGCGCAGCATTACGCAGCGCAATCAATGCACTCCGCCTCCTCAGACAACTACTTCAGTCCAGTGCGCATGGATTGTCACAAGGGAAAAACAAACCAAAACAACCCAACATGCAGGAAAAATTCAAAAGTCTAAAATAAAGGAAAACAATCATATAAAAAAGAAACATCAAAACATGCAAAGCTCAAGAAGAAAATACAAAGAAAAACAAATCATATCTTCCTCTCCAAACATGCAAAGCATAAAACTAACATTAAAATGAAAGAAAACCATAAATCATATTTTTCCCTGTGCAACACACTGATGTCACTGACGCAGCATTACGTGGACGGCAGGATTGTGATTGTTTTTTTTTTCCACAGTCCTCATTTTCAATAAAAGAGCAGACATTTACTGCTAAAACTAGAAAAAGTTGTAACCACAAATGTCAGGTAAATACTGTAAGAAAATGCAAAATTTATCTGGAAAAAAATTTTGCGTGTGCTTTTTTTAATTGTATTTTTCATTTAGCAGTTCAAGATAATGATAATTCAATAGATATAATAGCGATCTTTAAGCTATACCGTCTCAGTGACGGAGATGAAAACACAAGAAGAAACAAGCAAGCACGAAAATTATTGCACTTTTTTAAATTAATCAAGTGATTAGAATTTTTTGTGCGATTAATTGATTATTGCGACAGGCCTTCTCAAGACTTGAGACTTGACTTGGACTTGCAAAAAATGACTTGTGAACATGTCTGGCTATGGAGCTCTAAAGACGACCGCGTTTCTCCTCCACCTTGATCGTATTTATAAAGGATTTATTTGCTGTGTCTTTGCTAAGGTGACTGATGCATCATTAAAAGAAAAAAGGAAAGGAAAAAACAAAACAAAAAACAGTCTATTTTTCATACAAAAATAAAGGGATAAATATGTATTGACTATGGCAGCGTTTATACAGGAATGAGTAACTCTGATTTAATGCTCTTAGAAATTATTTTAAAGCAATCAACAAGAACTCATGACTCACACACACACACACACACAGATATATATATATATATATATATATATATATATATATATATATATATATATATATATATATATATATATATATATATATATATATATATATATATAAAATACGTCAAAATCCTTGTTTATCTTTCCCGTCGACAGGTTGCAGCCATGTCCTGAATTCCTCGGTTTTCAGCCACTTGTTGAAACTTGCATTTTCCCATTCTCTAGCTTTTTCTCCGCCTCGATCTTTTTTTCCGAACATACGGCTTTACGATCAACCGAAATTCTTTTTGTAAACTTTTTTTTTAAAATAAAGCATCTAAAATGCCATAATCATATTTAATGTATTTTAATGGCAATTAAGGCCTAAATTTAAATAATAATTTAATGACTTTTAATGATATTTAAGGACCCTTAGAAACCCTGTATGCTGGTCTGACTGGGCATGCTCATCTGTTCATCTCTAAACTCATATCACACCCAACTTTAAAATGTATTTTTCCAATCCAGTTGAATTTCAGCAGCTGCCTTTAGGGGGACTTTGACCTGGATGACTGAGAACCTTCATCAGCAGAGGAACGAGGGACCTACCCGCCCCAGCCGGTGAACAATACCTCCTTAACGACCAACCCTTAACAATCATAGACAGGTTTCAGGTATTATAGGAGACAATCCCCCCCCTTAATGGCAATCCCCCCTTTAACGACCGACCCCTAGAATCATAGACAGGTTCAGATATTACAGGCTAACGATGGAACCAAACGACCCACTCATCGGTTACCATTGCATGTTTCCAAGCGATACAAGGTGTTGTCTATATAAGACTCAAACTCACTGCGGATCCAGACATTTGAATTGAGAAAGCTTCCTGGAGGGGTGGAGAAACGTCTTCAAATCTTGAAAACCAAGTCCAGTGGATATTTTTTGAATTTTTACGGACTGCCTTTAGGGGGCGCCACAGCAGATAATCTGAACCAATCTCACCGCATCCCTCAGATCCTCGGGTCACAACAGCTCTGAGCGACATCAATAAACCTTCATCTTTCCTCCTTCTAGCAGTTTCTTTTTTAAGATTCTTTATCCGAAATATATATTATGTAATATAATACGATACGAATATAATACTAAACATCAGGTTATAATACAAGCAACCCCCCCTCCCCATAATGAATAATAATTAATCTGGTTCAGTACTTTTGCATTTGAAACCTCATTCTCAGATTAAAACTTGGTGTCAAAAGGCTAAAACGCCTTTAAAATATGTTTAGTCAATATGAATATTCTCCTGACTTCAGACTTCAGTCCAAATGTATATTAAAGCTAATTAAGTTCAGGGTTTTGCGACCTTAAAATCCAAAGAATCATTTTTACCCAGAGTCCAGCTAAAGAAAACTTGCTCAAAAAATACATGAGCTTTTAAAAATTAACGACTTTTCTAATATTTTATTAGCTTTGTTTGTGCTACAGGGAATGCGTAATCATTTAGAAGGAAACACCATTTTATTTTCATTTTATAGATTTTAAATGTTTAGAAAAAGAGGATCAGCTTTGGGACGTTTGGAAAATGATGTGAGAAAAACAGGTCATTTCTAATCACTGAAAAATTTACAAAAAAATCAGATACTTTTATGTCATTCTGTGAAAAATAGCTAAAAGCTGCATTTTCTGTATAATTTAATAAAAAGTAAATTAGTTTCCTTTTTTAATCAACTGGAGGCAAAGGCATCAGGATTCCAAGGAGCCACTTTGGGCTGCAGGTTTCAGTCCCGTGTGTCGGCGATAATATGTCAATATGTTGTTTTTTTGTCTTAAATTCAAATATAATAAAAGGAAGTGTGATTTCAAAAGCAAAACTCGGCTGACTACTTTAAAACAAATTTACATTTTGGTGCATGGAGGAAAATTATGGACCAGCTTGGATGATGAGTTAAAACAATGTTCTAATCCAAATTAAAGTCTTAAGCAGTTCTGAATGACTTATTATTTGTAAGACGTGTAATCTATGTATTTCTAAACATGTATTTTGGAATAATTGAGACGGAGGCGGGTCCTTACAAGATGTTCAGTAAATGTTTGTGAATTTCTGCTGAAACTGTTAAACTGAGTGAAGCAATGAATGGATTGACTGATATTAAATCTGTAAGTTCTGCTTTGTTCTCACCAGCAGAAGCAGTTTTTCTCGCAGCGTTTTTATGTCGTCCTGAAGTTTCTGCTCCTTGACCTTCCACTCCGCCTTGTGCACCTCTCGGCTCAGATCTTTCTCCACTTCCCGGGAGTGGCGGTGAGACTCTAGGAGCAGAACCCTCAGCTCGTTCAGGCTCCTGGAGGAAAAACAGAACCACATTTAGAGGTTTTCTTTCACAAACACACCCCTTTATAATCTAATACTGTTAATTTAATATTTATTTTAGCCTTTTCTAATACAAAGGATCGGGATAAGAGTTTACTAATGCAAACTCTGCTTTTCCTTTTCAAATGAAATGACTGATCTCAGTGTAAAATGAGTTAAATTCTATAATTGGAAGGAGGAATTTATCTTTATTCCTTTACTATATATGTTTCCGTAATATTATTATTCTGTTCTTGCAAAAAACAAAACCTTAAGTGAATTAAACTTCATATATTATACTATCTAATATATATCATACTATAGACATTGAGTAATTTGCCAAAATGTTTTAGCTTTGGACCCACTTCCTGTTATTTTCCTCCCTCCAGATTAAACAAATGAGAATAGAAAACGTCTCTTCTTTGTAAAAATACAATCTTTAAGCAGTTGTTCAACATATTTTTCATTAACCCGACATGATATTAGTCTCATGTACTTTTCTTATCCTAAATGTGTTTTCATGAGCTGTTAGCAGAAAGTCCTCAGAATTAACAGAAATGAAGGCTTGAAAACATCAGCTGTGTCTAATTTATCTACATCATGAATTTGTAAATTAATGTTTCAATAACTGATCAAATCTTTTCAGTTATATCTATACTGAATATACGTATAAGATATTGTGAATATGTCACCAATTTTGTAAGTATATATTCCGTTTAGTTCAATCTTGCACGCTCTGCAATACAGAAGAACTTTGGTTTACTGGATGAAAGTGATGAAAGTACCCATATATACCCAAATATATATATATATATATATATATATATATATATATATATTTGAATAGGGAACAAGCACATTAATGAACATCAGTATAAAAACAAATGTAAATATGCCGGATAATAGCTACAAAGCTAGTTTTCATCTGTAGTCCCTAGGCAGGCAAATACATAAGAAAGAACATATAATATACAATATAAGGATCACAAGGAAATGTTAAGACATATATATATATATATATATATATATATATATATATATATATATATATATATATATATATATATATACAGGTGCTGGTCATAAAATTAGAATATCATGAAAAAGTAGATTGATTTCAGTAATTCCATTTAAAAAGTGAAACTTGTATATTATATTCATACATTACATACAAACTCATATATTTCAGATGTTTATTTTGTTTAATTTTGATGATTACAAATGACAACAAATGAAAATCTCAAATTCATCATATCAGAAAATTAGAATATTACTGAAGACCAATAAAAACAAAGGATTTATAGAAATGTTGGCCAACTGAAAAGTATGAACATGAAAAGTATGAGCATGTACAGCACTCAGTATTTAGTTGGGCCTCCTTTGGCCTGTATTACTGCAGCAATGCGGCGTGGCATGGAGTGGATCATTTCCGTATGTTTTGCTGCTTTGAATTTAATCATCTGGCGCATGCTCTCTACCATCTCCAAGGAACTCAGAGCGGAGCGGACGGGAGCCACAGTGGAGGCTGTAGGCTTTGCTTTGAGCAGGTGGTCTGGAGCGCAGCGGGGCGGAGCGCTGACGGAGTATGAGGGATTTCGGGGTTAGCATTACATGTTGGTCGTGTTGCTGTTAGCATAAACAAAACGTGTTGCATAATGCTTGCACACTGTTGCACTTTTATCCACAGCTTTCTTCCCGCCGTCATCGTAGGTCACTCTAAATGCAAAGTGGTCCCATACAGCAGACCTATAAAGTGCTGCTGGCGCGTCTTCCAACTCCTGTTCTTTCCCACTCGCCATACCCACACAATTCTCCACAACAACTGATTTTTTTCTGCTACACCCGGCTACGCTGCTTCGCTTCTTCTTCTTGTTTACTACTGGTGGTTGGCTTTGGTCGCAGTACCGCCACCTTCTGCTCTGGAGTGTAAACGCTTCGCCTATGAGAAAAAGGAGCAGCGCATGAACCGAACGCAACACACGCGAACCGAACCGAGGCAGTCGAACCGAACGATTCGGACGGTTTTCAAAAACCGTTCCATCCCTAATACCCGGCTGTGGGTCAGAAGAGGAAATGTTGAGCTGTAGCGTACACTACAGCCTTATAACAGAGCGTCCTCTGCTCTCCCAGGATTTAATGGCATCAGTAGTGGGTCCGTTCTGGAAGTGGGGATCCATCTCTGCAGCTTTGAGCTTCCTCCTGTTGCTCTCTGCTCATTCTGAGGCAGAGGAGGCCTAGAAGCGATTGGTAAAGCCCTCTGAGTTACCATGATAATAAATCACCAGCAGAGCTATTAGAAAGCTTCTGCACGCCCAGAAACAAATGAGTAACTCTAAGATACTATTACTGGAAAAAAAAGGGCCCACTTACCCCCAGAGGCCCCAACAAGCCCCTCTACATTGTTCTATGTTCTCAGACGGATTTGATCGTCTGTTGAGGGGAAAATATGTTGCTTTCTTTGTTTTTTTTAAACCCAACACTAAGTTCTTGCAGTCGCTTTAAAGTAATTTCTTCCCATATGTCTTTTAGAAGGATTTTATGGTCTGTAGAGTGCTTTTCCTTTATGAGAAAACATTGTTTTAAATCAGAAAGCCTGGCAGAGGGCTTGGTTAAAACTAACAATAAATACAATAAAATCAATAGAGTATCTGTTGCTTCAGCTCTTATCAAACTAATAATAAAACCTTTTTTTTTCTTCTAATGTGTGTTTGCTCAGAGATCTCATTTTTCTCCCCAGTTATCCACAGGGCGTCAGAGCGAGTAGTGACATCGATAAAGCGGTTACCCTTCTTTCTTCAGAAGCTCCTGGCTGATGCTGACCAGCTGCCCCGATGCATCATGGGACTTCTTGGTCATGGCCTCAAGCTCGGCCTCTACGCGCGTCTTCTCCTTGGCTAAGGCTTCGGCTTTCTTTTCCCCACAGCGAACTTTGCTCTCCAGGGCTTGGGAACAAAAAAATTAAAGAACTTGTCACTTTTTGTTATTTACAGCATTTTTACTTTTTTATTTTACTGTTCTTCTAAAAGTAACCCAATAGTTTATTAAATTTTGTAACAGCATTAAAGAAGACAGATTATGCTCTGGACTCTTCTTGTTCTTCAGTTTTAGCAAATAATTCTCCCCATTTATGTTCAAAGCCTGATAGAAAGAAAGAATTACGCAACAATCTACTAATTCTATCTAATTCAATCTTTTATTTCCGGGTGGATCACCTCAATAAGTGGTCCTTCTAACTGTCAATCATTCTGGTGATGTGTTTACATAAGGCCGTCCTACGCGCTCGTCCCGTTATCTTTTTCTGCGCACTTTCAGGTGTATATCTGTGGTGAGCTACGGTTTCAGACAGTCATTGAAGCTCACCTTTCTCACCGCAGTTCTTTGAAAATGGCCGAGGGTCGGAAGAGAAAAACGTATGAGAATCTTTTAGTCCGTGAGGCAGACACCCTGTCTACTTTTAAGGCTAGGCTTAAAACTTTCCTTTTTGATAAAGCTTCTAGTTAGAGTGGCTCAGGTTATCCTGAGCTATCTCTATAGTTCTGCTGCTATAGGCTTAGACTGCTGGAGGACATAGGGACCCCTTTTTCATCATTCTGCTTCATTCTATCTCTATTCTCCCACTCTGCAGAATCTGTTAGTTCAATCTCTAACGTTCTGCTCTCTCTGCTTTTTCTCATAGTAGCTTCATCTGGTCTGTTCCTGTTTGGCTGTGACTCCATCCTGGAGAGAAATATCAGCTGTGCTGCTGCCATCAACACCTTTGTTTCTAGATGTTGGAGCTTGGCCTGTTTTCCAGTGTAGTCCTGTTTCTCTGACTGTGACTAACTGGATGTGCTCTCTTCATCCTCTGACATGGGAGCTGGCTCGGAGCTCGTCTGCCTGGCTGTGTGTTTCCTGGACGGGGCCGCCTGTGGAGCTGGTTGACAGTTGCCTTTTGTATCTATGCTTCTTTTTCTATGTCCAGAAGATGGCAAAAGTGCATCTATGTCTACCACTTGCATGTACCACATTTCTATTGACATCTGTGTGAACGGTCATTTAACTGAGTTCACTATAAAGTTCACTATAAAGTTCACTATAAAGTTCACTATAAAGTTCACTATAAAGTCCCCGCTCTATATAGTGATGGAGGGATTAAGGGGTTAGGGCGGATGGACAGACACAGTAAGCTTGGATGACCAATGAGAACAGCAACTTTTAAACAGAGCGTGCACGAGGTGAAACAGGCTCGTGCACGTTCTCACACTCGTTTAAAAGGCGTTCCCTCTCAGGAGCGGGTACAGGGTTGTGCATGTGCATTTAGTGTTAAAGTGGAGAGGGTGGGTCTTCAAAAACCTCCATGATACCTTTAAGTCATTTAAGGTTCCTAACTAAAATGGTTTCCAAAAAGGATGAATCTGCAGTTTTATTTTTGAAGAAAATCCCTAAAGAAATAATAAATAACTAAATGTCTACTCTAACCAAAGCTTGAATTAAAAGCTATTTATTGAGCAATTTCCACAAACATCAGACTACAAGCTAAAAGGTTTTCCTCCAATTTATTCAGATTAATGAACATTTTCATCTAATTCTAACTTAGGCTCTGAAGGAAAGTATAAAACAATGAAATCATATTTCTACACTTTAAAAAGACAACCCATATATATATATATATATATATATATATATATATATATATATATATATATATATATATATATATATATATATATATATATCGTTTTCTTTTCTCTGTGAATGATTAATGATCCATTCCTCAGCGGGTGTCATTTTGATTATCCGGGCGACATCAAGCCCTTTTCCAGTCTGTTTGATGTCACAGAGCTTTTCAAAAGATTATTGGGTGATGATCAAAGGCTGAAGCTACAAAGAACCCCATAGTGAACCCTTCCTGTCTGCTGGGGAACAGAGACACGCATTCAGGTAAATCTCTACAAATCTGAAGAATGTTTAAAAGTTTAATATATTTATAATTCATAGTGTCACACAGTAAACTGCTAATTAGCCTTTCAGTTTGGGACACATTCTTAGACAGACGTCCAGGAGACAGACACTGACCCCCCCCTCTACAGACCACCATTAGCCTCAACAGGTTGCTGCTGGTTTTCCTTAGATAGAAAACTTTGAATCAATCTGACTGGATGATCTGGTTGAACTGTAAAGTGACCTGAGATGACATGATGTGAATTGGAGCTATAGAAATAAACTGAATTGAATTAAATCTGTTGACACAACATAATATGAGAGTATATCCTCTGGTATGTGGTCCTTCTCTGCATATCTCACTAATAATGTTTTTAAGGAATACGCTAAAGGGTTATTTTTGAATTATATTTAGTTATATAAAACATCTATAAAGGGAAGCATTTATTCAGAAACCTGCAGGAAAGAAGATCTTTAACAATAAGATTTACCTCCAATCTGGGATTTTAAAGCATCCACCTGGGAAGTGAGTGTAGAGACTTCTTTTTCCCTCTTTATTAACTTCTCCATCGTTTCTGAAAAATAAAAGTAACCAAAAAATAAAACAAACTTTTCTTAAACGTGCTGTTCAAAAAATAAAATAAAAAAATCCAACATAGAATAAAAAAATTTATCTAAATACATTGTCTATTTCATAGTCAGACTGGGCTTCTAAGCTTTAGGTCCACTGCTTCTATTGGTCATCTTTCTAAACTACTCATCAATTTTCATTGATTTTTTTTGGTTGCCATTTTAAAGTAACTTCTACTTTATTTTATTACTATTTTATTACTATACTTTCTTATTTATGTTTCCTTGAACACTTCTCAGCGCTTCGAAATGTTGATTATGCAGGGATTAAACCAAAGAAAAATCTCCGCCTGAACTTTTTCAACACAGCCAAGAAACTCATATATATATATCAATATATTCTCCTCATGTGCCCGCATACGTGCGTAACAAACATGCCCAAGCCACCACAGAAACAGCCAGTGGATGTTGGTCCCGCCTCTATGCTAGTTGGTAAACCTGGTTGCAGGGAAGCGGATTGCCCAGGCCACAGGCAGAGAGCTGGGTGTGTTGGACGATCAAGACCTCATTGGAAAGCACCAATTCCTGTCAGAATCTCTGCAGTGGAGAGCCCAAACCGACCCTGAGCATGTTCTCTATGTGCTACTCAACTCCAAGGGTGTACCAGTGTGCACAGCAACATGTGCACAGCTACACAAGAGAGCAGAGAAAATCACTGCCACTCTATATGAAAAAGGGGGCCTCGACACAGGGGACAATGTGGTGCTGCTTTATCCCCCAGGCATTGACCTGATTGCTGCCTACTATGGCTGCCTCTACGCAGGGATGATCCCTGTGACAGGAAGGCCGCCTCACCCCCAGAACCTGGCTGCTACTCTCTAGCCTCGTGAGACCATCCTGATCTCGCGAGCTTTCAAGGTTTCACTCGCAGATCAGTCTGGAGACTCTCCATTAAAGAAAACTTGGAGCCGTTCACCAAACGAACGTCCAATCAGCGTTGGCTTTGAGGCGGGTTGAGGTGTGACGCAACGAGAAGCGCGACAGTTCAGTCTAAAGAACATGGCGGCTTCAGCCGATGAAACTAGCGTTAGCGTGGCTATCGAGCAAGTTTTATGGGAATTACAGAGTATTTCTTCACTGAAAAAAGAGCAAAACACTGCTCTGGAGGAAAAGATGTTTTTGCTCTTCTCCCGACTGGTTTCAGCAAGAGTTTGATCTATCAATTGGCACCTCTTCGTCGTCGCTCTGTTAGTACGTCATATGCTTTGTTGATCTGATTGGTTTATTTGGCCCGTCTATCACCAACATAGGCCAATCAGCTAACCAGTATTTTCTCCCCTTCCCAAAATTACTTCAGTGGAAGGTTTCCAGATGGATATGCGGAGCAAATCCATCTGGCGGAGTCAGGTTAACTACTCTCCCCACAGTCCCCATGATCATTGATGTGAGCAAAGCTGCCTGCATCCTCACCATTTTGAGAGCCAAAAGTTTCTTCAACTATTGTCACCCATTCCTGGTAGGCAATAAAAAGTTCTACTGGATTCACTTTGTTTTAGTCTTTTTCCTGCTGAGTGGGTAGCGTCCATAATTTACTGAAACGAAGTCATTTAGAATGTTTTTAGAGCATAAACAGTAGTGTATAGGATTTCCTAAAAGCGTGCACCTGCGCGATCACGAGTCTACGGAAACCGCGGCAGACCAAACCAGATGAAAGTGCGCATTCAGCGTCTGCTCTGCCGATAATGCAAGCGTAGAAGAAGAAATGTGCTGTTTACCTGTGCAAAGAAAGAAACAACGAAAGAAAAATGTCTGAGGACTTCAGTGTTGAGGAAAAGCATGAGTTCTTTGCCGAGCTGAATGCGCACTTTCATCTGGTTTGGTCTGCCGCGGTTTCCGTAGACTCCTGAATGCGCACTTTCATCTGGTTTGGTCTGCCGCGGTTTCCGTAGACTCCTGAATGCGCACTTTCATCTGGTTTGGTCTGCCGCGGTTTCCGTAGACTCCTGAATGCGCACTTTCATCTGGTTTGGTCTGCCGCGGTTTCCGTAGACTCGTGAACTCGCTTTTAGGAAATCCTATACACTACTGTTTATGCTCTAAAAACATTCTAAATGACTTCGTTTCGAGTAAATTCTGGACGCTACCCACTCAGGACACTTGGAATACATTGGACGAGCAGTATGGAGGAATATTGACACGTTTTTTGTGGACTTTTATGGACCTTTCTGCCTCGGGCGCCATAGACCGCCATTATTTGAATGTCAGCAGACAGCAAGAAGCCTCCCAGATCTCCAGATGCATTTGAGATATCAAAAAAGTACTCCAGAGTGTTGTTCAGCATGGGGGTGAGTAGAAAATGAAGGCTAATCATGTTTTGGGTGTACTATTCCTTTAAGTAAATTTACAAGCCTGTACTTTGTTACTTTTACTTGAGTAAAGAAGTTTAATCAGTACTTCCACTTTTGCCAGAGTATTCTTTAACACAAGTATCTGTACTTTTACTCAAGTACGGAAAGTGAGTACTTTGCCATCTCTGCTTATGCCCCACCTAGCATACACCTGCATACATCATGGATCACACTCAATGTACTTTCCATATATCGACGAGTACCAGCGTGTTTCAGCGTACTTCAGCGACTCCTAACAATATGTAACCATAATTTATCCAACGTATGCCAGCTATTTGCCAGATTTTACGTACCTCCTGCATACGCTGGTCTAAATCGTCACGGTGTGACCCTTGAGATCATTGGGATGACCAACAAGTGTTTCTAAACCAATCATTAAGGCTGATTTATACTTAGAAACCAGGTCGACTGTCTGTGTGTCGCAGTTAATTCCGATATGCCCCGCTCCCCCTCATTCCGCATCTCTCCAAAACCGTAGGTGACCTCAGACAGGAGGCCTCTGATTGGTCAATTCTACATCCGCTCTACTCTATGCGTATTTCCTGCTTGGTTCCTAACTGGCTGGTTTTGTTTGTCTGACCGCCATTGTTGAAAACGACTGGTGAAGATGGAGCAGCTAGCAGAGCGAGGTGCGTGAGAACGCTGGGACCCTTTTTCCACCTGGATCTCCGCTCTTTTTGGCCCTCATGTCTCTCCGTTGTCGCACAAACTAGCTACCACTTCCTCACCGCCTCGGCCGTATCTAGACCCACAGCTAGTTCCTGATTGGCCCTCTGGCGTTGTGGCGTGGAATAACAGCGCAGACCACGCTTCAATATTGGGCATAAATCAGAAATATCTGCGACACACTGCTGCAGGAGGATAACCAGACATTTGATCCTAATGACTCAAAAGTTACCAGATTAAAAGTTAACTTTATAATCTCTTTTTTAGAAATCATAAAATGAGGAGAAGAAATGGATCTAAATACCTTCAATATTGTGTTTGAGCTTGATCTTGTCATCGGAGATTTGATTATCTTCTATCATCTGAAACAGAGCCAGGAGACGTAAAGCCTTAGAGAAGGACTAGCTTCATCTCATGCAGCTAAAGCCTCAGCTGCTTACGTTTGCATCCTGAGGTTGGATGCGGTCTGCCTGCGCAGCCTGGAGCTTGTTCGCCGTCACCCTCAGCTTCTCCTCCAGCTTCTGGATCTCCTCTCGGCTCTCGGCCTGGGCCTTCTGCAGAGCCTGGTAATCTGTCATCTTCTTCTCCGACAGCTCCAGTCGGTCTCGCAGCTCTGACGTGGTTTTGTTCCGCTCCACCTGGAGCATCTCCATCTCCGCCAGCCGAGCCTCCGCCTTCTGCAGCTTCTGGGAGGCTTCGTTCAGTGCCGCCTTGCTGCTCTGAGCTTCCGGGTCGGACCTTCCTTCAGCCAGCTGCTCTCTGGCCTCCTGAAGTCGGGCGCAGAGGTCCTCGCGCTCCTTGGTCAGAACGGCGGCTTCGATCTTGTGTTTGGCCTTTAGGTTCTCCACCTCCAGCTGGTGCTCCATCTTCAGGCTCTCCAGGGTGGTCCTTAGCTCCTGGGCGTCCTGCTCCTGGCCTTGTGGAGCAGACCGACCTCTGCTCCATGATGCCTTCAGCTCCTCCAGCGATCGCTGATGGTCGACGACCAAACTGTCGAACTTAGCCTGTGCAAAACAAACAATCCACTTTTAGCCCAATATCGGGAAACTGCAGTTGAAGCAGGAAAAAAACGTGAATCTTTTATATTTATTGAACCAAACTCTAGTGATCTTCAGATCTGCTCTACAACCAGATCTGAAGATCAACCAGTAACGCAGCACCTTCCAGGAGTCCATCATTTCCACATTCTCCTTGGTGGCCTGTTGGACCTTCTGCTTCATCTCGCCGATCTCCACGCTCTGCTTCTCCACGATCGCCCTCAGAGAGTCGATCTCCCGCTGGCTGGCCGCTAGCGCCGCCTCGTACTTCTCTCTAAGCTCGCTGCTCTCCTTGTGGTGCTCACGGCCCGCCGTCAGCAGCTGCTCGCGTAGGAGGAGGGTCTCCGGTTGGGCGCCGGTCCCCGCCGCGTCTTGCTGGGAGTTTGCGTCGACTCTTCTAAGCTGACCCTGGAGGTCCTGGACCTCAGCTTGGCGGAGGGCGAGCTCCCGCTCTAGCTGCATGATGCGACTCTGCTCTTCTACTGTGGTTTGCTAGCGAGACAGAAAACAGCATAAATCACTGATTCAGAGGAGTTTCCTTTCAGCGGCAGAAGCAAAGGAAGTTCCTACTGAGAACCCGGAGAGAACTCATGGTTTTACAAAGAATATCTAAGACGAGGAACA
Source organism: Cyprinodon tularosa (assembly GCF_016077235.1). Lineage (NCBI taxonomy): Eukaryota > Metazoa > Chordata > Actinopteri > Cyprinodontiformes > Cyprinodontidae > Cyprinodon > Cyprinodon tularosa. Next base: position 448,179 of record NW_024039250.1, on the reverse strand, counting down.
AGCAGAGATCAGGCTAGAGAGACAAATTAAAGAGAAACAAATTAAATTAATTAAAGAGAAAAAAAGGGACAGCAACAGATTGGTCAACTTTTGGCTCCTTATATTCAAGAAGATTACATTTAGTTTCTGGTAGTTACAACATCTACATTTTTTTCTTACATTTCCCATTTCTGGATTAAATGAAGAATAAAACAAACTGATTAATTCTCAAAGCTTTTTGTGGAGGACAGGGAGGACAGATCCAGAAAGAAATAATAGGTTTTCTTTGTTCAGGCATCAGAACTAAAAACTCCCCTTTGTGAACAAACTCAATGCTGTTGGGTGTTTCAGTCAGATACACAGTCTCAACATTTCTTCAATCCGGCTGATTCATAATGCTTCAAGTCTCAGAATGCTGACCCTCATTTAATCTGCAAGGATCCAGGCGAGGTCAACGCTTCAGCCTTAAACGGTCCGACTGAGACCAAGGTCAGGCTTAAGGCTCCTTTATCTCCTCAGCTCTCTCTATAGTTCTGCTGCTATAGGCTTAGACTGCTGGAGGACATAGGGACCCCTTTTTCATCATCCTGCTTCATTCTATCTCTATTCTCCCACTCTGCAGAATCTGTTAGTTCAATCTCTAACGTTCTGCTCTCTCTGCTTTTTCTCATAGTAGCTTCATCTGGTCTGTTCCTGTTTGGCTGTGACTCCATCCTGGAGAGAAATATCAGCTGTGCTGCTGCCATCAACACCTTTGTTTCTAGATGTTGGAGCTTGGCCTGTTTTCCAGTGTAGTCCTGTTTCTCTGACTGTGACTAACTGGATGTGCTCTCTTCATCCTCTGACATGGGAGCTGGCTCGGAGCTCGTCTGCCTGGCTGTGTGTTTCCTGGACGGGGCCGCCTGTGGAGCTGGTTGACAGTTGCCTTTTGTATCTATGCTTCTTTTTCTATGTCTGCTTCTGTCTCCTTGAACCCCAGTGGGCCTCAGCAGATGGCCGCTCACACTGAGCCTGGTTCTGCTGGAGGTTTCTTCCTGTTCAAAGGGAGTTTTTCCTCTCCACTGTCGCTACAAGCATGCTTAGTGTGAGGGATTGCTGAAGAGTCAATGAGTCGATGCAATCAGCTGGTTTTCCTTAGATAGAAAACTTTGAATCAATCTGACTGGATGATCTGGTGAACTGGAAAGTGACCTGAGATGACATGATGTGAATTGGAGCTATAGAAATAAACTGAATAGAATTGAAAGGATCTGTCTGTCACTAGTTCAGTTCTGGGTATGAAAAAGAGCCACCCTGTGGGATCCGTCCAATAATCCCCATTTCATAAGAGTTGGAAGATTTTAGCATTTTCCTTAAAAATTTGTCAAAATACTTTAATGCAGCGCAGATGTTAATCAGCTAAGCTGATTGTGACAAAGTGTTTTGTTTACAGGCGTCTAATGAAAGTAGATTGGATAAAACACAATGTTACAGTTTGGGAAAACGAAATAGAAGCTTTTAACTCAATCCGTTGGTCTTTTTTTTGGTCTCCTGAGCTGTTGCTCACTTTACCTGCCTGTTAAGCTTAATTAAGGTTCATTAAGACTCCGTCGACAGGCTGGAATCCAAAACACAGAAGCAGGAGGCACTTAAAAGGAGACCAGGTTATAATTTCTGAGGCTTTATAACCGTAAGCAACAATCTAAGCTGCTGAATTTCTTCCCGATTAATGTAAAAGCGCTCATTAAGTGAGCTTTAAGTCTTTTTCATTATTAGTGTCACATCTTGCTGATGCACACCACGGATCTCTTTCCTGGCAGCCGTAACTAAATTCCTTCTTTATTTCAGGAGAGCGCCATCAAGGGCTGGATAATAAAAGCTAAGAGATATTAACATTTAAGCTAATGCATCGTTTCCAAAATGTTTAAGCAAGGAGCCAAACGATCAATGTGTGGCTGTCCGAATGTGCTGCAGTGGAGGGAAGCAAAAAGATGAGGGAAGAGTGCAAATTATTTTTTTTGTTTATCTAAAAGCAGCCAAGCAGATGTGAGGAAGGCAACACCAAACCTGAAGAACAAACATCCCTCACACTAAAACAGTCCAAAAATGAGCAGCAGATTGACGAAGGAAGACCTGCTGCACGATGAGCAGGACCACCGTGTGTGAAAACAATCGAGCGCAGATTATTATTATTATTTATTTACATTTCTTTTGGAACTGATTCGGCTGAACTGCATCCAGATACAGAAGTACAGAAGGGAAACGAGGAAAAAAGGAAGAATCTATAGGAGGTTAATGTCGCCGAGAGCATCTGAAGTTGATTTTGAAGTCGAGAGTTGAGACAGCTCAGCAGCGGATCAAAGCCAAGACAAGATGACATCTTTTTTTTTCACCTTGGTTCTGTTGCCCAACCTCAAGGATTCTGCAACATGACTGCGCCTTCCCTGTTGACAGAAGCAGGAATCAAGCGTTTCAAAGTGTTTAGTTATCTTTGAAGCCTTAAGAAAAATAAAAATAACGTATATGGAGAGACTCCACATTTATTATTAATGAGACCCTGACTGAGAGTCGCAGTGCAGCTCACCGAGGCGCTGCATGCCATGTGATCTCTATCTCTCTGTACGTGTAGTCAAAGTTTAGCCGCAAACTAAATAAGCTTTTTAATTAAATGACTGAACTACAAAAAGATGGATTTGCAAACAATGAAGTTGTCAGCCTTTTAAAAGTGACCGTGTAACTTTCTTTTCTAAGCATTTTTTAAGCTATTTCTGTTGAAATTACAGAGGAACTCATCAAATATGGAATATAAAGTGAATTACGGAAATAAATAAAAGATTTAATTTTCTGGAAACAGCCTTACAATATTTGTTGTGTTTTGTGAGATTAAAAGGTTAAATCTGAGTCTATAAAAAGTGAGCTGTAGCTGGATTTACCTCCTCTAGGAAACTGATTGTAGGAAACTGAATTGCTGCTAATGGTAATAGTTGGTGCTAAAATCCCTTTTATCTTGGCGGTAAAAAGCTCCATCAGCTTCACTGTCATGGTGGACGTCCATAGGCGTAAAGGCTCTCATGCAGCACAGGCTAATTCTGAACGCATCCTTTTAGTGGACTGATACCAACTTTCATTCCAGCCTCACATTCTGCTTTTAGTTCTCTCTTTCACATCATGTCTGCACATTATCTGAACCATTTTCTGCACTTTATTAACAACTCAGACTAATACATTTACAAGGTGACGCACAGTAGTCTAGCTGTAAAAAAAAAAAAGCATAAATAGCCTAATGATTATATTCTATTAACCTAAAGCAATATCCATGGTCTGGTTGTTCCATGTCAGGTACGGTGGTCATTGACCTTGACCAAGACAGCTTACAGTAGAACTGCAGTCAGTCCCTGGACTGGCATGGCTATCACTGCCCCTACATAGTTAGCATGGCTATCACTGCCCCTACATAGTTAGCATGGCTATCACTGCCCCTACATAGTTAGCATGGCTATCACTGCCCCTACATAGTTAGCATGGCTATCACTGCCCCTACATAGTTAGCATGGCTATCACTGCCCCTACAGAGTTAGCATGGCTATCACTGCCCCTACATAGTTAGCATGGCTATCACTGCCCCTACATAGTTAGCATGGCTATCACTGCCCCTACAGAGTTAGCATGGCTATCACTGCCCCTACATAGTTAGCATGACTATCACTGCCCCTACATAGTTAGCATGGCTATCACTGCCCCTACAGAGTTAGCATGGCTATCACTTCCCCTACAGAGTTAGCATGGCTATCACTGCCCCTACATAGTTAGCATGACTATCACTGCCCCTACAGAGTTAGCATGGCTATCACTGCCCCTACATAGTTAGCATGACTATCACTGCCCCTACAGAGTTAGCATGGCTATCGCTGCCCCTACATAGTTAGCATGGCTATCACTGCCCCTACAGAGTTAGCATGGCTATCACTGCCCCTACATAGTTAGCATGGCTATCACTGCCCCTACAGAGTTAGCATGGCTATCACTGCCCCTACATAGTTAGCATGACTATCACTGCCCCTACAGAGTTAGCATGGCTATCGCTGCCCCTACATAGTTAGCATGGCTATCACTGCCCCTACAGAGTTAGCATGTCTATCACTGCCCCTACATAGTTAGCATGGCTATCACTGCCCCTACATAGTCACTGCCCCTACAGAGTTAGCATGTCTATATCTGCCCCTACATAGTTAGCATGGATATCACTGCCCCTACATAGTTAGCATGGCTATCACTGCCCCTACAGAGTTAGCATGGCTATCACTGCCCCTACATAGTTAGCATGACTATCACTGCCCCTACATAGTTAGCATGGCTATCACTGCCCCTACAGTTAGCATGGCTATCACTTCCCCTACAGAGTTAGCATGGCTATCACTGCCCCTACATAGTTAGCATGACTATCACTGCCCCTACAGAGTTAGCATGGCTATCGCTGCCCCTACATAGTTAGCATGACTATCACTGCCCCTACAGAGTTAGCATGGCTATCGCTGCCCCTACATAGTTAGCATGGCTATCACTGCCCCTACAGAGTTAGCATGGCTATCACTGCCCCTACAGAGTTAGCATGGCTATCACTGCCCCTACATAGTTAGCATGGCTATCACTGCAACTACATAGTTAGCATGGCTATCACTGCCCCTACATAGTTAGCATGGCTATCGCTGCCCCTACATAGTTAGCATGGCTATCACTGCCCCTACATAGTTGGCATGGCTATCACTGCAACTACATAGTTAGCATGGCTATCACTGCCCCTACAGAGTTAGCATGGCTATCACTGCCCCTACATAGTTAGCATGGCTATCACTGTCCCTACACAGTTAGCATGGCTATCACTGCAACTACATAGTTAGCATGGCTATCACTGCCCCTACAGAGTTAGCATGGCTATCACTGCCCCTACATAGTTAGCATGGCTATCACTGTCCCTACTTATTTGGCATGGCTATCACTGCAACTACATAGTTAGCATGGCTATCACTGCCCCTACAGAGTTAGCATGGCTATCACTGTCCCTACACAGTTAGCATGGCTATCACTGCCCCTACATAGTTAGCATGGCTATCACTGCCCCTACATTGTTAGCATGGCTATCACTGCCCCTACAAAGTTAGCATGGCTATCACTGCCCTTACATAGTTAGCATAGCGATCTTAAAAACGTACTTAATTGAACAACAGCAACAGAAAAGAGAACTTTTAACTTAATACTCTGAGCGCTGTGAGCTCTAACCTGGAACCTACTGCTGCTGCAGTGCATGCTGGGACAGCTGTTAGTCTGGAGAACGGACAAGTCTGCTCTGATGCATGCTGGGTAAAGAGGGAGGGGCTAGAACAACATCCGGGGACTTTGTCCGTCCGTTCTCAGTCTGCTATTCTTATGCAAGGGCTGAGGTTGATGATGTTTCACGAACACACGAGAATGCACAAGTACACAGATTGAGAAAAAGCCTATCTCTATGGTGACACCAACAAGCTAACGGGAGCTAGCATTCTTCTTCCTCCCTACTCCAGGAGGTATATGTAGAGCTCCCCCTACAGGTTTGGTGGGAAACACTTCAGTAGATCAGCGGTTTGTACAGCAGAGCGGCAGCTTATAGTGAAGTGCACCCTATAATCTGGAAAACACGGCAGTTAAATTTCTAGAGATTAAATTAAAACTTAAGCACAAAGGCAGACAAGATGACTGCAGTGCAGCTTATTCTAAAAGCTTGTGACAAAAAAGCAGAAAGACAGAGGACAGTAAGCACAGGCAGCGGGCTCATGCTTTTTACCCTTCGCCTCTCTAATTCTTTCTGAAGCGCCTCTGCTCTCGATTTTTCGAGCAGCAGGCTCTGCTCAAGCTGACGAATGTGGGCATGTTCCAATTTCTTCTGAGTCTACAGAAAAAAACAAAAAGAGAAAAAAAAAAGAAAGAAAAAAGAAAAGGCTGAAGGAAAAAAGACGAAGAGAGATCAGAGAGGAATAAGAAGTGGCAGCAGATGATCAGAGTGAAGCTGAAGATCATTCCAGGCTGGGTTTTATTCCTGCAGCATTTTATACAACCCACGCCATTTTTTAAGCAATTATTACAAAAGAGATGCCAGTCCTGCCTCCTTAATGATTTAATCTTTGAAAACCTCATTCCCAAAAGAAAATTAAATATTTACTTTAAGGATACATTGATGTGAGAACTTTACCATTAATATTAAAACAAATATTTGAGATTTCATGTATTGACATTTCCTCTTAGTGATTGTCCTGAAACTGTGACACGGATGAACTGATGTAGGCTGTAAATTTTGACACAAGATTAAAATAAAAAATAAAAAATGTAAAACAATAAAAAAAAAAAGTGTTTAAGCACAAGAGAAATTAGTCTGGTGTGTTTGATTCACTCAAAGTGACTCAGATTAAACAAAAATCCAACCATGCTTCTATTAGCGCTATTCAGCAAACAACCCTGAAGCCTAAACAGAAATGCAGTATGCAAATAAAAAAGAAAAAAAAAAAGAAAAATACAGTCTCCCTGTGAAAAACAGAAGACACCATTAGATAAGATTTTTCTTAACCAAGAGTGGCAGGATGCTGCCATCATGAGTCCAATGGAATTGGTGGTGATATGTCAGACCAGCAAACACATAGTCATAGATGTTTATCGCTTTAGTTTTGTAGGAAAAAGAAACTTTAAATGACCTCAACCGGAGTGTATCCCTTTTAACCTGACTCCGCCAGAAGGATTTGCTCCGCATATCCATCTGGAAACCTTCCGTTGAAGTAATTTTGGGAAGGGGCGAAAATACTGGTTAGCTGATTGGCCTATGTGTGTGATAGACGGGCCAAATAAACCAATCAGATCAACGAAGCATATGACGTACTAACAGAGCGACGACGAAGAGGAGCCAATTGATAGATCAAACTCTTGCTGAAACCAGTCTGGAGAAGAGCAAAAACATCTTTTCCTCTAAGAAAAGCCTCCAGATCAGTGTTTTGCTCTTCTTTCAGTGAAGAAATACTCTGTAATTCCCATAAAACTTGCTCGATAGCCACACTAACGCTAGTTTCATCGGCTGAAGCCGCCATGTTCTTTAGACTGAACTGTCGCGCTTCTCGTTGCGTCACACCTCAACCCGCCTCAAAGCCAACGCTGATTGGACGTTCGTTTGGTGAACGGCTCCAAATTTTCTTTAACGGAGAGTCTCCAGACTGATCTGCGAGTGAAACCTTGAAAGCTCGCGAGATCAGGATGGTCTCACGAGGCTATATCCCTTTAGTCATGTACAAAAAAAAAACAAGTCAAGTTACTTGTATGGCAATCTGACCTTTAATTGTTTTTTTTTTTTGTACATAACTAAAGGAATACACTACGACGGAGTATTAGGGCCAGGCTAGAGATTTTTTTATTTTTTCTATTTTGAGAATAAAGTCGTAACATTACGAGAATGATGTCATCGTCCAGCAACCCGTTTCAGAAGAAAGCTTGGAGCTCCGCTCACCAGATGACGGCCGACCAGCTCCACCAATCAGCAACCAGAGTCCACTTTGACATCCTGCCCAGTTTGATGCTGCTGCTAAAAGATTTCCTGATTTGTCAAACCGATGCTAAAGTAGAACTTCCCATGATGCTCCCACATTCCTCATTTTAGGGAAGAAAGGGCTTCTTGGAAGAGTTGTCATAAAATACAACTTGTTTTTTGTAATTTTGTTTTAGGACTTTGTTCTCTTAATATTATTAATATTCTCATTATAACTTTATTCTCGTAGTGTTACGACTTTATTCTCATCATATGATGACTATATTCTCGTAATTATGACTATTCGCGTTGCAACTTTAAATATTACGAATTCATTCTCGAAATAGAAAAAAAAAATAATCTCTAGCCTGGCCCTAATGCTCTGTCGTAGATACATGCCTATTGAGGTAGTTTAGAAATGTATTTTTCTTACAAACCTAAAGGGATAAACGCAAATCTTGCGCATGTGTATTAACTATTGGTTTGCTGCTCTGACAGAACACTGGATCTGGGTCCCAACAGGAAATTTATGATCTTATTAAATCCACAGACCTTAGGTTTAGTATTTTATCCACCAATGTGTGCATAAAGGTTACCCCTATGCAGAGGGGATAAATCTAAGGGTCTGAATCTAAGATCCACTAATCTTTGGTTCAGGTTGCCTCCAAAACTCCCAGCATTATTTCTTTATTTTTGACAGTCAGATCCTGTTAAACACACAGACGATTAAGTAAACAAAGAACAGCCTTCAAAGCAACTTTAAAAACAGCAAAAAAGATTGAAATTAGCATATAAATTTAAAGTTTTAATTGTTGTAAGCTTTGAAATAAAATAAATAAACAAAAATAAGCAACTATATTAAAAAAATTTGGAAATGAAGCGACTTCCAGAGTTCCAGTACAGTTTGTAAACATGGCGGTACTCTGCCCCTGCAGTAGGGTGTCTCTCCATCGATCTGGAAAGTGTTATTAGGCCATCTCTACAGTTCTACAGTGAGAACCATTATTCACTAGTGCAAACTATTTTAGGCAGCAGCCAAAAACTCCAGGAGTGAATTTCCTAAGCATCTCAACACCAAGGTCAGATTGTAAAAAGTTACCAAAGAAAAAAAAAAGAAAATCCAAAAGCTCCAGTTTATGATCTACATGCTGCTGTTAATAAGGGACAGGTTGACGACAGTGACAGAAAAGATAGAAAAAAGACAAATATATCTTGCTGGCGAGGGTAAAAAGCAGAGTCTATCCTCTAAAGAAATTATTTGGCATCACTTCTGCTGAGAAACAACATCTGGATGAACCACAAGAGTTCTGGATTAATGTCCTTCAGACAGCCCAGTGGTGTCAGGACCTGCAGGTGTTTTCAACATTTCCTTCCTCTCAGAGAGACACAGAGAGCTTCAACCCCAAAGGAGGGGGAGACTGGGTGGACATAAGCAAAATGAGTTTAACTGACTGACTGGATGGATTGTTAATCAAGCAGGTCAGAGCAGAGCCGTTGGTCCGATATCTGAGCCATCCAGGACAGGGCGGCTGGTGTGAAGATAGACTCACATTAACCTACAGTTACACATTTCAGCACCAAGGCCAGAGACCAACAAACATGATCAAATAAACAACTAGTGAACTACGGCTGTTAAACACAACTGGCAGCATCTATACACTGGCAAAGCTTTTCTTAAAATAAGTGCATTTTTCTTGAATTTAGGAGGTAAGTGAGACACTTTGCCAAAAAAAACGAGACAGTTTACATTTAAAACATGCATAAGCAATGGCATTGTCTCATTTCAAGTGCATTTTATCTAATTATCTTATTTTAAGAGTAAATATATAACTTCTATTGGCAAGTCAACTTAATTACTTAGTTAAATTAAGGGTAAATATACTTAATTTAAGATTTTTTTTAACTTATTTCTAGATTCTTTTTTGCAGTATATTGCTTGTATGGTATACCTGTCAAAAATAAACAGCAAAATTCCCAACATTTCTAATTAATTTATGTCTAGAGAGTGTGTGAATGTATATATATATCTCATTTATGATTGGAGAAACGTTTTTTAATAAGATGAAAAATAATACTGCTACATGCTCGTTCCTCATTATAATAGTGTGTTATTGTTTTTTTTTTTTACATAACACACAGTTATAGCGGCTAACAGCCTTATCTAGCTAAATATATATCCCTGCTTGCCATGTCCTGGACCTCCTCTAAGTTATTAACATCAATGTTGGTCTGTTTCTTTTTATTCTGTAAACAATTTTAAAAAAAATTAAGACATTTCAATGAATATAATGATTAATCTATTCTGTTGTCAAACTAAAAAAAAAGAGAATTCAAGGTAAAATAGTTTTTCTTGGGTCTGACTAGCAAGTTCAAGTTTTGAGGAGTTTATCGTCTAAGAGAAGAAAACATCCTGAGGAAGGTTCTGAGAGAATCACCTTCAAATCAACTTATTTAGTCTATTATCTGTCTCTGTCGTTTTTCTAATGTCATGTGCAAAAATATATAAGTGATGGCGATCATTATAGCAGTGGATTCAACAGTGTTTTTATCCTGAATGAATGACTCTTTCAATTATGAGTTCAGGTGTATCTTAAATGTTTTAAAAACCATTTAAGCTGTCAGCCAGCTCTATATCTAGTCCATACATCTATCTAAGATTGAACTAATCTGAGCCCAGCTGAACTCCTGCAAAATGTTTGTTAAATATATCTTAATTATCTGGTCCACAGACGTGATCCTCACATTATGCACATAGATTGTCATTTATTTAAAAGCTAAACCGAGCATTTATCAGTTACACGGCTATTTCCAGCTGTTAATTACCTCCAGGTCTCCTTTGGTTATGGATTCCTCTTCCACACGAAACTGGAGGTCCTCCACTTTCCTGTATAAATCGGAAAATATGCTCATTATAATGGGAAGCCAATGATAAATATATTCAGCACTGCTCTGAAGAACAATGCACAACAATCAACTGATCTTTTTTTACAGATATAGGGAATTTATAGAGCAACTTACAACCATAGAAGTCTGGTTGATACAAAGACAAGAACTGGAAATCATCAGAGAGGTGCTCACAGACGCCGTCACTTTTAATTTCCATTGAAAAACAAACATTGTTTCCTAACGGTTCACAATTACTATGTATTATTTATTTCTAACTATTTGTTTAGAAGAATTATGAAGATAAATAGGGAGTTAGGAGGATTCTTAGGGCCCAAAAGACGAAGAAAAGATTTGTACCGCTATATTTTTCAAATATAAAAAGAAAATCCAGCAGTAAAATAAATAATATTCATGTTCTCCCTCATTTTTCAGCAGTAAACCGTGAAACAAAGCATGAATATAATGAAACCCCCCCTCCCAAAGTGAAATAGCAATAAACGGTTTGGTCCTCAGCTCCTGCATCGCATCAGGTCTCCCCGTCTGTAACCTGCAGTTCCCTCGTACCTGAGCTTAAATGCAACACGTGCGTCATTTGATGCAGCGATAACGAAAGAAACTAATTACAAAGAAAATGTGTAAATAAGCAGCAGAGTGCGAAAAAAAATCCCCAGCTGAAAACAGCAGCGCTCCAGAGTCTGGGTTTCAAAAAGGAAGGAGAAAGAGGAGAGAGGGAGAAGGTGTCTGATACCGTGACCCAGCTTTCCCCCCCTCTCATTTTTTTTTGTAAAGATTTTTACCTGAATAGTTCAAATTAACTGTAGAAAATTAACCTGTTGAATAAAATAAGATCTGCTGGATTCAACTACTTAGTTAATCCTCCTCAATGTCGGAGGAGAATCACATCATTAATGATGAAACCAGCTGGGTGCGTCTGAAACTGAACATGACTGCAACTTTTTCATTATTTTTTTTTTTTTTAAGAAAAAATAAAACAGGCTTAATCCCGCATTTATTGTGTGTCTGTAAATAAAACAGAGGCTGAACAACTAAGCCAGAAAGGTCAGAGAGCTGAGAATCTCCCTCTATCAACCAGAGCAGGAAAACGCCACGGTCATCAGAGGGTTAGCATCAGCTAAACGCTAGCTGATGTTTAGCAGGATATTTAAATTAAATAATTGTCTTTGTCCCTCCTTCATCATGTAAACAGATGATCAACCTGGAGCGTCCTTTGTCCTTCGCAATTATATAACCAAAAAGGTCAGTAACAGACCAGAGTAGGGATGCAGGATATTGGGATTTTGGCCGATATCCGATATGCCGATATTTTAAAACTCATGTAGCCGATAACCGACATCGATACCGATGTTAAAGCTGGACAAAAATAAGCAGTCATTGAAAATAGCAGTTTTGTTATCCATTTCTGACACTTTGAAAAATAATATACTCACATATATTTTCATATGCTAATATCAAATCGATTTTTAAAAACGCGGTATCGATCTATTTTACTTTCAAAATCTGGTGAAATTTCATCGTTCTGTTACAAACTCTCGTGATATTTTGCAAATTCTTGTGAGATTTTGTTAGTAAAATAGATCGATACCGCGTCAATATATCAACATATAAAAATATGGCAACATTTGGTGAATTTTCGGGGGATTTCGTAGCATAACGATGACATATAGCAATATTTCATTAGTAAAAGAGATTGATATGGTGTTTTTAAATGGCAATATATCAGCATATGAAGATATTGTGATATTTTAATGGATCAATATTTTTTCCCTCGTCTTTAGAAGTTTTTAAGTCTGTAAAAAAGAAGTTTTTGAGGAAGAAGAAGAAGTATTATTTTTTATTTATTTTTTTAGACTTTAGAAACTCAGAAGCTGATCAAATATCGGGTTAAATATCGGTGGGGTGGCCGATGTCCGATATTCAGTTTTAAGGCCGATACCGATAGGGGGCCGATTATATCGTGCATCCCTAGACTAGAGATTATTGCTAATTTATGGTTTATGATTAGTTTGAACAGAAATGCTTTTTAGAAGATTATAGAAAAGCATTAAAGTCATTGGCTATCAAAGGAGGCAAGAAATATCTGTAAATTGGCCTTTTTGGAAGAAAATGTCTGACGGCTAACAGCTACTATTAGGACCACATGAGGTTTGATAAGAAACGACAAAATAAAATTTGTAAAAAAAAACCCAGAGGGTTTATTTTAATGTAAAAAGGAATAAATTTAGCAGAGGAAACCAAAAAGATCTCAGCAATAAATCTATTTCACAAATCCATCATGGCTTCCCAGAGAGTAGAAGGTGTTTCCTGGTATAAACTCCTTACTGGTGTTTCTATATTGTTATTAGTTTTTCTTTTTACTTGTTTTGGGTTTTTTTTAGGGGTGCACCGATTGCAGTTTTCCGGCCGATTTCCGATCACCGATCTTTATAAAGTCTGACCTACCGATTCCGATTTTTGGTTAATACCGATTTTATCATTTTTTTTGCTATAACCAACGCTGTGTTACAAGATCGCAATTCACTGTCAATGTTACAATCTTTTCTTGAAAAACATGCCCTTGAACAATAGCCTTGAACCATTATAAACTTGTTTTAACTGCCCATGAGGTAGAGCCTTGACATAGAAATGAATTAAATAATAAATATTAAATAAAACAAACTTAAGACTACAACATTGGTCTTTTGATTTTTTTACATTTCAAAAAACAAAACTTCAACAAAAGATCAGAAAAAATATGGAATAGCAACTGATTTTAAGACACTCGCGGAGGTAAATAGATCGGTGGTTAAGATCGGTTTCATATGTAAATATCGGCCGATCACCAATCACCCTAAATTAAGGAAATCTGGGCCGATTTATCGGTGCCCCCCTAGTTTTTTTTTCGTCTTAACAGCAAACCTTCCAAAGATAGCTGAGCTCGCTGTGAACTGGACCAAAAATGGATCAATTCTGATGAATCTTTTAAATCTCTTAGTTTGGGACACAGAAGGTAAGTGAATGCATCACCTCTTCTCCTCTTCCAGCTGATTAACCAGCTCCAGCTTGTCTTTCTGTGTGTTGGCCAGCATGGTTTGGACCTGCTGCATGGCGCTCTCGTTTTCAGCGACATACTGTGGACACAAAGAGGACGACTGCTTCAGGTCGCTGGCTCAAACACACCTGAACCTCCGCTCTGGTCATTGGCTGTTTTCATACCTGTACATGTTGCGCTTTGAGGACGCTCAGTTCCTTCTCCACCTCGCAGATGTGGCTGGTTGCCTTGGCAACCTCAGCTCGCTCCAGGTCCCTTTCGGCCAGCAGCTGCTCAATGTGCTGCTGCTTCTCCTTCAGGGCCTCCTGGAGCGCCGTGGTGCCCGAGATTTTACGGGCGTAGCGGGACGACGTCTCCGTCAGCTAAAAGGGAGACGGAAGAGGAAGCACCGATCGAAGGTTAGAGGGAAGAAAAGCAACTGCTCTATCAGCTCCCTGGGATTCGGCTGCCGAAATACTTATTTAAAGTTTGCAGTTGTTAAAAAAAACAAAAGAGACATTCATGACATGGAAAAAAAACTAACTTTTTGATGTGATGTTTATGGAAACGGAGTCAAAAAAAAAAACGAAATTCTATTATTCTATTGCAGAAAATGTTTTAGATTTGAAAGAAATGAGTTTAACAACTAACATTAACCGCAGTGACGCGTCGGCTAGAAGCTGCTCGGCTGCATCGAGTGTTGATTGCTTCGGCTTGAGTTCACCAAAAGGTCAACACATTTGCAGCCAAATTATCTGCAGCTGAATTTTGACCAAATAAAAATCCAGTTTAAGGAATTCAATGTGTAAAAAAAAAAGCAGTGAAAGTGAATTTCGTTGCTCTGTACTTGTGACAATGTGATGATAATAAATCCTATTCTGATGAATAGAACAAGGTTCTCTTTTTTGGGTTTTATCTGTAGTTAAATCACTTGTTCAGAAGTGAACTTTTCTTTTTAAAGTATAAAATATTCTACAGTGTTTCCTGATTTTTCCACACGTCTTCATTTATATGCTACAGAAAAATACCAGCTAAAGTCATCATGGGGAGGCCAGGGAATCATGTGGCCTGTGCTGCAGAGCTTGCTCTCTCTGGCAGCAGTTGGGAGGAACTCATGAAAGCACACAGAGAGGTGAGATGTAAAGGAAGCTACTCGTCTGCAAGAGAACTGCTCAAAACTGTGACTATAGAGCAGGATGAAAACACTTCTTCAAAGTCCAGGAAGTATTAAGTGACTATGAGTGGATTTACCAAAATAGCAAAGTATCGTACTGAAAAGCAAGTGACAAAAACGTCAGAAAATAAACTTTCTCAGTTTATCTGTCAGGATTTCATTAAAAAGTTATTATGTCTCTTCTGTAAAACAAATTAAATTGTCTATTATTATCATTATTAATATCAAAACTGAAAATCTTTAAAAGAGACTTTAAATTTCCTGTTTGAGGATATTGTAAACTGCAATATATATTTTGTCCTCTAGAGGGACCTCTTTTCAAACCTTTCAATGTCTGAGGCTCTCTTCCAACTCTGCAAGTTTAACTTGAACAGAATTAAACACAGATAATAAGGTGATGTTGGAAGGATTAGCTAAAAAACAAATAATACAAATACTTTTAGAGATATTTCATTTCTAGAAAAAGCAGAATATATATCCAAAGATTCTTGTTGTAGGCTCTATATTTCTGTTCCTACACATCAGACATGCATTTAATAAATAAACCGCTGCTCTTTAGTCCTGAATGAAACCGTGACGGACCAAACATTGCGCCTTTAGAGTATCTGCTGCAGGGTGATCAGCCAGATAATCATAGAGCCTGCTTTCTTTGCCGTCTCACGGCGCTGCCAACAATTAAGGAAAGTAGAAGGGAGTGTTCTCCATCCAAGCGCTGGCTTGTAACCAGAAGCTAAAATCAATGTGAGATACTCCGATGCCTCGTCTGCTGCCAGGATCTAAGCCTTTACGACACAGAGCCTCTGAGATGAGCACATTTATTAAGCATGATTAAAATAAATGAACTAGTTTCACAGAGTAAAGCTAAACTTGAATCAATTCATCTATTCCTCTATTTTATTTTACACGTGTTTTCTCAGCAAAATCCACTGTCTATATTTACTACGTCTGCAGTTAGATAAGAGGATCCCTGTAGGCAAGGGTGGCTCTTTGTAATTGGTGGGAACACAGTAACTCCACTCGAAAATTTTTGTATTTTTCAAAAATAAGCTCAAACATATATTTATTGAATGCTTTCCTATTGTTGATACATATATATATATATATATATATATATATATATATATGGCCCAAAAACATTAATGTATACAAAAATAACGAATAACAGCGGATTCCGAGGCCAAAATCCCATTGAGATTTCTGAATTCTCTGAGTGGTGCCCGACTTTACACCAGTGAATGAAGTGAATGTGATTGGTCGATTATCAAGGGGGCGGATTGTTGTGACAGAAGGTTTACAAGCACGTCTGATTGTAACCGGTTTGTCGGAAGCATCTTGCTAACCAGTTAGCAACTTAGTGCTAGCAGGTTCCCAATGGGAAATTCCATTGGGACCAAGTAGCAATTCTAATGAACAGTTCTAGTGAGCTTCATGTTCCTCTTCTTTTTGTTTGGCTTCCAGATAGACGAGTCCGAGTAGCGCCATCTCACTGCGGAGCTGAGTCCCACCTGGTTTTTAGACGTGCAGTGTGAGCAGGTAGATCGCATCAGAGTGTCGGGTCGCACAGCATGAGAACAAACATCGTGAGCTGTAAACTTTTAAAGTCGTAGGGAAGCAGCTGTTCCAACAGTTTAATTTCCGAATTCTTCCGAGTGGTGCCGACTTTACTTTACTGAGTTAATAAAGTAAATGTGATTGGTCGTTTATCAAGGGGGCGGAATTGTTGTGGCGGAAGGTTCACAAGCAAGTTTGGTTGTGGCCGGTGTCTCTGAAGCATCCTGCTAACCAGTTAGCAACTTAGTGCTAGCAGGTTCCCAGTGGGAAATTCCATTGGGACCAAGTAGCACTAGTAAGTAAGTAAGTAAGTAAACTTTATTTCTATAGCACTTTTCACAGACCAGGGTCACAAAGTGCTGCACAAATTTATAAAAAGGTTTCTATAAATTAAAACAACATACAAAAACAGTAAACACAGTATTAAACTAAAAAACAAGTTTAAAAAAGTGGGTCTTTAGTTGTTTCTTAAAAGTGTCTATACAAACAAGAGAACAAATGGTAAAAGGTAGCTCATTCCAGAGGCGAGGCGCCACAGCTTTAAAAGATCTGTCTCCTCTGGTCTTAAAATGGGTCTGAGGAACCGTCAGCAAGTTCAAATTGGACGACCGAAGGTTCCTAATGGAAACATAAATTGGTGCCTTAGAAACGACGCAGTCAAGGAACGCTATGGACAGCGGAAACATGCAAGAGGAGGAGAGTTTAGTGTCGGAGGTCGTGGATGAGTCTCCTCCGTCATCCATTTTTTATTTAGAGGAGGAAAGCGGGGACGAAGATGTTGTGGAAGAGGACGCCAGGGCGGCAGAAGCTTGGTTTGGTGTAGAAGGCTTCCAGCCGTACATGTTTGAGCCCTTGCCTCGCAACGCTGCCAGTTCTGTTAGCTCTACGCCTGCCGAAGACACAGACGTCCATCCCCGTGAACACTGGGACGCAACTCAATGGGAAAGGAAAGGATTCTGTTTTCAACCGTTGCGTATAAAAAAATTTGATTGACAGATGACGGTTGATATATGATTGGCCGAATTTAGGTGTTCAGGCTGACATTTATATACATGTTTAAGCCAGAATGATTTGACATTTAAATATGACTTCCCTACGACTTTAATCATATATCAAAGTAGCTGCCGGTTAAATTCTCTGGGTGCTGCTGTGTCTCTCCCTCATCTATGTAGCCACTCTGTACGCAGTGAAATGCAACGACAAATCGGATGTGTCAAAGCGACAGATCCGATGATGTAACACCGAGAGGCGGGACACGGGAGCAGCGGGAGAAAGGGAAAGAAAACACGGATAACTGCACCCAACCTCTGTTAGCGGAGATCATTGGTGGGGACTGTCCCCCGCTAGTCCTTCAGAAAGTTACGCCTGTGCCTGTAAGTCATGTTGGAACAGAATCTAATGATCTTTATCGAGAAATGCTCTATAACTAACAAGAAACACTGAAAATGCTGAGTCACTGGTCGCTATGGGAACCATACCATCACAGATAAGCATTCAAGCCTCATACAGGCAGGAAATTGTGCTTTAATGAAGCAGTTGATGCTTTCATCTTCAAAACACGACCAAAACTAGATAAATGCGATCTGCTCATCGAACCGCTGCACAATGACATCACCAAACATCTACCGGACCCTTTAAACTGTTCAGCCAATCATGCTGAAGCAGCCCGTCTGCTCTCAGCCTGAGCCTGGAGCACACTGCAGCCGTCTTACCAGTCCAGCTCGGCTCGGGCGTCCGCCCACAGAGGAGGCCACCGAGCTGACTGAACTGATGGAGGAGCTGCTGGGGCTGTGGGCCAGAGAGGACACCCCCATGGCCACCCGTTTGCTCTTCTTGGCCTTGGCCGGGCTGGTGGAGGGAAAGCCGATGCGGATCACCTTGTGGATGGGTGCAAAGAGGCCGAACTTAGGAAGGCACTGGAAGTATCTGCAGGAAAGAGGAGGAGAACGGGACATTTGTTAGTTTGATAGCAGAGCAGCAATCTCTATACTTTTACATCCTGCCAACATTTCCTTCAGTTTTTTCTTTCAGATGCCCAGACCATAATGTTGGGGGTGCTGATGTAGGTACCACATCTGCTCAGAGCCCCGCCCCTTCTTATGACGTCATCATATGGCAACCCCAATCGGACAAACTGTATCGCACCTGTTTCTTAAGAATCGGATCTCTTCTGGAGTCTCCACATATTTATTAGCCATATTTGCTATTATTTGACGTTTCATTGGTGATCTAAAGCAGCCAAAGGTAGAAAACAATCTTCAGTTTAAAATCTAAAATTATAAAAGCTTACAATGAAAGTTATGTGTTTAGTAATTATGTATTAGTAACAATGTTTTATTGCGCATTATTGTTATGATGGAACAGGATAGGCAAAAATAAACTATTCCTTTTTCGGTTGCCTGAATCTTTTGTAAAAAATATAATTTATTTTTTTGTTTTTAAACTGAAATAAAGTAATCATTCATTCATTTAAGATCGATACTAGGATCTAAAAGTTCGATATTGTATTGTAAAAAAGATTTTTTTTCCACTCCTAATTGTGCACCATCACTGGCATGCGCAGTACAGCGTGAGCATACCTTGTACCAGCAACTGCTCCGTCGTTCTTTCCCAGGGGCTCATCCAGCTCCACTCCACACCATTCCCCCTTAGCGAAGTCAGTTTCCCCCATGTATCGGATCACACCCATCTTAGAGCCTCCCACCTGCAAACAACAAAGACTGATCAAAATCTGCCTGAAAAGGGCTGATGAAAATGAAAAAGAGAGATCATATCTCTCCTATCCTGGCTCCTCTTCTTTGGCTTCCTGTTAAATCCAAAATAGAATTTAAAATCCTCCTTCTCACATATAAAGCCTTAAATGGCCAAGCTCCATCTGATATCAGAGATCTGATTGTTCCTTATGTTCCTAACAGAGCACTTCGCTCTCAATCTGCAGGTTTACTAGTGGTTCCTAGAATTTCTAAAAGTAGAATGGGAGGCAGATCTTTTAGTTCTCAGGCTCCTCTCCTGTGGAACCAACTACCAGTTTTAGTCCGTGAGGCAGACACCCTGTCTACTTTTAAGGCTAGGCTTAAAACCTTCCTTTTTGATAAAGCTTCTAGTTAGAGTGGCTCAGGTTATCCTGAGCTATCTCTATAGTTCTGCTGCTATAGGCTTAGACTGCTGGAGGACATAGGGACCCCCATTTCATCATTCTGCTTCATTCTATCTCTATTCTCCCACTCTGCAGAATTTGTTAGTTCAATCTCTAACGTTCTGCTCTCTCTGCTTTTTCTCATAGTAGCTTCATCTGGTCTGTTCCTGTTTGGCTGTGACTCCATCCTGGAAAGAAATATCAGCTGTGCTGCTGCCATCAACACCTTTGTTTCTAGATGTTGGAGCTTGGCCTGTTTTCCAGTGTAGTCCTGTTTCTCTGACTGTGACTAACTGGATGTGCTCTCTTCATCCTCCAACATGGGAGCTGGCTCGGAGCTCGTCTGCCTGGCTGTGTCTTTCCTGGATGGGTCCACGTTTTACAGCTGCTTTTTGTATCTATGCTTCTCTTTCTATGTCTGCTTCTGTCTCCTTGAACCCCAGTGGGCCTCAGCAGATGGCCGCTCACACTGAGCCTGGTTCTGCTGGAGGTTTATTCCTGTTCAAAGGGAGTTTTTCCTCTCCACTGTCGCTACAAGCATGCTTAGTGTGAGGGATTGCTGAAGAGTCAATGAGTCGATGCAATCAGCTGGTTTTCCTTAGATAGAAAGGAACTCCCTAATTGGCTCCCATTGGCTCCGCCCACATCTAGTGAAAACTAGTGTGATTGGATGAGTCATAGAACGCAAACACTCATTGGTTAGCTAAAGGAAATATAGTTGAAATAGTTGAAAAATTGAGCTTTCAGTTCATATAGCGGCATCTATATCTTTTTAGAGCACATCGTTTTTCATTTTTACTTGAGTAAAGAGGTCAAGTTGATACTTCAACTTTTACCGGAGTGTTTTTAAACTGCAGTATCTATACTTCTACTTAAGTAACAAATGTGTGAACTTTTGACACCACTGTTGATTTCAGAGAAGGACAACCACCTATTTATGTCCAAACTTCATGCTCTATTTTTCAATTTGAAGAAAACTGTTTTGCAGAATTATTCATGAAGGTTTCCAGAAAAAACAAATAGATGCAAAAATCAGATATTTCAAAAAGTATCTTTTAAAACTACTTTTTTCTTTGGGATTGTTTCAAATAAACGGCGTCAGATGTAGTCATTAAAGTGATGGAGAGCGGTCACAAACAGAGCGTACCGCTCGCTGAACAACAAGCTCATTCATAAACGTTGCTGTCATGGTTTCCTGCTGATCTGGAGTCTCTCAATCAAAGTTTAGGGAAGAAAATAATCCTAACAAACGGCAAAAATCTAAAAAATTTTTGTTCCTTTACAGTTTCTGATCCGTTTCACCTTCTTTAGCATAAATATTCCAGGAAACTACATTCCAACAAGGCAGCTGCAGCCTAGAGAGACTCATCAGGAGTCACCCAGTAATGTCACCTCACTGAGAGAAAATAATGGCTTCCTGTTGGGAGGACAGGCGGAGCTTCATGCACAGCTGCTGAATGTCTTCCACACATGGCCAGCACATGTGTGACTCACAGGACAACACTCCCCCATCCAGGTCACACATCCCGTTTCCTCAGGAAAGAGGGCTTCATGAAGCATGATCCAGATCAAATGAATGTTTTGGCACACAGGAACACATGTGAATGACAAATAAAAAGATTTGGGCCATAATCAGTGGTTTCCTGCTGTAGCAGCTGAAGCTGAGGGCTAACTGTGGATCTCTTATGGCGCATCCACATATTGATCAGTTCTATGCATCCATCCAACGCTCTGATGGTTCATATTCACCCCGTGATATCGTGATATAAAGCTATGGATTTCTTATTTGTTCAATAATTTTCCATCCGGGTATACTCTGTACGATTTTTACAATCGTTGCGCGCAGCTACAGCTCTAGCTGTACGACGAAATTGCAGGGTTTAAATTCGTAGGGAATGTCAAATCATTTTGGCCTAAAAATGTATATAAATTTACTCTTTATCAGACCATACTGTCCCAAAATTTAGAAAATTTCTATAAAAAAAAAAAGCTATCTTAAAATCTGTGTTTTTTTTCGTTATCTTCTGCAGGATGAACACCTAAATTCGGCCAATCATATATCAACACTCATCTGTGAATCTTATTTTTTCGGTCATAGCATCTTGATTCATGTGTCGCAGCTAATATACGCAACGGTTGAAATAAGAATCCTTTCCTTTCCCATTGAGTTGCGTCCCAGTGTTCACGGGGATGGACGTCTGTGTCTTCGGCAGGCGTAGAGCTAACAGAACTGGCAGCGTTGCGAGGCAAGGGCTCAAACATGTACGGCTGGAAGCCTTCTACACCAAACCAAGCTTCTGCCGCCCTGGCGTCCTCTTCCACAACATCTTCGTCCCCGCTTTCCTCCTCTAAATAAAAAATGGATGACGGAGGAGACTCATCCACGACCTCCGACACTAAACTCTCCTCCTCTTGCATGTTTCCGCTGTCCATAGCATTCCTTGACAGCGTCGTTTCTAAGGCACCAATTTAGTGCTACTTGAATGGGAATGGGAAATTCCATTGGGAACCTGCTAGCACTAAGTTGCTAACTGGTTAGCAAGATGCTTCCACCACAACAATCCCGCCCCCTTGATAATCGACCAATCACGTTCACTTTATTCACTCGTGTAAAGTCGGGCACCACTGGGAGAATTCAGAAATGCAATGGTTGGAACAACCGCTTCTCTACGACTTTTAAAGTTTACAGCTCACGATGTTTGTTCTCACGCTGTGCGACCCGACGCTCTGATGCGATCTACTTGCTCTCACTGTACGACACTGTAAAAACCAGGTGGAACTCAGCTCTGTAGTGGTATGGCGCTACTCGGACTCGTCTATCTGGAAGCCAAACCAGTAGAAGAGGAATACGAAGCTCATTAGATCAGGGCTCTTCTAAATTTTTTAGTGAAGGACCCCAAACTGATGGCGAGATGGAGCGGGGACCCCCTAAAGAAGTTTGAATTCTGAATATGAACGGACTTTTCTTTTAACAGATGAATGAAAAAAAAAATAGATTCATTCAAGAATGAATATACATGAAAAAAGAGAATAAAGGAATTCATGCGATGGGGCCCTGCGTTTGTCCTTCTGTGAAGCTCTGGACGATCGCCGTGTCACAAGACGTTAGGCAGAGACGGCCGCTGTCAACATGGCCGAGAAATATCTGAGCGAATCAGGGTTAAAACGTCACCAGGGCTTTGTCTGTGAAAACAAAGCTAATCCAGGCCTACACAGTGTAATCCTCAACACTCACTAATGATTCACCAAAACATCTCTTTTCAATTCTTCTAATCTTGAAAGCACCTGATAAAGTGGAGAATTTCCTTCCCCAGCATGTCCTTCTGCTGCCAACGATTTAAAAATATAAAACCAAATGAAGAGGAATGTCTACGGATTCAGCGTTCACGGCGTGTAATCCCAGTTTGAGCTAATTTCACTAAATATTGAAGTCGGTGTTTGAGAGGAGGCTGAGAGGACGTCTGAGGCACCACAGCCAGATGGATTACACTGGGAGAGGCTTAGGAAATAGATGGATTCACTGATCAATGTGTCAGCAGCACACGCTCCTCTCCTTAAGTGCTGAAAGTAATCCAGAGTGATTTATAATATTGACTGGCGTGGAGGTGCTACTCATCCCCAGTGCCCATCAGTTAATGGAAAGCAAAATGAGCCGGGGTCAGATTATTTTAGAGCAGGGAACACGTCCGCGAGATGAAGAGCCATCACTGTAAACAGTTTGAGGAGGGTTTGGGAAACAAGGTCAAAGGATGAAGGTTCAGAAAAGCAAATCCTGAGAAACTGGGATTACATATTAATCACTATCACTTCCTCAGCTTGGAAGGAACACGGAAACATTTAATCCTTATTCATCTCCAGATAACAGAGTGTGAACAACAGTCAACAGTTCATCTAACAGTAACATTTGCAGAGTCAAAGTACAGAAAATACCTTCCTATATTTAGAGGTTTGTGAAATGGGGTTAAAATCGAATAAACACATAAAGAGCATCTAATGTTGAGTTAAATGTCCTTCAGCAAGTGGCTCCTCAGACACACTTGATGGATGGATGGATGGACGGACGGATGGACGGACGGATGGATGGATGAATAATGGATGGATGGATGAATAATGGATGGATGGATGGATGGATGGATGGATGGACGGATGAATAATGGATGGATGGATGGATGAATAATGGATGGATGGATGGATGAATAATGGATGGTGGATGTATGGATGGATGGATGAATAATGGATGGATGGATGGATGGATGGATGGATGAATAATGGATGGATGGATGGATGGATGGATGGATGGACGGACGGACGGACGGACGGATGAATAATGGATGGATGGATGAATAATGGATGGATGGATGGATGGATGGACGGATGAATAATGGATGGATGGATGGATGAATGGATGAATGGATGGATGAATAATGGATGGATGGATGGATGAATAATGGATGGTGGATGTATGGATGGATGGATGGATGGATGAATAATGGATGGATGGATGGATGAATAATGGACGGACGGATGGATGGATGAATAAGGGATGGATGGATGAATAATGGATGGATGGATGGATGGATGGATGGACGGATGAATAATGGATGGATGGATGGATGAATAATGGATGGATGGATGGATGAATAATGGATGGTGGATGTATGGATGGATGGATGAATAATGGATGGATGGATGGATGGATGGATGGATGAATAATGGATGGATGGATGAATAATGGATGGATGGATGGATGGATGGATGGACGGATGAATAATGGATGGATGGATGGATGAATGGATGAATGGATGGATGAATAATGGATGGATGGATGGATGAATAATGGATGGTGGATGTATGGATGGATGGATGGATGGATGAATAATGGATGGATGGATGGATGAATAATGGATGGATGGATGGATGGATGAATGGATGAATGGATGGATGAATAATGGATGGATGGATGGATGAATAATGGATGGTGGATGTATGGATGGATGGATGGATGGATGAATGGATGGATGGATGGATGGATAGATGAATCATGGATGGATGGATGGATGAATAATGGATGGTGGATGGATGGATGGATGAATAATGGATGGATGGTGGATGGATGGATGGATAATTAATGGATGGATGGATGGATGGATGAATAATGGATGGATGGTGGATGGATGGATGAATAATGGATGGATGGATGGATGGATGGATGAATAATGGATGGATGGATGGATGGATGAATAATGGATGGATGGATGGATGAATAATGGATGGATGGTGGATGGATGGATGAATAATGGATGGATGGATGGATGAATAATGGATGGATGGATGAATAATGGATGGATGGATGGATGAATAATGGATGGTGGATGGATGGATGGATGAATAATGGATGGTGGATGGATGGATGGATGAATAATGGATGGATGGATGGATGAATGGATGAATAATGGATGGATGAATAATGGATGGATGGATGAATAATGGATGAATGGATGAATGGATGGATGAATAATGGATGGATGGATGGATGAATAATGGATGGATGGATGGATGAATAATGGATGGATGGATGGATAATGGATGGATGGATGGATGGATGAATAATGGATGGATGGATGAATAATGGATGGATGGTGGATGGATGGATGGATAATGGATGGATGGATGGATGGATGAATGATGGATGGATGGATGGATGAATAATGGATGAATGGATGGATGGATGGATGAATAATGGATGGATGGATGGATAATGGATGGATGGATGAATAATGGATGGATGGATGGATGGATGAATGATGGATGGATGGATGAATAATGGATGGATGGATGGATGGATGAATAATGGATGGATGGTGGATGGATGGATGGATGGATAATGGATGGATGGATGAATAATGGATGGATGGATGGATGGATGGATGGATGGATAAGGGGATGGTTAAAAAGGTGATGGAGGGGGGGGATGGAAAAATGGATGGAGGGAGGGGATGGATGGATAAATAAGGATAATGGATGGATGGAGGGTTGGTTTGAATAAGGGATGATGGATGGATGGTTTGGATAATAATGGATGGATGGATGGGGATGGAAATGGATGGAGGGTAGTAATGGATGGAGGGAAAGGATGGATGGATGATATGGATGGATGTAATGGATGGGGAATGGATTGAAAAAGGATGGAGGGTGATGGATGGATGGAAAATGGATGGATGGGGATGGATAATAAGGGATGGAGGATATGGATGGATGTAAATAATGGGGGTGGAGGGAGGATTAAGGAGGGAAAAGGAGGGATAAGGATGGAAGATGAATAATGGATAGATGGATGGATGGATGGAGGGTAAGGATGATGGAGGGGGATAATAATGGATGGAGGTGGATGGTAATAATGGAGGGATGGATGGATGGATGGAGGAGGGAAAGGATAAATAATGGATGGATGGATGGATGGATGGATGGATGGAGAATAAGGGATGGGGGAGGGATGGAGAATATGGATGGAGGATGGATGAGGGATGGATGGATGAATAATGGGGATGGATGGATAAATTTGGGAGGGATGGATTGGATGGATGGATGGATAAATAAGGGATGGATGGTGGTGGTGGATGTGGAGGGGATGATGAATAAGGGGGATGGATGGAAATAATGGGGGGATATGGATAAATAATGGATGGATGGATGGATGGATGGATGGATGAAAATGGATGGTGGATGGGGGATGGATGGATGGAGGGTTATGAGGAGGGATGAATAATGGATGGATGGATGGTGGATGATGAAAAATGATGGAGGGAGGGATGAAAAATGCATGGTGGGGATGGATGAATAATGGATGGATGGATGGATGGATGGATGAGGGTTGGTGGATGGATGAATAATGGATGGATGGATGGATGGATGATGGATGGATGAATAATGGATGGATGGATGGATGGATGAATAATGGATGGATGGATGGATGGATGATGGATGGATGGATGAATAATGGATGGATGGATGGATGATGGATGGATGGATGAATAATGGATGGATGGATGGATGATGGATGGATGGATGAATAATGGATGGATGGATGGATGGATGGATGGATGGATGATGGATGGATGAATAATGGATGGATGGATGGATGAATAATGGATGGATGGATGGATGGATGGATGATGGATGAATAATGGATGGATGGATGGATGGATGGATGGATGATGGATGAATAATGGATGGATGGATGGATGGATGAATAATGGATGGATGGATGGATGGATGGATGATGGATGGATGGATGGATGAATAATGGATGGATGGATGGATGGATGGATGAATAATGGATGGATGGATGGATGAATGATGGATGGATGGATGATGGATGGATGGATGAATAATGGATGGATGGATGGATGGATGATGGATGGATGGATGAATAATGGATGGATGAATAATGGATGGATGGATGGATGGATGGATGGATGATGGATGGATGAATAATGGATGGATGGATGGATGGATGGATGGATGGATGGATGAATAATGGATGGATGGATGGATGGATGATGGATGGATGGATGGATGGATGGATGGATGAATAATGGATGGATGGATGGATGATGGATGGATGGATGAATAATGGATGGATGGATGGATGAATAATGGATGGATGGATGGATGGATGGATGATGGATGAATAATGGATGGATGGATGGATGGATGGATGATGGATGAATAATGGATGGATGGATGGATGGATGAATAATGGATGGATGGATGGATGAATAATGGATGGATGGATGGATGAATAATGGATGGATGATGGATGAATAATGGATGGATGGATGGATGGATGGATGGATGATGGATGAATAATGGATGGATGGATGGATGGATGGATGGATAAAATCTACTACTCACCAAAACTCGATCTCCAACACGCAGGTCTTTATCTCCAGCTTTTTTCACAGACCCGCTGTCCGACAAGTTAGAGCCCGACTCGTTTCCTGTTTTCACCGCACTATTGAGGAGCCCCTCCCTGAGCGGCACCACCACCCTCTGGCCAGCAGGGGCGCCGCTGCCTCCCTGCTGACTCTGATTCTGTGTGGAGTCGGTGGAGTGGCCATCGCTCCCCTCTCCGACCGGCTGGCGGGTGAGCTTTGAGGGGCGGGTGAAGATGCCCTGGAGGGGCTGGCACTCGAAGTAGCGCACGCCGCCCACTGACCCGTCATTCTTGCCAACTAGGTCGTTCAGTATTACCCCAGCCCACTGTCCGGGGGCAAACTGGGTCTCCCCGAGGTAGGCGATGACTCCAGGTTTGACGCCGTTCACCCAGACGTGTTCACCAACAGTGTAGTCTCCTAAAACATCGTCACCTTCCTCTGATATCTTCGCCGGAGTGATGGGCCTCAGTGGAGTACCTGAGAACAGAGACATCACACGTCATCTGCACCGTTTATTCCACTGCTCTGTGATCTTACCTTCACCCGTCTAACTGTCGCTCCTGCAGAGAAAAACAAAGAAAACTGCCTGCGTGGCAACATTCAGCACACAGTGCATTATGAAGATTTGTTGATATGGTAATTCTTTGTGAAAAGTGGGTCAGAGAGACGGTATCAGTGACAGGCCGGTGATTAACCCCGCCATGCTGCCTGGGTTGTTGCTGGTTTGACACAAAGATGAGCTGAATCTCAGCATTTTTTCCCCTTTACACAGCAATCTCCAAGCATGTGGTCTGGTACACACTATTCCCTAATAGTGGTTATGACTAATTCAGTTTCTATGTAAGGTAAAGATTCATGAGGCTTATTGGACCAAAAAGAAATGTAGAAATTCAATGTGTCAGTTGAAGTGCTACTCATTGAAGTCAATGTGAAAATGAAAAAGAGAGATCATATCTCTCCTATCCTGGCTCCTCTTCTTTGGCTTCCTGTTAAATCCAGAATAGAATTTAAAATCCTCCTTCTCACATATAAAGCCTTAAATGGCCGAGCTCCATCTGATATCAGAGATCTGATTGTTCCTTATGTTCCTAACAGAGCACTTCGCTCTCAATCTGCAGGTTTACTAGTGGTTCCTAGAATTTCTAAAAGTAGAATGGGAGGCAGATCTTTTAGTTATCAGGCTCCTCTCCTGTGGAACCAACTACCAGTTTTAGTCCGTGAGGCAGACACCCTGTCTACTTTTAAGGCTAGGCTTAAAACTTTCCTTTTTGATAAAGCTTCTAGTTAGAGTGGCTCAGGTTATCCTGAGCTATCTCTATAGTTCTGCTGCTATAGGCTTAGACTGCTGGAGGACATAGGGACCCCTTTTTCATCATTCTGCTTCATTCTATCTCTATTCTCCCACTCTGCAGAATCTGTTACTTCAATCTCTAACGTTCTGCTCTCTCTGCTTTTTCTCATAGTAGCTTCATCTGGTCTGTTCCTGTTTGGCTGTGACTCCATCCTGGAGAGAAATATCAGCTGTGCTGCTGCCATCAACACCTTTGTTTCTAGATGTTGGAGCTTGGCCTGTTTTCCAGTGTAGTCCTGTTTCTCTGACTGTGACTAACTGGATGTGCTCTCTTCATCCTCTGACATGGGAGCTGGCTCGGAGCTCGTCTGCCTGGCTGTGTGTTTCCTGGACGGGGCCGCCTGTGGAGCTGGTTGACAGTTGCCTTTTGTATCTATGCTTCTTTTTCTATGTCTGCTTCTGTCTCCTTGAACCCCAGTGGGCCTCAGCAGATGGCCGCTCACACTGAGCCTGGTTCTGCTGGAGGTTTATTCCTGTTCAGAGGGAGTTTTTTTCTCTCCACTGTCGCTATAAGCATGCTTAAGGGCTGGTTATACTCCCCGCAGCAATAAGCTTGATGCAGACATTTTTTATTTATGCTCAATTCACTGTGGGTCTAGATACGGCCGAGGCGGTGAGGAAGTGGGGGCAATTTTGTCCGACAACTGAGGGAAAGGATGGCGAAAAAGGGCGGGAAACCAGGTGGAAAAAGGTTCCCAGCGTTCTTGTGCACCTCAATCTTCTAGCTGGTCCAACTTTACGAGTCGTTTTCCTGCAATTGCGGTCAGAAAAACAAAACAAGCGGGCCTCCTGTCTGCGGTCACCTACAATTTGGGAGAGGTGCAGCAGAATTTCTGCGGAAGGGGGCGGGGACATCTATGCAGATGACCTGGTTTCAAAGTATAAATCAGCCTTTAGTGTGAGGGATTGCTGAAGAGTGAATGAGTCGATGCAATCAGCTGGTTTTCCTTAGATAGAAAACTTTGAATCAATCTGACTGGATGATCTGGTGAACTGTAAAGTGACCTGAGATGACATGATGGGAATTGGAGCTATAGAAATAAAGTGAATAGAATTAAATTTAATTGTATTGTCAGTTAAAGTACGACATTTTATTTTCTAACATTTCATAAAATATTAAATTAGGTGGGAAATATCTTCAGGGGAAAGGTCGAACAGAATGTGCCGTCATCTGGAGCAAACATGTGGGTCAGTGAGGTTCCTCATTAGTCCGTTATTCATTTAATTAGATGCCTTTCAAAACGGGTTACTGCAGTTTCTAAAGCCTGAAGTACTGCTGGGCATGAAGTGTATCAAAAATGCCCAGGCTCTGTCACACCTTGCTGATTTCTCAAGCGTATGATTTCTGTCCAACGACAGCCTAACTTCTGCATAACGCACGGCAGATTAATGCTGAGGAAATGATGCACAAGCCAGGGTCCTGAGGGGGGCAGCGATGCGCCCGGAGGCGCCAAGCCTGCATAAAAAGATGTCTTTGATCGCAGTATTAACCTAGCTGCTGTTTACCAGCCACCCCCAAAACAAGAATAAATTCAAGAAAAAGAAAGAAGGTTTGCAGTGGCAGCATCAGCATCATGTCTGCTAGGAAGTCAGGCATACGCTGGTCTAAATCGTCAAGGTGTGACTTAAAGGACAAACATCCAGCTGTGACGGAGAAGTTTGTGATGGTAGAACATGACAGAGAGATGACAGCGAGGTGTGCTGCTGCAGGACGGACAAATGGGTTCAATAAGGGGATGAGATTACATCAGGGAGCAGCTCTGAGCCTCTATCAGCAGCAATCCCCCTGGAATACCCTGACTGTGAGAAGCAGGTGGAGGGGCGCCTAGAGCGGTGGAGGTACGCTCTCCAAAGCAGGACTATTTATAAACTCAAGCTACTTCAAACTATTGTTACTGTAGTACAATTTGGATTAGTTACTAACTGAAATGAGAGATTTTTCTGCTCAGTGTTTGTATCCTGCAGCCGGGGCCAGAAAGGGTTTAAAACCTGAGCTAACACCATGATCCGCGTCTCTCAGGCAACAGAGAAGAAGGAGAAAAAGGATCGTTGGCCGAGGGAAGACTGGAAACACAGTCTTTACTTTCACTATTGTGTTTGGCCACCTCCCACCACCCTCTGAATCCCACCATTCATCCA
Source organism: Cyprinodon tularosa (assembly GCF_016077235.1). Lineage (NCBI taxonomy): Eukaryota > Metazoa > Chordata > Actinopteri > Cyprinodontiformes > Cyprinodontidae > Cyprinodon > Cyprinodon tularosa. The sequence continues at coordinate 417,482 of NW_024039250.1, read as the reverse complement.
CTGGGCACAATGAAACCTCCACAGCTTCCTCCCCGCCCCCTCCTCTCCCCAATTATCCTCCTGTCTTTCCCTGCTTTCCTTTCTTTCTCACTCATCCTTCTCCACCTTTAAATCCCCCTTTTTTTTAAAGCTCCTTTCCAACAGTAACCACTGCCCTCGGTCACTTAATGATTTATCCATCAGAGAGGCCTTGAAATGTGTTTCTGCCTTCAGCGCAGGTTGTGGCAGCTGTGGCAGCGACAGATGGAGGGGGTGTTGGGTGGCTGAGACTCAACGGTTTTGACTTCTGATCAATTTGTTGCTTTTAAATGCCTTTTAGGCTCCAGTATTGTTTTACACAACAGTGGGAGTCATGGCCGACATTTAAAGGACAGGCTTTGATATTTCGGATGTTTTCTATAACCACAAAAGGCTTTAACTAAAAAAATATATATAAAAGAATGGAGTTGATGTTGTTGTGGGAGAGTTTGATTTATGAGGAACTAAGTGGAGGTTTTCTATGTGCTATTTTAAGGATCAGAGGAAGCAATGACCTTGCTAGATGGAGTTATTTGGTCTAATCTGTCTCCTGCTACAGGCTGTGTGGGTTTTTATTTATTTTTTTGCATCACATGAGCTCACATGGTTTATTAGACTTTCTATTGGACAGGACAAAACCTTTCAAAGATGGGCTTTGCTTGATCAGTTACTGTAACGTTCAGCATCCGTCATGATCATTTGGGCGGTGAAAAAGTCTTTTTTCTTCTTTTTTTTGTACTAAGATAAACAGAAACATGTTGCATTTAATTATCCAAACTTTATTTCAAATATTGTTATTCCATGGTGGAAAAAAGTATGTTAAGAAATCATAACTTTTACAACCCCATTTTTATTAAAAGAATAGTACACCCAAAACATGATTAGCCTTCATTTTCTACTCCCCCCATGCTGAACAACACTCTGGAGTACTTTTTTGATATCTCAAATGCATCTGGAGATCTGGGAGGCTTCTTGCTGTCTGCTGACATTCAAATAATGGAGGTCTATGGCGCCCGAGGCAGAAAGGTCCATAAAAGTGTCAATATTCCTCCATGCTGCTCGTCCAATGTATTCCAAGTGTCCTGAGTGGGTAGCGTCCAGAATTTACTCGAAACGAAATCATTTAGAATGTTTTTAGAGCATAAACAGTAGTGTATAGGATTTCCTAAAAGCGCGTTGACGAGTCTACGGAAACCGCGGCAGACCAAACCAGATGAAAGTGCGCATTCAGCGTCTGCTCTGCCGATAATGCAAGCGTAGAAGAAGAAATGTGCTGTTTACCTGTGCAAAGAAAGAAACAACGAAAGAAAAATGTCTGAGGACTTCAGTGTTGAGGAAGAGCATGAGTTCTTTGCCGAGCTGAATGCGCACTTTGTGGACTTTTGTGGACTTTTATGGACCTTTCTGCCTCGGGCGCCATAGACCTCCATTATTTGAATGTCAGCAGACAGCAAGAAGCCTCCCAGATCTCCAGATGCATTTGAGATATCAAAAAAGTACTCCAGAGTGTTGTTCAGCATGGGGGTGAGTAGAAAATGAAGGCTAATCATGTTTTGGGTGTACTATTCCTTTAAAGAAGTCCGCTCATTTTCAGAATTCAAACTTCTGAAAGTTCTTTAAATATGAAATGATTCCATCCTGTTCAATAAATGATCAGTGTTTTTAATTCAGAGTAATTTTCATGTGAATGTGCTTTACTGGAGGCATCCATGTTTGTCAAAGAACACTACTGCCACCTACTGGTTAGTGACATTGTCACGGTGCGGTATCGGCTGTTGATCAAGTCCCAGTGCTGTATCTGGTGTTTGTCACAACGCGCTATTATCCAAGTCATCTTGAAAACATTCTTCTTCCAAATGTTGGCTACATATTACGGGTTTTTTCTCTGGCCAGAAGTTCGATGGCAAATCCTCCCTCTTCAGGTTGGCGATCCAACGACCAACCCGTCCGTGGAGGATCAGGAATCAGAAAGGTGGAATAACTCTTTTTTTTCACTTTTACCCGATGTATTCCAGCCTCCAGCTGCCATGCACGTGGGCATTGTCAGTTTCACTATAGCTCTGGTGAATTTCAATGGTGAAGTCCTCTGGAAATCTTCAATAATTGTTGTTGAATGTATAATATAAATAACAAGCTGTGATTGTCAAAGCAGAAAAGTACAATGGCACCATTATTGGAATATGCCTTGAGTGGCGTAACCTTTCAAGTGAATTCCTTGAAAGGGCCACCAATACTTACAAATGTAAGTTATTGATGCTTTTTACACAAACAAGAGTAATTTGTTGCAAAAGAAGTCATTTCAGAGCCTTTCAGCAGTGGAGGGATTGCTTTTTCTTACATGGAGAGAGAAAGAGCGTCAAAGTTCACTTATAGACATCCCCTCAGCTTTTTATGTGAATATAATATATTATTAAAAGCTGGTGAAGGTTCTCAGTCATCCAGATCATAGTCAATGCAAAAAAAGAAAATTGAAAACAATCCACTGGACTTTGTTTCCAAGTTTAAAGGCCTTTTTCATTTTTAATTGAAAAAGCTTCCTGGATGGGAAGAAAAACTTCTTCAAACTTGGAAACAAAGTCCAGTTGATTGGTTTTAATTTTCTTTTTTTGGACTATTAAAAGCTATAAAATAAAGACTTTTAAAAATGCAATTATTGTTACCTTTTTTTGTTCTCCTAAGGCCTCTGTTGGCCCCCAGGGAGGGCCATTGTCCCCACTTTAAAGCCCCCGGTCTAGCCTACTCTTTTTGTCTGTTCAATCCAGAGCAGGAGTTGCTCTATATAACTCCATGTTTGGACTCCAGAGATGTTTGTTCTGCAGCAAATTTGGTGCTTTGGGCTAAACAAACGTAGGGGGGCCATTTGTCTAAAGTTAGAGTGAATTTCTGGTTTACAGCACAACACTGGTTTATTTCAATAGTTACAATAAAGGCTCAATAGAGAGGAGAGTAGGTTTTAAGCCTATGCAAGTAAAAAAGAAAAAAAAAAAAAAAAAAAATATATATATATATATATATATATATATATATATATATATATATATATATATATATATATATATATATATATTAGGGATGCACGATATAATCGGCCCCCTATCGGTATCGGCCTTAAAACTGAATTTCGGACATCCGCCCCCCCACCGATATTTAACCAGATATTTGATCAGAAGTCTAAAAAATAAATAAAAATACTACTTCTTCTTCTTCCTCAAAACTTCTTTTTTACAGACTTAAAAACTTCTAAAGACGAGGGAAAAAATATTGATCCATTAAAATATCCCAATATCTTCATATGCTGATATATTGCCATTTAAAAACACCATATCAATCTCTTTTACTAATGAAATATTGCTGTATGTCATCGTTATGCTACGAAATCCCCCGAAAATTCACCAAATGTTGCCATATTTTTATATGTTGATATACTGACGCGGTATCGATCTATTTCACTAACAAAATCTCACAAGAATTTGCAAAATATCACGAGAGTTTGTAACAGAACGATGAAATTTCACGAGATTTTGAAAGTAAATCAGATCGATACCGCGTTTTTAAAAATCTATTTGATATCAGCATATGAAAATATATTTGAGTATATTATTTTTCAAAGTGTCAGAAATGGATAACAAAACTGCTATTTTCAATGACTACTTATTTTTGTCCAGCTTTAACATCGGTATCGATATCGGTTATCGGCTACATGAGTTTTAAAATATCGGCATATCGGATATCGGCCAAAATCCCAATATCCTACATCCCTAATATATATATATCATTCTATTGTCCACAAGGTAATAGGTGAAATTCAGCTGACCAAAAAGACCTGATTGTGTTCAGTCCTTCTGTAGACAAGACATGATCTGCTTATCTGTAAGTAATAGTAGTGTTGAGCTGATGCCATTTTTTGGCCGCTACCATCTGTTTGAAATAGATGTGTGTGTGTATATGAAGAACTGCAGACTATTTGGATGTAAAATAATCGCCATCATGGCTTCATGTCAAGCTGCTGCCTACCTTTGTGAAGCAGGAAAAAGACTAAAACAAAGTGAATCCAGTAGAACTTTTTATTGCTTACCTGGAATGGGTGACAATAGTTGAAGAAACTTCTGGTTCTCAAAATGGTATCGATGCTCTCTTTGTTGGTACTTGTCGATACCAATACCACTATTTTAGTGCTGGATCGGGGCCCCGCTGATACTGGTACCGATGCAACACTGAATAATAGCTGCATGAATCATGACAGCAGATAGAGGAGAGCAGGAGGCGGGGTTACCAATCTACTCGCTCTGGAGAGCAGAGTTCGCTGCTTTTAGATGTTGTCTCCAAAGTCTCCAGTAGCAGAAAAAAGTCTCTAGATTTGGCGCTAGGAGCTTTTTAGAAATCAAAGTGCTAGAGGGGTCTGAAAAGTGGCTAAATATAGCGACTAAAGCGCTAAGTTGGCAACACTGCTCTTTGCATGGTTTGTTTTCAAATGGTTTGCTGCTGTCTGTTTGGACCTTTCTGAACATGTGCAGCAAATGGACTGATCCAATATGGTGGACACTGAAGGGGGGGGACTGAGACACACTTAATATTATCAGCGTTCTGATGGCATTTTAGCCAAAGGATTTTTATCAAAAACATAATTAACGTGCACAAATAAGGAAAGTCGTATTAAGAGTTTTATGGGGCCTCCAGGAACTTGGGGCCCTAGGCAACTGCCTGGTATTGCCTAATGGTAAATCCCCCCATGCGTCCAGCTTCCGACAGAGTGGCAGCTCTGGCAGCAGCACCGGCTAAAACAAACAAACGGGGGTTTGGGATTCAGAGCACGGTTGCTGAGAAGATTATCAGCTGCAGGAAACAGATCACTGAGTGTTTTCAACCAAATTCAGGTAGAAAGGATATCACGAAAGGTTTCACCTCATTTTCATTGGGCTCTCTAACCCATTAGCCATACTAACTCATGGGTGCACAACTTCCTAAAATTTACTAGAGATTTTAGCTAGAAAGTTAGAATATGTCTATCAGCATGTGATTTATCTGCAAAATTAATCATCATCCAAATGAAAATCAAATGAAACCTCTGATAACTGTCAGTCTGTGTCCTCATGCGTAGGATGAGATCATCCCTGAGCAGTTTACTGGGCACAAAGAGCCATTCTGGGAAACATAAATGTACAAAAATGATGCATAAACAGGAGGAGAGTGGATTTTTTTTTGTTGGGAAGAATGGGAGAATAAATGAAGGAGAAAAAGCTGAAAAACAGCCACATACAGCAACAGCTGGGAGGCCCAGGGCAACAGGCTTTCCATCCTGAATGCACTTTAAAGGGATCAACAGTCTGAGACAGCAATGGCCGCTCACTGGTTGAATTCAGACACTTTAGGCTCTTATGGCTCTCGTACACAGAGTCCCCAAAACCACCTCCAGGCCAAACAAAAGACTTGAACAAATGACTGAAAGAAAGGTTTGTTATTTCTGCTCTGAAATGCTTTCAACTGCCTCTAATGAACCAGGGAAAGAATGCACTTCCTGTGCCCTGATTGCTCACATATTTAACGGCCATGAAGCCTGAGGAAAGCTCAGCTGAAGCCTCTCGTTTTACACCTCAGAACTGAAACCAAAAGGAAGCAACTTCAAGCCAATAAACTGAGCACATATCTGCACAATAAGGCCCAACACTGCACGGTGTTCAGAAGAAAGCCTGTTGAATCCAGACACCCTTGTAGCCGTGGCTGATGTGGAAAAAGCCCAGCATGCATGCTGATGCTAATGAGAGCGGAGCCTACTGTCAGCCAGAGAAGGGCCGTTGTTCTGCTCTTAGCTTAGGGCTATAATTTAGCGCTGACATGGTGGAGCTGGTGAGAACAGGCCTGTCATGTGAGCTACAACTGAAGATAATAAACAGGGTGTTTGTATTTGTGGTGCTGAACATCTGGGATTGCTTTGTCCAGACAGGGTTGTAATTTAGTGTAACAGAGTATAAGTAGTCAGTAGATTCAATGGCAACAATCTGCAAAATCCTTTATGCAGATAAGAAATCTTTAAACTTGATTCCACTGCAGCAAAATAGAAAAAACTAGACATGTGAAACTGTACATATATATGTATGTATACATATATTATAGCTGTTAACGTTTTATAGAGATTTTAATGAGTAAAAAAAAAAATAGATTTTCGTTTTTTATACAAACTTAACAGATATATTCAAGTTCTCCCCCCCCCCCCAGCGTTTTATACTTTGCGTGGCCGCCATGTTGATGGCCTCCTTTACCGCTGCCCAGACTACTGCCTACGACTACCGGGTACTGTACTCCCTCTCAGCCGGGTTTTAATTTGATTAATTTCACCTTAACTTGATTTCAACCATGGTAAACCGTTGCTGTATTGTGGGCTGTAACAGCGCAACACATGATCGCCATGGGAACAACAGAAAATGGGTTAACTGTCCACCGCTTTCCTGCCTGGAGGCGCAACCACGGAGACCAAGTGTCAGAGATAAAGAGTCGTTGGCTAGCTTGGATCGCGGCTGTAAGACGACCGAACTCAAAGTTGGGATATTTTACGGGAAAATAATAAAAACGGCAGCGGGAAAAGGCTCAAATACGTGAGAAACCCAGAGGGTTTAGGGAGGGTTGGCAGTTAACGTTACTAACTACACCTTTGAAACACATAGCAGCTAGTTAAAAGTACATTACATGTGTGAGTGGTTGTTAGCACTAGCGGTTAGCAGGTACTAAACTAGCAGGTTCCAGAGCCCGTCTGATCACAGCTTACCTTCGTACGGATTACTGTGTTCCCACTGTTTGCTGGCTTTATGATCTGCAGCTCCTGAACCCATCCATTCATGAACTGCACATGAGACTTCAAGGACTTGTAGCTTCGGAACTGTTTTGAAGTATAGGCGCTCACTCATCAGTGCTCCACTCATTGTTTGGAACTTCATATGGATCCAGATTATTAATAATGCTGATTTTGTCAACATACCGGTCCCTGGCTTCTCTATTTAATGTGTCCCGGTAAATTCCAGATCCTTTTCGGGACTTTAACATATTTTTTCTCTCTACTTCTACGTCTCTTCTTTCAACAACAACGTTGTATCAGAGCTATGTTTACGTTCGCGTAGCCCTAAATATGGCCGCCACTTCCCAAAATGCAACACGGATCCCAAGCCCTATTATTCCACTGTCACAACTACAGAACAACGAAAATCACTCCTGCATTTAACCCCTCCCCTTGGGGAGCAGCCATTGTGCGGCTCCCGGGGACCAGTGTGGGGTTAAGGGTCTTGCTCAAGGACCTAGACTGGCAGTCTGTGAGAGTGGGGCATGAAATCAGGGAACTCTGGATTCCAAGCTCTATGCCCTAAACTAGGGCACCGCTCCCCAGAGCAGGCATTAGTGTGAATCTCTGCGTCGCAGGGAGGAGAGAAAGGAGGCCTTTGATTGGTCAATTCAATTCAATTTGGGAAGTTCCACAATCTCCAGTAGTCAGCTGCGATGTTTTCCCACATGGCAGGTGTGCCTAATGGCAGAAACTTTGGCTGTAGTACCGTCCACAGCCCCTGGCACACCTTGGACACAATCCCAGACACCGTGCAGGAGGCTAGTTTGTAGGGGTGGGTAAAATAATTGAAGAATCGATGCATCGCAATTATTACACGCAAAATTCATAATCGATGCGGGAGCCCCTCAGAATCGATTCACCTCCTTACCGTTGGGGGCGCTGTCGGCACTGTACACAGAGGTGAAGACGGCTGTGTTGGAGTCGCTAAAGGCTGCTGAAATAGTCGCGCTGACATGCGATGGCTGGACTTTGAGAGCGAGTGACCCCTACATAACCGTCACTTTTCATTTCATATCAAATGAGTGGGAATTAGTTTCAAATGTGCTGCCTCACGGAAGTCACACAGGGAGCATATTGATAGAGGCATAGCGAACATGTTGATGGAGGCATAGCGAAGATGTCGTTGGAGGCATAGGGAACATGTCGATGGAGGCATAGCGAACATGTCGATGGAGGCATAGCGAACATGTCGATGGAGGCATTGCATCATGTCGATAGAGGCATAGCGAACATGTCGATGGAGGCATTGCGAACATGTCGATGGAGGCATAGCGAACATGTCGATGGAGGCATAGCGAACATGTCGATGGAGGCATAGCGAACATGTCGATGGAGGCATAGCGAACATGTCGATGGAGGCATAGCGAACATGTCGATGGAGGCATAGCGAACATGTCGATGGAGGCATAGCGAACATGTCGATGGAGGCATAGCGAACATGTCGATGGAGCATGTCGATGGAGGCATAGCGAATATGTCGATGGAGGTATAGCGAACATGTCGATGGAGGCATAGCGAACATTTCGATGGAGGCATAGCGAACATTTCGATGGAGGCATAGCGAACATTTCGACGGAGGCATAGCCAACATTTCGACGGAGGCATAGCCAACATGTCGATGGTGGCATAGCGAAGATGTCGATGGAGGCATAGCGAACATGTCGATGGAGGCTTTGCGAACATGTCGTTGGAGGCATAGCGAACATGTCGATGGAGGCATAGCGAACATGTCGATGGAGGCATAGCGAACATGTCGATGGAGGCATTGCGAACATGTCGATGGAGGCATTGCGAACATGTCGATGGAGGCATTGCGAACATGTCGATGGAGGCATAGCGAACATGTCGATGGAGGCATAGCAAACATGTCGATAAAGGCATAGCGAACATGATGGAGGCATAGCGACATATCAATGGAGGCATAGCGAACATGTCGATGGAGGCATAGCGAACATTTCGATGGAGGCATAGCGAACATTTCGACGGAGGCATAGCCAACATTTCGACGGAGGCATAGCCAACATGTCGACGGAGGCATAGCGAACATGTCGATGGAGGCATAGCGAACATGTCGATGGTGGCATAGCGAACATGTCGATGGAGGCATAGCGAACATGTCGATGGTGGCATAGCGAACATGTCGATGGAGGCATAGCGGACATGTCGATGGAGGCATAGCGGACATGTCGATGGAGGCATAGCGGACATGCCGATGGAGGCATTGCGGACATGTCGATGGAGGCATAGCGAACATGTCGATGGAGGCATAGCGAACATGTCGATGGTGGCATAGCGAAGATGTCGATGGAGGCATAGCGAACATGTCGATGGAGGCTTTGCGAACATGTCGTTGGAGGCATAGCGAACATGTCGATGGAGGCATAGCGAACATGTCGATGGAGGCATAGCGAACATGTCGATGGAGGCATTGCGAACATGTCGATGGAGGCATTGCGAACATGTCGATGGAGGCATTGCGAACATGTCGATGGAGGCATAGCGAACATGTCGATGGAGGCATAGCAAACATGTCGATAAAGGCATAGCGAACATGATGGAGGCATAGCGAACATATCAATGGAGGCATAGCGAACATGTCGATGGAGGCATAGCGAACATGTCGATGGAGGCAATAAAAGAATGGGGCATAACCGGAGAAGTAGCCGCTGTTGTTACAGATAATGCTGCCAACATGCTAGTTGCTGTCGATATCACTGAGCTATTATATGTTGGCTGCTTTGGCCATGTGCACAACTTGGCATTCCAGACTGCTCTTAAAACTCCTGGAGTCACACGGCTTCAAAAATCAACATTGAATCGAATTGCATCGGATCGGATCGAATTGCAACAGCAATAATCGAAATTGAATTGAATCGTGAGGTTCCTAGCAATACCCAGCCCTACTAGTTTGTAGCTCTCTGCGACGGTCTGTTGATTTGCACCCAAAGCCAAAACACGGCACGGCCAGTCTTTGAGGAACACTCACGGGTGAACTGTGTGTCGTCCAGCGTTGGATGACTGGTTGTAGACCGTTCACAATTGTTCCTCTTGCGTTGTGGCGTGGATAGCGCAGACTACGCTTTATAATTGGGCATAAATCAAAAATATTTGCATCATACCCGCGACAAGCTCACTGCGACACAGTGCTGCGGGAGGATACACAGCCCTTAACTCCTGTTGTAGCAACCCAGATGTTCACAAGGCCAATCTCAGCATCCACAGCTGCAGCACAACTTGTCCAGCCAGCCAGCATTGGACCAGATGTCGAGTCTCAGAGCCAACATGAGTATCTCTATGTCTGAAGAACTAAACGACCTAAAAAAAAGGTTGCAACATGGATTGTCTTGTCTGTAACTGGCATAAGGAGAAGTAGTAGCCTCACACGTTGGATGAAAGAAAAGCCCCTCAATGGTCACAGAAATAACTTGAACCTAACAAAAGTCTAAAACAATCAATGAAAATAAATGAATACAATTGAGACATTGCTTTCAACCATCCTTCAGCAAAGCAATTAAAATCTTGGAACAAGCCTAGATATAAAAAAAATAAACACAATTTTGTCCAATTTTGTGATGTCGATATATCGCCAAAACGATTACTTCTCAGACCCCTACTGTCTAACTAAACCGTCTGGTCTCAACATCTTCTCCCCTTTGCTGATGGATTAAGTTTCTTGGGTCAAATTAGCAGCTTTTCTACCCCTTGGAAAGGTCTCTGGGAGAACCCCTTTCCTCCACTACAGCGCTGGTTTATATCGGTTCAGATCCTGACTTCTTTTCTGAGGACTAAGATCTCTGAATTCAAGCTTTTTACCCAGAAAATAAGTGATGCAGCAGGTGATCAGAACAATGAGAAGTTTAAAAGCATGAGGATCAAAATCTTTAGCTAGAAGGTACTAAGGAGAAGTCTGCTTAAAAAGGGTTTAAATTAAATCAAACACAAGCCTTAACTATTTATGGAGGTACGATATACCTGTATAAGGATACGCATTGGACAATGTTGGTCATTTTTTAACAACTTATGCTAAAGAAAAAGACGTTTATTAATCCCATGAGTAAAACTGGGCCAATCTTTTAGCTGTTTGTGTTTCCGGAGGGGGAGGGGGAATCATATTTCTTTGGTCAAGAGTCAGTGATTGTGACTATGGGATGTTTAAAGTCGGGCGTACACTATATGATTTTTTTGCCCTTTTCGGGCTGACTTTCCAGCTCACGGCACTAACTCAGGTGTTGGGTGAGGCATTTTGCTTTATCCGCCAATGTTACAGCAAAGAAAAGCAACAAAAAAAGCCTAAATAAGCCAAAAAATACATTCTAACAAGTCGTACATCATGTCAGTAAAGTTATTTTAAGCCACAGAAAGCACACGTCTTCTCCAGCCAGAGGAGGAATGATGAAGGGTGCAAGTCATGTTGGGTAATTACTGACTATAGCACATAGATGAGCTTTTAAAATGTAGTTTGTTTTTATTCTGTAGATAATCAGGCTCTGTGTGACTATTTGCACTAAATATGGTACACAAGCATGCAATGTGATTATAAAAAAATATTTCCCTGCAGACTAACATGTGATTATTTCCAGAGATCACTGTGGTGTTCAGCTTCTCATGAGGTCGGCCGCCGGCCTTTACTCATCTTTAGCAGATTCCCTTTAGGCTTTAAGTAAAAAAATAAATATTTCCTCTAAATTATTTTGTCATCCCTATAAGAACAACGCCTCCATAATTACAATCCAACAACAGTTATAAGAAAAAGAGTTGGAGATACTGCTGGTACAGATGATTCACCTCAGGATAAACTCTGATTGCTGATTGGTTAGCTGCTGACAAACCCACTGGACTAAATGACAGGTCCATCACGTCAGATACTTGCATTAAGAAGTAATGGTATTTATCTAAATAATACTTAATAGTACTTTTTCTTTATTATTGAAATGATAAACTTGAAGGCAAGTTAGGTATTTTGGAGCAGCACAATTCATTCATCTCCATGACGTCTAATAGAAGGAAAATAAAACAAGTAAAGAAAATAAATTATGATAAAAGCAGCTAAAACAAATGGAGGCCATGTAGTGGTTCTCTATTCTGTGGAAAAGAAAGGCAGTAAACTGATTGTTTAGGGGGACAAACTTAGATATTTGATAAAAATCTACAGCAAACAATTAATATGATGAAATGTGAAAAGGTTAGCAGAGAGTAAGAATTAGCTTTTAAAGACGTTTGTTTTAAGCCTCCATTGAGGTTTGTCCTCACAGCCAACAAACAAAAGGTGAGTCGCACCCTGGAAAGCTCACCTGGTCACTGCACCACCTAAGAACTTCAATTCAATTCTATTCAGTGTATTTCTATAGCTCCAATTCACATCATGTCATCTCAGGTCACTTTCCAGTTCTTTTTCCAGGACTTTTCCTTTAAATGGCAGAGCTCAGTCTGTCCTAAAACGCTGTGCTTTTCTTCCAGACTGACAATGATTGTTTTCTACCTTCAGTTACTTTAGATCTCCAAATTTAAAATAATAGCAAATACAAGCAGTAATATGTTGAGACTCCAGAAGAGATCCGATTCTTAAGAAATGGGTTTGTCCAAATGGTGTTGCCATATAATGACGATATAAGAAGGGGCGGGGCCCCCAAACAGATCTGGTACCTACAAAGTTAAACTGTACATGGACCGATTTTACCCAGAATCCTTAGCTGTCAGACGGGAATGCAACTGATGACTTTCAATTAAACTGAACAGGGAATAACGGAGGTATATAAATATACCCCGATTAGAAAGGGCATATAAGGATGTTTATTCTCATTATTTCTGGACAGGAAATGCACAGTGAGGTCTGTGAGTGTGCGACCACTGACAGCTGTGTTAGGGTGACTCAGTGAAAAACAAATAAATGCTCTAAGCCACTTCCTGTTGATGAGAAGAAATGTTCATGGAGGCAGAAAGAAGCGACTTACTGTCTTTAGGGGCGACGGGGCTGGATGTTCCACCCAGCGAGGTCCTTCCCACCGGGCTGGAATGCTTGGCCCCACGGCCGGGTATTTTAAGTCCACTGGATTTGAGCATGTTCATTCTACAGCAGCAGGACACAGCTGGGATCTGCAGCGCTCTTCTTCTTCCTGATGAAGGCTTTAGGATCCGAGACTAGATGAAAGAACAGAGGCTGTCGTTCTCCATGTTTATCTAAGGAGATGAGACAGAAAGGAAAAGACGGCTATGAATACGGAAACAACAGAGCAAAATATCAGGTGATGGAAGGCAGTGAACCCGCCGAGGATTCATATCTGCAAACCTGGAAAGAGGATTATCCTGAAGGATGAATGAAACATGCAGCTGCTTCCACAAATTCTAGGAATATTAATACATTTACACATAATGCAGAATGTTTTTCTCCTTTTTAGTACAAATCCTGATTGTAATGTTTCTACAGTCGCCTGGTTGTACAATTTCTCTCAGGATTTGTGTGGAATTTGAAAAAAAAAAACATTTTTTTTTAGACAATTCTTTGTTCATTACTTGAGACACGATCACCCAGAAAAAAACAAAACCAAAAAACAACCCTAAGTTAACGAGTTCTTAGGTTACAGATTCTAACAGAGAGCAGTTTGAATGGATGAAGGAATAAATAGGAAATTATTTCCGACAATTTAACAAACAACAATAAATGAATCCACCAAATAAACAGAAAGAGACTAGTTAACATCAACCAACCACACCAAACACCAATTTCCAAACTAACTAAATTCACCTGAACAGAAATAGAAACAAAACCCTCCACCAAATAAATCTGTTGGTATAAACAGCCAGAGAAATTATTGCATTAATAGTAACTGCCTAAAAAGGGGTATGAAAAAGAAAAACTTATTATTCATACCCCCCCTCCCTCTAATTGCACTTAAATGAACTTAAAGAAGAGTAACCTTCCTGTTAAACTAGTTTTTTTTCAATATTCTACAGATATATACACAATTATATGCATATATACATAAATATTTCTATATTTACATACCTACACAAACACATCAGGCCAAAATCCACATTTACACCCAATCATCATTGCGACAGCCCAACACCCGAGTCCCTCCACCCGCTCCCCCCACCGGTCCCACGCCGCACCCCACAGCGACTCCCCCTCCCCTCCTCATCACAGTACAGTACAGTACTCCTCATTTAATCCAGACTATGGAGCTAAATCGGTCTCAATTTTTACAAATACATGGATGTGATTCATACATGACTGTACAAGATCCACACACACACAGCACCATTCACACACAGCACATGATTCACCAAAGTATGTCTGCTCCATAAACAATGATAAATTAAATTGTGTGTGGGAATCGTGTGGGCTCTCTTGATGTGCCTCGATACACAAATGCATTTTTTATACAGGGGAAGGTCTGCAACCAATCACAGAGCTCCCTTATATTAGCCAATCATAAGAAAGGACTCCACATGGGAAGACTATTTGCTCCGCTCCTGTTCTGTCAGCTCAGCATACGGCGTCAGGCCAGCATACCTTTAGGAATACGCATTAAATAGAGTTTCCTCCGTCTCTGCTCTCCTTACATCCAAGCACGCTGTTTGATTTCGCGATTTATTCAGGTTTTTGTCATAGTTTGTGCATAAAACAACAAACAAAAAAAAAAATCCTTCACTAGTTGCGTTATACACATTAGGTTTAAAAACAAACATTGCATGTCCGTTAGATGAGGATCTTATTAAAGAATGATCAGTATTTCTACAGAGAATTAAATATTTATTTATTTATTTATGAGATTTATTTGTTTTTAGTTTGTTTAATATGAGCAACATGTGGAAAAAGTAAATGAATGCCTTTACAGGTAAAACCACACATTACAGGAAGTGACACTTTAGGTAGACTTCCTAGCTGAGCTTTTATCTCAGTTCTATCTCAGTATTTTTATTTATTTAGTTTACAGCACATGAAGAACTACTGAAATAATTTTCCGATTACACATAAATAGCTTAATAAATTCTGCGGGGAGAAAGGAATGACTTTATGGTTAGGATGAACTCGGTGACAGCAGCCTACTGAGGCTGCGTCAATCATGCTGCGTGTGTTTGGATCTTTTCCTGCTCATGTTTGAATCACATGTGTGTATTTGTGAATTTTGGGAGCAATTTAACTCCATACAGACCTTCACACCACTGCCTGAAAAGTATTTTCTCTTCATGGTGGATCTGAAGTGAAGATTTTCTCTGTAATTCTATCAGAAAACAGCCTTTGAATATTTCCAGGTAGCTGTTTATTTCTAGGTTTCTACATGAAATGAGCTTTTTATGTGGGGTCTGATGAACTTATCAGATAATATAAAGTTCCTTAAAATATAAATGACTCAAATCCCTTTAATTTATTTCAGATATTGCGACATTTGACAACCACAAACGGTAATATATCGTGATATTTATACATCTAAGCAGTACATCGCGTGGATAAATCTGAGTAGTGTGGTTTCCTCCACACTCCTTTACCCCGATACCCTTAAATTAAACATCAGCACAAGCGATTATCTCCAGAAATCAAACAAAAGGGTCTAAATCCAGCTGAGAACCTCAGTGAACGATAATAATAATCATAAGGAGCAGACAAGACAGCAGGAACAGTGCATGGAAGGAGGAGGTGTTCTGGTCAGATGAGAACAAAATTCTAGGGTTTTATTTTGTCGTTGTTGTTTTTTTTGCATACATAAAAAACACAATGTGTGACAGAAAAGTTAAGCTACAATTCATGGAGGGGGAAGACATGGTAACGCTGCAGGAAAGCCTGGCTTAGATCAAGACATATTAAACCCAGATGCTTTCTAACTGACTGAGCAGAAACAAAAACATTATGGAAATAATCCTCAACTAATTTGGTAATCGATAAATCGTCTGAAATGTGGCTTTAGCTGACAGAGCGACCCACTTAGAGCAGCAATTATACCAATATATTTAGGGATGCGCGATATTGGGATTTTGGCCGATATCCGATATGCCGATATTTTAAAACTCATGTAGCCGATAACCGATATCGATACCGATGTTAAAGCTGGACAAAAATAAGTAGTCATTGAAATTCTATTCTAATCTATTTTACTTTCAAAATCTGGTGAAATTTCATCGTTCTGTTACAAACTCTCGTGATATTTTGCAAATTCTTGTGACATTTTGTTAGTAAAATAGATCGATACCGCGTCAATATATCAACATATAAAAATATGGCAACATTTGGTGAATTTTCGGGGGATTTCATAGCATAACGATGACATATAGCAATATTTCATTAGTAAAAGAGATTGATATGGTGTTTTTAAATGGCAATATATCAGCATATGAAGATATTGGGATATTTTAATGGATCAATATTTTTTCCCTCGTCTTTAGAAGTTTTTAAGTCTGTAAAAAAGAAGTTTTTGAGGAAGAAGAAGTAGTATTTTTTATTTTTATTTTTTTAGACTTTAGAAACTCAGAAGCTGATCAAATATCGGGTTAAATATCGGTGGGGTGGCCGATGTCCGATATTCAGTTTTAAGGCAGATACCGATAGGGGGCCGATTATGTCGTGCATCCCTAATATATTGTAAAAAAATATCTAAACATTTAGCATTTTAGATTAAAAAAACTCTATCCAGAACTCCTCCAGTGGAAAAGCTTTAGTCTCACCTGGTTTAACTTAATGAAACTTCTTCCTTTATGCTATCAGATTATTAATCGATTAACCGAAAAAATAAGCAACAGATTAATCGATTTGCAAAAAATCATTAGTTTGCAGCCCTAATTGAAAACATTGCATCATCTTTCTGTCTCAGACACTACTTTGTGTCAGCCTCTCAATAGAAGTGAAAAACATTCAACTGTGAGGTTATAATGATGACGAATGTTGCTGTCTTTAAGAGGTATGAAACATGCAAAGCAATACCTACTCCACATTGCAGAAATAGCTTAAAGGCACAGAGGACAATCTATTATTTCTGGCTGGATTATCTAAATAAGTGATGATGGTCTGAAAATTTTGTTTATTTATTTCATATATTGATTTGTCCTATTTAGTCACTATAAAAGTTTTAAATCAGTCTATTTTACCTGCAAGGCCACACAATTCCCCTGCTGTTTGTAGACCAGACATAACTTCTTCCCATAACAAACCAGATTCTTTCTCCAGGTTTATTCATAACATGTTACTGTTTAATCAGAGTGTCTGTAATTTGTTTTGACTCTGACTACTTTCCATGATTGTAAGTAAGGAGGAACGAACGCTGCCCAGGCAGAACAGGGCTGATTACCGTGCAATAAGGTACGATGAACTGTTCTCTCTTTGCAAAGATGTACTAATAAAGTGCCAACTGAGTGAAATCCATCGATCTACGTTTATTTAACCGGAGCAAATAGTTGAATACTTTTTCCCACTACAGTGGTCCTCCTAACTGTCAATCATTCTGGTGGTATGTTTACGTAAGGCCGTCCTACGCGCTCATCGTTAGCTATCTTTTTCTGCGCACTTTCAGGTGTATATCTATTCAGTCATTGAAGCTCAACGTTCTTTGAAAATGGCCGAGGGTCAGAAGAGAAAAAGTGTCTACGAAGTGAATAAGAAGAAAAGAAAGGCCTTAGAAGAGGCAGATATATCCCAGAATGCTTTGGGCCGAGAGCAAAGCATTCTGGGTGAACTTTCCAGTTCACCAGATCATCCAGTCAGATTGATTCAAAGTTTTCTATCTAAGGAAAACCAGCTGATTGCATCGACTCATTGACTCTTCAGCAATCCCTCACACTAAGCATGCTTGTAGCGACAGTGGAGAGGAAAAACTCCCTTTGAACAGGAAGAAACCTCCAGCAGAACCAGGCTCAGTGTGAGCGGCCATCTGCCGAGGCCGACTGGGGTTCAAGGAGACAGAAGCAGACGTAGAAAAAGAAGCATAGATACAAAAGGCAACTGTAAAAGTTTGCTTAATATTATCAGCGCTCTGATGGCATTTTAGCAAAAGGATTTTTATCAAAAACATAATGTGCACAAATAAGGAATAATTGGATTAACCATACATTTAAACAGAGTTTATGGGGCCCTCAGGAACTTGGGGCCACTGCCTAGTTTTGCCTAATGGTCAACCCCCTACCCCCCCACACCCCCCCCCCTCGGTTATTAAAGCTAAGAAGAACAGCCATAAGTTCATCTCTTCAAACTGTTGCAAAGAGTTTTGAAGCAGCCCACCACAAAATCAAGCTGATTGTGATTTGTAAAAATTGAGACCGATTTAAGGTATTTTATCAAAGTTTACTCTCTAACATCTGCATCTCAAGTCCTTATGTGCTTTAAAACACATATTTAGGTCATTTTTCAAAAAATAATAAAGAAATCTGTAAATTTTCTTCATACTTCTTTTAATGTCACGCAAAAAAAAACTCTCAGCAGACCTTTAAATGAAAAGTCCGGTCAGCAAGGAATAATCAATGGATCATTATTCATACCTAAAACTACCTCTGGAGGAGCTGCAGAGATGCACGGCTCAGTGGATCTTCATCATCGCTTCAAGAGTCCAGCAGAAGACAAACATGCAGCGGCTCTTCATCCTGAACATGATGTCTTACATGGTGAAAGATGGTGAAAGCGACATAAAGCATTTCAGATGCTGGTTTTCAGTAGTTTGTTTCCTGATTATTGTTGTTGTTGTTTGTGAATGTAGTTCTGCATTTGGTTCATTACTTAGTTTTAAATCCTTTGTTAGTTTTTTGCTTATTAGTTTTTAGTGATATATCTGGTGTTTCTCATTTATGCCTGATTGTGTTTCTTCTTCTAATGTTTTCTGTCATTTATTATATTCCTGGTTTTCAAAGCTTGTCTTTTTCTCTCATTCCTTACTGGATTTTCTTATTTATAACTCATCTCCTTCCTCCTCCCATGTTTTGTTTCCCTCTTCCTGTCTCAGTTTAAGTTCTTTATAAACTTATACCTCCGTATCATGACACTGCCACAGTTCTCCCAGATGTTGGGTCTCCATCAAATACAAAATATTACACATCTAGTTTCTATTCTACTGAAAAGTATTGGCTCAGTCTGCAGCCCCTCAAAGACACTTTAAAGGAAAAGTCCGGTCAGCAACGAATCATCAATGGATCATTATTTATGAATAAAACTAATGCGTTCGCAGTGATTTAATGAATTTAGTTTTAATCAGTAAAAGAACAAAAATGTTTTTCATTGTGATCCCAGAGTCTGGGAGCGGCCATTTTTGCCCAAATATAGTAGCCCCTCCCTCCTGCCATCTTCCAGCAGTGACGTCACGGTGCGGTAAGCCTAGCGCCATTCTCCCCGCTTTACAAGCAAAATCAATGGGAACTACTAGACACATCTGCAATCAACAACAATTATTGAAGATTTCCAGAGGACTTCACCATTGAAATTCACCAGAGCTATAGTGAAACTGACAATGCCCACGTGCATGGCAGCTGGATGCTGGAATACATCGGGGAAAAGTGAAACAAAGAGTTATTCCACCTTTCTGATTCCTGATCCTCCACGGACGGGTTGGTCGTTGGATCGCCAACTTGAAGAGGGAGGATTTGCCATCGAACTTCTGGCCAGAGAAAAAACCCGTAATATGTAGCCGACATTTGGAAGAAGAATGTTTTCAGGATGACTTGGATAATAGCGCGTTGTGACAAACACCAGATACAGACAGCACTGGGACTTGATCAACAGCCGATACCGCACCGTGACAATGTCACTAACCAGTAGGTGGCAGTAGTGTTCTTTGACAAACATGGATGCCTCCAGTAAAGCACATTCACATGAAAATTACTGTGAATTAAAAACACTGATCATTTATTGAACAGGATGGAATCATTTCAGATTTAAGGTTCTTTCAGAAGGTTGATCCATAAAAGGACTTTTCCTTTAAATGTGCCTGAATCCAGTGCAGGCTGGTGCCAAGTGGAGCATTGCTCTACAAAATGGGAGGATATAGAGCGGTTAGAACCTGAAATAAAGCATCTGCATCACGAAAAAACAAGAAATCAACGCGTTTTTATTCATTGATCCTGTTTAGTCATCTTTAATCGCTGGAAGGGGGGGGGTCTCCTTTTTAAGCTTTAGATTAGATCCATTGAACGCATCTGATCGATAATGTTTATTCTGAGGTTTAATAAATGCTGAATAATCTAGAAGGCCTGGATCTATGGTCTGTTCAGGGAGCGTCGTTAGCAGTTTGATCTATTGTTGTAGCTCCTGCGGCTCCTGCAGCGGCTCCTCTCCGCCTTCACCTCCAGCCTGACACTAAAACAACATGAGGAGGAAAAAAGCCCGAAATGAGCCAAACATGCAGGATGAGCCTCACCTTCCTGGGTGGAAATACGGCGTCCGAGAAGGTCTGCGATTAGCCGCTAACTTCTGGGTCCTTACCGGCGGAGGAGGAGGAGGAGTGTTGGCCACTCCCTGGGATGCAAATATGGATGCTGAGCTTAAAGGAGCTGAGAGGGAGAGTCTGCGTGGATGTGGGGAGAGGATGGAGGCGGTGTGGGGTTAGCAGCCGCGAGCCGCCGCTTCATTCCGGGGTGCTAGTTGCTAAAGGAGGGGGTCCGTTTGGAGAAACTTCTAACAACTTCCTTTCTTTTTTGCTCGATTTTCTTTAATCCTCGCCCCCCTGTAGACATAATATAAGAGTAGAGCCCGCATCGACAGCTTTACCTATGGGCGCTGACGGGACTTGGTGGCGCCATCTTGGGGCGGTCGATAGCTCCAGTCATTGTAATGTAATGCAGGGTCAGAATCGATTTCAATCCACTATTAACTCGCCGAGTATTGATCTTAATATTACTTTTTTTTTTTTGCTGAAAACAAACAAATGTTTCAGTGCATTTGAAGTCATAGGGAAGTCATATTTAAAAGTCAAATCATTATGGCTTAAACATGTATATAAATGTGCTCTTTATCAGACCATATTGTCCCAAAAGTTAGATAATTTCTGTTTAAAAAAAAAATTCCTGTCTTAAAATCTGTGGGGGGTTTTTTCCCCCATTATCTTCTGCAGGCCAGTTAGTTCTACGTCAGCCTGAACACCTAAATTCGACCAATCATATATCAACGGTCATCTGTCAATCAAATGTTGATTCATGTGTCGCAGCTAATATACGCAACGGTTGAAATCAGAATCATTTCCTTTCCCATTGTGTTGCGTCCCAGTGTTCACGGTAGTGATGGTGAGATGAGGCCTCATGAGGCATTGAACCGTTTGGCCAAATTGTTTCAACGATCCCCACAGTTCATGAGGCTTCATGTGAACATGTCACCACCTACTGGTGGAGTGCAGAACTACAGTTTGTAATAAAATCTGTGATTTTGTTTTTTTGCAACTGTTTTTCTTTTTTCCCTTTTTAAGTTCCCTTGAAATTATTAATGGTTGGTGTGTATAATAAAATCTTTTGTAAGTTTTTTTAAGTGTAAAATTTCTTAGAACAATAATTTAAGGTGCACCGTTCTTCTGCCATTTTAGTGAAATAAACTCAAGCAGACAGTGACAGTGTTTGTGCAAATTGGGTAATGATGAGTGAAATGAAAGGTGTTAGTCATTTTTATTCAAACATGATAGTTTTTCCACTATTTTTGGTTTTAATCAGGTTGGAAGTTGTGTTCAACCAATCTTTTGGCTAAACCGACCTAATTTACCCAATCTATATTTTTACTTGGGCAAAAAAATGCAAATTAGTCTCATCAGCCAAAATAATTAAGTGTAATCAAAATTTTTAAAAGTCAAAGACAGGACTTGTACCACCAACCTCTAAAGTGGGAGTGTGACTTTTACAGCTGACGCCACCTATGTAGCTGATCATTCCTAGGAGAAAATACTTGTTAACACTGACGTGTTAACGCGGGCTTTGTCCGGTGGCTTGGTCAAATTTTGATAATTACATTGTTTATTCCAACCAAATTAGCAACTAGATGGTTGTTTTTCCAACCAATCTATTATTAGAATCTATCCAAACTTTATCCAGCTGACAGCAGCTCTCCTCCAAACTCCCACATCTTCACCGAACACTGAAGCTGTTTAGATGCCTTTCAAAATTCTTGCGCATTCTGAACCACTTCCCGAAGCGGTCACGTGGTATCACGGTAACGAGGCCTCGGACGTCATCAATTTTGGCCCCTCCTCTAAATGAATCACGCCTCGACACGCGCTTCGTGGAAACGCCCCCTCCATTACTCGACACCCGCCTCGAAGCCTCGGCTCATCTCATAACATCACTAGTTCACGGGGATGGACGTCTGTGTCTTCGGCAGGCGTAGAGCTAACAGAACTGGCAGCGTTGCGAGGCAAGGGCTCAAACATGTACGGCTGGAAGCCTTCTACACCAAACCAAGCTTCTGCCGCCCTGGCGTCCTCTTCCACAACATCTTCGTCCCCGCTTTCCTCCTCTAAATAAAAAATGGATGACGGAGGAGACTCATCCACGACCTCCGACACTAAACTCTCCTCCTCTTGCATGTTTCCTCTGTCCATAGCGTTCCTTGACAGCGTCGTTTCTAAGTCACCAATTTAGTGCTACTTGGTCCCAATGGAATTTCCCATTGGGAACCTGCTAGCACTAAGTTGCTAACTGGTTAGCAAGATGATTCCAACAAACCAGCCACAACCAAACTAGCTTGCCAACCTTCCGCCACAACAATCCCGCCCCCTTGATAATCTACCAATCACATTCACTTTATTCACTCGTGTAAAGTCGGGAAACACTGGGGAGAATTCGGAAATGCAACGGCTAGAACAGCTGCTTCCCTACGACTTTAAATATTCTCAGTGGGGTTAAGAGCAGTAGTGCCACCCCACTCCCCAGTGTAAATTGTATTAGCATCAGTTTAGCATTTCATCCCATTCAGCCAGTGATTAATGTTAAAAATCACACAATAATCAGAGGTCTGAGGAGGTCTTTACTGAAGCTGTTATGATTTCTACTGGCAGGTTTACCACAATGGTAGATTCAAAACCTGAAATTATGGCTTTTAGTTTCAGTAGCCAACCCAAGATTTTTAGTGGCCCAACTGGCCCCCCCTATGAAACATTTCTGTTTCCTAAAAGTAATAGGGTGTATGTATGTTGCAAAGCACAGCCACTCATACATTTTTATATATTTTGTTATTACTATATAAACAAACATTTATAAAGGTATACACATATATATGTGCATATCTCCCTCTCTCCATATACACACACACACATCTGTGTATATGTATGTATATATACACATATATATATATACACACATATATATATATATATATATATATATATATATATATATAGTGTGTATACATACATGCTGTTTATTCAGTAATGTCTTACAAAGCTCTGATTACTACACAAAGTAACACAAAGGCATCCTTCTGTTCTGGTTAAACCAGCTGGTTAGAGTAGCAGTTCGACCTCCCCAAGATGGCGGCCATAATTCCTGCGCCGCTGCAGTCAATGCGGGGTCTACTCTTATATAGTGTCTATGGTCCCCCCATGATGTTTTTTTTTTTTTTTTTTTTTTTTTTGCTGCAGCTCAGCTGCCCCTGTCTGACTCAACCCACCGGCTGGATGAACAAAGGAGGCTGGGAAGAAGAGCCTCCTGAGGGGAAGAAAACATGAGCCAGGCTACACAGTCTGGCTCATTTTCCTGTCATTTTTTTAAATTTATTATTTAAAAGTACCGAAACATTAACCCAAATAAATTCCCGCTCACACCCCCTCAATCTATCATTGGTGGTGTTTTTTAATTGGATGGGATTAAAATTCCAATTAAATTGTTTTGTGTTTTTTTTTCCCAAACACGGGATCCTAATCAATTTTTCTACTTTCTAATGTTTTTAACGTTAAGTTTAAACAACTATGAATAACGTTTTATCCCGTTTATGTGTTAATTAGCCGAAATAATTAATTTCATTTCATTAATTTACCCACTGATTAGCACTAGGGATGTGAACCGTTTCAGTTCCGTGATTTGCTATGTCGTGATTGGCCAGTCGACTCATAAAAGCTCCCTGATTGGTCAGTTTTTTTTCTCAAAGGTGAGTCCAGTTTGACAGTAGTGAAGTCCCCGGCTTCTCTGGCTGTAGAAATATCTATGGAATCCCATTTTCGCCATATAAAAGTAAAAAAACAATTGCCAAATAGAAAGTCATAATTATGAAATACAAAGTCATAATTTCTACTTTCACGATATTCAACTTTCACGTTTCAAATCCAGCTTAACATAAGGAAATTTAACTGGAAATTAAAGGCTTGTACCAATAATCAGTCAGGTTTCTGACTCTGAAAATGCTGATTACCTGAAAAATATAATTTTAACAAGAATCTTAGGCCGCATCTTTCTTCATGGCCACTAGAGGCCACTAAAGACCAGCTGAAGAAAGGGCAAAATAACCAGGACAGAATCCCTATTACTTTCAGCGTTAGATAACAAACCAGCGCAGTATGTGTACAATATGTACAAATTTGGTATGAAACAAAAAGTGAAACATTGAGAAAACACAAACTGTCAATTTAAAGCTGTCACCTCCTTCTATGGAAGAGGATTAGGACCATTGAAAAAATAAATAAAACAATGTTAACTGATTTTTAAATTCTATTTCAGTATAATATGAGAAAAAAAATCAGAATTCTGACTTTAATCTCAGAATTGTGGATCTTAATGTAGATGGGCACCATGAAGGCAGAGATGTGGAGCACTCAGCTTCACTGACAAAGAAGTGAGTTGTTAGGGAGGGCCACTAACACATTGGTGGAAAATGATGGAATTAGGCGACTTTTTACGTGCCTTAGGGGTCCCGGGTGATGCTGTTTCATTGAAGGGGTGATAGAATATAGGGTATATATAGGGTATAGGCTACAGGGTATCTGGTTCTGGTCCTTCAGGTCTCTAATAGGGTGTGTAACATTGGTTGGGCTGAAAATGGCATATTAGCTGTTCTATGAGCCCTAATGTAGCCTGGTTAAAAGCCCTAGAATGAAACGACAGGTTTTCTTCCTTTTATGGTTTGATCATAAATATTTAGATGAGTTGTGATCTGATTGATTTGTTTACAACGAGCAAAGCTGCTGAGCAAAGACGCATCATATCAACAAGCACTCACTCACTGAAACCTCACATTGTTGATATGGTAGGGGGACCAGACGTCCTACTTTTCATACCTGAAAAATCGTCCGGGATTTTGGTCGACTATAGTGCTCCCGGGCTGGTCTGGTGCAGGGAGCCAGCGGGGGATGGAGCGACCGAACCTGACCCAGCATACTGGCATACTGTCACTGGGTCGAATTCGGACCAGCCCTGCAGCTGATGGCTCAGTTC
The DNA here is from genome assembly GCF_016077235.1 of Cyprinodon tularosa. Lineage (NCBI taxonomy): Eukaryota > Metazoa > Chordata > Actinopteri > Cyprinodontiformes > Cyprinodontidae > Cyprinodon > Cyprinodon tularosa. The sequence goes on along the minus strand of NW_024039250.1, from coordinate 392,323 downwards.
GAATGCCCGGTCCGGTCCAATCCTAACCTGACTCCGCCAGATGGATTTGCTCCGCATATCCATCTGGAAACCTTCCGTTGAAGTAATTTTGGGAAGGGGCGAAAATACTGGTTAGCTGATTGGCCTATGTTGGTGATAGACGGGCCAAATAAACCAATCAGATCAACGAAGCATATGACGTACTAACAGAGCGACGACGAAAACACAACCACAAGCCAGGCTACTCTTGTCGAAACCAGTCGGGAGAAGAGCAAAAACATCTTTTCCTTTGAGAAAAGCCTCCAGAGCAGTGTTTTGCTCTTCTTTCAGTCAAGAAATACTCTGTAATTCCCATAAAACTTGCTCGATAGCCACGCTAACGCTAGTTTCATCGGCTGAAGCCGCCATGTTCTTTAGACTGAACTGTGGCGCTTCTCGTTGCGTCACACCTCAACCCGCCTCAAAGCCAACGCTGATTGGACGTTCGTTTGGTGAACGGCTCCAAATTTTCTTTAACGGAGAGTCTCCAGACTGATCTGCGAGTGAAACCTTGAAAGCTCGCGAGATCAGGATGGTCTCACGAGGCTAGTCCAATCCAGTAAGTGACACGGCATTTCCGCCCGTGGTTCTGCCTCATTTTCAAAAGAGAAACTGCCTGCTTTGTAATTCTTGTAGAAGTAAACCCAACTGTAGGCTAAACAGCTAAACTGGTTTCTTCCATCTACTGTACCTCTATTCATGTTCTTGGGCAGTGAACCAGTGGGTTTACGTCAACTCTGTGTTTCGTTTGGATTCACCCGTTTCATGGTGGAAGTTTAGAATTGTGAGATTTGCAGAGAAAGGAGGAGTTGATGGCGTTTGAGCTTCTCTGTACTTCCATTTCAGCCACTGAACTATCGTTATTCATCTATGACAATGGAAACTCAGTTTTTGCATTCTATGACCCCCTTAATGGAAAAACAGAAGGTGATTAAATCAAGAGAGCTAGTTTAGTCTTTAAAACAGACATGGCTATAGCTTGATGCTAACATGTTTATTAGCTGTCAGAATTTAGTCAGAATTCTGAGATTAAAGCCATAATTCTGACTTTTCCTCATATTATACTGAAATAAATTTTTAAAATCAGCTAATTCTCTTCCGTATTGTTCAGATGAAATCATCAGGAGATAAATATAAATCAAACCCCTGCAAAGATTTTTCATTTTCCCACACAAGACCTGACCTTTGACCTAGCTGATGAACAAACTGATTAAGTCGGTTCTGCCATTAGGTTGCAGAATAGTTCATTTTTTATATAAACAGTGAACCAATATCTCAGTAAAGCTTAATGATTAAAGCAGATAGAAAAACTGTATACCTTACAGTGAATGTAATATAGTGACCAAAAGCAAGTTCCTATTGGTTGATTAAAGGAGACACTCAGTGAAAAGCATCCATCACTGATGCTGACTGATTTCAGGTTGGTGGGGGTGGGTGCCTCTACCTCCTCTGATTGAAGGTGGGACGGCAGGTGTGTCCTGACAGCTGGAGCTCGTCAAGCCAATCAGGAGGAGCTGAAAAAGGAGCAGCTCCCCTGAGTTCAGATGTCAGATTTTTTTACTCCATGAGTGGCAATCAGGCCTCCACTTGTTCTGCTCCTGCATTCTTTGAAAGTCCGCCATTTTTCAGGAAACCTGAAAAAACATCCCAAATTGTTCCTGTATTGAAGAACTCTGCCTCCTCGCTCCCAGAGATTATTGGAGAACTCATACCAAGATACTTTCTTGTCTTCTCCATAATCATCCATAATCTTCACCTCCTTCCAGGAAACTCCGCCTTTTTTAGCAGCCATAAGATCTTGTTTCATCAATCATCTCTGATTTACATAACTCATAAGTCTTCCTTCAATAATCATTGAACCAAATTGTAGCAGAAAGAAATAAAATGTATATGATTGAGAGGTATTAAACCAACAATTACTTTCCAGAAAGTAAATATATGTTAATATATAGTAAAGGTTAATATGAGATTAAAAAAAAAGAACTAGATTTGTAGATGTTAGCAAACTAGGTAGATTATGGTATTTGATTATTAAAACAAACTTTAAAATGATCAATTTTCATCCATTCATCATTTTCCATCACACTTAATCCTTTCTGGGGCGAGAGGTGCTGGTCTCTATCTCCAGCTGTCTATGCACTGCAATAATGACCTCAAAATGAGTAAAAATGTCTTAAATTAAGAGTATCTACCCTTAATTTGAGCAGGTACATAAGATGATTTGCCAAAGGAATGACAATTACTCTTAAAATAAGGTATCTAGATATTATGCACTTGAAATAAGACAATGCAATTGTTTTTTTTCTTATTTTAAGTGTAAATCGTCTTGTTCCATTGGCAAAGTGTCTCACTTAAATACTTAATTCAAGAAAAAATGCACTTGTTTTAAGAAAAAATGACTTACCGGTATTTAGATTTTATTTTTTTGCAGTGTGGGTGAGAGGCGGGGTCCACCCTGGACAGAAGGCGGGTCCATCCTGGACAGGTCTCTCCAGTCCATCGCAGGGCAACACAGAGACAAACAGGACAAACAACCATTCACACTCTCACACCTAAGGAGAATTTAGAGAAGCCAATTAACCTAGCAGTCATGTTTTTGGACTGTGGGAGGAAGCCGGAGTAACCAGAGAGAACCCACGCATGCTCAGGGAGAACATGCTAACTCCATGCAGAAAGACCGCGGGCCGGGAATCAAACCCAGAACCTTCTTGCTGTGATACCCACTGAGCAGTGATTAGCAGTTGGTAGCAACGTAAAGTTAATATTCTATTTTACTTTATTTCAAGGTAAAGTAGAATATTAACTTTACTTTGAAATAAATTCACATTTATTCGCCCCTGACCAAAAATTTCTAGAGACCATTATGAGGAACAATGGAGAAGCAGAACAGCGCTTCCCAAACAGCGCGGTGCTGATCGCTCACTGGCTCTAAACCGCAAAAGCCCTTCAAATGAAGGACAAAACATTTCCCACTGCATAAACTGAAATCCAGGTACTTTGTTTTTTAAGTTTGATCGTTACTGGGGGTCGAAACAGGAATGGAGGTCAATACATTATTTTTTTTCAACCAGGATGACACAGAACTAAATCATGGTTTTATTAAAACCTGAACTTTTTAACAATGATCATTTAAATATGAATCTTTAATTGGCCTTATGACTGAAGAAGAGCCACGTTTCTCTCATTCATGATCATCCAACCAGTGAGGCAAGAATCCTGCACTGAACTCTTAACTCAGAGGTGAATAAGTTGTCATATTAGCAGCTTTTTTACCACTGTAATCATATTTCTGAGCCAAAGGCTTCACATTGCATGCCTACTCTATGGTTTTAAAAGCGTAAACTTTACCAAGCAACAGAGGCGTGACCTGGAAGACTCATCTGATCACCCTTCAGCCCTACAGTAACAGAGGTTGGATGAAAAGTGCAACAGTAGGTGTAATGAAATTACTTTTCTTTCTATTTTATGGAGAAGAAAAAAAATCCAAATCTTGTGATTGTTTCTTTGATTTAGAGCATCTGACTGCCAGCCAGCCTCTGCATAATAACAAAGGGTCACAAGCTGACCTGAGCAGGCTCATTGATATGCAGCGTGTCCATATAATGCCTCTCTGTGGGTTATAATAATGGCTTAGTGTTTGGGAGAGCGTGGACGTTGGCCTCTCACACTGCTTTGTAGAGGAAGTGGCTGGATTACAACCTAATCCCATTATGATGCTGAGGCCTCGTGAGGCTCGGTTTGAGGACCAAAAAACAACGACTCAAGTTTGGGAACTCAAGCAGGAGCTATAAGTCACCAGGTTTGTTAATCAGAAATGATCAACAAAGGACACTTTCCCTCCACTGGCATGGTATGTAAACTGTATTTACAGGATTCTTTTTCTTCATTGTTTTGATTGGAATCATTAGTCTAGAAACTGACAAGCCAAAAAATACATTTTAAATGATTAAATACAGAAAGCTGCCAAGTCTGCTGTCAGCCAAACTAAGCTATAAATTCAAAACGTAATTTTGCAGCCAGAAAGCAGAATTGTATGGAATGTCAGATGTGCAAAAAAAAAAAAAAAAAAAAAAAAAAAAAACAGAAATCTGTAGTGAAATTACAGTTGGAAAAAAAAAAATATATATATATATAAAAGAAAAATATAATCTTATATCTAACAGATGATTATTCTGAAACTTATTTAAATGCAAATAAATTTAAGTGGATTTTAAGCAACTCCATTCTTTACCAGTCGCTAATTTTTTGTTGAAATCTGATGAGGAATTTTTAAATGGGTCAAACAGGGTAACACTACATTGAAATAGATTAGGCAACAAATATGAGCTAAAACATTGTTCACATCATGATTATTTTAATTTTCTTTTTTTTTTTGTCTTTTTAGGGTCTCTTGTTTAGAATTTCAAAAGAGAGACTACAGCGATTACCCAATACTTGGCTTTTTTTAGTTGTTCGGGAGAAAGCTTCAAAAGATTAGTTTATTAAACATCAGTAAAACCAATTAAGAAAAAGGGTGACTGACACTATTGCAACTGTAATGGACATAGCGTAGCGTAGCATAGCATAACTAGTGTAGGAGTCAGACTTCAGTAAATACAGTACTATTTTAATTGGTAAACGGAAACAAACTCAACAGAGAAAAATTTACCAATAATCAATAAATAAATGTGAACAAAGCCCTCACTGAACACATTATTTATATATATTTTTACAGTGCAGCTTTACTCACATCCACATTAATGTAAAGCTCTACAATGTCTGAGTAAACCTTGATAAGATTTACAAAAATTAAAACTAGTTTAAGGTTTGATATGTTGACTTTTATGGGAAGTAGCCTAAAGGAGATAAGCCATCATTTAATAGAAAGATTTTATTGAAAAGCTAATTGCTAAGCCAACAAGCTAACTTCAGGTTAGCTAGGTAGCATCACATCACACATAAACTCTTGCCTTAAAAATAAAACATAAATCCGTTTTTATTATCTGATTTATTAAGCTAATGTTAGCATACATTTTTTACCATAATATCTCCTTTCATATTTCACCTTAATGCCGGGCGTATACTGTACGATTTTTTTCAATCGTTGCACGCAGCTACAGCACACACTACGATGAAACCGCAGGGTTTAAAAGTTCACAATTCACGATGTTTGTTCTCACGCTGTGCGACCCGATGCTCTGATGCGATCTACCTGCTCACACTGTACGTCTAAAAACCAGGTGGAACTCAGCTCCACAGTGAGATGGCGCCACTCGGACTCGTCTATCCGGAAACCAAACAAGTAAAAAAGGAATATGAAGCTCACTAGAGTGAAACGTGCTGCCTTGGCAATTTGGGCAACTTTGTGCCGAAAGTCCTAAAAAAAAAGGAGACGACATATTTGGACAAAGACATGGCTGAGCAAACGTGGCTACTACGGTCTGACAGTTTGACAGAAAGAACTCCATTTCACTCATTGCCCCCCCGCCATGCTGCTGGGTTTTCCTCTGAGAAGAATTTCAATTCTATTCAGTTTATTTCTATAGCTCCAATTCACATCATGTCATCTCAGGTCACTTTCCAGTTCACCAGATCATCCAGTCAGATTGATTCAAAGTTTTCTATCTAAGGAAAACCAGCTGATTGCATCGACTCATTGACTCTTCAGCAATCCCCCACACTAAGCATGCTTGTAGCGACAGTGGAGAGGAAAAACTCCCTTTGAACAGGAAGAAACCTCCAGCAGAACCAGGCTCAGTGTGAGCGGCCATCTGCTGAGGCCCACTGATGTTCAAGGAGACAGAAGCAGACATAGAAAAGGAAGCATAGATACAAAAGGCAACCAGCTCAACAGGCGGCCCCGTCCAGGAAACACACAGCCAGGCAGACGAGCTCCGAGCCAGCTCCCATGTCAGAGGATGAAGAGAGCACATCCAGTTAGGCCCCGTCCACACGAAGACGAACCCTGGCCTAAACGCACAAATTTTTCACCAAACCAGCCTCTCATCCACACGAAGCCGGCATTTCAGGGGTCTGTAAACGATCATTTTTTTATTCACCCTTCAGAGTGGGAAGATTCTGAAACGCCGTTTTCGCGTTTCCATGTTTACACCCTAACCGCATTTTTTTTTTACACGCATGCGTCATAGCGTCGCCTCTAAACACGCAAGCGCGACACATCACAACAACAATGGCGCCGTTGCTGCTAATGCTACTCACCCTGCTGTCGGGCTGGTCGGGCTTACAACAGAATCTTCTTCTTCTGGAATATCTCCATGAAGAACAGAACAATATCGACCACATAGTTCAGCACCTGAATTTGACTTAACCACGAAAATACACCCGCAGGGCAACCATGTATAAATATTAGTGCGCATGCCCTACATTTCGTCGCTTATTTTTGCTTTGGCACCACAGCGCCACTTACAGGCCTGGCATACATTTTGCAGCGTTTTCATGCATTCGTGTGGACGCTCACATTTATTTTACGTCTCCGTCTTTACGGCAAACGTTTTGGAAAATATCAGCGTTTCGTGTTCGTTTTGACTTCGTGTGGACGGGGCCTAAGTCACAGTCAGAGAAACAGGACTACACTGGAAAACAGGCCAAGCTCCAACATCTAGAAACAAAGGTGTTTATGGCAGCAGCACAGCTGATATTTCTCTCCAGGATGGAGTCATAGCCAAACAGGAACAGACCAGATGAAGCTACTATGAGAAAAAGCAGAGAGAGCAGAACGTTAGAGATTGAACTAACAGATTCTGTAGAGTGGGAGAATAGAGATAGAATGAAGCAGAATGATGAAAAAGGGGTCCCTATGTCCTCCAGCAGTCTAAGCCTATAGCAGCATAACTATAGAGATAGCTCAGGATAACCTGAGCCACTCTAACTAGAAGCTTTATCAAAAAGGAGAAGAATAATCCTTGTTTGCCCACTGAGCAATTTACCGACGACCACCTTACAACGGCCGACTGAATTTCAAACATGTTTGATTTTCTCCTGATTTTAAGATTCCTGCTCTGGAGGTGGTCGCCAGAGGCTGATCGCCCCTCGTTATTCACTCTAAACTACATGACGCACCATCAGGCTGAAAGTGGCCGGATCCAAGAATTCTGGCACGACTGGAGAATCGGCCCGAAAAGGGCAACAAATCGTACAGTGTACGCCCGGCTTAAAGGAATAGTACACCCAAAACATGATTAGCCTTCATTTTCTACTCACCCCCATGCTGAACAACACTCTGGAGTACTTTTTTGATATCTCAAATGCATCTGGAGATCTGGGAGGCTTCTTGCTGTCTGCTGACATTCAAATAATGGAGGTCTATGGCGCCCGAGGCAGAAAGGTCCATAAAAGTCCACAAAAAACGTGTCAATATTCCTCCATACTGCTCGTCCAATGTATTCCAAGTGTCCTGAGTGGGTAGCGTCCATAATTTACTCGAAACGAAGTCATTTAGAATGTTTTTAGAGCATAAACAGTAGTGTATAGGATTTCCTGAAAGCGCGCACCTGCGCGATCACAAGTCTACAGAAGCCGGCAGACCAAACCAGCGCATTCAGCTCGGCAAAGAACTCATGCTCTTCCTCAACACTGAAGTCCTCAGACATTTTTCTTTCGTTGTTTCTTTCTTTGCACAGGTAAACAGCACATTTCTTCTTCTACGCTTGCATTATCGGCAGAGCAGACGCTGAATGCGCACTTTCATCTGGTTTGGTCTGCCGGTTTCTGTAGACTCGTGATCGCGCAGGTGCGCGCTTTTAGGAAATACTATACACTACTGTTTATGCTCTAAAAACATTCTAAATGACTTCGTTTCGAGTAAATTATGGACGCTACCCACTCAGGACACTTGGAATACATTGGACGAGCAGTATGGAGGAATATTGACACGTTTTTTGTGGACTTTTATGGACCTTTCTGCCTCGGGCGCCATAGACCTCCATTATTTGAATGTCAGCAGACAGCAAGAAGCCTCCCAGATCTCCAGATGCATTTGAGATATCAAAAAAGTACTCCAGAGTGTTGTTCAGCATGGGGGTGAGTAGAAAATGAAGGCTAATCATGTTTTGGGTGTACTATTCCTTTAACATATAATTAGAAGCTTAGCAAAATTGTTGCTATTTCATTAGCGTTGTTGTGAGTAAAATGAACAGAAATTGCCCTGTTGGTAAAATTCTACCCCTGTCATCAACACATTTTTAATCATTACCTTTTTTAGGAAGATATATTTTTATTTATTGATTGAATAATAATGGCACTAATGTCCTATAACTGTCATTCTTCCACAGGAGGCTGCTCAACGTTTTGCTTTGGGTCAAAATTGCTGCTGATGATGTTCCAAAGGTTTGATTTTTGGTGGGAATGGGGGGGTTAAAAATGACAGATGAGAAATGATTAACCTGGCTGCCAACAGGAATGTATGTGACTATCAGATTTAACAGTTTCAGTGTGTGTGCATGACTTTAGGTGAAGGTCTACATGAGGGACACCGTCCCAATTCTTAAATAAAGACCCAGTCTGATCGAGGCAGAGATGAGAGACACAACGACGTAGAGAATTTCTTTCTCTGCTTTTTTTCGTTTCAAGAGGATCAGCTGTAAAATGCAGAGCTTTAAATGCATTCTTCATCTGGTTAGTCCTTAAACTGTTTTATTGGCTCACTTCGTCTGATCCAGCCCGTGCCATTCAGCAGCAGCACCACAGCTACCACTATGTTAAGGACTGAGGGAGCAGGCAGAGTCTGATCCAGCCAGAAGAAAATATTTTCGTAATTGGAGGAGCAGCAGGTTAGAAAGGAATAGCCGTGGTGGAGCCAATCTGCTGGGGCTGCAGGCTTCATCTTTTTCCCTCAACCTGCTCATCCTCTGCAGCTACAACTTCACCTGCAGCAAAGGAGCATAATCAAATCCTCAGTGTCGGGCTCTTCCCTAACCTGCAGAAGTCTCAGGTAATGCATGGAAAATGGATTTGTGGGGTCATATTTAAATGTATTTTTAGGAAAAAAATGTTTTATTCCTGGAAATAAACAATCACAGCACTTTGAACTCTGAATAAATACAGCTGAACAGTTATAAAGACAACCTTGGCCGGGCATGAGGTTTGAATGTCAGCACTTTGGTTTTCATTCACCTTTTTAGCTGCAAAAGGAAAACAAGATGATTTGGAAAAGATTATATTTTCTACAAACATAAAATGCATTAAATAAGAAATACTCATCAGATTATACCGGGTTATATGTATGGAAGTCTAAAAGAGCCACAGTTTAAATTTTTTTTTTTAATTTGTTAGATGAATAATTGAATCTGTTATTAATTACTTATAATAATTATACAAAAAACTCAGAAAGCAATAAACTAATAAATATTTACACGTTTAGCTAATTACTTTTTATTAAAGTATATTAAAAGTCATAAATTAAATAACAAATTACCTTTTTATGTTTGTGTTTTACAGGAAATCATAAATGAACTTTTATTTTACATTCTCCTTAGCCTATTAAGCCATTTTAAACTGATTTAAAAATGATTTTAAATCAAAGTGTAACCTACGAAGAAAGGTCTGGTTATCACTTAGTTAACCAATCAAAATGACAAATTCTGTCTGAAGATTAACATGTATGTAAATAATTTTATCTACTTATAAAATAGATTTATTTCTAAATTTACTGGTAAATATTTGACTGTTTGAGCTAAGATAAAGTTGCAATATGACTTTTATTTTGAGACAGTCTGTATTGAAAGGCAAACCTCTGAAAACACAATTAATCCTTAAACCTCATAGCTTGTAGTTTCACCCTCTGCAGCAACAAATGGAAACAAGTAATTGGAATAACTTGCAGCAATGGTTACATCATAGAAAAGGAGTTTTAGATTCTTCTTCTTTGCTGAATATTTTAAAATGATCCACTCTGGACACATAATATTGTTGGAGTTCAGCAGTGTTGTGCCTGAACGCGTTCATTGAACGAAAGTTCATGAACTCGTTCATATTCTGGGCGAACGTGAACTGAACGTACTGCATTATTGCCTGATGAACGTTATTGTGAACTCGTTCATTCTGGTGTCTGTGAACGGCACGCTCTCTCAGTTCAGCTCCGTTCAATCGGTTGCCAGATTTCTATAAAGCCCTCCAGGCGAAACCCCGGCTAAATCACACCGTAAACAGGCCTTAATATGTAGCGGGAAAAACACCCAATCTGGCAACACCAGCTACCAGCGTCGTAGCCTACAGCCGCCTGCGTCATCTAAACAAAATGCAGCGTGGAAGCCACAGCAGCATGGAGGCGACTTAAAACAGGTTTATGACCAGGTGGTCGGTGAGGATGATGGCAACAACTTTGCCCGCCGGCTTTCAGTAAAAAAATCCGCACTTCAGTAACCTTAAATTCCTCCCTCAGCCTGGTCCCTCAGTTTGTGTTAGTAAAATCTTCTTGAGCGGAGGTCTTCAACAGGGGATCCGCGACCCCTAGGGGGTCTACGGAGGTACTGCATGAGGGTCTGCATGGTTAGTTGATATTTTTATATTCCCCCCCTGCATTTTTTCCCCCCACTAATTGAAATGTCTTTAAATACTCATTAACATGAAATCAACACACTGTAGTAAACAGATAAATGGAGACAAAAGATGTCTTTCAGTCATCAATGCACACATTCAGCGACACACAGGAGCTCTTTCAAGCTGGGCACCGTTTCCTTCACAACACCTGTCCCATCAACCAGGAATCAGAATCAGAAAAACTTTAATAATCCCAGGGAGAAATTAATTTCTTTACATTACTCCATCTGTAATAGAGTGACTATAGGACACAATTTCATACAATATATATAGTTAGGGGGTCCCCGCTCCATCTCGCCATCAGTTTGGGGGTCCTTGGTCTGGAAAACATAGAAGACCCCTGTTCTTGAGGGTTTTACTATCCATGTAACTTGTTTGTTAAACCTGCCTGGTATAATTTTCCAGGATTCCTTTTTAGTATGTATTGAAATGGAATTTCAAATGGAAAAAATTATTAAAATAAAAAAAAAAAATTTGCACCTTAAAGACTACTTTCCTATTTTTCTTTTAATAATTCCTCATAAAAAAGACCATTCAAGCAGCACATTTTTCCTGATGTTTCTGAGAATATACTGTAGGGGTGAAAGCTGCAGCTGCTGCTAGTGTGAAGTGAATGGACAGCAACAAAGCGTTAAAGCAACAATGGGGAAATGCTGTCCCCTCAATGCTAATGTAAACCCTGGTTGGATAAGGATTCAAAACTGGATATGAAGATGAAATCTGACGCACAGTTTCAGAGTTATAACTGATAAAATAATTGCTGTCTGTGGTTCTACAGTAGGCTATGGTGTAATTGAGCAATATATGAAAAAAAAAAAAAAAAAAGAACTATGAACTAGTTCGTTTTTTGGAATTGTGAACTATGAACTGAACTAGTTCATTTTAAAATGTGTGAACTGAACTTTGAACTAGTTCACGTAGAAAGAGAGCTTTCCCAACACTGGAGTTCAGTGTCAGTTTCAGATCATTTTCCTGCTGCAGAGCTAAAATTCTGCTTTAGCTCTAAGTGAACATATTCATGGTTAGAAGGAAAGTATCCTGCAGATCCTCTCAGGTTCTGAAGCTGAAGTGGTTTTAAAAAATCTTGTCAGTCTGTTCTTCTTTTTGACGCACTTCCTCCAAATTACGCATTTTTGTTTGACGTTTTCCAAAAAGTCTCGAGGACGATTTTATTGTTAAAGGGAAAGTCCGGTTATCAAGGAATAACCAATGGATCATTATTGATACCTAAAACTAACACGTTCACAGTGATTAAATTAACTTAGCGCTAATCAATAAAAAATTAATGAGAATTTTTCATTGTGATCACTGAGTCTGGGAGCAGCCATTTTTGCCCAAATATAGTAGCCCCTCCCTCCTGCCATCTTCCAGCAGTGACGTCACGGTGCGGTAAGCCTAGCGCCATTCTCCCCGCTTTCCAAGCTAAATCAATGGGAACTACTAGACACATCTGCAATCAACAACAATTATTGAAGATTTCCAGAGGACTTCACCATTGAAATTCACCAGAGCTATAGTTAAAGTCGTAGGGAAGCGGCTGTTCCAACCGTTGCATTTCCAAATTCTCACGAGTGGTGCCCGACTTTACGCGAGTGAATAAAGTAAAAGTGGTTGGTCGATTATCAAGGGGGCGGGATTGTTGTGGCGGAAGGTTTGCAAGTAAGTTTGGTTGTGGCCAGTTTGTCTGAAGCATCTTGCTAACCAGTTAGCATCTTAGTGCTAGCAGGTTCCCAATGGGAAATTCCATTGGGACCAAGTAGCACTAAATTGGTGACTTAGAAACGACACTGTCAAGGAACGCTATGGACAGCGGAAACATGCAAGAGGAGGAGAGTTTAGTGTCGGAGGTCGTGGATGAGTCTCCTCCGTCATCCATTTTTTATTTAGAGGAGGAAAGCGGGGACGAAGATGTTGTGGAAGAGGACGCCAGGGCGGCAGAAGCTTGGTTTGGTGTAGAAGGCTTCCAGCCGTACATGTTTGAGCCCTTGCCTCGCAACGCTGCCAGTTCTGTTAGCTCTACGCCTGCCGAAGACACAGACGTCCATCCCCGTGAACACTGGGACGCAACTCAATGGGAAAGGAAAGGATTCTGGTTTCAACCGTTGCGTATATTAGCTGCGACAGATGAATCAAGATGCTATGACCGAAAACATTTGATTGACAGATGAGCGTTGATATATGATTGGCTGAATTTAGGTGTTCAGGCTGACGTAGAACTAACTGGCCTGCATGAGATAATGATCTGCAAAAGATTTTAAGACTTTTGGGACAATATGGTCTGATAAAGAGTACATTTATATAGATGTTTAAACCAGAATGATTTGACATTTAAATATGACTTCCCTGTGACTTTAAACTGACAATGCCCACGTGCATGGCAGCTGGATGCTGGAATACATCGGGTAAAAGTGGAAAAAAAGAGTTATTCCACCTTTCTGATTCCTGATCCTCCACGGACGGGTTGGTCGTTGGATCGCCAACTTGAAGAGGGGGGATTTGCCATCGAACTTCTGGCCAGAGAAAAAACCCGTAATATGTAGCCAACATTTGGAAGAAGAACGTTTTCAAGATGACTTGGATAATAGCGCGTTGTGACAAACACCAGATACAGCACTGGGACTTGATCAACAGCCGATACCGCACCGTGACGTCACTAACCAGTAGGTGGCAGTAGTGTTCTTTGACAAACATGGATGCCTCCAGTAAAGCACATTCACATGAAAATTACTCTGAATTAAAAACAAATAATTTATTGAATTGTATGTAATAAATTCATATTTAAAGTACTTTCAGAAGTTTGAATTCTAAATATACCTGGACTTTTCCTTTAAATGTGACGTGAGACTACGTGTTGTTTGATTTGTTTTTTTGTAAGGAGTGTTTTTTTCACCTTGGAACTCCTCCACTGATGCCATTTCTATCCAATCTCTTTCTTGTTCTCAACTTTTAGATGTAAGAAATTATTTTGCGGCTTTCTGGATGATTCGCAGATGTAAAAACCTTTGGAGGCCAATTTAATGTTATTATTGAAGTCAATCCTTCACTTATTTCCTGATAAATGGATACCAAATAGATAGTTGTTCATCTATTTGAGGTTTCTTGTTAACTTTCTTGTTGGCAGAAAATTTCTATTTCAGTATTTTCTTACTAGATCTTGTTTATTTCTAGCAGTTAGCAGGTCAGGGTGCAGCTACCAGAACTGAATTTAGCTTGTTTGTTAATATCAGTTACTGTAATCCAGGGTGTAACAATTAAAAAAATGACTTTTTTAAGAAGGTCCATAATGATTTGGACTGATACTCCTGATGAAGGAAATTTGAAACAGCTTTTTGTGATATTTTAAATAGGGATGCACCAATGCGATATTTTTATCCGTATCGGTCCAGATATACGGAAAAAAACTAGATAGGTATCGGTGACAATTGACACTCGATATAGGGGCCGATCTATTCATTCTAACTCTATGCTATGCTCTGCCGTCATGCGGCAGCGCAACAACACAACACGGCCATATTTATGATGGAGCGAGCGAAAGGATCTGCGGTGTGGAGTTTTTTTTTTTTACGCTCTCTCAGCCTTCTAGCCCAATGGCTACGTGCAATATTTGTGGGTAAAATGTTCAGAGGGGCGGAGTTAAATCTTCAAACTGTAACAACGCCAACTAAATAAAACACCTCCAGAAGTTTCATAACACGGAACATGCTGAGATTATCGGACTCTGCAAACAAAAAGGAAGCAGCGGGAAGCAACTAACTTCTTTTGAAGCAAAGGAAGGAAGTTAAATTTTTCCATGTAACAATATACAGGCCAAAAAAGATCAGAGATGATAATTGAAGCTTTTTTTTTTTACATGTTGACCAAGTCAGAGAACTTTTGGTTTAAGATTTTGTGCACAGTTGTTAAATAAATGAGTCATAACATTTATATTTGGTATTTATATTTGGGATGTTTGCCTTTTTTTTTAAGAAAAGGAAAGTCAAATCATGCACAGAATGATCCCTGTTTTTTTTTTTTTTCACACAATAAAACCATTGTTTAGGTAATAATTTAGTGCTGTTTTTGGTATCGGTATCGGCCGACCTTAAACTTCAAATATCGGTATCGTATCGGAGGTGAAAAAAGTGGATTGGTGCATCCCTAATTATAAATCTCTGATATCATTTTTAGGATCTGAAAATTGCAGGTAGCCTATAACTAAAAAACAACTTAAATTTCAAAGCTTTTCAACTAAATGCACTATAATAAATACCATAATATAATATAATCTCAATATAAACTATTGAAATATATAATGCAAAAATTATTCTTGATAATAATAGCATTGACAATTCAGTTGTTAATTTTAAACTTGTTGTTTTCATTTGGCTGATTTAGCTAAAAGCAAAAAGTGTATGTTGTCATTCTGACTCTTAAGCTAAGTATTTAAACATTATATGCATATATTTACTTATATCCCAGTATTTCATGCAGCTGGTGGATTAAACATTGAATAAAATTAAAATGAAAGTGTATGAAATACATTTCTACAGTAACTTGCTTTCATTTGCTGCAAATCTTCAATCATTCATGGTATGAATTACCATGTAATTCACTATTTATATATTTTCATAAAATTCTATTGTTTTTCAAAGTTGTCGTGCACACATTTCTCATCTTCCTTTGGAAAATTCAGTCCCTTTGTGAGAGAAAGACGGACGTCTCATTTCATGGCATCACGTTTCTCTTACATTGTGATATGAATGTTATATATAAAGCAGAAGCTCTGATGCGTTCATATTTTTCTAAATTTGTGTTCTTGTTTCTAGATATCCGTCTTTGCTGCAGTTGAAATGGCGTCCCTGGCTCTGGAGCTGATGGGCTTCATTCTGGGTCTCCTCGGCATGCTGGGAACGCTGGTGGCCACGGTGCTGCCTTACTGGCAGATCTCTGCTCACGTCGGCTCCAACATCGTCACAGTTGTGGTGAACATGAAGGGCCTGTGGATGGAGTGCGTCTATCAGAGCACAGGGGCCTTTCAGTGTGAGTCCTACAACTCCATGCTGGCGCTTTCTGCTGACCTGCAGGCCTCTCGCGCTCTCATGGTCATTTCCGTCGTGTTGTCCATCTTTGCCGTTGCCATAGCCTCCCTAGGGATGCAGTGCACCCTTTGCTTGGAGAATGCAGGGTCGGCCAAGAGCCGCGTGGCCGGGGCTAGCGGGGTTTTGTTTCTCACTGGAGGTTTCCTGGCTCTTATTCCTGTAGCGTGGACCACACACGAGGTGGTCCAGACCTTCTACAGCCCAAACATACCTGCCGGCATGAAGTATGAGCTAGGTGAATGCCTGTACCTCGGCCTGACCTCTGCGCTGGTCTCCATGTTGGGTGGGGGGATGCTGAGTGTCTCCTGCAGCGAGGAGCAGGAAGGCGGCCGTGGGAGGCGGCATGGAGGATATCCTTATCCAGCAGGCGTTTGCATGTCCGTCGCAGGACCTCGAACAACTTCACAGACCTACCGGAACCCCACCCTGCAGGCGGGGGACATCCACCCGGCCAGCAGGGGGCAGACACTAGTACGAAATACTAGCAGCTCAGAGTCGAGCGCTCCCAGAGCTCCAGGAGTGAAGAAGCCCACCGCAGCAGGATATGACATCACAGGATATGTCTGACATGTTTCCAGCACTCCATGAATGAAAACCAACTGAAGGTTCTGTTAAAGTACTGAATATGGAAGGAGGCAGATTTTAATGGACTTTAATAAGCTTTTTTTTTTTTGTAACCTTAAACACTTTGAGCTTTATTACTGTGTCCATAAAGTTTTATTTCTACAGTGACAATGTCTTCCAGGTTTCAGCTCTTTTACAATAAATAAAACATGGATTAAAAAGTTGCCTTTTTACAGGAAGATCCTTCTCTTTGCTGGCAGTTGGGTTTGTTTGGGATGAGCGGTATGGGAATATTCATTGCTTTTGAATATCCTTTCACTTTAGCTTCTCTGCTTTACAGACAATCCAACCAGCTCTGCTGTATTTGATCAGAGCGGAGAAGAGGGTTCATTTTTAAAAACCCCTGAATTCAGACGACTGTCATCTTTAAAACGGTGGATGCTCAGGCTATAACTCTGACTTTAAAGGAAAAGTCGCTCATATTCAGAATCCAAACTTCTGAAAGTTCTTTAAATCTGAAATGATTCCATCCTGTTCAATAAATGATCAGTGTTTTTAATTCAGAGTAATTTTCATGTGAATGTGCTTTACTGGAGGCATCCATGTTTGTCAAAGAACACTACTGCCACCTACTGGTTAGTGACATTGTCACGGTGCGGTATCGGCTGTTGATCAAGTCCCAGTGCTGTATCTGGTGTTTGTCACAACGCGCTATTATCCAAGTCATCTTGAAAACATTCTTCTTCCAAATGTTGGCTACATATTACGGGTTTTTTCTCTGGCCAGAAGTTCGATGGCAAATCCTCCCTCTTCAAGTTGGCAGTTTTAGGATTACATAATAATTTATTGATCATTTCTTGCTGACTGGACTTTCCCTTTAAGATGTTTACAAGTTACTTTCACATCATTAGCTAGTCTAAGCTTTCTTTGATCTAGTTCACATTAAATCTTTTAGTACAATCATTTCTGTGAATGGATGTCTTGCCATAAGTACCAACAAGCTGCAGAAAAACATCCTCTGACTTCCAAAATGTGGCTTTTTATAACCTTCATAATACAAGGATTTTACAGAAGAACAGATAAAGTCATGATACAGCCTGGTTCAGACAGAATAGGCCTTTGCCTTTCAGGAAAGTTTCTGGTTATAAATAGTGTCTCAATAAAACCTGAGAAGTATTTCAAAAACCAGACGCCCAATTCTGACTCAACACAAGAACATGTGAAGTCAGGATAACTATGTATGAGGTGCCAACAGGGACATTAATAAGAGTTAACTTATATACACCACTAAAAAGCTTTCATATACACTAAGCTTAAGATAAAAAATAATGTGTGTATGTCACTAGTGTGTATGAAAGGTAAAGCTTTTCACCAGTTTATATGAACAGTTCTCACTACTTTGTATGAGAGCTTTTGGGTAGGTTATATAAGAGGTAAATGTTTTCACTAGTTTATGTGAGAGCTTTTCACTAGTGTTTATGCACGTTTTTCAGTATATTATATAGAAGAGTTTAATTTAATATGTGTATATGGAAGTTAATTCTGATTTATCTCCATGGGGGAAGCTCATAACTAGGTTTCCCTAAAGGGACGCTTCACCTGTTTAACCAGTTGCTCAACAAAATGGAGGTTGACAATGCAATTAAAGGGTTAATGCCATTAATTCCAGACAGGTTCAACTGATCAGAGTTTTCTCTCACATAAGCAGACAGTGCAGTTGATCAGAGTTCACTTTTAAGTTGGGTGGAGGTGACAGGACCCAAATGCAGACACTGAAGCTGAAGGTGGTTACTTGCAGATTTAATAACAAAAAAGGGTAACGGAAGCAAATCCACAAAAACTGAGAACCAGGAATTCTCAGAACAAGGGGGCAAAGAAATGACAACAAACCAGCAACAGTGACTGTGCAGGAGGAGACTATATGGGAGAGAGAAACAAAGAGCAGGCTAATTAGCAGACTGTGAGCAGGTGTGAACAGAGGAGTCTAGAAGGGAGCTAGGAGAAAAGGAGACTGACACAAGAGGGCAGCAGAGGGCAAACAAGAAATACCTAAGAACTAAAATACAACAAAAATAACTAGAATAACTCCAAATGGAAATAAAAACAATACAACTCAAAGATAAAACTTAAACACAACCAAAACCATGACATTCACTGAGAACTTATGGCGGACGTTTAATGTACAGAAAGCTATGAAGATTTAAGAAATGGAATTTAAAATGAAAAGAAAGGCACAAGGAGAGGAGATGGCTGGACATTTCTGAGAGACTGAATGTGTAAATTGTCTCCTTTTTTATCATAAAGATAATTTCCAGAGATATATCCAAAGGAAATGTGATATTTAACCAGTCTCAATTATGACAATATTTTAAATAACTGTTAGTTTTTTTTTTTTTTTTTGGTTCAAATTAAAGTTAAATACCTCAGTCTCAGTTAAGTCTCCACAGATCTTGGTCATAATTTTATTGCTGAGCTGCTTCTCATTAACTTTTGTTCAGATTTTGGTTACCAAGAATCTTACTGGCACTAAAAAAATGACAAAATATTACAATCCATGAAATGAACACCTAATCCACATTTAACACCCAGTGGTGAGATATGCAGCTGCTAACAGATGTAAACCAGGTCAAAAAAAAGCTAATCCCAAAACTGGAAGCTCTGATTGATCACGCTGTCTTTATTTTAACAAGGCAGAAAAGGGATTTCGGCATTTCAAATCTGGACAAGATTTTCACGTTTAAGTAATCATATTTATCTATCCATATTCATTTAATTTGATACAAAGAAAAGCAATTTAAAGACTGTAGGGGCGCTCCTGCCTGATTTCACCGGCTGTGCAGTGTGTCTGGGGATTGGTTAGGGCAGGATTGGAGAGCGAGCTCAGGTCCAATTCAGGTGCTTAAGTGAAATAACCCTTGGAATCAGTAACGCTCATGCAGATATTTGTCAGGGAAGATTAAAGGATCCTTTTGATCCAAGCAGAAACTGAAAGATGTATTTTCATAAAGCAAAACAGGAAACCTGGAGGTTTCTTCCTGTTCAAAGGGAGTTTTTCCTCTCCACTGTCGCTACAAGCATGCTTAGTGTGAGGGATTGCTGAAGAGTCAATGAGTCCATGCAATCAACTGGTTTTCCTTAGATAGAAAACTTTGAATCAATCTGACTGGATGATCTGGTGAACTGGAAAGTGACCTGAGATGACATGATGTGAATTGGAGCTATAGAAATAAACTGAATAGAATTCAACACAGAAGACTCAACTAAAGGCTGATTTATACTTCGAAACCAGTTCGTCTGCTTGTGGTGCAGTGAACACAGAGACGTCTCCCCCCCTCTTCCCACAGACACTCTGCTGCACCTCTCCAAATTGTAGGTGACTGCAGACAGGAGGCCTCGGATTGGTCAATTCTACATCCGCTCTATTTCCTGTTTGGTTCCTTACCGGCTTGTTTTGTTTGTCTGACCTCCATTGTGGAAAACGACTGGTGAAGATGGAGCAGCTAGCAGAGTGAGGTGTGTGAGAACGCAGGGACCCTTTTTCCACCTGGATCCCCGCTCTTTTTAGCCCTCATGTCCCTCCATTGTCGCACAAACTTGCCCCCACTTCCTCACCGCCTCGGCCGTATCTAGACCCACAGCTAGTTCCTGATTGTCCCTCTGACGTGGAATAACTTAGCTTTAATATTGGGCATAAATCAAAAAAATCTGCGTCAAGCTCACTGCGACACACTGCTGCTGGACGATAACCAGACCTTTAATCAGCTCTAAACCTCGTCACAACCAGGTTAAGTTCAACAGAGATGGCAAAAGTACTCACTTTCCGTACTTGAGTAAAAGTACAGATACTTGTGTTGAAAAATACTCTGGTAAAAGTGGAAGTACTGATTAAACTTCTTTACTCTAGTAAAAGTAACAAAGTACAGGCTTGTAAATTTACTTAAAGTATAAAAGTAAAAGTAGAAACCACTTTTTTCATGCCGTTGCCTACATTTTAAATGGATGTCTGCCAATAGGACTAGATCTCCGTTGTGTTCATTTTCAATCATCTCGTCGTCCATGCTACTATGCTAACGCCACCGCCACCAAGCTGCAATGATTTGCTGCCAATGAATACCGCCGAATCTGTCGATTCATCTTGTAGTGGTGCGTCAAATGCAACGTAGATTCCCATCCAATTAGATTGAATTTGGTATTGATGACGTGAAAAATAATAACGGTAACTCCATTGAAATGATTCAAAACTAAAGTAACGAGCCAATTTTTTAAAATGTAAGGAGTAGAAGTAAAAATTCGCCATAAAAATAAGTAGTAAAGTAAAAATATCAGAAAAATCTACTTGAGTACAGTAACGAAGTATTTGTACTTCGTTAATTCCCATCTCTGAAGTTCAATAAGCTAGATGTGGCCAATCAGGGCTGACTTATAGAGCTAATTTTATGAAACATCCCTCTGGTTCTGAAGAATAATCCAAGCTTCCATCAAAGTAATCCTTTTGTTCCAGTAACGGATTCACTTTTCTTATTTTTATTTTTAATTTTTTTATGAAATGATTACTGAACTGTTTATAAGTAGCTACTTACTCTGTAAGTCCCAGAAAATGTCGGGATTAGATTTCTTTCCAAACAACAGTTGTGGTTTTTATAAGATCTGCTTGATTTAGAATAGTTTTTAACATCTTATCTTGCTTTGCATTTTTTATAACTCAACTCATTTTATTCTGTTTGAAAAAGAAGTCAATAAACGTCATATTTATGTATAACATCCTAAAAAAGAACAGAACGGAAGCAAAGAGTTTGTATATACCTTATATAGATCTAGTTAGTAGATGCTAATACCAAACCACTAAATTCATTTTGTTTGTTGTAATTTCGATTTTCAGCAGTTTCTTTTAGCAATAGAGCTAATCTAAATTCTTTACAAATCACATAAAGTTCTGTCTGAGCAAATCAAAGGGTCTTAATATAAATATTGTGTAAAAATAAATGCTTTATTAACTATCTGCATTAAAACATCTGAAAAAGGTATTTCACATATTACTTTTTTTCAATTTTGTACTGTTTTCACTTTGGCTGCTGACATTTTAACACATCATAAATATTAAAGTCTTTTTTACTAAATAAAGGTCATCTATCCTCCACATTCTCTTGAACTAGATTGATTTCTCCTCTTATATTATCGTGCATATACTAATGTAGCAGCTAGTAGTGCAACTTATGAACATGGATAAAATTGTTAAAGGGTGAATGGCCTGCTCTTTTTTTTTTCAAGTGAGACTTAACCTAAGTGCTTTACACCACATTCAGTCATTCATCCATTCAAGCACTGATGGTGGTTATGTGTCTACAACATGCTTTATGTGTCTGCGCAACATGCTTTATGTGTGTCTGCGAAATGCTTTATGTGTCTGCAACATGCTTTATGTGTGTCTGCGACATGCTTTATGTGTGTCTGTGACATGCTTTATGTGTGTCTGCGAAATGCTTTATGTGTGTCTGCGAAATGCTTTATGTGTGTCTGCGAAATGCTTTATGTGTGTCTGCGACATGCTTTATGTGTGTCTGCGACATGCTTTATGTGTGTCTGCGAAATGCTTTATGTGTGTCTGCGAAATGCTTTATGTGTGTCTGCGACATGCTTTATGTGTGTCTGCGACATGTTTTATGTGTGTCTGCAACATGCTTTATGTGTGTCTGCGAAACATGGTTTATGTGTCTGCAACATGCTTTATGTGTGTCTGCGAAACATGGTTTATGTGTCTGCAACATGCTTTATGTGTGTCTGCAACATGCTTTATGTGTGTCTGCAACATGCTTTATGTGTGTCTGCGAAACATGGTTTATGTGTCTGCAACATGCTTTATGTGTGTCTGCGAAACATGGTTTATGTGTCTGCAACATGCTTTATGTGTGTCTGCGAAACATGGTTTATGTGTCTGCAACATGCTTTATGTGTGTCTGCAACATGCTTTATGTGTGTCTGCAACATGCTTTATGTGTGTCTGCAACATGCTTTATGTGTGTCTGCAACATGCTTTATGTGTGTCTGCGAAACATGGTTTATGTGTGTCTGCGCAACATGCTTTATGTGTGTCTGCGAAACAGGGTTTATGTGTGTCTGCGCAACATGCTTTATGTGTGTCTGCGAAACATGGTTTTATGTGTCTGCAACATGCTTTATGTGTGTCTGCAACATGCTTTATGTGTGTCTGCAAAACATGGTTTATGTGTGTCTGCGCAACATGCTTTATGTGTGTCTGCGACACATGGTTTATGTGTGTCTGCGCAACATGCTTTATGTGTGTCTGCGACACATGGTTTATGTGTGTCTGCGCAACATGCTTTATGTGTGTCTGCGAAACATGGTTTATGTGTGTCTGCGCAACATGCTTTATGTGTGTCTGCGACACATGGTTTATGTGTGTCTGCGAAATGCTTTATGTGTGTCTGCAACATGCTTTATGTGTGTCTGTGACATGCTTTATGTGTGTCTGCGACATGCTCATGTTTTATGTGTGTCTGCAACATGCTTTATGTGTCTGCAACATGCTTTATGTGTGTCTGCGAAACATGGTTTATGTGTCTGCAACATGCTTTATGTGTCTGCAACATGCTTTATGTGTCTGCAACATGCTTTATGTGTGTCTGCAACATGCTTTATGTGTCTGCAACATGCTTTATGTGTGTCTGCGAAACATGGTTTATGTGTCTGCAACATGCTTTATGTGTCTGCAACATGCTTTATGTGTCTGCAACATGCTTTATGTGTGTCTGCAACATGCTTTATGTGTGTCTGCGAAACATGCTTTATGTGTGTCTGCGCAACATGCTTTATGTGTGTCTGCGCAACATGCTTTATGTGTGTCTGCGCAAAATGCCCATGTTTTATGTGTGTCTGCAACATGCTTTATGTGTCTGCAACATGCTTTATGTGTGTCTACGAAATGCTTTATGTGTGTCTGCGACATGCTCATGTTTTATGTGTGTCTGCAACATGCTTTATGTGTGTCTGCGAAATGCTTTATGTGTGTCTGCGACATGCTTTATGTGTGTCTGCGACATGCTTTATGTGTGTCTGCGACATGCTCATGTTTTATGTGTGTCTGCAACATGCTTTATGTGTGTCTGCGACATGCTCATGTTTTATGTGTGTCTGCAACATGCTTTATGTGTCTGCAACATGCTTTATGTGTCTGCAACATGCTTTATGTGTGTCTGCGAAACATGGTTTATGTGTCAGCAACATGCTTTATGTGTCTGCAACATGCTTTATGTGTGTCTGCGAAACATGCTTTATGTGTCTGCAACATGCTTTATGTGTGTCTGCGAAACATGGTTTATGTGTCTGCAACATGCTTTATGTGTGTCTGCGAAACATGCTTTATGTGTGTCTGCAACATGCTTTATGTGTGTCTGCGCAACATGCTTTATGTGTGTCTGCAGCATGCTTTATGTGTGTCTGCGCAACATGCTTTATGTGTGTCTGCAACATGCTTTATGTGTGTCTGCGACATGCTTTATGTGTGTCTGCGACATGCTTTATGTGTGTCTGCGACATGCTTTATGTGTGTCTGCAACATGCTTTATGTGTTTCTGCAACATGCTTTATGTGTGTCTGCAACATGCTTTATGTGTGTCTGCGACATGCTTTATGTGTGTCTGCGACATGCTCATGTTTTATGTGTCTGCAACATGCTTTATGTGTCTGCAACATGCTTTATGTGTGTCTGCGAAACATGGTTTATGTGTCTGCAACATGCTTTATTTGTCTGCAACATGCTTTATGTGTGTCTGCGAAACATGGTTTATGTGTCTGCAACATGCTTTATGTGTCTGCAACATGCTTTATGTGTCTGTAACATGCTTTATGTGTGTCTGCGAAACATGGTTTATGTGTCTGCAACATGCTTTATGTGTGTCTGCAACATGCTTTATGTGTGTCTGCGAAACATGGTTTATGTGTGTCTGCGCAACATGCTTTATGTGTGTCTGCGCAGCATGCTTTATGTGTGTCTGCGACATGCTTTATGTGTGTCTGTGCAACATGCTTTATGTGTGTCTGCGACATGCTTTATGTGTGTCTGCGCAACATGCTTTATGTGTGTTAGCGACATGCTTTATGTGTGTCTGCGACCTGAACTCAATGGGAAAGGAACCGTTGCGTATATTAGCTACGACATGAATCAAGATGCTATGGCCGAAAAAATTTGATTGACAGGTAACCGTTGATATATAATTGGCTGAATTTAGGTGTTCAGGCTGACGTAGAACTAACTGGCCTGCAGAAAATAACGGGAAAAAAAAACAGATTTTAAGACAGGAAATTTTTTTTAAATAGAAATTTTCTAACTTTTGGGACAATATGGTCTGATAAAGAAAACATTTATATACGTGTTTAAGCCAGAATGATTTGGAATATGACTTCCCTACGACTTTAAGTGTTATTTAAAGAGTTTGTCTTAAATTATCTCTTTTCAGGAAAAAGAACAGGAGAGAGAAAGCTTCAAGCTGTAGACACACAGAGAGCCCATCTTTAACATGTTATTGTAAGTAAAACATATGTAACAGAGAGTAAAACTTCCCTTTATTTAAAGGTTCCCTTTATAATATATTCAGCTGCATATTATTTGTAAATGATTATATTCTTTCTATATTTACACAATCCCTGAACCTGAGGTGTACAGATGGGATCATGCTGAGAAGCAGCTCTGTGGTGGTGTTGTGCTGTGCTGTTTGGGGTGGTGTGAACGTCTCGTTTAAACCTCCAGGTTTTGACCTCAGGTTCGTTGCGTTCTGGACACGCTGGCTGAGTTTCGACTGGTGTTTATTTTCTAGACTGGAATGAGAAATAGATTGAATCCCTGAACTGAAGGCAAACAGGGCATTGACACCGACAGACTTAAACAAACAAAGGCCTCGCTTCGCTCCAATCAATGAGCAGTTGAAGCTCGCCAAGCAGGTCATGGATGCAACTTAAACACAAATGCTTTAGAAAAAAAAAACAGTTTAAAAGCTGTTCTTAAGATACATTGTAATTAGTCAAAACTGACAATAGACTTTAGAAGAATTGAGAACAGCTTCATTTCTTGAGCCAGCCTAAGACTGTAAGACAACAGAAATACTTTTATTTGAACTAAAGCCTGCAAACCGGCAGTTTCACAACTACCTAATCTATTTTTAATGGACAACTTGATCTATGGGAGGGATGAACTAGGCTGATTCCCAGTACAGTGAGTCCCACCCAGACATAAACCAACAGACAGATCAGTGGACTATGATCACGTTACTCTGGGAAAGATAAACTCAACCTGAAAACGCTTCACAGAGACCTGCAGGCGTACCTTTGTCACACATCTGCACAAGCAACTTAGTACGAGTGGAAGTCTAAGAATAAAAGAAAATATATGTTTTTACACCAAAAAAGATCAGTATCAATGAACTGATGCATTTGGAATTTTGTTTTAGTTTTAACCTCTTTAGTGTATAAACTTGTTTATTTCATGAGATTAAATGTTCAAAATGGTAATAAATTTCCAATAAAGGAAATATTTTTAATGTGAATTTGTCCAATTTTGAAACAATGATGCAGAACAGGGACTGAAATCAGGACAGCAGAGAAAGCTTCACCTTGTTACCATAAAGACCTGCTTGTATCCGCTAACATCAACTCAAAAATGTCAGGATTTTATCCTTTAAAAAAAAGAAAACTAACATTGAGACTTTTAAACTACCCTTTGGTCTGCTGTGTCTCCCCCCAGTGTTCAAAAGAAGAACTCCATACAACTTAAAAAAAAAAAGTATAGAAACAAAAAACATGAAAAACTAAAGTTGTGATTAAAGAAGAAAAATTGGCTGAAGGATTTTTCCTCAAAAAAGCTGCGAAAAGCAAAACGAAACATACAAGCGAACAAAAGAAAGCTTCCAGATACATTCAAAAGGAAACTAAGGAAAAAAAATACTCTGCCATTATTAAAGGCATTTCATGTAAATATGAGAACTGTTGTAAAGAAAAAGAGCTGTGGATTTAAAGAGATATACAGGCTATGAAACCAGCAAGTTTAGAAAAATGTTGCAAAAGCATGAATGTAGGAGAACATTTCCAGTGCAGGGAAAATTTGAAAAACTACAAATAGCCAAACCTTCTGCAGGAAAAGGAATATCATTAATGGATGCCATCTGTCACCAGTTATCAGCTTTTGGAGGCTTTTACCATTTATTCCACATAGGGCCATGTTGGTTTGGACAATTAGGTACAACAGTTTTTCCCTCAGTTGTATTTTCTAATGATATGTTTGTCTGATAATAAGTTATATTGATCTGGAACGCTTAAACAAAGAAATCTGTAAAGATGCAATATTTTCCCCACAACAGTTTAACCTCTTGAAGCTCTGCAAGACTTTAAAGTCGAAGGGGAATCGCATTTAAATGTCAAATCGTTCTGGTCTAAACATGTATATAAATTTACTCTTTATTTATTAAAATTTCTATTTTCAAAAAAAATCCTGTCTTAAAATCTGTGTTTTTTCCGTTATCTTCTGCAGGCCAGTTAGCTCTACGTCAGCCTGAACACCTAAATTCAGCCAATCATATATCAACGGTCATCTGTCAATCAAATTTTTTTTTCGGTCGTAGCATCTTGATTGATATGTCGCAGCTAATATACGCAAAGGTTAAAATCAGAATCTTAGCAAAGTATTGGTGACCGTCACAGGTGTATAGTTGGAGAGCGAATTTTTGGCCATTTCTTAATTTAGAAGAACGCGAGTCCAAATTCATGAGTTGTTTTCCGCAATTTCGGTCATAAAAACAAAACAAGCCTCCCTTCTGTCTGCGGTCAGCTACAATTAGGGAGAGGTGCAGCAGAGTGTCTGCGGAGGGGGCGGGGACGTCTTTGAGTTCACCGCGACACCTACGCAGAGGACGTGGTTTCAAAGTATAAATCAGCCTTTAGCCCCGGCCGCTGCAGACGGGCTAACGCTAACCCTGGCTGCCGCTACCCTCAGAGCTCCGCTGGTTGCCACACTCCTCTCAACTTCAGAACGTCTTTTAAATTAAGCATTAAATCGGTAAATGGGCCATATAGTGAAGCATAAAGTATAATGTTCTCGCCTCACATGATCTTAAAACGTAGTTTTATAGAACAGCAACAGAAAAGTGGTATTTATCTTCCAGCGGTCACTGGGGGAGATGTGGAGTTAATCCTGGATGAGTCTTCAGTCCAATAAATAAAAAAAACAAGAACAAAAATCCTCATAAAGGGATATCTAGAGTTATCTTTTAACTTAAGCCCTTTTTGTAAACAGTGGCAGGAAGCTGGAGTACCCAGAGAGAACCCATGAATGTTCTTTATGTGTCTTTATGAGTGAAGGGCAACCGACTGGACCACAATTCAAAAAATACATAAATCAATTAATGCTGATATTTTCTTATGAGTGAAAAAAATAATAAAAAACTCATTAATTCAGATAAATAAATTAACTAACATAAAGAATAAGATAATGGTCTTTTACAATAAAATAAGGGAAGCTCCTCAACTTGAAGAAGGAACAATATATTAGTAAGAATGGTTGTTTTTTACATTTAAATAATTCAATAAAATTATGAGTTTATACATTAGAGTAAAGGAAATTTAGACATAAAGAGGCGGTGGATTAAAAAATATCAAAGATTTATTCAAATATTATTCTGACACGTTTTACAGTCTGTTATTCACAAGTCTGATGGATTTTAGCTGTTTTTTTTATTAATTCTCTCTTTCTCCTTCCTGCTTCCTGTTCTCCTCCGTCTCTTCTTCCTGCTTCCTGTTCTCCTCCGTCATTCCTTCCTGCTTCCTTTTCTCCTCCGTCTCTCCTCCCTGCTTCCTGTTCTCCTCCGTCTCTCCTTCCTGCTTCCTTTTCTCCTCCGTCTCTCCTTCCTGCTTCCTGTTCTCCTCCGTCCCTCCTTCCTGCTTCCTTTTCTCCTCCGTCCCTCCTTCCTGCTTCCTTTTCTCCTCCGTCTCTCCTTCCTGCTTCCTGTTCTCCTCCGTCCCTCCTTCCTGCTTCCTTTTCTCCTCCGTCCCTCCTTCCTGCTTCCTTTTCTCCTCCGTCTCTCCTTCCTTCTTCCTGTTCTCCTCCGTCTGTCCTTCCTGCTTCCTTTTTTCCTCTTCTTGTCGCTCACGGCCAAACTCAACCACCAAAGGTTTCCCCAGCAGCCGGTATCCATGGACCAACTGCAGGGCCTTCTGAGCTGCTTCACAGTCTGCCACAGAAACAAAAAAAAAATCTGAAAAGAATCCAAACAGATTTATTCCTCAATAAAAAGATGGAAAATGCTGCATTGGTCAAATGGTCAGAAGGAAAGATTGGAGGAAAACAGGCTGCAACAACAATAAGTTAATGATTCATATATCTGACATCATCCATCCATCCCTGCTCCCCTCAGGGCATCGCTGCTTCTGAGGGGAGCAGCTTTAACTGTTGCTCCGTAATGCATCCATTACGCTGCCGTTCGTTATGCATAAGTTGGGCTGTCATTGGTCAGAAGTTCTGGACTCGTTATGAAAACTCTATTTATACGCCCAAAATTGAAGAAATGCCTAGAAAGTTCAGCGTATGCCGGCGGTGTAACAGGGCCTCAGTCTAAAACTTCTAGTCTGACCATGTTTAAAGGTTCTGTTATAAAGCGATTCTTTTACTTGTGAACTTTGACCTTCAGCGTTGTGGTCAGTGAACCCATCCATGGAAAATGAAAGTGTTCCTCACCTGGCAGCGTGATGAAGGCCTGACCTTTCATCCTTCCCGTCAGCAGCCGGTAAACAACCGGAGGGCCGTCCTTCTGCTCAAATCTGGAGAACAGCGCCACCAGCTGGGCGATGGACGCCTGGGCACTCAGGTTCTTCACACACAGAACCTGCAATGGGAGGTTTTAATTCTATAAAACATGATCCCTGTCCAATCAGGGATGAGGGTTCTCCTTCAGGGAGTTTCCCTCCAGAACAAACTGTAAAATACCTTCGAAGCGTTTCCTGGCTGGTAGCTCTTGAACCTCGGGATGCTTCGGATCCCCTCCTCAGATTCACGGTTGTTCAGAATTTCCTCATCCGTCAGCGTCTCGATCTCCCCGCAGGCAGTCAGCGGTTTTCCTGAGCGGGCCGCTGATGCTCCAGCCAGGCTGCCGATTGGTCGGTTCACATCTATGCGTACGGGAGGATCCGGTTGGTCTGTCTCTACTCTGTCCTGAGGTTTCTGCAGCTGCTCTGAGGCATCCTCGCTCTGAGGATCTGGCTCACAGCCAGAGGGCTCGTTTGATTGGCTGGTGCTGCTCTCAAAGCGTTCTGATTGGTCCCATGTCGCTCCAGATGTGGATGAAGCTGATGATTCCAGGTTCTGATGACCGGAAGAGTCCTCTGGTGATATTTGTGTCTGACACCTCAAAACATCTCTGTAAATAGAGTCCATTGGGTCAGAGGATGACGCCCCCTGCTGGTTCTCGTCTGCATTGCCATCTGGATTCAAAACAAAGCAAATCTAATGTTACTCAACTAAACCTTTTCCCTCTTATACTGTTATTGATATATAACCGGAAAAACTGTTTGCGCCATGTGAAATGTTTTGAATTTCATTACTACAACCACCAGTGGGGGGGGGGGGGGGGGGGGGGGGGGGAATACAAGATCTCCATCCCCCGTTAGTCTGATGTCCCTAAAGAAAATCCTGTGCAACAAACTTCCAAAAGAAATCCTTTAATCTATGATTACATCTAAA
The DNA here is from genome assembly GCF_016077235.1 of Cyprinodon tularosa. Taxonomy (NCBI): domain Eukaryota; kingdom Metazoa; phylum Chordata; class Actinopteri; order Cyprinodontiformes; family Cyprinodontidae; genus Cyprinodon; species Cyprinodon tularosa. Next base: position 362,389 of record NW_024039250.1, on the reverse strand, counting down.
GCAGAACATCTTCCACATTTACACAAAACATACATGCAGCAAGCTAATGGCAGAATTAAACTCTTTGGCCTTTTTTTGTGATAGAACAAAGTAGTGGCAACATTATGATGTGGTGCTGTTTTGTATTAGCAGCCACAGGTTAAGGGGATGGTTATCGTCCCGCAGCAGCGTGTCGCAGATAGTTTTCGATTTATGCTCAATATTGAAGCGTGGTCTGTGCTATGTTACTATAGCCTCGTGAGACCATCCCGATCTCGCGAGCTTTCAAGGTTTCACTCGCAGATCAGTCTGGAGACTCTCCATTAAAGAAAATTTGGAGCCGTTCACCAAATGAACGTCCAATCAGCGTTGGCTTTGAGGCGGGTTGAGGTGTGACGCAACGAGAAGCGCGACAGTTCAGTCTAAAGAACATGGCGGCTTCAGCCGATGAAACTAGCGTTAGCGTGGCTATCGAGCAAGTTTTATGGGAATTACAGAGTATTTCTTCACTGAAAGAAGAGCAAAACACTGCTCTGGAGGCTTTTCTCAGAGGAAAAGATGTTTTTGCTCTTCTCCCGACTGGTTTCAGCAAGAGTTTGATCTATCAATTGGCTCCTCTTCGTCGCCGCTCTGTTAGTACGTCATATGCTTCGTTGATCTGATTGGTTTATTTGGCCCGTCTATCACCAACATAGGCCAGTCAGCTAACCAGTATTTTCGGCCCTTCCCAAAATTACTTCAACGGAAGGTTCCCAGATGGATATGCGGAGCAAATCCATCTGGCGGAGTCAGGTTACCGTTAGTCCAAGCTAGAGGGCCAATCAGGAACTAGCTAGGATTGTGGGTGTCCGTGCGTCGGTTTGACGAGCTTGTTCGCCGTCTACAGCCCGTCATTCAACGCCGGACCACACACGGTTCACCCGTGAGTTTTCCCCAAAGACTGGCCGTGGCGCTGCGTGTTTGGTGCAAACCAGCAGACCGTCGCTCAGAGCTACAAACTAGCGTCCTGCACGGTGTCTGGGATAGAGTCTGAGGTGAGCCAGGTGCTGTGGATGGAGCTACAGCCAGAGTTTCTGCCATTAGGAACCAAACAGGAAATACACATAGTGTAGAGCAGATGGAGAACTGACCAATCAGAGGCCTCCTGTCTGAGGTCATCTACAATATTGCATCAGGTGCTGGCTTCTGAGCATAAATCTGCCTTTAAGAGTTAATTAGAAATTGGATTGAGTTAAAAACAAAAAAGGAGGAGGGGGGGCGCATGGTAAAAAAAAAGCAAGACAGGAGACTAGAGTTAGGGATCCGCCTACCTTCACCATGGAAACAATAAACATAAAGTCAGACTTTCAGCATCTGTGAGGCTGAAAACAACCACACCACTGTTTTAATTTTTTTTAAAACCATATTTAAAAAATGTCTCCACTGAGAGACAATTAAGGATAAATAAAATAAAAAAATATTTACACATATTCTTGTCTTCTCCTTCCTTGTTAGAGTGATAAACACTCAGGTTGTGATTGTAATGGGAAAAGGCTCAAAGGCTGTGAATACTTTAAGAGTCTGATTTGATTATACCGTCTAACTTTCAACATTTTCTTGAATTAACTGTCTGAGACATTTAGAGAGCATTTTTCCAGGACAATAAGTTTTAAAATAACCAAAAAAGCTAAAGAATGGAGAAATTGTCAGGCAAACAAAGATCCGCTGGCAGCTGTAAGTTAGACAAAGAAAAGCTCAACATGTGAATTATGGAAATGAACCGAAGATGTGAAACTGCTCTGATTTAATGTCAGGAAATGAGAAATTATAATAGCAGCTTTTCAATATAATAATTCTGAGCAGGAAATCAAGGATTCATTGTTATTGTTGAAGCTCCTCCTGGGCTGAAAGTCTCAGTTAAAAGCTCCTGACAGTTTGAACCCTTCCTTCTCTGAACGCCAGGTTGACATTAGAGGAACGATACCTCGATGGTAAAGGGCTGTGAGAAATCCCAGCCGCTCGTTCCCGTGGAACAGCGCTTGTTCGATCTCCATCTCCCGGCGTGAGAGCGGCCTGCTGGCGGAGAAGCGCTGCGGTCGGGACAGGAGCTCTGCTCTGGCTGCCATCTTGTCCCGGATGGTTTGCAGACGCTGCTGCTTTGCATCCGGAGCTGCGCCCACGCCGCTGGGCTACGGCGAGAGATACGGCGAGATTCAGCAGGTTCAGTCTATGAACGCTATATAACCTAAACCTGCTGAGGGTTGTACCTTGTCTCCTGAGTCCGGTGCATTTCTGCTCTGCCACAGCTGGATCTCAGCGTCAGTGAGGCCCAGTTCCCTCAGACTGACCAGCTCCTTCTCCCCATCCTGCAGAGCCTGGAACTGGGAGAGGCTTCTCACCCCCGCCGCCTGATCCCCAAACGGCCGATAAAGCGCAGCTGGAGCAAAGCACTGCTTCTTAGCAACACATCTGGAAGACAGAGGGATCTTTAAAGGAAAAGACTGGTCACATTCAGAAACCAAACTCCTGAAAGTTCTTTAAATGTGAAATGATTCCATCCTGTTCAATAAATGATCAGTGTTTTTAATTCAGAGTAATTTTCATGTGAATGTGCTTTACTGGAGGCATCCATGTTTGTCAAAGAACACTACTGCCACCTACTGGTTAGTGACGTCACGGTGCGGTATCAGCTGTTGATCAAGTCCCAGTGCTGTATCTGGTGTTTGTCACAACGCGCTATTATCCAAGTCATCTTGAAAACATTCTTCTTCCAAATGTTGGCTACATATTACGGGTTTTTTCTCTGGCCAGAAGTTCGATGGCAAATCCTCCCTCTTCAAGTTGGCGATCCAACGACCAACCCGTCCGTGGAGGATCAGGAATCAGAAAGGTGGAATAACTCTTTTTTTTACTTTTACCCGATGTATTCCAGCATCCAGCTGCCATGCACGTGGGCATTGTCAGTTTCACTATAGCTCTGGTGAATTTCAATGGTGAAGTCCTCTGGAAATCTTCAATAATTGTTGTTGATTGCAGATGTGTCTAGTAGTTCCCATTGATTTAGCTTGTAAAGCGGGGAGAATGGCGCTAGGCTTACCGCACCGTGACGTCACTGCTGGAAGATGGCAGGAGGGAGGGGCTACTATATTTGGGCAAAAATGGCCGCTCCAAGACTCTGTGATCGTGATGAAAATTATGATTTTTATTTTAATTATTTACTTATTAACGCTAAATCCATTAAATCACTGCAAACGTATTCGTTTTAGGTTTAAATAAAGATCCATCGATCAGTCCTTGCTGATCAGACTTTTCTTTTAACAGTAGATATAAAGCTGTATGAACCTAAAGCTTTTGGGGCTTTGGGTAATTTAATTCACCAAGCTGCTCTTTTGGACACTTGAGTTAGCAAAGCCGAGCATTTGATGGGTGCTTTTATACAAACATGACTCTAAATTCACTCGTTCACACAAGATGTATTGAAAGGAAGGTTGAATGTTAAATTCTAACTCCAAATGGTGCACAAAAATTTTTTTTTCTCAAAATATTGTAAAATCATGTCAATAAGAATAATTAATCCATCCCAAAGACAACTCCAGATAAAAAACTTTGAAGTTTTTTTTTTATCATCCTCATAAAGGAAAAAGTTAAAACAATTAAATGCGGTCTGTTTAACATAAGATCGCTTTCCTCTAAAAGTCTACTAGTTAATGACTTGATTTGTGATAATCACATTGACTTGTTTTGCCTTACAGAAACCTGGCTGCAGCAAGAGGATTATGTGAGCATAAATGAGGCAACTCCTTCAAGCTATTTAAATTTTCACATCCCCAGAAGTTCTGGGCGAGGAGGAGGAGTAGCAACAATCTTCCAGTCTGACTTACTGATTACTCCCAAAACAGTTAATACCTACAACTCTTTTGAACATTTAACCCTTAATTTCCCTGATCCAAATTTCAAGGCAAGAAAACCTCTTCTTTTTGTAACTTTGTATCGTCCACCAGGTCCTTACTCTGAATTTTTAGATGAGTTTTCAGAGTTCCTTTCTGATTTGGTATTAAATACTGACAGGGTCATCATAGTGGGAGATTTTAACATCCATGCTGACATTGAAGGCGATAGCTTAAGAGCAGCCTTTAATGCTATCTTAGACACTATTGGCTTTGTTCAAAATGTGAATAGTCCCACGCATTCTCATCTTCATACTTTGGATCTTGTGCTGACATACGGCATAGAATGTGAAGAAATAACAGTATTTCCTCACAACCCTGTCCTCTCTGACCACTTTCTAATAACCTTCAGGATTACTTTAACAGAGTTCTCCTCCCCCAAAAGAAGGTTCAATTTTAGTAGATCTTTATCAGATAGTGCAGTTATAAATTTTAAAGAATCTGCTTCACTTTCTCTCTCCTCTGTGTCACTGAGCAGTGCTGCAGAGTGCAAAAGTTTAGCTTATTCGCCTTCACAGGTTGATGATTTTGTTGATGGGGTTGCTAGTTCTCTGCGTATTGCCTTAGACAACGCAGCTCCTTTGAAAATGAAAACCGTTAAAAATAGAAAGCTTGCTCCTTGGTTTAATGCAGAGCTGCGTACTTTGAAGCAAAATGCTAGGAAACTGGAGAGAAAATATCGCTCCACAGGCCTGCGAGAGTCCTTCCTAGTCTGGAAAAATGGTTTACTGCTGTATAAGAGGACCCTTTGTAAAGCAAGAGCAGCATACTTCTCCTCATTAATAGAGGAGAATAAGAATAATCCTAGATTTCTTTTTAATACAGTTGCCAAACTCACCCAGAGCCATAGCTCTGTTGAACCGTCCATTCCACCTGCTCTTAGCAGCAATGACTTTATGGGATTCTTTATAAATAAGATTGATCTTATTAAAAATAAGATCATAAGCACTCCTCTATCCGCGATTGTACCTGAGGTAGTCATGGAATCTGAACTGGGTTTAGACTGCTTTGATCCAGTTGAACTCTCTGAATTAGCAAAATTATTGTCTTCATCTAAGCCTTCAACTTGTATGTTAGATCCAGTTCCAACCAGGTTATTTAAGGAGGTATTCCCTTTGATCTCCTCCTCCATTTTAGATGTGATTAATCTATCTCTGTTACAGGGATATGTACCTAAAGCTTTTAAGGTTGCTGTAATTAAACCTCTGCTTAAGAAACCGTCTCTTGACCCAGATGACTTGGTCAATTATAGACCTATATCCAATCTTCCTTTCTTATCCAAAATTCTTGAGAAAGTAGTTGCCAAACAAGTTTGCGATCACTTCCACCATAATGAACTTTTTGAAGAGTTTCAGTCTGGCTTTAGAGCTCATCATAGCACTGAAACAGCTCTGGTGAAAGTCACTAATGATATTCTCATGGCCTCAGATAATGGACTTGTATCTGTGCTCGTCCTGTTGGATCTTAGTGCTGAATTTGATACAGTTGACCATAATATTCTTTTAGAAAGACTTGAATATTTTGTTGGAATTAAAGGAACAGCACTAGACTGGTTTAAATCTTATCTATCTGATCGAATTCAGTTTGTTCATGTTAATGATAGATCTTCAACACGCTCAAAGGTTACCTGTGGAGTACCACAGGGATCAGTGCTAGGACCAATTCTCTTTACTTTATACATGCTCCCAATTGGTAGAATTATTAGACAGCATGGGATTAATTTCCACTGTTATGCTGATGATACCCAGCTATATCTGTCTATAAATCCAGATGAAGCTAACCCATTACATAGATTACAGGCATGTCTTGAAGACATAAAAACCTGGATGACTCTTAATTTTCTGCTTCTGAATGCAGACAAAACAGAAGTTATAGTCTTTGGACCAGAGTCTCTGAAAAAGAAACTGATTAGCCAGTCACTTCATTTGGATGGGATTAAACTGATTTCAGATAATAAAGTAAAAAATCTTGGTGTTGTTTTTGATCAGGACCTGTCATTTAAATCCCACATCAAAGAGGTTTCTAGAATTTCCTTCTTTCATCTGAGGAACATTGCAAAAATTAGAAATATCCTGTCCAGGGGTGATGCTGAGAAACTAGTCCATGCATTTGTTACTTCAAGGCTGGACTATTGTAATTCTTTACTATCAGGAAGTCCACAAACTGTAGTTAAAAGCCTTCAGCTGATCCAAAATGCTGCAGCCAGAGTTCTAATGAAAATTAAAAAGAGAGATCATATCTCGCCTATCCTGGCTTCTCTTCATTGGCTTCCTGTTAAATCAAGAATAGAATTTAAAATCCTCCTTCTCACATATAAAGCCTTAAATGGCCAAGCTCCATCTTATATCAGAGATCTGATTGTTCCTTATGTTCCTAACAGAGCACTTCGCTCTCAATCTGCAGGTTTACTAGTGGTTCCTAGAATTTCTAAAAGTAGAATGGGAGGCAGATCTTTTAGTTATCAGGCTCCTCTCCTGTGGAACCAACTACCAGTTTTAGTCCGTGAGGCAGACACCCTGTCTACTTTTAAGTCTAGGCTTAAAACTTTCATTTTTGATAAAGCTTATAGTTAGGGTGGCTCAGGTTATCCTGAGCTATCTCTATAGTTATGCTGCTATAGGCTTAGACTTTTGGAGGACATAGGGACCCCCATTTCATCATTCTGCTTCATTCTCTCTCTGTTCTCCTATTCTGCAGAATCTGTTAGTTCAATCTCTAACCTTCTGCTCTCTCTGCTTTTCCTCAGAGTAGCTTTGCCTCGTCTGTTCCTGTTTGGCTGTGACGTCATCCTGGAAAAAATATCAGCTGTGCTGCTTCTATCAACACCCTTGTTAATAGATGTTGGAGATCGGCCTGTTTTCCAGTGTGGTCCTGTTTCTCTGACCGTGACTGAGTGGATGTGCTCTCTTCGTCCTCTGGCATGGGAGCTGCCTCGGAGCTCGTCTGCCTGGCTGTGTGTTTCCTGGACGGGGCCGCCTTTTACAGCTGCTTTTTGTATCTCTGCTTCTGTCTCCTTGAACCCCAGTCGGCCTCGGCAGATGGCCGCTCACACTGAGCCTGGTTCTGCTGGAGGTTTCTTCCTGTTAAAAGGGAGTTTTTCCTCTCCACTGTCGCTACAAGCATGCTTAGTTTGGGGGATTGTATTTGAGTCAATGAGTCAATGCAATCAACTGGTTTTCCTTAGATAGAAAACTTTGTATCAATTTGATCTGGTTGAACTGTAAAGTGCCTTGAGATGACATGTGTTGTGAATTTGGCGCTATATAAATAAACTGAATTGAATTGAATTGAATTGAATATTCACCATCCCTGTATGGAACCTTGGCTTTCTATCAACTGTTTATAATCAGTGCAATACTCCTTTATTCTAACATATGATGCAAAAATGAATCTAATTTTGAAGTCATCAAACATAAACAGGCAGCATCTGACCGATCGATGTCAACAGCGGTGTGGAGCTGCTGCAGCAGGAGGCTGTGCAGCTGCCTCTGGCCCTCCGTCTCCTGCTCCTCCAGCAGGGGGCCCTCCTCACAGGCTCTCCGGCTCACTCTGGATCAGAGGAAACAGAAAAACAAGGTTCTGATGACTGGAAGAGGGTAAAAGCACGGTCCCTATGCAGCGGTGTCACAATACTCTGTTATATCAGACGTTTAAAAACAAAAATTGCCCAACAACCACAGATTTTACATAACAAAAAACAAAAAGGTCTGAAAACCTTTTAGAGGAGAGTTTGTTTTTGTTATAAATGTCTAATATATTATATATAGGAAGGGATCAAAGGTGAGTAGCGTAAATTATGGGTGAAGCTTAAATTGTTGAAACTAACATTTCAAATATTTAAGAAAACGCTCTAAGTTTGTATGAAATGGTTCAAAACTACAGAAAAAGGTAAAAAAAAAACACCCTTTAAATTAAACGTTTGCCTTTTTCCACTCAAAGACCAGAATAACTGCATGTTTAGCTTCATCATGACTATATAATTCATTTATAGTTGGCTATGAGTTACATTTGTATAGATTTCTACAGGGTTTATACAGGAATAGGTAACTAATTTAATGATCTTAGAAATTATTTTAATGCCATCCCATCAACAAGTACCTATGACTCTTATATATATGTGTATATATATATATATATATATATGGATTATATCTAGGGATGCAGGATATTGGGATTTTGGCCGATATCCGATATGCCGATATTTTAAAACTCATGTAGCCGATAACCGATATCGATACCGATGTTAAAGCTGGACAAAAATAAGTAGTCATTGAAAATAGCAGTTTTGTTATCCATTTCTGACACTTTGAAAAATAATATACTCAAATATATTTTCATATGCTGATATCAAATTGATTTTTAAAAACGCGGTATCGATCTATTTTACTTTCAAAATCTGGTGAAATTTCATCGTTCTGTTACAAACTCTCGTGATATTTTGCAAATTCTTGTGAGATTTTGTTAGTAAAATAGATCGATACCGCGTCAATATATCAACATATAAAAATATGGCAACATTTGGTGAATTTTCGGGGGATTTCGTAGCATAACGATGACATATAGCAATATTTCATTAGTAAAAGAGATTGATATGGTGTTTTTAAATGGCAATATATCAGCATATGAAGATATTGGGATATTTTAATGTATCAATATTTTTTCCCTCGTCTTTAGAAGTTTTTAAGTCTGTAAAAAACAAGTTTTTGAGGAAGAAGAAGAAGTGGTATTTATTTATTTTTTTTTTTTTTTAGACTTTAGAAACTCAGAAGCTGATCAAATATCGGGTTAAATATCGGTGGGGTGGCCGATGTCCGATATTAAGTTTTAAGGCCGATACCGATAGGGGGCCGATTATATCGTCCCTAATTATATCCATATTTACACTACGACAGAAATGTCAGCAAATCTGAAGGAGCTTAAGTAGCTCTATAAAGAAGCAAAATAACCAGGAGTCGGATCAGTTTACATTGGGTGCTGTTGACGAAAAGATGTGAAAGAAATTGATCGGACACTATGCAACTTTATTTGGAAAAACAAAACTCATTACATAAAAAAAAAAATCTGGTTTAATGAATAGTTATAATACAGGAGGTCTTAACTCTGTCAACTTTACGACAATTAATACACTCAAAGTGAGCTGGATTAAAAACCCTCCCTCAATCTGGAATTTCATTCCTCACCACACGTTTCTCTAAGATTTCTCTTAAGTTTGTGTTGCGATCAGTTGTAACATTGATCGTATTCCTGTCGCTTTCTCTAATTTTCATAAACAAGCCCTTTTGTTCTGGTCACTGGTTTTAAAACATAATTTTTCTGTCTGTTTTTGCCATTTTTAGATTCCTATAAGCCCAAAACAGTTTGTTTTTGACGCTATTCAGCCAGATGTTATAAAGTTCTTTAAAGTTCAGACTCCTCTGTTCTCCGAAGGCCAAAGACCTCTATCTGATCCAACTGATACTTATGTAGTTAGGCTATGATTTCAACCCAAATCTCCTAAAACAAACATATTTGCACTTTATTCCAAATAAGCTGCAGCTCAGTTCCTGATGTCATTTCATTCTGGTCTCAGAGGGATGCTGGAACAAAACCTGGTTTCTACCTGATAAATATTTACCAGTAAACCAGGTTAAAGAGGTTTATTTTAAGATCTTGTTACCCAGTAAAGTAATTTCTGATTAAATATAAAAAGGAGATTAATACCACTTTCACTTTCTGCAACATATACTGAGTCTCTCACCTGTTCTGCTCCTGTGAGTCCACCAGGTGTCTATGGCAAGCTATTTGTCACTTCATTCTGGACAATATTTATGACAGATTTTAACTTTATTTTAAAGATGTTTTATTTGGGATCCCAAAATATAAAAGAGAACTTTCTGACCGTTTCTTCTAATATAATATTTTGCAGCTGTATGCCAAGTTTTATACCCAAAAATGTATATTTATTATGATTAAACCCTCATGAATCTCTTTTTTAAAGGAAGAGACTACTTATTTTCTACATTGTCATGCTCTAATAACAAAAAGGCTGCTAAAACTTTGTCTTTATGCTGTAAAGTCAAACTATGTAATCCCTTAACATGCTTCTATGTAGCTTTAATTAATCACTATTTTTGCTTTTATTCAGTTATTTTTTTTTTTATTTTTGTTCATCTGCTGGCGATTGTTCGCTGGAAATTTTACTTATTTCTTTTTGTATATTAAATATATTGTGTATATATATATATATATAAACAAAAAAAACAAAAAACAAAAAAAACAGTTTAGATTAGCTCCCTGACATTAGGACACACGTTAGAGGGAAAAACTGTATTTCTATTTGTTTTCCGACTTTTAAGTCACATATAAAACCTCCAGAAAGTCTGCGCTAATATCAGACACAGCAAGGTCTGATAAAACTTCACCTATATTCAATTAAAAAGGTTAAAAACGAAGAAACACTAAACTGCTAACCGCTATCTCCATGACAACTAGAGCAGCAAGACCAAACTGAGCAAAGCTTCGGCTATATTTCTATATATAGATATAAATCTTTTAATTTGAAATAAACAGCAAACAAAGCGTTTCCCATTAAGGCTTTAAAAACTCATAATAAAAGAAATCTTGTATTTTTCTGACATAGAGAGCTTTGTTTACCTCCGCATTCTTCCCGTTTAGAATTTCCGTATCCGGTAACAAGGGATGATGGGAAATGTAGTTCAATTTAGTTTAATTATTAGGACACACGTTAGAGGGGAAAAACTAGTATTACTATTAGGTTCCTGACTTTTACGTCACATATATAACCTCCGCAGACACAGCAGTGTCTGGTAAAACTACATCTATGTTCAAATAAAAAGTTTAAAAACGAAGGAACAACTAACTGCTATCTCCATGACAACTAGAGGACCAAGACCAGTTTGCGCAAAGGTAAGGCTTTGAAAATATATATATATATATTTCTGCTGAAATAGAAAGCTTTGTTTACATTCACATGCTTCCTGTTTATGATTTCCGATCACATACATTGCTGTCAATGGAGAGGTTCTACTCCTTGTTTTGAATTTATTCTTAATTTAAATTGTATTACATCTCATAGAAACATTTAAAATCTTTTTCTGCCAAAAAAGTAACTGCCAGTATTTTTACTCTTCTTTTGTTTTAAATCTTGCTCTATATTTATCCATTGGCCTTATTGTTTATGTATCTGTTCTTTGTGCACTATCGGTTTGTTATATAAATAAAGTTTAACAGAAAGTTTATGATTTCTGAATCCGATAACAAGGATGATGGGAAAAGTGGCTCAATTTAGTTCAAGCAAAGGTTTATTTGAGTGTAAAAAAACAAAAGACCTTGGTAACTATTTTACCAAAGGAAATGTAACAGTACAGTAAGTAACATGACCATTTGCCTTAAATTATACAAAAAAACAACTTTTAAAAACTCTTTTCTTGTTTAAACAGTTTCACACAGAGAAAAAAGTTAACTTTCCTATTTTTTTTCCTCTGCGTCGGAAAAAAGAACATAGAAAACAATGACTTGGTTTAGATTTTTTTAGCTAATTTAAAATGAACACAGGATAATATAGACTGAGCTGAACAGCAATCCTGCATTAGCAGCTGAACACTTTTTAGAGCTTTGCATTTTTACAGCATTAAATGAGCAAACAGCAATAAAAAATGTAAGCAGAAATTGAAAATTAATAAACAGGTACATTTAAAATCTGATAACGAGGGAAATGGATCAGGAAAGCGTCTCAGATCTGATCCATCATCTTCAATGTTTTGTTTTATAAACAAACTGGACTCCAACGGTGGAGATTCTCTATTTTCATTCCCTTCTGTTTAGTTGTGGCTCTTATATCGTCTCATCGTCAACAAACACAGCAGCATCAAGCCAGTTTAGAGAAAGTAAGGACATTATAGATATGCACCTTCAAATGTGGAGAGTAAAAGTAAAAAGTCCTTAGAAAATAAAGCCTTAAATAAAGTACAGAAACCAAAACAACCTTCCTAACTAGAGCTGATATAAACTCTCTTGACATCTGGTTTATGAAAAAAAGTTGGTGCAGATTAAGAGGATAAGATATAAAACAGATTTGACTTTTCTGATTAAATACACAGAGATGTCTTATTAGATTATTTTTTTTGTCTCTGTTGGTAAAAATAATGTGAAGCTCTCTTTGAAAATCAAAATTCGTCCAAACAAGCCTGCGTTTGTTCTTTCCTGTTGTGGAAAAGTTTTTACAAGGAAATAAAGATGGAAAAAATCCTTAGAGGTGCCGCACCTATCTGTAGAGGGTGTGCCAATAAGCTGTTTCATTAGACGTGCTGCTATCGAGGACCAAAAGGAACAAACCAGTCATTTATTTTAGACATTCTTTCTAAACACTGTTGCATGAACTGTACATAATTCATTAAGCAATTAAACAAGAAAAAAAAATTTGTTTGAATTATTAATCATGTAAAAATCATATGTAGCTATCCAGTTTTTATTGATATGAAAAAGAAAAATCTCAACAGCTGCTCATTGCAGCATTGATTTTGATCTTATGTCAAAGTCAGTAGATCAGATTATTTAAACTAGGGCTTAATCCAAGAAATGTATAAACTGGATTTTCTTTTAATGAAGGTTTTTTATTTTAGGGAAATCTGTTTTTTTTTTCCCACCAGTGAACCTCTTGGGCTTCCGTAGCTCAGGGTGACATCAGTCCATTGCTTTTAGTTTTTGGACGTTTACCAATAGCTAATTAACTTGCCGACCGCATAACACCACCAGCTACAAACATTTAGCTGGTTATTATTTCATGGTTTGTTGTGAATAATTTAATCTTTAAAGGAAAAGTCTGCTCACATTCAGAATTCAAACTTCTGAAATTACTTTAAATATGAAATTATTACATATTTTGTGTTTTTAAGAGAGAAAAAAGTCAGAATTTTGAAAAAATAACTAAGAATTCTGACTTTTTCTCCATATTAAACTGAAATAATATTTAAAAATCAGTTAACTTTATTATTTTTATCAGTTACCCTAATCCTCTTCCGTATATTTGGGTTGAAAGCATGTCTTATTTTATCAATATATATTTATTTTTTCCATTCTATTACCATTATATCTGTTAAAGGTGAGGCTTGCAAAGGCTTATGGGATACATCCCCACCCTCCGCACCCATCAGCGGCCTCAATTAACTCCCTGCATGACGTCAGCAAGGTGACATGGCGCTGCACGCTATTAAAGGGGATGCATGAGCTGCAGATTGCAGGCATCATCCTGTCCTCTTTGCATTAGAGGGAGATTTTCCAGCCCCCCCCCCCCCGGTGCACAGTGGGCTCCGCTCCTCTGCAGGCTGCAGCTCTGCTGACTGACAGAGAGATGAGGGGTGGGGACGCAGGGTGGGGTCACAGGCAGGGAGAGGCGGAGGAGGAAAAGGCAGAGAGAGAGAGCCCAGCCCTTCAACACAAGCAGCCACCTCACAGAGAGGGAGGGAGAGACGCACAAAGCTCCGCCGGCCTCAGTTCTTCTTGGGGGGGTGGGGGATGAAGCCGTCGACGCTGCTGCGGATATAAACAGAAAATTCACAGTAAAGGTGGAAAAAGCAGCACCGCCCCAATAAGTCTCCCCTCTGACAGCTCCATAGTGCTCCACCCAAAGCCCCGACCGACCCCCACCTGCTTCTGCTGCTCCACCCCTCCGCCGCTGCACCGCTCCGGCAACCGAGATGCACACGGAGAACCGTAACAAGAAAGTAAGTGCACCTTATTGCCTGTCAGAGGATGGTGTGTCTGCAGCAGCAGCAGCAGAGCCTAAGCTGTGTCTCATTGCTGACATGTCAGTGAATGCATCCTTTCTGCAGCTGCTTTCATTCTGCAATCAGCGGAAGAGTTTTTCTGACTGCGACCTGATCGCATTCTGTCACTTCCAGGCTGCAGGACTGGAGCTCCTGCATCTTTCTGTCAGATTGTTGTTCAGGTTTAATGCTCTGAGGTGTCAGTGAGGCAGGAAGGAAACGGAAAGCAGCTTCTGCAGCTTGCAGGACACCATCTTAGCTTTTAAAGGGCCAGCAGCCTCGTTTCCACTCAGGTGCACTGCCTCCATAACAGCTCCTCACAAAACTATATTCATTCAACTGAGATAAAAAAAAAAATAAATAAATCGGGTTTTAGTTGATGATCTATATCATGAAATAATTCAAATGATTGTGAAACATGCTTGTTTTGATCATCCTGCTTTGCTGTGTACCTATGGGGGGGCAGTTGCCTAGGGCCCCAAGTTCCTGGGGGCCCCATGAAATTCTGTTTACATGTATGGTTAATACAACTATTCCTTATTTATGCACATTAATTATGTTTTTGATAAAACATTTCTGATGGCTAAAATGCCATCAGAAATCTTCAGTGTCCACCATATTGGATCAGTCCATTTGCTGCACATGTTCAGAAAGGTCCAAACAGACAGCAGCAAACCATTTGAAAACAAACCATGCAAAGAGCAGTGTTGCTAACTTAGCGCTTTAGTCGCTATATTTAGCCACTTTTCAGACCCCTCTAGCACTTTGATTTCTAGAAAGCTCCTAGCGCCAAATCTAGAGACTTTTTTCTGCTACTGGAGACTTTGGAGACAACATCTAAAAGCAGCGAACTCTGCTCTCCAGAGCGAGTAGATTGGTAACCCCGCCTCCTGCTCTCCTCTATCTTGTCTGCTGTCATGATTCATGCAGCTATTATTTCATCCAAATGAAAAATGGAGAACAGATAAGCAGATCATGGCTTGTCTACAGTGAAAAGAAGGACTGGGTTATTTACTTTGGCCTTTTTGGAAACACAGGAAGGAGCAATCAGCTAAGTGAGCTTAGTGCTTGGAAAAAATCTTTCATTCCTTTAGAGACAGCATGAAAAGTCAGCTGAGTACAAAACATAGAGAGGAAAACAAGAAGAAAAGGGACAAGAAGAGAGGGACACAACCTAGAACAGATAATGGATGTCTATTCTATTAACATTTCTATATGTGGAGAATGGGGCTGTTTAATGTGCCTGTCTTTGCTTAGGGCCCCAGATTTCCTAAATTCGCCCCTGAGCTTCAGTCCAATTGGACGTTTGTTATTGGTTGAAATCAGCCTTTCAGTCTTACTACATCTCGCTCTCTGTATTTTGGTGGACTTTGACTGGGCCATTATAAGTCCTGAATATGCTTTGATTTCAGAGTCAGGTTCTCTCCTGTCTGTCTTTGAGGTTATTTTCCGGCTAAAGGGCCTCCACCCTAAAGTCTAAAGACTTTTTCAGCATCTCGCAAGTTTTTTTTTTTTGCAGGCCTGCTCTGTTTGCCTCCTTTTGTTTAATCATTAACCCAGATCAGCTTCCCTGTCCTGGTTGTAGAAAAACATCCCACATCATGATGCTGCCACCTCAGTTTGTCACAATACAAATGTCTTTTTTAGGGAGAGGTTCTTCTGTTTGGCTCATAAAGTTCTTTTTTGGTGTCATCTGAACAGACGACCTTCTTATTTACATTTATAAAGTTTTTTTTATAGGCGTCTTGTGGCAAACAAACTTCCTTAAGATATTTATATATTCAAAATAAAAGCTTTATTTTTTGCCATCGTATTTTTAAGGCCTGATATGTTTAGGTAATGACACATTAATGTAACAGATTCCTCTACCTGAGCCATGACTCTCTGCAGCTCCTCCAGAGATAGCATTGACCTTTTAGCTACTTCTATGCTGCCCTACCCACAGCATGGCTAATTAGCTTTAGCGTTCTGCCTCATTATTTCCACCTTAAGGTGACGGATCGCTGTGTGAGAATTTCAAACTAGAACTGCAACTAACGATTATTTTGCAAATCGATTAATATGTCGATTATTTTTTCGCTTAATTGCAATATAATAATAATAATAATAATAATTTCTGCACAAAGTGTGTTCCTCTGTCAGCTAAAGGCATATTTTAGAGTCTCTATACTCCAGTTAAAAATTAATCGATTACTGAATTAGTTGACCATTATTTCATTTATCAAAAAAATTATGATTAATTCAGTTATTTCTGCTCTATTTAAAACCTTTGCATATTGTTTTATAAACTTCCCCACACCATGACCTCTGACCTGTCGGCTGTGTTCCTTAACCTTCATATCGCCGTTTCTTCACCAATGTTCTCTAACAAACCTCAGTTTAATTTCTTTTGAAAAGCCTAATTTATAGCGACATCAAACCACATAGTTAGAATAATAAAAGCAAATAGCAGCAATAATGTCGGGTTCTCATAGCAAATTAGGCTGAAACTAGTTCTTGCAACACTTAAAAAAATAAATAAATAAATAAATAGCCACGTATCATTTCCTTCAAGTTCAGTTTGGTTGTTTTTATGAGATCAAGGTTAAAACTTAGATCCTTTATAGAATAAATTTTTTGCATACATTCAGAAATATTTTAATTAAGTTATAATCTCATGTGTTATTTAAAGATAATCAAGATCCTACACTGATAACAGGAACAGTTGCTATGTTACTTTGTCTTAAATGAAAAGTCTGGTCATATTCAGAATTCATCCATTTTCCATCATGCTTATCCCTGCTAGGGCCACTAGGGGTGCTGGTGTCTCTCCAGCTGTCTACAGGTGAGAGGCGGGTCCACCCTGGACAGGTCTCCAGTCCATTGCAACACAGAGACACAACCATTCACACACACACCTAAGGAGGATTTAGAGAAACCATTTAACCTAACAGTGTTTCTGGACTGTGGGAGGAAGCTGGAGTACCCGGAGAAAACTAACTCCATACAGAAAGAGCCCGGGAGCCCAGGAATCGAGCTCAGCACATTCTTGCTACAAGGCAGCAGTGCTACCCACTGCGCCACCTAGCAACACATTTAGAATTCAAATTCCTGTAAGTTCTTTAAATCTAAAATGATTCCATCCTGTTCAATAAATGATCAGTGTTTTTAATTCAGAGTAATTTTCCTGTGAATGTGCTTTACTGGAGGCATCCATGTTTGTCAAAGAACACTACTGCCACCTACTGGTTAGTGACGTCACGGTGCGGTATCGGCTGTTGATCAAGTCCCAGTGCTGTATCTGGTGTTTGTCACAACGCGCTATTATCCAAGTCATCTTGAAAACATTCTTCTTCCAAATGTTGGCTACATATTACGGGTTTTTTCTCTGGCCAGAAGTTCGATGGCAAATCCTCCCTCTTCAAGTTGGCGATCCAACGACCAACCCGTCCGTGGAGGATCAGGAATCAGAAAGGTGGAATAACTCTTTTTTTCACTTTTCCCCGATGTATTCCAGCATCCAGCTGCCATGCACGTGGGCATCGTCAGTTTCACTATAGCTCTGGTGAATTTCAATGGTGAAGCCCTCTGGAAATCTTCAATAATTGTTGTTGATTGCAGATGTGTCTAGTAGTTCCCATTGATTTAGCTTGGAAAGCGGGGAGAATGGCGCTAGGCTTACCGCACCGTGACGTCACTGCTGGAAGATGGCAGGAGGGAGGGGCTACTATATTTGGGCAAAAATGGTCGCTCCCAGACTCAGTGATCATGACGTAAATATAAATTTTTTTTTTTACTGATTAACGCTAAATTCATTAAATATCTGTGAACGTGTTAATTTTAGGTATAAATAATGATCCGTTGATTATTTCTTGCTGACTGACGTTAATCTTTCTCAGAGGATTTCATCGTTTTTTAGTCTCATCCAAATAAAGTTTCTATATTTCTAGTGTTATTAATATTGAGGGTTCTGATGTTTGCTGGACTGGAGGCTGTAAATAAGCGCAGAGGGACTGAGGCAGCAGGGGGAAGTCTAGTTTTACAAACATTTCTCAGAGACGGCCCTGAGATATTAGCAGCAGCATTTCTCTCTGTTGCTTTAAGATGTAAGAAGCTCTGTCACTGTGATTGAAATAGCAACTAGAGGAGGAATTTAAGTTTGTTTTTTTAACTATAACTGGTGTTAAAGGGTATTATTATCCTCAGCATTAGATTAAATGTAGATTAGCACAGAAGTATAGGTGCTTGAGTGTCTTTTTATTTGTTTTATTTTGAAGTTGAAACCAGTAGATCTGGATTTCTGTCTGTGATTGAAGGGAATAACATTTTAACATTTAAAACTGCAGCAATGAAAAGTGATCAATCATCTCAGCCACTTGTTTTTAACTCAATCTGTCAAGTTTTGAAAAAGCGCAGCGTAACTGCAGCTGCTCTTCCACCCCCCCCCCCTCCAAATCACTATGACTCTATCACTTTTTGTTGCTTTGTGACACAGTCCTTCATCTACCATTGTCACATTGTTTATTTTTTATTTTTCTTAACAAACCACAAAAACAAATAAGGTCCCACATCCTGCTCTGCAGACGGTTTCCTCTCATTTGGAGCTGCAGAGGTACAGCTGTGACGCTGAGGCTGTTATGAACTGTAGCTGCACTCAGACACCTGTCGCCGGCAGCAAGCAGACGCCTGTTTACATAGCTGTGGGTTAGAATATGTAACTGAAAGTAAAACACCTTTTCATTCCACGTCTTTATCAGGACGTTTAATAAATTGATCAAGTTTTCCCAGATTTTAAATGAATTACTTTAAACAAACATGCAGAAGCATACCTCAGTCAGGGGGGGATTTACTATTAGGCAATACTAGGCGACTGCCTAGGGCCCCAAGTTCCTGGGGGCCCCATAAAACTCTGTTTACATGTCTGGTTAATACAACTATTCCTTATTTGTGCACATTAATTGTGTTTTTCCCTAAAATGCCATCAGAACGCTGATAATATTAAGTGTGTCTCAGCCCCCCCCTTCAGTGTCCACCATATTGGATCAGTCCATTTGCTGCACATGTTCAGAAAGGTCCAAACAGACAGCAGCAAACCATTTGAAAACAAACCATGCAAAGAGCAGTGTTGCCAACTTAGCGCTTTAGTCGCTATATTTAGCCACTTTTCAGACCCCTCTAGCACTTTGATTTCTAAAAAGCTCCTAGCGCCAAATCTAGAGACTTTTTTCTACTACTGGAGACTTTGGAGACAACATCTAAAAGCAGCGAACTCTGCTCTCCAGAGCGAGTAGATTGGTAACCCCGCCTCCTGCTCTCCTCTATCTTGTCTGCTGTCATGATTCATGCAGCTATTATTTCATCCAAATGAAAAATGGAGAACAGATAAGCAGATCATGGCTTGTCTACAGTGAAAAGAAGGACTGGGTTATTTACTTTGGCCTTTTTGGAAACACAGGAAGGAGCAATCAGCTAAGTGAGCTTAGTGCTTGGAAAAAATCTTTCATTCCTTTAGAGACAGCATGAAAAGTCAGCTGAGTACAAAACATAGAGAGGAAAACAAGAAGAAAAGGGACAAGAAGAGAGGGACACAACCTAGAACAGATAATGGATGTCTATTCTATTAACATTTCTCTATCTGGAGAATGGGGCTGTTTGATGTGTTGTCTTCTCAATTCAGATGGACCCCTGCCTGTCTTTGCCTGGGGCCCCAGATTTCCTAAATCCACCCCTGCATTTACCTACACATAGCAGCTTTAACTGGAATGAAACGCAGCCCTTCCTTCATTTCTCCATAAACAGTGATCAATGTGTAGTAGAAAACAGGGAGAAATGGTCAAAGGTGAAGCTAAACCCATTTTCCTTAATTTTTTTCTTTATTATTTAGTTAAATCCATTAAAATGCAAAGCATTGGGTTACAAAATAGATTTTAGTTTTAAGAAACATGTTAGGAGACACATTTTAGGTGTTCTCTTAATTTGAAAAATATACATCTGAAGCGTTAAAACAAAGATCTATATTCTAACTGGTCGAAGGAAACATGAGGCCAAAATGTCTAAACTTTGTGCAAAAAAGAAGAAAATAAAAACAGAATGGATTTGCTGCTTCCATAGGATTAAAGGGAAAGCTGAGGCCAGTTGCTGCTGATCAGATGCACTTCATTAACTAATTATCATTGAGGCTATCTCCATTAAGCAGGCGTCTTCATAGTTAGGCGCTCTGAAGCACACATGCACAGACTAACAACACACATAGTTAGAAAACAGCAACGCTTTCTGCATCAATCAATCTGAAAAGAGTTAGAAACAAACATGCTGATGTTGTTCCTTCTGCAACCAGAATAATTGTGCATTAGGAGGAAACTATATAAGACAGCAGCCACTTGTTTCTCAAGAGCTGACATCTTAGCAAATTACCGCCATGCGTGGTGCATTGCTCAGAGAAGTGACAATAATAGATGATTAGAAAAAGATCAACAAGCTCTTCTCTCTGTCTGAAGAGCACCGGCAGCAATATGGTTACAAACACTTTAAAAACTATTTGTTTCAGTCAATTTTGACCACATTTTTTGAGTGAAATGTGAGGTTATCCCTGCTGGTGGAAACTGGCTCAGCAGTAGGGGTGGGCAAAGAAGTCACGATGCGATTCTATCACGATGCATCACGATACTTGAAATGTTGCGATGCATCGCGATATTTTCACTGAACACTGTAAGAAAAAGATGCAGCCCTTACCAGTGGCTGACTGGCTGGGTGTGATCTGGATCGTGTCTTCAACTGATACATAACTGAAAGCAACTGAATTCATACATAGCTGTATTTATTGAAACGACTTTTAGAGGTGTTGCCATGGAAACAAATACTGGACAGAAATATTACTATTACTGGCTTACTTACTTACTTAGGATTCATCAAACTTAAAATAACAAAATAAAGATAATCAGTACGTTAACATGGCCTCAGTGGTCCCCAACCTTTTTTGCACCACGGGCCGCTATATGTCAGACAATATTTTCACAGACCGGGGAGGGGGATTGTGTCCGCGGCCCGGTTGGGTTGGGGACCGCTGCTTTAAACCAATGAAACGAAAACATTCAAATGTATATTTCCCCTTTTGCAAATGACGTGCATCATATCTATTTCATTTTTACCTTCTTTGTTTTTAAAGCCAGAATTTTCAGTGTCCTCCATGTTTTTATTTCATATGACTTGTCTCAGTATCCCACAAGGCAGCTGGCGTCAACACATCCGCAGCGACATCTGCTGGACTGGAAGCTGTATTCCACTTGGTTTGGCTGATCTGCGCTGATGTGCGCCAACCAGTCATGTATTTTATTTGTTCATTTTTTTTTTCTTGCCTTCAAGAATCGATGCAGTAGATCACAAAAATTAGAATCGCGATGCATCGTCATGACGATTATTTTGCGCACTCTTAGTCAGCAGCAGCAGGAAAATGATTCTAAACAAAGCATCTAAAATTGATTGGACTCGTTTAAAACTGAAAAGCTTAAAGTACTAAAGCAAAATTATAAAAACTAAAAGCATGAAATTCAACCAAAACAGAACGACACTAATAAAATCTCACTGAAATGACTCCATGACATTATTACTGCTACAGTTTTTGCTTAAGAAACAATAAATAAGCAATTATTTTGTGGTTAATTAACATAATTAATGTGCAGAAATAAGGAATAGTTGTATTAACCAAACATGTAAACAGAGTTTTATGGGGCCCCCAGGAACTTGGGGCCCTATGTAGGGGTGTAAATCACACCCATCATGGCGATTCGATTCAGTATCGATTTCCTGACCCAACGATTCGATTATTTTCAATACTCAAGAATTCATCACGATTTGATTCGATTTGATTAATCGATTAATTTTTTTTTTTACACCTTACAGGCTTAACAAAGTTTCAAGTTTGAAATAAATCAATGAAAGCTGTAATATCGTTATGCATTTTTTTTTTTTTTTTTTTAGAAACAACAGCAAATAACAGAAGTAGAAAAGTTGCATCAAAAAATGCTGCACATAATCAGTGCAATGAGTGCAATGCAATACCTCGGCTCCAGACTCCGCCCCCTCCACAGACGCTCCGCTGCTCCTCTCCCTAATTGTAGCTGACCGCAAACAGTGCCGCAGACAGGAGGCCGGCTTGATTTGTTTTTATGACCAAAATTGCGGAAAACAACTAGTGAAGTTTGACCCGCTAGAAGAGCGAGGTGCGCGAGAACGCTGGGACCCTTTTCCCACCTGGATCTCCGCTCTTTTTGGCCCTCATGTCCCTCCGTCGTCGGACTAAACTCGCCCCCACTTCCTCGCCGCCTCGGCCGTATCTAGACCCACAGCGTGTAGCTCAGACCACGCTTCAATATTGAGCATAAATCAAAAATGTCTGCTTCAAGCTCACTGCAACACACTGCTGTAAGAGTATAACCAGGAAGCGAGGTAGGAGGGCAAAATAGCTTTAGTGCCACCGCAGCACGGGAGGAGAATTACGCCCAGGAGCAAATGGATAAAAATAGACCGGAGGAAAAAAAAACATGAATCGATTCTCTTGCGGACGTATCGATGCATCGATACAAAACGATTATTATTTACACCCCTAGCCCTATGCAACTGCCTAGTATTGCCTAAAGGTGTATCTGCTAACATGGCTGGGTTTGTGCACCATGGGGCCAAACTGAGCATGCTCTGTGCTTTAGGTGCAGCATGCATGGGTCAGCCTGGATAGGGTCAGTGGTGCCATCCTCAGCAGCATATCGTCTGCAAAGGTTGCTGGAGTCCAAAGTCTGTCTGTGTGTGAATGAGAGGGAACTGATGCCACCCAGCAGGTAATGATTCACTAACCTGCTGAACAAAAATCAATCACTGGGGGGGGGGGGGGCGTTTCAGGTTGGTTCAGATAGTTTAAAGTAGTTTAGAATATTACAGCCTGTTTGCTCTGCACTTGGGCTGCAGCTAATGATTATTTTGCAATTCGATTAATCTGTTGATTATTTTTTATTAATTAATTAATAATCAGAGGGGGAAAAGTTCCTTAAAGACATATTTAAGAGATTAAACCTGAGGAAACTAAAACCTTTCCACTGGATAGAGCATATTGACAGATGAAAATGTTTTTTTTTTATTTTTTAATCTTAAATGCAAAATGTTTACTTACTTTTTTACAATGTTGGTATAATTCCTGCTCTAAGTGGACGGCTCTGTCTCCTAAAGGCATGTTTTACAGCCTCTATACTCTAGTTGACAATTAATTGATTGCTAAATATCAATATAATCTATCTCTATCTATGTATATATCTCTGTATCTATGTATGTATCTCTATGTGGCTCGTATTGATCCCAGATCAGGGAGTCTTTGTGCCTTTTGTCAGGCTGAGGAAACGCTGCAGCATCTCTGGGTGGGACGTCCCAGTCTGCTTCCTCTCCTCCCTTTGTTTAAACAGTGGGCGGCTGGTTTAGGACACAGTTTTAATAATAAAACATTTATTTTTGGTCCCAGATATTCATCAGCATTACGGAGGAATATTTGTCTGGTTAGTTTTTGGTTTGGTCATCAAAAAGATGAGCATTTGGCTCAACAGGAGAACTAAAATGAAGGAGGTTCAGAGGCCTGATGGCGGTTAGTGTTAGTTTATTACAGGATGCTGTCAGATATGAAGGAGTTTATTTCTATTTGGGGAGGAGGTGATGTTTTATATCATGTAAATAATGAAATGCTTATCCTCAGCTCTTATGGGGGTGGAGTTATGTCTTTAGTATTTTTTTCTTTTGGGTTGTTTTAAATGAGTAAATGTATTTAATTAACTTGTGTTTATTGTGATTGAAACATTGGACCAATAAAGAGAGTCCATGGTCTCTTTCTCTCTCTCCTGTTTTCTCTCGGTGCTGAGGAAGTATCTGAGCTCGTGGCGTTTTCTTCTCTGATCTCGTTTGAATCAGATCTGAAGCTGAAGCAAGCAGCTGAGGGAGAGGATGACGGCTTCCTCGGCCAGCTGGCTGCATGTCTGCTTGGGTTTTAGGGGCAGGAGGGATAAATGAGTGAGGTTTAAATAATAAAAAAAAGTGTTTGCGTGTGAGTAATGGTTTGGTCGTTGCTGGCGGTTGTAGTTGTTGTTGTTTTGGTCGTGCCATCCCGCCGCTGAGTCACAGCAATGATGGAGGGAAATGGGAATGTTCTAGAGAAGATTTTTATATTTTTTATAAATTCCATTCAACCCCAGAAACCCCTGTGCCGACAGGAAAATAAAAATAACTAAATCTAAAAAAAATTGTTATCTCAAAATGAAAACACTTTACATTAAGACTTGTTTACTAGCGAGAAGGGAGATTTGTAAGTTTATCAAAATAACCCAATAGAGGGTCATTGTAAAAATTTTTTGGTTGATCCTTTCAAAAATATTTCACTTTTTCGATTTTTAGGAACATCATCATATCCCAGAGCCACATGACGCAGACTTTTTAACTAAAACATATAAATAAATATCAGGAGCAAAAATATTGATATTATCAGGCAGCCCAAATCCATCTTTTTTTTTCTTTTCTTTTTTTCTGACACCGTTTTTACTTTATGAAAAATGCGATTAAGCATCAACATCAGCTTTAAAATCACCTGCTGCTTAAAAACAACTTTCAGCTCATCTTTTTAAATTGTACAAAGTCTTGAGGCAGATACAGGGGGTCATCTTGATGTTATTTGTTCTTTTTAAACAACAATATAAGACAAAAATAAAAAAAGCAGCAGTTTCACCAGTTTCTGGTTTAATTTGAGATCAGATCTCAGAAGAAACAAAATGTTCTTTGTAGTTAGTAAAAAACATAAACATACTTTGTTTAACCTTTTTGTTTTCTTGAATTTCTTCCTGGAAAGACAAAAGTTTGAGTCCATCTTGAGCAACATAACAGAAATCAATGCTACTGCTGCAAAGAGTTAGTGAGTTATTGTGACTCTGTGTTGGAGATGATTCTCTGCTGGCCAAAAACTCTGCATCTCTTTTTTTTTATTTACTGCCAGTAAATGACTTACAGGCAAACAGAACCACTCGGTGCAACAACAACAATAACAGCAAAACGAAACCATAAACATTATAAAAGACAGACTAGATACAATCAGCTGAAAAAAAGGCACCTTGATCGTAGATCAGATAATATTTCTAGATTACATGGGCATATCTATCTTTCCATGATCTATTCACTTTCTACCCATGAACATAGTAACTTCTCCTTATAATCAAAGGTTGTTTCAACTGTAGAATATCGGTCATATGTTCCATCATTTGGACGCGTTTAGTTTTCTGCTTCCATCCAGATATTGGGGGGGGGGCGGGGGGTCAGACTGCATCCAGCGGATGGTTATAATTATCCTAATGGTCGTCATAAAGATATGTAGAATATAGCTTTGCTCTTTGGTCAGATTTTGTTCTGCCATGTTGTCCGATAAAAACAACTTTGGGTCCAAAGGTAAATTAATACTCTTCATTTTTTCCTCTTTGATGTTTCTCCTGAATGCCTGTAATTTGGGGCAATCCCAGAATATATGGGTCTATTCCCAAACCATCCCATAATCTCTCCAACACTTGTTATTACATTTGTTATTAACGCTTTGAAGCCTGTTGTTGCTAATAAGCAACAAACCGCTTGGAATACAGTGCAAGAAATGTAAATCTAAGTAAGTAAGTGAAGTTTTCTTAAAATAAGAGCATTTTTTCTTGAATTAAGCAGCTAATTGAGACACTTTGCCACTGGAACTACAAAATGCACATTTAAAATAAGAAAAAAAAACTGAAGTCTCTTATTTCAAGTACATAATATCTAATTATCTTATTTTAATGGTAAAAATGCTCATTCCATTGGCAGATCATCTTATTTTCCTACTCATATTAAGTGTAAATACACTTATTTTAAGACATTTTTACTTATTTTCAGAACATTTTTGCAGTGTAGGCGTCATGGCGTTTTTTGCATCACCGCAGTGCTAGTCACAGTGTATGTTATTATGGAGTTATAACTGCTCTTACAAAATATACTTTACCTTCATTTCTATCTAGTAACATTAACTATTTTAATTTAGCATCTCATTGAAGAGAAAAACGAGCATAAAATGTTTTTATATGTACATGTATATCAATTCAGGCTTCAAGGGGTTAAACACGATACCTCTAAAAAACCTCATCTTTACTTTCCAACAATACCCCCCCCCCTTTGACATTCAGAGCATAACTCCTCCCACTTATCATCCTCTATGGTGACACTGATCTCCATTTAATTTGTGCATCTCTTAAAATGCAAACATATTAAAAGGGAATGATTTTTTTATTATTATTTTCAAGCTCAACATT
Organism: Cyprinodon tularosa; assembly: GCF_016077235.1. Lineage (NCBI taxonomy): Eukaryota > Metazoa > Chordata > Actinopteri > Cyprinodontiformes > Cyprinodontidae > Cyprinodon > Cyprinodon tularosa. The sequence goes on along the minus strand of NW_024039250.1, from coordinate 336,403 downwards.
TCAAACAATAATTTAAATTAATTTGCAATATCTTGGAATCCTGTAGACGATGGCAGGAAAACGGCTGCTGTTGCTCAGATGTATTTGATTTGGAAAAGTCCAGATGTTTGCTGTTATGAAAATGGCTAAAATGATTTTTTTTCACCTTAAAAAATGACTTAAAACTAAATGTTTTTGCACCGTGAATCTTCCTCCCTCCGTCTAGGCGAGATGGATCGATGGGAAATGGAGATAATAAATGATTTGATATAAATCAGTGAGGATTCAGGTGACAAAGTTTGTCTCATTAGCTCAGAATCAGCAAAGTAATTATTAAAGGGAAGTAGAGTTTTTGGTCTCTATATGTCCCCCCCCCCGCCCCTGTCTGTTCAGTGCGTTGCCTTGTTCAGGCCGGACGGCTTTGGGGCTTTAGGTCTATTTATAGAAACGTCTCTGTTTGTGTGACGAAGACAGAGAAAAACACAGGAGGCCGATTTTTCTCGTCATGATACCAAAGATTCCTGCTGAGGAACCAAATCCAAGCTTGGATTAAAACGTTTGAATCCTGACTGCAGAAATCCTCCAACCTGCCGTAGATCCACCTCCTGTCTGCGTGTTTACGCACAGCTACTGATCTGTAACGGATCCCAAACTTAAAGGAGGCGCAACGCCGGGAGGGGGAGAGAAAACAGACGATAATAGTGAATTCAGACTTAAGCTGTGGGAAAAAAACTTTATTTTTTAGTGATTTCCTGCCGGTTAGATCTATACATGCTCTGATTGGAGAAGGGACTCCAGTTCAAGCGGTGATTAGAGCGTTTTACAGGAGGCTCAGGCTGCCGCAGTGCAAGGATGGAGAGCCTGCTGCAGCTCCGTGGTTCCTCCTCCTCCTCTCTCCTCCTCCATGTTTCACTTCTATATTTTACACATTCACACCATCTGGAGGTGACACGGAGATGAATTGAGTTTCCACTCAATGCAAGCTTGCTTTCACAGGTTGATCATTAATCAACCTACAAAAGAATCAGCCAAACATCCTGCAAACTAGGGCTGCAACTAACGATTATTTTAAAAATCGATGAATCGGACGATTATTTTTTCGATTAATCGATGAATCGGACAAAAAATATTTTTTATATTAACCTCTTTATTCCAAAATAAACATTTTAGACAGAACAAACAAGCACACAAGTACAGGTTGCTCATTAACTGTACTGGTGCAATATGAAAAATAAATGTTTGTGTTAAAACTATGCAAACTTACATGAGAAATGTAGCTGTACATCCACAAAATATAGGCTACTTTGTTTCATAAAGCGCAAAAAAAGAGTTTTTTTAGACTAGAAGAGTTCTGCCTTTTAAGACAGGAAAGTATAGCAGTTAAAGTTGCTACTTGAGAAAATACTGAACCATAGAGATAAAAATAGCCCTGTGATTCAAATTATAAATTGTATTTGGAATAAAAATGAGAGAACTAGGGGTGCTAAAAACACATCCTCCAAAGACAGATATTTACATGGGAATGTGGCAGATAATTAATTGACATATTACTGATCTTGCTGGATTTTATTCTGCTTTACTTCCATAAATTGCAGGATCTTCTTTACTTTATCTTTGCCAGAAGATTTAAACTTTAAAAGCCTTGCCCTCATAATTTGCAAGTTAATTTATTTATAAAGTAAATGTAAACGCTGCTTAAGCTAATTCAAATGAAATTAAAAGTAAAATAAGTAGCCAACCTTATCACTGTCTGTAACCTACTAACACGGTAAGGAAAGCATCAGATGAGCTACCTGAGTAGCTAACGTTACGTTTCCCCACTTTAAAACCAAACAAACATGGTGGTTCCGTGCCATGTTCACTTCTTTTGACAAAAGTTGCATGTTATCACTTTTTTCGCTTTACAAAGCGCAGGCTATTTTAATTATTGTGATCAATTTGCGCCGTCAATCCCGGTGCATGCGCGCTTCATTTGCAGTCTGGACGCTGAGGCTCTGACTGCAGCCCTGAGAGGGACTCCTGCGGGAAAATGCGGTTGGTGTGGGGGAGGCGCCCCACGGCAGAGTAGGAACGATACATGCTTTCACGTAAGAGTCTCCAAAAGCCGCCAGTGACACCGAAAAAAGTCGCCAGATTTGTCGCTAGTCGCTTTTTTGAAAAATAGTCGCTGGAGGGGTCTGAAAAGTCGCTGAGTTGGCAACACTGCTCCTGTGGCGCTGGCTCGCTCTGCAATATATTTTTTTCTTCCTCTTTCAGTCAAGAGGCAGTGATGACGGCGCGGCGGATGACGCAATAATCGCGCGACACAACTAATCGATGATGAAATTCGTTGCCAACGCTTTTAAAAGTCGATTTTTATCGATTTTATCGATTCGTTGTTGCAGCCCTACTGCAAACAAACTCATTTTTGGTTTTAGGAAAGCTTAACTTCTGTTGTTGTTGAAAGATTTATTAAAAAGCTTAAACTAAAAAACAAACTTTTTTTGTCATCATGTCTTTGGAACAGAAACCATGTGAACCTTATAGAGTCCTAAGCTGGGGAGTAATTGTAGAAAATTACTCTTTGAACTTCACACTTGCAGCAATTAGACTTTAAGACAAACTGGTTTTATTCATAACAAGTAACATGAAATCTCACAAAGTCCAAAAACATTTCATCGCTTTACAGTGAGTTGATTTTGTAACGGTTGTTTTTCAAAGTTATTTATCTAAGAAATCCCAGCTGATCCCATCAGTCATTGACTTTTCTATCGTCTCTCATCCTAAGCAAGCAAAGGGTGACAGTGGAGAGGACCAACCCTATTTTAACAGGAACATAACTCAGGCATAAAAAAGGGTGAGATAAATAGGAAGAAAAACATACAAAAATAAAATAAAAAAAAGAGAAATTCACTGAATCAGGAGTATTTTTATTTGGAAGAAAAAGAAGAAATACATAATGGTATGAATATTGCTTTATTGAAAAAAAAAAGAAGAAGAATAAAGCCTTCAATTGATGAGGTAATGTCAGCAATATCTCCTTTACTGGCTTATATAAGCTGTCATTTTAAGACAGAAAAAGCAGGGTTTGTAGATTGTTAAAGGCAGCAGCTCCTTCGATAAACATGGAGTCCTAGAGTCATCAGGAAGATGCATAAAGAAACTACAGTCAGTGAGTTACTGGCAGCAAACACACAGCTCTACATTAAAGTGATGAGCCAGTTGCAGTTTCTATGGAGAAGGTGAAAGTTGATTAACCAAAGCAATAGCCCCATGATTCCCTCCATCCAAGGCAGACTTAGATTTAGATAACTTACTGTCATTTTGTACACACTGTATATACAAAAGGAAATGTTGTTTTGTAAAGCTTTCAGACAGTGAATGAGCAGCAGCGGCTGCCCTGCAAGGCTTTAAACCTGGGTTTAAATGGAGACTAAGCCATTCTCAAGCACATATCAAGGAGCTCATTTTGAGCCTGGATCCAGATTTATTGTTGATTCTGTTCATGGTGGAGAATCCTGCTTCACAGCAGCAGGTTGAGCCAAACATCCTCTAAATGTGCAGGGTCATCTTTGAGCACGCCATTTCACTTTTCTTTCACCAGTTCACCGCAGTTCTTCCAGCAGTCCACACTTTCTCTGCTCTCTTTTTCTCATGGTCTTCTCCTTCTTTCCCATCGCCCGGCTTGCCACAGGTTTGCCTGCTGTGTCTAAAAGTAGCAGCAGCAGCAACCCAGACTGACAGCTCATTGGCTCATTTGGATCACGTGCAGCCTGGAGCCGGACGCTCCAGAGCAGGGCCGGCGATTGCTACAGGCGAGCTAGGCAATTGCCTAGGGCGACAAATGTGTTGGGGGCGCCCTCTAGCGTTGCCCTTAGGCTTACTTCCCATTAATCATAGAATTAGAAAAAAAAAGCGAATTAAACCGGTTATGAAGCGTCCGTCAGTTTGACTTAACCTTACGTATATATAAATAGCAAAATATGAACAAATAAATATACCACCGTTTTTTTATTTATGTTTTCACATTTAAGAGAAAATCGGAAAAGAATCTGATCACTTTTCAAGCGCCCTCCAACCCGGAAGTAGTGACGTCACAACGGGAGCGTTCATGGCGATCTACTGCACTAAATGCGATAGCCAAAACGAGAAATCTGAAAGCAAAATTTCCACTTCAACCGAGCGATTCCTACCAGGAGACCATTCTGATGTATCGGAGGAAGAATATTTGTGTCTGGAGCCTCACATGTTCGACCCAGATGTTTCAGATGAAGAGAAGGCAGCGGACGAACAACAGCGAGTCGGACAATGAGTGGAGATTGGACGTCGGGAGATTAGATGAATGGTAGGACAAGTTTTTTCTTTTAACAGTTCAAACATTTTTTTTTGTAGGGTGACCAAACGTCCGTATTTCCCGGGACATATTCGTATTTCACGTCCTGTCCCGGGCGTCCCGGGTTTTTTTTAGAAAGTGAGGAAATGTTCTGATTTCACTGCGCACGACGCTCCGTGTGACGTAATCCCTGAGCCGCATCAGTGCAGGCAGCCCTGCTCTTAATCAGAGGCTCTGTTCAAAAACCTGGGCTGCATCCTCCAAGGACGCGGTCTTCCTAGACTGGATCCTCCAAGGACGCGGTCTTCCTAGACTGGATCCTCCAAGGACGCGGTCTACCTAGACTGGATCCTCCAAGGACGTGGTCTACCTAGACTGGATCCTCCAAGGACGCGGTCTACCTAGACTGGATCCTCCAAGGACGCGGTCTACCTAGACTGGATCCTCCAAGGACGCGGTCTACCTAGACTGGATCCTCCAAGGACGCGGTCTACCTAGACTGGATCCTCCAAGGACGCGGTCTACCTAGACTGGATCCTCCAAGGACGCGGTCTACCTAGACTGGATCCTTCGAAGTCCTTGAAAATAAGGAGGCCGGAAGAGTTCTGTCTGTAAATTCGAACAGGTCCACCCTTCGGCGGGTTTTATCGCCGTATGCTCTGTTGCTTAGCAACCGTGAAAGTTGACACACAAAGCAGGAAAAGAATGAATACCGAGGTTTTCAAAACTGTTTGTTTATTTATTTATTTTTAAAAAAAGTTAAAGTGAACAAAGACTACACTCACAAGAATCCAGAGTGGAATAAAGGTTCCAACAGCCGGGAGCAGGAACAAATAAAATCAAATGTAATGATAGAAACCTTAGTCAGTTAAATAACCTGCTGCTGTCATTCTGCACATCTCTGATGTTGCTGCTATTTTCAAATATCCATTACTGTAAAAATGTCCATAGCTGCATATTGGTTATTTATTCTCCAGTTTTATATTGTTAAAACACTTTACAGTATTGTATTGTTTATATTTTAACTCTTCCCTATTATGTTATTCTTATACATTTTTCTAAGGTCCACATTTGTGTGACCATTTTCAATAATCTTTCTGCTGCTGTAAATTTGCCCATTGTGGGACAATAAAGGGATTTTCTATTCTATTCTATAAAAGGGGTAGAAAGATATAAGTAAATCTAAACAATGTATCTACAAAATATATCTGCAAAATCTCTAATATTCAACAACAAAAAATACTTAGTTAAGCATATTGTGCAAAACAACAATAAAAAAATTTAAATCCTATCAGATTTATAGTTCCCACTCTGCAGATCTATTAGAATCTGTCCTTAAATTCCAGCCAAACTAATTTACACAGTAACAGATTAAAACCTTTAGATAAACCAAACATTACCGCCACATATCTGACTCTATAACCATTAAAACAACTATTTAACTATTTTCATTCATTTCAGACGGAACTATTCACAGAGTTGTATTATTATATTAAACTGAACTTCAAATTTTCACAACTGCTCTGCGCCAAGTAACATTTCCTCTGATCACGGAGCAAATCCCGATGATGAGACATTTGTTCTTTCAATATCACCCCCCCCCCCCCCCCCCCCCCGCTCCAAGGTGTCCTGTTTTTCCCAAATGAAAATATGGTCACCCTATTTTTTGTATGTTGACATCATTTTTTTCTCAGTATATATGCAGCAGAATTATGTGCTATATTATTAGCTTGAGAATGGGTAGAAGATACTAATATAAATAAAATTTGCCATTAGGAAGTCCAGACGAGTCAAATTTTAATGCTGCATCAATTTTGAAGGTGAATAGAAATACCTGAAACAACTGATAGATAGAACTACAAGAACTTCAAACTTTTAATTTTGTAATGGTATTCATAAAAGCACATTTGTTTGTAGAGGGTTAATCCTTTCTTTAATCACTAATCAATGTCAGAAATCAGGGTAAATATACCTGATATATTTTATTTGGAGGAAAATTTTGTTTATCTCATTTCTATTTATGTTCAAATGATTTAATTGAACTGGAACAGAAAATTTAATTTAATGTTTATCAGTAACTTTTTTATGTAGTCCTTGGTTGAAGAATTTCTTAAATTTATTATTTTTTATTATTTGGTAATTTATGAAATTGATTTATTTAATATTTGTTTAATGTGTGTTAAATTTGTTAATTGTCTGAAATAAATTCATTCATTGATTCAATCCAGTTTTTTAGTTATACTTTACCTAAGTGTCCTTACAGATGGTTAAAAGTGTTTTTGCACAGTCCTAACTTTGAGTGTGTAATAAATTATTTAAAATAATAAAAAAGAAAAGGTTCTGAAACCTATTCTGGTATTTGTCTATGCATCACTCCATGCTAAGTTACAGTTTTTTCTGAATGTTTAAACACAACCTTGATTCTTAAAGCACAATTTCTAAAACTATTAATACTTATAGCAAATCCACTCACTGAGTTCACAAAACTAAAAGAACAAACACTGCTTTGCACTCAATTTGCAATTTTGTAACACACACTTTGCACAACTGTAGGCACAATCCACCGCACAGCACTCTTTGTGGAACTGCAAACACAACTCAATGAAGCACTAAACAGATGCTGAAAACAGTACTGGTGTTTCGTACGGCAAAAGTGAGGGGGGGGGGGCAAAACTCAATCTCGCCTAGGGCAACCAAAGGGCTAGAACAGGCCCTGCTCCAGAGGGCTTTACCGTATTAACAGGAGAGGAGGCGCAAGTGAAAACAGACACTGTTGCTGGACAACATGCGGTAATTTATAAATGTTTTAAATCAGGTTGGGTCTGGATCCGGACCGCGGTCCGCTAATCCGTCACCTCTGCTCTATACCTTTAATCTCACCACCTCACTGTTACCAAAGTGGTTGAATAAGGGCTACTGCAGTTGAATTTTTCTGTCGGTTCAAACTCTACATGCTGCTACACGCCTACGTCACAGCTAGTGGCATTGAGCACCAAAGCCCTGCTATCGGGGTAAAAAAAAACCTCCCTCATTTAGAGGCACAGGGTCGGGCATGTTAAATGTAACCTGCACTCATAAAAACATCTTTTTACAGTTTTAACAGGCTTCTTTAGAAACTGCTGCAGGAATTAATTCCCTGGAATTGGCTGTGTTGGAGCAGGAAACATCTAACGCCTGTGGAGTGTTGTGCCCTCAGGGTCGATGTTGGGAAATAATCGGAACTGTTTGCCGTTCCACCAGTGCTGCACAACACAGCGGATAGAAACCATAGATGTCTGCTTATGTGGTTTAAAAGGTTGAAAAATCAATCTGGACATATTTAGAAATGCAACTTGTCAATAGTTTTATTTTTAAAGCTTTTATATTCCCAATTTTTTATTTTTTTTTTACACATCATCAAAAGCTTTATTTTGAAATTATTGCAGGGAAGTGGTTGAAAATTCAGAGTATTCATTATATTCATTAATTGATCAACTATAATTATTTGTCTGAAAGATAATATTTTGCTCTTTGTTGTTTAGAAAAGAGTTTTACTGGAGTTTTATATATTTTTTTTCCTAGAGAAAAATGCAGATTCATTCAAATTTCTTCAATTTACCTATTTTATTTATTCTGTTTTAGCTTCATTGTTTCAGTCTAAGTGGAGCTAAAAAAAAATGCCCCAGACTCACTGATCGGGGGTCAGTCTGAACCAGGTGGGGGGGGGTTTATCATTAGGCAATATTAGGCAGCTGCCTAGGGCCCCAAGTTCCTGGGGGCCCCATGAAACTCTATTTACGTGTATGATTAATACAACTATTCCTTATTTCTGCACATTAATTATGTTTTTGATGAAAATCTTTTTGCTAACATGCCATCAGAACGCTGATAATATTAAGTGTGTCTCAGCCCCCCCTTCAGTGTCCGCCATATTGGATCAGTCCATTTGCTGCACATGTTCAGAAAGGTCCAAACAGACAGCAGCAAACCACTTGAAAACAAACCATGCAAAGAGCAGTGTTGCCAACTTAGCGCTTTAGTCGCTATATTTAGCCACTTTTCAGACCCCTCTAGCACTTTGATTTCTAAAAAGCTCCTAGCGCCAAATCTAGAGACTTTTTTCTGCTACTGGAGACTTTGGAGACAACATCTAAAAGCAGCGAACTCTGCTCTCCAGAGCGAGTAGATTGGTAACCCCGCCTCCTGCTCTCCTCTATCTTGTCTGCTGTCATGATTCATGCAGCTATTATTTCATCCAAATGAAAAATGGAGAACAGATAAGCAGATCATGGCTTGTCTACAGTGAAAAGAAGGACTGGGTTATTTACTTTGGCCTTTTTGGAAACACAGGAAGGAGCAATCAGCTAAGTGAGCTTAGTGCTTGGAAAAAATCTTTCATTCCTTTAGAGACAGCATGAAAAGTCAGCTGAGTACAAAACATAGAGAGGAAAACAAGAAGAAAAGGGACAAGAAGAGAGGGACACAACCTAGAACAGATAATGGATGTCTATTCTATTAACATTTATCTATCTGGAGAATGGGGCTGTTCTATGTGCCTGTCTTTGCTTAGGGCCCCAGATTTCCTAAGTCCGCCCCTGGTCTGAACCTAATAGATAATCTATGGATTAGTTTTAAGAGGAAGATGAGACTCACTGCTAATGAGCTGAAGGCCTCTATCAAAGCAGTTTGTCATTACCTATATGTCTAAATGTTTTATATCGTCTCTTTTTAGGGAGAACTTTAGATTTTAACATTTTCCCAGCATCCAATAGGAAACGTCTTTTTTTTTTTCCCACGTGCGGGACGGCGGCCTCTGGCAGCGCTGTTCATGCAGGCAGGCGTGGCGGCGTCTGTTTTGAATACACGCCCAGACTTCTCTCACAGGCCTGGCTCTGATGGAGGCAGCAGAGCTGAAGTTCATGTGAAGTTCATGGAAGGTCTAGAGGTTTTGTCATGTGAGCTTCTGCTCCTGAAAGCGCAGCTTTGTCAGGGCTGTGGTTGGTGATAACTACTTCCTGTTCATGTCGACACTTTTCTGCTTTTTATTCTCTGCTCTGGTTTGTTTTTCTGTTTTGCACCATTTTTTTTTTACTGTTATTAATGATCTTATTGGGGGGAAAATGCATTCTGGTCAGATTTCATTTAAATATTTTAGTTTGTTTTGTAACTGCAGTGACCTTTCCATTGAAATCAGAAACTCTAAACACGTTATATTTTGGTTATAAATGCCATATATTCCAAGGTAAAGCAGCCCAGTAAGCTGGAGGTTTTCTACCAGCATGTTGCTCCTCCAGAGGAGGCAGGTAATTGTGTATAAACACATCCTGACTCTGGTTATAATATCAGCTTTTAAATCTGCTCTGTCTTTAAGTGTGCAGCTATAGAATCAGATCATATAGTATTTAGCTATTAGGGTTGTGCTTAAAATATAGAAAAAACAAGATTTTAATATTAAATTGTGTTACAAAGGGATGCACGATATAATCGGCCCCCTATCGGTATCGGCCTTAAAACTGATCAGCTTCTGAGTTTCTAAAGTCTAAAAAATACTACTACTTCTTCTTCTTCCTCAAAAACTTCTTTTTTACAGACTTAAAAACTTCTAAAGACGAGGGAAAAAATATTGATCCATTAAAATATCCCAATATCTTCATATGCTGATATATTGCCATTTAAAAACACCATATCAATCTCTTTTACTAATGAAATATTGCTGTATGTCATCGTTATGCTACGAAATCCCCCGAAAATTCACCAAATGTTGCCATATTTTTATATGTTGATATATTGACGCGGTATCGATCTATTTTACTAACAAAATCTCACAAGAATTTGCAAAATATCACGAGAGTTTGTAACAGAACGATGAAATTTCACCAGATTTTGAAAGTAAAATAGATCCATACCGTATTTTTAAAAAATCTATTTGATATCAGCATATGAAAATATATTTGAGTATATTATTTTTCAAAGTGTCAGAAATGGATAACAAAACTGCTATTTTCAATGACTACTTATTTTTGTCCAGCTTTAACATCGGTATCGATATCGGTTATCGGCTACATGAGTTTTAAAATATCGGCATATCGGATATCGGCCAAAATCCCAATATCCTGCATCCCTAGATACAATCAAAGGGTTGTAATTAGAGATGTCGTTTTAGTTGCAAATTTCACGCAGATGTGGGAAAAAACCCTGAAATAAAGCAACAATAAAGTAGAGAAAGAAGCTGGTGATGCTTATAATATAAAATGAGTGACTGATCATCAGTTAGTTAAATAAACTAACCTCCTATAAAGGAGGGTAGATAGTTTTCTCCTCTTAGCCATAATCATCCAATTATCCTATCATCCAATTATGGCTGAATCAATTAATCGGATTAATTGTGATTAGTCGATTATTGAAATAATCATCAACTAATTTATAAATCGATTAAAAGTTAACTAGAGTTTAGAGAATCGAACATATCTCTTCATCTGTCAGAGTGAAAAAAATTGTAAATAAACATTGTAAAAAAAACAAATTTAAATATATTGTTAAAATAAAAATATTTTCTTTATGTCAATCTGCTCTATCCAGAACTCAAGTGATAAAGTTTCAGTTTCACCTGATTTAAATTCGTAAGAAAATAAGGAACCTTTGGCTATCCGATTATTAATCGAAAAAAATAATCCACAGATTAATCAATATGCAAAATATTAGTTAGTTCCAGCCCATAGCTGTTACTCATTAATCAGTGAACGGTTATGAGGTCGTTTCCAATCAATCTGAAATCCATTTTTCTCTTTTTATGAAGCTTCTTTACAGTTGAGAAAAATTCAATAAATTCAATAAATCCTAATAAATTCCATCTCAGACTCGACCCCCCCCACTGATGGCATGTTAGATTTTTGAGCTAATTATTATGAGAAGTAAAAAGTTTGGTTTTGCTTGGTTGCAAAGACACCGAATACGATCTGTGAAACATGGCGATGGACGATGATGGTTATCAGCCCCATTTACTACCCCTCTGAAACCGTGCCGAGATCGGTCCCAGCACGATAACCAAGGTAACGGTTGACTGTAAATGGAACGCAAACTGAACCGAACCGCTAAACTTGGTTCTCAGATAACAAAGAGCGCATGAGCAGACCGCATCATCTCCTCGCCGTCAGCCTCGGTAATCAGGAAATTTCAGGCATTCATTAAAACCGTAGCTTCCCTGCCGTGCCGCACGATTTCCAGTGATGATTCTGCTCAGCGGGGTGATGAACCTCAACATCTGTCCTTGTTTCCTGCGTCTGGAAGCCCTGATTAGACTATCGTTTGTCGTATCCACCTCCCAAAAGCGACTCTGTCGAGGAAATTGTGAGAGAGAGCAGCAGTACCATAGATCGTCACTAGGAGGGGAGTAACCACAGGAACCTGTGGTTCTGAGTATGAGCCCCACTCCCACAGACTGCCACCCTGGGTCCCTGAGCAAGACCCTTAACCCCACCTTGCTCCCCGGGTGCTGCACAATGGCAGGTTAAATGCAGAGAGAGAATTTCTCCATTGTGAGATCAATAAAGTTCTATTAATATATTTCTAGCGTGATGTGTAAACAGTCGTTAGGAACCGAGCTCGGCACGGTTAACTGATCCAAGCTCGGCCCGAACTCTGTGGTGGTGGAAATGTGGCTCTGGAGATGATCTGGAACTCCTCTGTTTACAAGTTTTTAGAGTCCAACAGGTGAAGCTTGACTCGACCTGAGCCGTAACAGGACAATGAATATCAGCTGTGCTGCTGCCATCAACACCTTTGTTTCTAGATGTTGGAGCTTGGCCTGTTTTCCAGTGTAGTCCTGTTTCTCTGACTGTGACTAACTGGATGTGCTCTCTTCATCCTCTGACATGGGAGCTGGCTCGGAGCTCGTTACATTAAGTTTTCTCCTCTCAAACCTGAACGGGTTTTAGACTGAGGTTTTGGTACCAACTAATTTTCCTACTTTTCTGTACCTCATTAACTCAAAAATCTCTCCTTTCAGATTAGAATAATAATGTCTTTTAACCAATGAGTAAATATAATAATTTATAATGTAAATGTGTTTAGCTGGAAGTTTTTCTTTAAAGGGAACAGAGACACTTTGGCTGGATGGTCAAAGGAGAGGAAGCATGTTCCCTACTTGAGGCTGGAGTACGACTGAGTGTGCGCCTCCCGTGGAAACGTGCGATGTGAATTATGTGAATGAAAGTGCGCTGGTTGGAGGCGGGAGGGGTCCGTTAAATGTACGTGACACACATTCCTGTGGGCGGGCGGCTGCGTGCGTTTGCTGCATGCCTGTGTTGACACGCCTCCCTGCGTGTGCGCTGCCTGGACTGTTTGTGCGAGGATATTGGCCGCGTCACCTTAGATTAGGCCTGGATGCGGCGTCGGTGATGGTGATGATGGCGGTGGCAGAGCAGAGTGACCCCCCCCCCTCCTGCCTTACCAACCAAAGCACAGTCATTCACCGGGGGGCTGAAATATCCCGTCTCTGTAGCAACCGTGGCGGCGCTGCCAAGGCGGCCACAAAGAAATCTGAAAAGAGGGGAAAGAAAGGGGCGAGAGGAAGAGGAGGAAGAGGAGAGGGGGTGGTGGGTGTGTCAGTTCCGAGAGCGGAGGATAATCAGCTTATGTTAGTTCAGAGGCTACGCACATACTGGATTCCTCATGAAAACTGCAGCAATCTCTAAAATATAAAAGATGGAAATAGAAAAGAAGTCTAATATGACTGAGGTCATCAGAGCCCACCCGCCCCACCCCTTTATTTCCTCAGCTTTTCTATAGAAACCTGATCGCTGCGAGTTCAGATGGAGTTCCACCTGGAAGTCGTCTTTAACCTTTACTCCACTTGATCAGATCTGTTGGGTTCCTGTAAATAAAAGATGAATAAAACACGCTGTTCTCCCTCAGAAAGCAGCTCTGATTGTAAGATTTTTCAGATTAAGCATCGTTTAGTAATACCAGACACACTGTCTTGTATTCTTTTCATGCTGTTTTGAGCAATATGAGTAAAAAAGCATCAAACGTCTGTGGAAAAACTTTTCAAAAACATTTGAAAAGCCTGCAGGATTGTTTATTATGTGGGCTTTGAAATCTAAAAGTCTTTCTCGTAGGTCAACTACTGTGAAGAAAACTGAACTTTCATGGTTATTTCAATGCTGAGTCGAACATATATTTTAAACACTGATTTCCCAGTGAAATTTCATTTTCTACTTAAAGGAAAAGTCGCTCACATTCAGAATTCAAACTTCTGAAAGTTCTTTAAATGTGAAATGATTCCATCCTGTTCAATAAATGATCAGTGTTTTTAATTCAGAGTAATTTTCATGTGAATGTGCTTTACTGGAGGCATCCATGTTTGTCAAAGAACACTACTGCCACCTACTGGTTAGTGACATTGTCACGATGCGGTATCGGCTGTTGATCAAGTCCCAGTGCTGTATCTGGTGTTTGTCACAACGCGCTATTATCCAAGTCATCTTGAAAACATTCTTCTTCCAAATGTTGGCTACATATTACGGGTTTTTTCTCTGGCCAGAAGTTCGATGGCAAATCCTCCCTCTTCAAGTTGGCGATCCAACGACCAACCCGTCCGTGGAGGATCAGGAATCAGAAAGGTGGAATAACTCTTTTTTTCACTTTTACCCGATGTATTCCAGCATCCAGCTGCCATGCACGTGGGCATTGTCAGTTTCACTATAGCTCTGGTGAATTTCAATGGTGAAGTCCTCTGGAAATCTTCAATAATTGTTGTTGATTGCAGATGTGTCTAGTAGTTCCCATTGATTTAGCTTGGAAAGCGGGGAGAATGGCGCTAGGCTTACCGCACCGTGACGTCACTGCTGGAAGATGGCAGGAGGGAGGGGTTACTATATTTGGGCAAAGATGGCCGCTCCCAGACTCAGTGATCACAACAAAATTAATTTTTTACAGATTAACACTAAATTCATTAAATCTCAGCGAACGTGTTTGTTTTAGGTATAAATAATGATCCATTGATTATTCTTTTCTGAACGGACTTTTCCTTTAAAAATCTGAAGATCTGCACAGGAACAGAACGACGGCCCCATAAAGGATCTATTTATACAGCTTATCTACCAGGAAAGCTGATATGGGTTTTAGTTGCAGGACTAACTATGCTTGTGAGGACACCCTCAGCTGTGACTGTGGACATTCTCATGCTTCGACTGATGTGTGAAACTTGGAGAAGTGCTCTGACCGCACAGTCCTGAGGTTTGGACAAGCATTTCTAGATGAGGAGTGCTCTAACTTTGTGTTGTGTGTGTGTGTGTGAGGATAAAGGGTGTGTAGGGAACTGGTGGCCAGCTTTGCGTCAGCAGGGTGTGGTGTGATAACAGACAGCTTCTCCCTCTCTCAGAGCTCTTACTGCATGCCAGATGGAGACACACCCAGTTTAACTCTTGAAGTTCTCTGTCTTCTCTGCTGGTTCTGCTTTTTTGACCAAAATTAATGCACAACATGAACACAGTATTAGGTTGCTGTATGACACGGCTTTTTAAGCACTTTTTTGGAGGCTGAATTAAGGAACTGAACTCTAAATTAAAAGCAGCATACGATGTGGCTGGATTCCAGTTTTGCACCGTCTGCTAATCATAAAAAACATAAATAAAGCAACAAAACTTTATAAGAAACCAAATATTTCTGAGCTGAAACATGAATATGATCCATTATTCAACAACCCATTGTAATAAATGTAGATATTTAAAGCTTTATGTTCGTTGGGCTTTATTCTTGACTTCGTTTCTGTTTTTCGGATTGTTTTTTACAACCTAATTAAGAATCACTTGATCAGACAGGCTGTAGTTTCAGTCGTCTTTCAGGGCACTGATATTTCCCAGATGATATACTACCCTTGGCAATACTCTCAGCAACAAATATTACCTCGGAAACATTAAAGAAAAAAAGGGGTCAGCAGTCCTTCAGTGGCCTACGTCATTGACATTGACTTAGCCAATTATGGCCAATTAAGAAGTTGCCTTGCCTATTGTTGTGTTGCGTAACGACAACTCAGGTCACTTTCCAGTTCACCAGATCATCCAGTCAGATTGATTCAAAGTTTTCTATCTAAGGAAAACCAGCTGATTGCATCGACTCATTGACTCTTCAGCAATCCCTCACACTAAGCATGCTTGTAGCGACAGTGGAGAGGAAAAACTCCCTTTGAACAGGAAGAAACCTCCGGCAGAACCAGGCTCAGTGTGAGCGGCCATCTGCTGAGGCCCACTGGGGTTCAAGGAGACAGAAGCAGACATAGAAAAAGAAGCATAGATAAAAAAGGCAACTGTCAACCAGCTCCACAGGCGGCCCCGTCCAGGAAACACACAGCCAGGCAGACGAGCTCCGAGCCAGCTCCCATGTCAGAGGATGAAGAGAGCACATCCAGTTAGTCACAGTCAGAGAAACAGGACTACACTGGAAAACAGCCCAAGCTCCAACATCTAGAAACAAAGGTGTTGATGGCAGCAGCACAGCTGATGTTTCTCTCCAGGATGGAGTCACAGCCAAACAGGAACAGACCAGATGAAGCTACTATGAGAAAAAGCAGAGAGAGCAGAACGTTAGAGATTGAACTAACAGATTCTGCAGAGTGGGAGAATAGAGATAGAATGAAGCAGAATGATGAAAAGGGGGTCCCTATGTCCTCCAGCAGTCTAAGCCTATAGCAGCAGAACTATAGAGATAGCTCAGGATAACCTGAGCCACTCTAACTAGAAGCTTTATCAAAAAGGAAAGTTTTAAGGCCCGGTAGGCTTCCATGTGCGGCAGCCTCACTTCTGTCAGCGAGCCCCAGAGCAGCTGTGGCTACAATGTAGCTTAGCCTTTCAAAACTGTTTTTAAGGGGCTTAATAGTGCTTTGTAAAGATATCTCATTACCACTGACTTTGTTGTCATTAGGAAACCTTTTTTTGCTAATAATGCAATATGCTGTCGTCCATGGTCCATTTGACTGAGTGCAAGCTTAAATTTCTTGAAATCATGTTCCAACATTTCTTCATGGTACCATTCTGTGAGGCGCACCGGCCGCTCTCACGGTAAACAAACATCCACAATATGATGCTGCTACTCCGATTCTCTGCCGTTGGGAAAGTGTCCATCTTTCAGTATTTGAAGTTTAGTTTAGAATATTAATTGACTACTTTTAGATGGTACATTATTCAGAATTTCAATTAATTCACACAATTTGATTGTGAATATTTCATTGTCGCAATGACCGAAAGGCTGATTGAAGTTTAAAAAGGCTAAACAACAGCATTTGCTCTGACCAATCAATAAATGTAAATAACTTCATTATAATAGCAATCGGCTCCATTGCTGAACAGAGACAGGAAGCAGCAGAAACTTAAAGATCAATAAAATATCAAGATCAAACAGAAATTCCATAAATATGTTTTCCAATTTTTTTTCCAACAAAGTGATTTGAAGCATAAATAAATCTTTTAACTGAGTTGTTTAATTACCTTTTAGCATTCCTTTGGCTGTATGTTATAGAGGGAAAATGCTGGATGGGGACAGATAGCCTGGAAGCACTACTTCTAAAAAACAAATAAAAACGATGATCCTGGTGTTTCGCCTTTTAATGATATCCTCCCTGCATCTTTCCTGTGTGTCTCTGACTTCCGACCTGTCGGCGTGAGAAGCAGCAATGCAGGATTCCTCGTTGACTCTGACCTTGTTTCTGTCAGATTCCTCAACTGCAGATAAATTTGCCTTGATGCAGGTTTTTCTTCTTCCAGGACATCGAGGAACATTCATGACAGTTCTTGTTGAGGAATGTCAAACAGAAACTGAGTATGCTGCGCCGCGAGCTAATCGGGTAGATCTGTGAATGGCTGCTGCTGCTTCTGCGGCCTCCTTTCTATCTTGCTAATTGAAGGAGATCTATGAATTCCAGTAACAAGTTCTAACTCATCTAGATGTTGGTTTAACTGTATTTTTAGGAAATGTAGTTCAAAACATTTTCCTTTACAGCTGCAGGTTCTATCTTGTACTTTAAAAATCTTAATCAAACTACAGCTAACCATTTCTATTCACTGTAGGGCTGTAGCTAACGATTATTTTTATAAATCAGTTAAATCGCTTGATAATTTTTTTGATTAATCGATTAATAATCTGATAACCAAATGTTCCTTAAAAAAGACTTTGTAACGAAATTAAAACATTTAAATTAAAACGTTTCCACCTGAGGAGTTCTGGATGGAGCGTATTGACAGAAGAAAAAGTTGTTTTTTTTTTACCTTAAATGCAAAATATTTACATATTTAGTTTTAACAATTTTGATATAATTCCTGCTCTACATGTGTCGCTCTGTAAGATAAAGGCATGTTTTAGAGTCTCTATACTCCAGTTAATGATTAATCAATAACCAATCCGATTAATTGTTTCAGCCCTAAAGCTCTCACCACTGTTTATCAACTAACTTTATAACTGCTGGTTAGAAGAAGTTAAGTTTAGTTTTATTAGGATCCCCATTAGCTGCCAAATAAGTGGCCACTAATCTTACTGGGGTCCTCACATAAAGAAATTACATTACATTATGAACAAACCATTAAAAAAATGCACAAGTTGCACATTAGGAAATAATAGGAACATGAAAAAGAGTAGAAATATACAACATAAATACACAGGTTTAAAGCTCTTTAACCAGACAATTAATGTAACAGTAGTTTTACCAAAGAATGATGCATTTATCGCTGATATTCTGAAATTTGTCCTCGTAATCTCTTGTGTTCTTTAGGATATAAAGCCAAACCATAAAAACTCTTGCTGTCATTCGTCACAGAAGGTTCCCTTTCAACAATGATCGCTAATTGTCTGCACACTGTACCCAATTACCCCTAACGATCTACACATTTCTTTATGAGGTTTACCTAATTTAGATTTGGTTCTTGAACTATTTGGACTAATAGCCTGGTCTCTCTCTAGATAATAGAAAAGAATGGAAAAGAAAATATCTTTATTGTCCCACAACTTGGAAATTGTGGTCTTCCAGCAGCAAAAGGTTATAGTAGAAGCTGTCACACGATGTGCACCTAAAGGCTAATGTTCTTCATTCTTTTTAATGTGAGCAGGCACACATATAACTGTTATAAGTTGGTATTTATTAAGGTTTGAATCAATGTGAATCTAACTCTTCTTTCATCATCTTCATGGTTTCAAGGAAGATGCATTTATCACGGATATTCTGAAATTTGTCCTCATAATCTCTTGTGTTCTTCAGGATTTGTCCTTTCTTCAATATTATTGATGACTGATTATTTGGTCTAATACAAAACGATATAAAGCCAAACTATAAAAACTCTCACTGTCATTCTTCATAGAAGGTTCCCTGTCAAAAATGCCCCCTAACGATCTACACATTTCTTTATTAGCTATACCTAATTTAGATTTGGTTCTTGAAACATTTTAAGCACATGTAAAAGCCTGGTCTCTCTATAAAAGAATAGGAAAGAATAGAACGGAAAAGAAAATCCCTTTTTGGTCCCACAATGGGGAAAATTGTGGTCTTCCAGCAGCAAAAGGTTATAGTGGAGGCGGTCACACAGTGTGCAGCTAAAGGCTAATGCTCTTCATTCTTTTGTAATGTGAGCAGTCACACATATAACTGTTATAAGTTGAATTTAACTCTTCTTTCATCATCTTCATGGTTTCAAGGATGATGCATTTATCACGGATATTCTGAAATTTGTTCTTCAAGATTTGTCATTTATTCGATATTATTGATGACTGATTATTTGGTCTAATACAAAACGATATAAAGCCAAACTATAAAAACTCTCACTGTCATTCTTCATAGAAGGCTCCATGCCAACAATCCCCCCTAATGATCTACACATTTCTTTATTAGGTATACTTAATTTAGACTTGGTTCTTGATCCATTTCAAGCAAAATGTAAAAACCTGCTCTCTCTGAAATAATGGAATAGAATAGTATGGAATAGAAAAGAAAATCCCTTTTCGGTCCCACAATGGGTAAATTGTGGTCTTCCAGCATCAAAAGGTTATAGCAGAAGCCATCACACAGTGTGCAGCTAAAGGCTAATGTTCTTCATTCTTTTGTAATATGAGCAGTCACACGTATAACTGTTATAAGTTGGTAGATATTAAAGTTTGAATCAATGTAAAGTAGAAATGTCTTTCATCATCTTCATTGTTTCTGTAGTTTAATAGTTGAAATGAAGGAACTCAATTGATCCACAGACACAAATATTTCTCGCTACAAGTTCAAACTTGATAACAAAATGGATCTAAAGATGTTTTTTCAGTCCAGGTTTTTTTCACCATTTATATCCAAGTATTACTTCCCAATATTCGTGGTGTTATTGGGTCTGGAGCGACTATAGATGGAGAGAATATGTTAAAAGAAATGCTAAAGAAGGGAATTATCTTTAGAAAATAGTTTGGAATGTTTTGATATCAAACAATCCAGAAACCAAAGATGATGTTTGACCAATGTCTTGTTTTATTTGACTAAATATTTGTTTTTAGTTTGTTGTTTGTATTATTGACTGGAAACTTCTACATGTAAAAATTATAAACCAAAACTTTCTTTACATGCTTCAAATCCATTGATTTAAAAGAAAATAGTCCAAACAAATAACAAATCTGTCATGAAATTAACCTTAAGTTGATTAACAGTATTTACTAAAGTAACTTTAGGAAACAGTAAAAAAAAAAATCAATCACCTTTCTAATGTATATTTGCTTCTGTCTGACTAACTTTTCTGTTTTTATGGATTTATCAGACATTATTGCTTGTGTTTAGGTGCATTTTGTGTCTAAAAGATGAATAAATCAGAGTTAAAATGCTTAACAAAGTGAAAAGAAAACCTCCAGGAAGCTGAAGGGAATTTAACCATAAGTTACATAAACATCTGAGCCCATGACGGGGAAAATAAAGACATTTTTTATTAATTCCATCATACTGGATGCATCTCTAACATCTTTACCTACTGTCTAACCTCGGGGGCAGCGCACCCCTACCTGTGAACCTGTGAAGCACAGTTCAGTGTAGTGCTTGAGTAATAAAACCCCCCATCTTTGAACACGTACTGCTCATGGTTACATGGTGTCACAGAAGTATCCTGTTCCCTCTCAGATCATCGGATCACCTCCTACTTTCCGCTCCCTGGGAGGTGAGGCCCCTCTGGCGGGTACGCTGGCCCTTTAAGAGGCGTGGTCGGCCTGTTCTCAGCTGATGAGGGGTGGAGGGAGTAAAGCTTTCAGGGAGGGACTGGGGGACTGAGATAAGTTTGTCCTGTCTGGTTTGATGTGAAGCAGAAGTAGCCGTCCTGTAGTTACCGTTCATTTTGGGACTTTTGTTTATCAGACAGACGATGATCCACATCTTTTAGCAAACAGTAAAGCTTAAACTTTTATCAATAAAACATTTGTCAAGCAAAGTTCAGAAAAACAGATTCAGCTCAGATGTAAATCTTTAGAAATCACAAAATTCTAATCTTTTTATACTCTTTGTGGAAAACATTTCCACAATTTCAAATATATTGTTGCAGTTGCAGTGAAACTGTGAAGTCAATGCAATATATTTATTTATTTATTTTTTTTGTCTGAACATTATTTCCTAGTCCTCTGGTTTTTTGCTGCACACTGCTGGTCAGCTGGCTGATAGAAGGCTTGTTTATTTTTTCTTTACCTAACTGAACTCCTATCTAGCTGTTATAATAAACATTAAATCATTTTCTAAGGAAATATCACAAAAATCCCACAATATGTGATGGAGAAGATTCATAGTAATCCCAAAAACTGGAAAAAAGTGGATTGTTTTTAAAGTTTTTTTTGGAATCTCACACTCTGGTTCAGTTGCTCTCCACATACAGCAAAAAAAGAGTGAGAGTTTGTTTTTTTCTGGCATCTCATTAAAATGCTTAAAGATTAGAAGACAAAATAAGTTAATCTTAATTTGTTCAGATTGGAATAAATCGGAATATTTATTTTTCTCTATAAGCAGCAATGTGTTGGATACGTTGAACGACATGATACAATTTAAAAAGAAAGCATTTTTTTGTCAAAATTAAACAAGTGACCTTTTTTTGTACCTGATTTTTTTAACCTTTTGTACCAGATCATTTGAATACATTTTTATTTAGTTTATATATTTATGGCTCCAGTTTAAAACGCACAAAAACAATTCAACAAATTCCATGGAGACATTCAGGCAGATTCCAAGGGAAGCACATGAGTCCAGTTGATGCTAATGATCGAGTAACGCAGCGGATTTAAGTTTATAATTAAAATGGTTTAAAAAGCCTTTCATCCTAAAAAACCCAGCAGAATGCATCAAGTCATTTATTTGCTCTATTCACTCCTCCTGGAGGAGATTCGGCAACAATTGCATTGTGTCGTCGACCTTGCAGCAATCCCTTATACTAAGCATGTTTCTCTAAATTGCAATTTTAATTCCGTGCAAAATAGGACTTTGTACAATAATTCAAACCTGATGCATTTAAACGAATGAAAATCGAGAGTTTATTGCAAAGATGTATAAGCAGTCTTGGGTCACAGAAACAGCTTTATAGCGTGAGAATGTGCATCAGGATACCATTAGAGAAATATCATATGTTTTAAAACCTGAAGCTTGTAAAGTGCACAAAACAGTCAAATGTGAAACCAAGAGGTATATTAGTTTAGTTTGAGGTCTTTCAGAGATATAGCTTTATTAACAGCATCTTTCCTGGAACATTACAGGTGTGTTTCTGAAAGCCTGCTTCTCTGCAAAAAAAAAAAAAAGCTAGGGTTTTTTCTTGCTGAAATTCTAGTTTCAGCAGATGATCAAAAATACCAATCCTAAAAGTGAAAAGCAACTGGTGAACCAAATAGCCCACATCCTGGTGCTTCGACAGCCGCATTGAAAACATAACCAGAGAGAAAGACCCAGTAATGACTCACAGAGAGAGAGATTCCCAGCTGCAGTGTGAATTTATTACAGTTTATTCCACATTTTGGTCCGTCTTATGGGATTTAAATATTGAAATAGTTAAAGGAAAAGTCCGATCAGCAAGGAATAATGAATGGATCATTATTTATACTTAAAACTAACACGTTCGCTGTGATTTAACGAATTTAGTGTTAATCAGTAAAAAAGATTTGCGATCAGTCTAGCTGAAATGTGGAGTGTGTTTACAAAACCATACAAATTGGATTTAGTTTATTTATTCAGTAAACCTTTTGGAGATTCCAAGAGGCTTATCTTCCAAAAAAAGGTTCAACATTTGGACTACATCGAGGTTTTTTTCCTCTTCTGGTGAGGTGGATTTTTGTTGTATTCTTCCATCCAACCAAGCAGCCAGCCACCACCCATCTGCCCATCTCATCTCTGTCACTTATTAACCAAAATCCACCCTTGCCTGCGTTCACACGGCAGCACAAACCAGGGGAGGGAAAGAGGAGGAAGGCAAATGAGATTGGGACTTTTTTAGATCGAGAACTTTTAGTCCACAATCTTCTAAACAGAATAGTTTCTAAAAGCTTTGAGTTTATCTAGATTTTACTTCTCAGCTTTGGTCTGGTATAAAAAAGTTTCTAGTTTTTGCCTCTGAAGGCTGAGGACACTCAGGGAGGGGCATGGGTGTGTGTGTGTGTGAGGGACTCCAGTTACAGGAGTTGTGCAATGTTTGGACCCTCAGCTGGAAACCAATGGAAACTGACCTCCCTGTCCTCCAGCGAACTAATCTGGTGCACGTCCTCCTCTTTCCAAAGTACGACAGGATCAGAAAGCTCAACCTTACCATCACAAAACAACTAATATAAAGCAATAAAGCAACAATTAGTTGGAAAAAAATCCACCTTTTCATGTGACACTTTATAAAAGATTAATCAAGGTTGATTATCATTAATTTGGCACCTTTAAAAAACACCTTTTCCTCAACAAATTCAAAAATTAGGTATTTTACTCAAATCTCTGTATGAATAACAGGTTCCAGCTTTAAAATGTGTTTAGATATTTGAAGCAGGACTTCCAGCCATGTTTGGATTTAAATCTCCACAGGGTTTAACTTGTAGCTTCATTACCTTCAGTTCGTACAATACAATAATCCTGATGTGTTTAGTTTATATACCAGCCTACTTCTGCTGATGATTTAGCTATTATGATTAGTTATTTATTCTTTTTTTATTGTTTGCTTGTCTCATCCTGTTTAATAGATGTTAATATTTAAATAGCATCAAATGAAATCATAAACACAATAAAACATTTAGTTTTTTAAGGTGTATTTTGCCAAGATTTTATTCACCTCTCTGCAGATAATAATAGCATTTCATAATAGAAGAGGTTAATTTGTATTTTAAGTTTTGTATTCCCAGGTAATCTTGGGAAGATTTCCTGTATTTAAAAATATTTAAAGTAATAGATTTTTTTTGGAATAAAGAGTAGCAGTTTGGTAGCAAATTATTTAATCTAAACTAATTGAATTCTTGATCTTTCTCTGCCAAGAAACTGGCATGTTTTTATTTGAAAAACTATGGGAAGGATGAGCAAAAGTATTATTTACATGCATGGTTTTATGCAAAAACATTTGCCTGATTAAAGGTTGGCCACGGCGGGCCCCCGGTTAAATATCAAAAATAAAAAATCAATCCTCTGGACTTTGTTTCCAAGTTTGAAGACGTTTCTCTTCCATCCAGGAAGCTTTTTCAGTTCAAAATGTCAGAAATAGCGTTTAGTTTGACTAGGGTTGTCACCATACTAAACTTTTACAACTCGATACCAATACTAAGGAAAATATTCGATACTCGATGTCATTTTCGATACCACAAGGATAAAAACAAAGACTCCAAAATTCAACAGAAATTTTTTCATTAATAAACAAAATACAATAAAGAGATAAATAAATACAATGAACAATGTTTTGAGGTTGTTTGCTGCGCACAATATTAAGCAAGCTTGATAAAAAACTTACAAAATTAAAATGAAGTTTTCCTTCCTTGGCTATGCTTTGCATGACACTAGCCAAACCGGTTAAGAAACAAAAATAATTCTCAGCAGCTGCACCTCTTACAGAAAAAAGTCTGAAACTGAAAAGTGCGTAGAATTATTCAATCACACAGTGTTCAGAAATTGCATTTTCCACTATTCTGCACTTGAATGACAGTTTAGGTGCCACTGGTTGTGGCACTGTATTTTTTTGAGTTTCGATACTTTTGACAACCCTAAGTTTGACGTAACGACCCCCCTTTCAGAGACATAGCCAGGTATGGGGCATTGCAGGCTAACAAAGAAGCCAAACGACCCCCATTCCAAAGGGGGGGGCCCGTTCATCCGTTTCAGTTTGCATGTTTTCTAAACAAAAACAAGGACCCCCCCCCCCCAACTAGTCAATGAATAATCAACCTGGACCTCCGGTTGCACCTGTTCACCGCTGCCTCTTCTGATTGGTGTCTAAATAATGATCTAATGAGTAAATCTAACTGAAAGTGACGTTTAGCTGCTCCAATGTTCAGCTTGATGATGAACTGCGACATTGTTTCATCTGTAAAATTGTATTGCAGGATGTTTGACGGCGCCGTGAACTTCAACTGAACCCGCAGTGGAATGAGAACGCCGTTATTAGGAGCGAAAATCCTTTCGCCTCGTTTGGTTATTTCTTTTCCTCCTCTAGTTTTGTAAAAATGACCCCCAGTATCAGTCTAATAGAGAAAGGAGATTAAGAAAAAACCTGATTGTTTTCTTTACTTCCTGCCGTTTCGTCCTTAAATGTGTGAGATGTAACCATAAGAATGCATGTATGGAAACCAAGTGGGGGCATGAGCCCTACAGCTGACTGGGGCAGTACCCAACTTGATCCACCCTCCCCCTCCCCACCCCCACATGCATGCACACAGCCGGGGGGTGGGTGGGGGGGGTTGGTAGAGAGGCAGCAGCTACACGAAGGGAGTGCTGACCCAGATAGTCTCCCAGTCCCACCCTCTCTGACTCGCGTGGCAGAGAAAATAAGTGCATCTTTTTTTTGCAGAGAATTTATCTTCTTCTGCAAAATTTTGGATTTCGATGAGGCCTAAACGTACGTTTAATTTCATCACCAGCTGCTCTGTTTGAAGCCCTGAATTATTTGCGAGTAATGAATTAAACAAGAGTTGAAACCCAGACCGGAGCACAGAAAGGAAATGGAAAAAAAAAAACTTTTGTCAGGAACCTGCAGCATGACTCGGAGCTTTCATCGGATCTTAGCAGCTTTGCAGAAACAGACTGGTTGTTCTGAGCGGGTGTGAATGTGTGGGATCGTATGAGGATGAAGCAGAGCGTTCAGTTCACGCTCAGCCAACCTTCCGTGGTTAAAAAACAGATTTCAAAAAATGTTGAGATTGGCCCGTTATGAAGCCCAGACGCAGTCAGTTGGCAAAGTGACCCAGTGTCAGCTTTTGTTGATTTTTGAAGCTAAAATTAGAGGGTTAAAAAAAGGTTTATCATCACTGCTTAAGATCATTACATGTCGTTCATTTAACATCTAATTATGTCCGGTTTAAGTGGTGTATGGCAGCCAGTATGGTTTTATCTTATCAAATTAGGCCTTTTTAATTGCAGGAAAGGATATATTTTAACATGAGTTGACATAAAACTAAAAACTGAAGTTATTTTGTAATCTTCCAGGAGCTTTTAAAAAAATAATAATTCCTGTAGTCTACAATGTAAATTTAATGCAGAGCAGAAACAAAAAAGAATCAGTCAAGGGCTTTACTGAAGCAATTAATCAGATTTATCATCATTTCATCCGCTCTACTCTGAGTATTTCCTGTTTGGTTCCTTACCGGCTGGTTTTGTTTGTCTGGCCGCCATTGTGGAAAACGACTGGTGAAGATGGAGCAGCTAGCAGAGCGAGGAGCGCGAGAACGCTGGGACCCTTTTCCCACCTGGATCCCCGCTCTTTTTGGCCCTCATGTCCCTCCGTTGAACAACTTGCCCCCACTTCCTCACCGCCTCGGCCATATCTAGACCCACAGCTAGTTCCTGATTGGCCCTCTGGCGTTGTGGCGTGGAATAACATAGCACAGACCACGCTTCAATATTGAGCAGAAATCAACAATATCTGCGTCAAGCTCACTGCGACACACTGCTGCAGGAGGATAACCAGGACTTAAGCCACACATCACACACATCGTAACAAATCTTTAATATTTACATTTTGCATCAGAAGATACATAATGCAAATTGTTTGTAATATATGAGCTTTAACATTTAGACTTCAGTCACACTAAAGTCATAAAAGACCCCTGGGTTTCTTTCCACTGAAAACTCCAGACTTAGAGATATTGTGGATGTCCAACTAGAAGATGGGTAGCCAGGTCAGGGAGGACCTGAGGAAGAGCGGCTGCTGACCTCACTCTCCTGCGCCCGCCGCTCAGAATGCTTATTTGTTTTCGAGTTATGGACAGCACTCTGCAGGCCGAAAAAAAAAAAACGAAAAAGCAATGTCCGCTGTGTTTTCTCTTTGATTATGGCATAAAATGTGCAGCCTTAAAGAAGAAAATGCAAATGCACACAGGATGATTGATTGCTAATTTAATTTATGAGTCAAATAATGCAGCCACATACTTAAAATGAAAAGGCATTTCTGGACAGCCTATTTGAAACAGCCTTATTTAATCTTTCATTTATTTAACTTTTAATTTGGATGATTTTTTCAGCCAATCATAGATGGATTAGCTGGTGTGCTTTTAATCCCTTTCCTGTTGCAATATGGGCATCTACATGGACATGTTATCAACTTTTTATCAAATGCTGCAACATTTCCAAAGATTGCCCTTTTTGCCTTCTGTCTCCAAATATTTTTCTGGAGTTTGTGAGCATAATTTTTGTTTTCTTATTGTGTTATTTATAGTTATCAACAATAAATCTGGATCCAGGCTCAGAATGAGCTCCTTGATATGTGCTTGAGAATGGCTTAGTCTCCGGTTAAACCCAGGTTTAAAGCCTTGCAGGGCAGCCTAAAGCCCACTGCCAACATTAAGACAGAAAAAAGAAAGAAAATAACAAACCATCAGTTCAGGGGTTTGAGAAAATATGGGAATCAGAAAATTATCTATAAACCAAACTGAACGATTGTTGTTCTCTACTTAAAAAACACTTTAGATTTTAAAATGGGAAAATGTTTTTTACTATATATGTTTTTTTTTTTTTATAAAGTCAATGTATGACATGGATTCATAAACATCTCATTTTATTTCATTGTTAAATTCTGTTTAAAGTAACAGATTATAATTAAAAATGTTTCCAGACCTTTACTGGTTGATGATTTTCTAGATTCGAACCCGAATGATTTTTAATTGATTACCCCCTGATCTAAAGGGATAAACTGGGATTGACTATGGCTTTGCTGGTCTGACCAGGTATGCTCATCTGTCAGAACACCAGCAGCATTTTTTATTCTTTTGCTTTACGTTGTCATACAAGTTTTACTGAAGGGATGTCTGGAAATAATTAGGCTCAGAAACGTCTGGCTGATTGAAAATGGTTCCCAGTCCTCATCACTGATCTAACAATGATCTTCTCTGGATGTTTGGGGAACATTTCCTTCCTGATATCGTTTAACTTTAAAAAAAAAAACTTGAAATTAACTGGAATATGAATACTTTCTCCTTTTAGCCGAGAAGCGCCAGCATTACTGGAGAAAACCTGCCCCCTCCCCATCCCTCACTACCCCCACCCCTACTTCCTGTGGTGGGATCAGAGGCTGACAGGGTCACGCCCACCCCACCCTTTTTTTTTTTTTTTTTTTTTCCTGGAACTCCACAGTGGGACCCCCTTCTCTGAGTGGGGGTTCACACACAAGCATCTTGTCAGTCCTCATTTATACACACAACATGCGCATAGGCTCACCACAGTCTCTCACTATCACTACTCGTTAGTGCTGCTCTTCACACACACCGCGCACACACCGACACACACCTAACTCCTGCCGCCCCTCGATGCGCTCCTTCCCCTCTGCTGGCTTGTCGGGGGGGCAGATGTGGATCAAGTTGGATTTGGTAAAGATTTTCAGTGTTTGCTTCGTCGTGTTTGCAGTGGAAGTTGGTGTGTGATTTGGAAGCTGAAACGCCATCCAGCTGGCTCCATTTTCTCTATTTTCTTTTTCTTAATTGGACGCAAACATTAAACGCTTAACCCAATCCATCTAGAAACCCAGAGCCATGCTGAAGAATCATTCCTCTCTATACTGTACAGTTTTTAAATCTGGAGCTTTTTTTGAACTGATTTTGATGAAATGCAGAGTTTTAGCTGCATAAATATTTTAATCAATGAACCATAAATGGAGTTTTTTGTCAACAGATATCAAATATGTCTACTCTGTCATCCTGAGATTCATGAAGATTGCTTAAAGTGTATAAAATCATGAGTGAACCGATGTTTATTCAGGTAAATCTTTTGCGCTCTTCCTGCCAGTTGCTGTTTCCCTCTTTAGAAAAGCAGCTTTAATCAGCTCTAAAACTTTTTCATCTCTGTTCACATCAGTGTGCTTCCCTCGGGGTCTTAGAAAATGCTGCATATAACCCTAAACCTGAGTCTCCTCCATGTCGTTTTTAAATAGTTCTGAAACCGATCTCAGTTGCAAGCTTGAAGTTATGTAAAGTGTTTTCTCATTAACAGCCTTTTGAAAAACAACATTCTCTGTTTTACTGACACTTTACTTTCATCTGCTTATTTAAGCATTGTCAAATTAAAGATATATATTTTCATGATTTAAATTGCAGTAGATGACTTAAAGCTACTAGTTGTAAGTAGGATTTTTTGCCCCCGCCCAAAAATGTCTTAACTACCCCAATAATTGAACTTTATTAAATTAGATTAGATTCAACCTTATTGTCGTTACACAGGTACAAGGCAACAAAATGCAGTTTAGGTCTAACCAGAAGTGCAAAAGCAGCAGTGCAGATTAAATAATGGTTCCATAAATACAGGACGTGGGTATTTCTACTGAATGAGTATAGAGATGAATACTATTATAAATAATGAATATAATATATAGATCACTAGTGTTATGAACTAAATTTACAGCTGGATATGTGCAGAATATAATATACAGATGGATAATACTATAAAAAAAAGGTTTTTTATTGATCTCACACTGGAGAAACAATTAAACATTTCTTAAATTAAGCATATTTACCCTTAATTTGAGCAGGTAAATGAGATAATTTGCAGATGGAATGAGTTTTTTTTATTCTTAAAATAAGATAATTAGATAAAATGCACTTGAATTAAGACAATGCAATTGCGTTTTCTTATTTTAAATTTAAATTGTCTAGTTCCATTGGAAAAATGTCTCTTTTACTTCCTAAATCCAAAAACAAATGCACTTATTTTAAGAAAAAATAATATATTTTTTTATAATAATAAATAATAATTTGATTTTATTGATCTCACATTAGAGAAATTTCCCTCTCTGCATTGAACCCCTCCCCTTGGGGAGCAGGGGGCTGCCAGTGTGCGGCTCCCAGGGAGCAGAGTGGGGTTAAGGGTCTTGCTCATGGACCCAGAGTGAAGGCAGTGGGGATTGAACCGGGGACTCAGAGGGCAGCGTGCTGCTCTAACCACGGGGCAATCACTCCCTCAATACCAAACCTGTACAGATAACAGATTGTCCATTTACAAAAGGTGCTTTAAAGAGATAAAAAAAAGCCTTAAAAACAAGCTAAAGTGCAGTAGCCTGTTAGCTTTGAAAAAAATTAGACATCCTTTTTTTCATTGAGTGTATTTTTTTTTATCTAGCTACAGTTTTTTCTGCTGGTTTGACATCAGTTGCATACAGGAAGTCACTCAATACTAAATAAGGAAAATTAAAATCAGGATATTTATGAAAGTTTAGCTTCAAACTTAATGATTTTAGTTCTATAAGCTAAAACATTCATTTTGCCTTTATGTGAAATACTGTCAGTAAAAAAAATGGACAAGTGGCTTCAGGACCTCATAGAACATAGAAGTGAAGCACATAGCAGTGCTGCTAGAATGATACATAGATACGCTTCACTTTCTTAGAAAAACTTCATGTTTTAGGGCAAAACCTGAAAGCAGGAGAATGTTTGGCTCCTAATTCAACAAAGTATTTATTTTTCACATCCCAGGATTCAGCTTTAATCCAGGAACCGTGGAGACGTATCTGACATCACCAGTTTTTGGGCGGGGCTGTTGGTTGGGGGGGGGGTAAAGCATCAAGCTGCATTTACCTTTGTTTAGAGACACAGAGGGGGCTCTGTTTGTCACAATGGAGCTTGGGGGGGTTTGTTGGGAGGGGGGCACTAGTTAGTGTGTGTCCTCTGCACGAGTGTGAGTAAAGCCATACCCGGCCTGATCAGCTAAGGCCCCACCCCGTTGTGGAATCTGCTGGGTAACATGCATGAAGGACGCCAACATGAACAGCAAATAAGATGGACAGAAGCTCATAAATCAGCTTCTATGTCTCAACATCTGTCCTCAAACTCATCAGTTCTTAGGATATCAAAGAACGTTTTCATTATATTAGCTTTAAAGACCTTCATATACCAGAATAAAACCTTTATTTTACTGTAATCTAGTAAGAACGTTTGTCCGCCACTGGTTATTAATAAACAGCTTTTATAGGGACTAATGAGGAAAAGTCCGGTCAGCAAAGAATGATCAATGCATCATTATTTATACCTAAAACTAATATGTTTCCGGTGATTTAATCAATTAAGCATTAATCAGTAGAAAAAACAAAGCAGCCATTTTTGCCCAAATCTAGTAACCCCTCCCTCCTGCCATCTTCCAGCAGTGACGTCACGGTGCGGTAAGCCTAGCGCCGTTCTCCCCGCTTTCCAAGCTAAATCAATGGGAACTACTAGACACATCTGCAATCAACAACAATTATTGAAGATTTCCAGAGGACTTCACCATTGAAATTCACCAGAGCTATAGTGAAACTGACAATGCCCACGTGCATGGCAGCTGGATGCTGGAATACATCGGGGAAAAGTGGAAAAAAGAGTTATTCCACCTTTCTGATTCCTGATCCTCCACGGACGGGTTGGTCGTTGGATCGCCAACTTGAAGAGGGAGGATTTGCCATCGAACTTCTGGCCAGAGAAAAAACCCGTAATATGTAGCCAACATTTGGAAGAAGAATGTTTTCAAGATGACTTGGATAATAGCGCGTTGTGACAAACACCAGATACAGCACTGGGACTTGATCAACAGCCGATACCGCACCGTGACAATGTCACTAACCAGTAGGTGGCAGTAGTGTTCTTTGACAAACATGGATGCCTCCAGTAAAGCACATTCACATGAAAATTACTCTGAATTAAAAACACTGATCATTTATTGAACAGGATGGAATCATTTCAGATTTAAAGAACTTTCAGAAGTTTGAATTCTGAATATGAGCGACTTTTCCTTTAACCAATTAGAAAGACACGATAGCACATTTATTCAAATTTGAGTTTCCTTCATTTTGGTCTTTTAGGAGCCAAAGGAGATAGTTGAAAGGAGGGCTACTAAAGGATTATTTGTAGATAAAAACTGTATTTATAAGTAAAAAAAAGGACACATTCAGAACCTTTAAGGTGTTTTTGGTTAACCAATGATAGAGAGTAATATGAGCATGCATCAAACTTCCACAGCAAATATAGTTCATAGGAAAGAAACCTGGACTTCTTTGTCTCCTGTGACCCATTTCTCGTTTCTCTTTAGGGATCCTAAAGCGTTATTGTTGTTTGTCTGGAGCAGAACCCAGATTAGTGCTGATGAGGTCCAAATGTGTTCGTCCATCTCCGTTCAATCATACATTATAGAATGATCAAATGCAGCAGGGGTTCTGGTCCAACCAAAACACCTCATTTGTCCATTTTACTTTAAAGTCTCAGTATTACGCATTGGCCATGTTTGCACCCACACACACACACACAGTGAACGGCTGACCTCACAGCTTTAGATTATTAATCGTAGACTCTAAATCCTCCCCAGAACTTCCTCAGAAACCTGGTCTGTGGCATCAGCTAAAACTGAAGGGGAAGGAAAACAGAAAGCCGACAAGTTAGCATGTTTTAAAAGTCCGAGCTTGGGTCACGACCTGTGAAACAGCTGCAGGATCCAGAAAAATGCGGCCATGTTTTCCCAGCGTTGAACAAAGTTGTGGTTTTCTTTGGAACAGCAGCGACTCCAGAGGTCTGTGCTGCCGTTCGTTCCTCATGTTACGCCGTTTTACAGCAGTTAGCTCTAATATTTTATGTTGAATATATTTTAAGAAATAATAATTGTTAAATGGAAGGAAATGATTGACATGGTAAAAAAAAAAAAAGTAAAAAATCTGAAAAGTGCGGCATGCATTTGTAATTGAACTCCTCTGTCTTTGCTCAATGAGCGCTTCGAGCTGCTCTCCAGACTTTAGTCTTTTGCAGAATGTTACTCTTTCTCCTGTCCCCATTTTCCCGTCATTAGCACCCCCCCCCCCCCCCCCCATACTAATAGGGGTGCGATGGTGCGTTCAGAATGACCTGCAGACCTGCACAGTTAGTTTGATAGTATTTTACAAATGGTTTTCTCATCTGATCAGATCACCTTCTTGCACTTTTTCTTGTTTCCTTTGTAGCTCGCTGTTCTCAGGGCTTTCTTTCAACAAATGTTTTTTTTTTCCATGCTCAAGTGTCCAGAGGGTCCAGAGGTAATAGTTGCCGTGTCGACTGATGTGAAAGAGTTTAAAGGGGTGGGAATACTTTTACAGGCTGCTGTCTTGTACTGATGGTTTTTTTTTCTTTTTCTTTCGTTTTAATTCTGTCTCTTTCCCTCTATTCTATATTTGCTTCAATGCGGTTCAGTAACATCTTTAAATGTGTATCTAAAGAATGCACTGTGGAATGTTGGAGCTTGGCCTGTTTTCCAGTGTAGTCCTGTTTCTCTGACTGTGACTAACTGGATGTGCTCTCTTCATCCTCTGACATGGGAGCTGGCTCGGAGCTCGTCTGCCTGGCTGTGTGTTTCCTGGATGGGGCCGCCTGTGGAGCTGGTTGACAGTTGCCTTTTGTATCTATGCTTCTTTTTCTATGTCTGCTTCTGTCTCCTTGAACCCCAGTGGGCCTCAGCAGATGGCCGCTCACACTGAGCCTGGTTCTGCTGGAGGTTTCTTCCTGTTCAAAGGGAGTTTTTCCTCTCCACTGTCGCTACTAGCATGCTTAGTGTGAGGGATTGCTGAAGAGTCAATGAGTCGATGCAATCAGCTGGTTTTCCTTAGATAGAAAACTTTGAATCAATCTGACTGGATGATCTGGTGAACTGGAAAGTGACCTGAGATGACATGATGTGAATTGGAGTTATAGAAATACACTGAATAGAATTGAATTTAAAAAATCTATCTGGTGCTGAATGTTTGCTGTGAAGCTGAGACATGCAAAAACCTAAACTTTCTGCTCCCTGATTATTTTTGTGAAAACTGGTGATTGTCTGCTGTAGCTTTACTTCTAAAGGAAGAGGAAATGGACAGCAGTGTGAGGCGGAGGAGGTGGTGTGTGTTGCTTCTCCTCCTGATGGTGTGTGTGTGTGTGTGTGTGTGTGTGTCGCTCTGCCTTGGCACTCCCCAGCCTCTCTCTGAATGTGTGTGTGTGTGTGTGCTGTAGCTGGGCTTCCAGAAAAGGGTGTGTCGCTTGCCTGCCACTGAAAGGGAGGGAGGGGTCAGTACAGGGCTACTCCTCCCTGCTCTGTCTGTTATTTCTCTTTCGTTCTCATTCCCTCAGTGTCAGCCTCAGGATTTAGGCCTTTGTTTCTCTGCCTCCTCTTCTCTCCTCTCTTCTCTGAACTTTTGCTTGAAATCTTCCCTGATTTTCTCCTCCTGAGTGAGTGTGAGCCGGGGGTTTTTACCCCCTCTTCTGGATGGTTTTAGTGAGGAGGTAAAGCTTGTCATCAGGGTTTGAACCTCCACTCTACAGCTTCTATTCTACCTGACTCTATATTTTTTTATCCTTTTTTTTCCTCCTAATTTTGAACTTTTTTTTAACTCCCCAGCTCCCCAGCTCCAAACTTTTCTCCCTACCTTGCTCTGACCCCTCCCCCCTTTTACCCCCTCAGCTACCCCCTTATCACCTCCTCTCCTCCCCTCTCTACCCTCACCCCCCTCCAACCATCTTCTGCACAATTTGTACCTTCCTCCCTCTAATCGTCTTCCGCTTCTCCTCCTCAGTGCCAGTCAACTCCAAAGCAGAGGAAGAGCGCCGCCGGTGCCCGAAAGAAGCAGAGGAGCCCGGCCAAGCAGAGCACCGTGACCCAGCAGCCGTCATCGCCGCCGCCGTCCTCGCCTCCGCCCCCCGCAGACCATCGAGACCAGGAGGAGGAGGAGGAAGTGGCGACTGGGCCTCGGCCGCCGCACCAGGAAGAGGAGACGCTGAAGGAAGCGGGGACCGCCGGCGTCCGGGTGAAGCAGGAGGAAACGGAAGAGGAGAAGGAGGAGCAAGGCCAGAGAGACATGCCCTCTGTCCAAATCAAACCAGAGCCAGAGGAGATGGAGTGCACGGTGAGGAGGGGCGGGGGCGGGGTTCTGGGTGGGGGGTGATGGGTGGATTCATCAGGAGGGATGGGGGCGGATGAGGTTATGAAAGAGAATCTGTCAGGTGTAGGTGGGTGAAGCAGGTGATGACATGTTTCAACATGTCTTCGTTTAAATCTAGGGAAGGTTTGGGTTCAACTGCTCAGGTTGTTGGATTATTCTGATTTAATTAACATTAAAGAAAACAAACAAGAAAGGAGGAAGATCCACAAGTCTGCAGGATTCTGGTTGGTTTGTGTGATCCATGTTTTCTTTAAATAACTTCCTCATTTTATTTATATGGGATAATATGACAGGATGGCTTTAGTTAACCTTACGCTGAAAGACTCCCGCTGGAGGCCTGGTTATCGTCCCGCAGCAGAGTGTCGCACTGAGCGTGACGCAGGTTGGTTTGATTTGAATGCCCAACATTGAAGCGTGGTCTGCGCTATGTTATTCCACGCCACAACACCAGTCGGCCAATCAGGAGCTAGCTGTGGGTCTAGATAAGGCCGAGGCGGTGAGGAAGTGGGGGCAAGTTTGTGCGACAATGGAGGGACACGAAGGCCAAAAAGAGCGGGGATCCAGGTGGAAAAAGGGTCCCAGCGTTCTCGCGCACCTCAGATGTAGAATTGACCAATCAGAGGCCTCCTGTCTGCAGCTCTGTCTGCGGTGCAGCAGAGTGTCTGCAGAGGGGGGCATATCTGCATCTGCGCAGACGACCTGGTTTCTGAGTATAAACCGGCCTGAATAAGTCCGTCTTGTAACCACCAGCGGGTCGGACCAATGACGAGCCAGCAGGGTTTTTTGGGGCGGGACATGTAGGAATGACGACAGTCAGAAGGGCCTTGGCGGGGCGTTACTAACACGGCTACGCTGTAGGACTCACCTGTAGATTCCACAACTGACCTGGTTTTAGCTAAATTAGCGACAATTTCTCATTTAGAAAAGATGCAAAGAGAAGAACGTTGTGCATTTGTAGAGGAGAAAGATGTCTGTGGTTTCCTTACGACGGGATTTGGAAAAAGTTAGATTTATCAGGGGGAGTGGCGTTCTAGTGGTTGGAATCCTGAGGTTCTGAGTTTGAGCCCCACTCCCACAGACTGCCACTCTGGGTCCCTGAGCAAGACCCTTAACCCCACACTGCTCCCCGGGCGCCGCACAATGGCAGCCCACTGCTCCCCAAGGGGAGGGGTTAAATGCAGAGGTAAATTTCTCCGATGTGAGATCAATAACGTTCAGTTACTCCACTATTTGTGAAAACATCACGATTCGCTGCTACGATTGGCTGAAAGCGTGTTATGGGAGGCAGGTACTAGCTGGGACGTCAGCCAATCAGCTCAAAGTATTGCAGTAAACAGACAGAATGAAGAGCAGCCATCCCAGACTGATAATCTAGAACTCAGATCTATACATTAGACATTAGATTAACCAATAGATGAAGATTCTGAGGAGCTTTCAGAAGGTTCTGGTTCCTTCCTCCTTCCATCGCTCGGCCACCTAAGGCTAAAAACCTCCATATTAAAGCAGATGGCTCCTTTAGGACAACTGAAAACATCCCTTAACCTCCAAGGAGCGTCTTCATGCTGATAAAACCGATTTTACTTCTGCTTTTATTTTTGTGTTTTTTTACTCAGTCGTCAGAGTTTGTTGTTAGAGCGACATTGAAGGAGTTGCAATTGGTACGTTTACTGATCATGATAGCTACAGGCTGGTGGTCATTATTCAGACTGAAGGTACAGAAAAAATAAACTAGAAAAATGAACCAAAAAAAGCGATAAGATTTACCGTTTCAGCCATTGATTAATGTTCTGCAGTTTAACAACAGTGAGTGTATACTTTGATCAGAAACCGTCATCAACTTTAGGTTAACAGATACTTTCTGGCCTTAAAGAAGTTAAAGGAATAGTACACCCAAAACATGATTAGCCTTCATTTTCTACTCACCTCCATGCTGAACAACACTCTGGAGTACTTTTTTGATATCTCAAATGCATCTGGAGATCTGGGAGGCTTCTTGCTGTCTGCTGACATTCAAATAATGGAGGTCCATGGCGCCCGAGACAGAAAGGTCCATAAAAGTCCACAAAAACGTGTCAATATTCCTCCATACTGCTCGTCCAATGTAATCCAAGTGTCCTGAGTGGGTAGCATCCAGAATTTACTCGAAACGAAGTCATTTAGAATGTTTTTAGAGCATAAACAGTAGTGTATAGGATTTCCTAATAGCGCCCCCATGCGCGCTCACGATTCTACGGAAGCCGGCAGACCAAACCGGAAATGTGCTGTTTACCTGTGCAAAGAAAGAAACAACGAAAGAAAAATGTCTGAGGACTTCAGTGTTGAGGAAGAGCAGGAGTTCTTTGCCGAGCTGAATGCGCTGGTTTGGTCTGCCGGCTTCCGTAGAATCGTGAGCGCGCATGGGGGCGCTATTAGGAAATCCTATACACTACTGTTTATGCTCTAAAACGTTCTAAATGACTTCGTTTCGAGTAAATTCTGGATGCTACCCACTCAGGACACTTGGATTACATTGGACGAGCAGTATGGAGGAATATTGACAAGTTTTTGTGGACTTTTGTGGACCTTTCTGTCTCGGGCGCCATAGACCTCCATTATTTGAATGTCAGCAGACAGCAAGAAGCCTCCCAGATCTCCAGATGCATTTGAGATATCAAAAAAGTACTCCAGAGTGTTGTTCAGCATGGAGGTGAGTAGAAAATGAAGGCTAATCATGTTTTGGGTGTACTATTCCTTTAAGAAGGCAGATATTTTCTGTAAACTACCCACTTTAACTTTAGGGGAAAAAAACACCTTCAAAACTGACCTAAATACTTAGGACCTGAGTCGTTTCCACTTTGACAATTTTGGCCTGGATCGAGATATTGGAAAAAAAAAAAGAAATTCAGAAATAGTGATATTTTGTGACACTTTATACACAGATATATATATATATATATATATATATGTGTATGTATATATATGTATATATATGTATATGTATATATATGTGTATGTATATATATGTATATATATGTATATGTATATATATGTATATGTATATATATGTATATGTATATATATGTATATGTATATATATGTGTATATGTATATATATGTGTATATGTATATATATGTATATGTATATATATGTGTATGTATATATATGTATATGTATATATATGTATATGTATATATGTATATATGTATATGTATATATGTATATATATATGTATATATGTATATGTATGTATGTATGTATGTTTTTTGGGATAAAGATCATGGCTGATGGCAGAACATTTTTACCTTTTATGTTTTCAGAGATTCAAACTAAAGTCTAAAAACAAACAAAAAGACGTGAATCAGTTATTTTATCTGCAGGTCGTTTCTGCTGCAGTCAGACTTTATAATCTCTGCTGCTCACAATGACTGTTTACGTCACGCTAATGGCTGCACGGGTTCTAATCCCATCCTGAAGCGTTTAAACTGACCTCCCCCTCAGATGCTAAGCTAACTTCCTCATCCCTGAACTACTTAAGGATCTGTTGCACTATCATCCACATATTTGCATATAAGGTGTTACGTTGATTGACCGGAGTCTATTCCACAGTTTAAAAAGATTTTCTACTTTGCAATATTCTTATTTCCCATTTAGCTTTGCTAATAATGGTGTGTAACTGTGTGCGCCACTGTCATGCCAAAATGTCCCGCTGTGGGAAAGTAAAGCAATTCTTGAAAAATGCAGACTAGCAGCTATTTCTGCATAAAATGTTTGGCTAAACTTTGGGTTAAAGATGCTTTAGTTTAATGAAAGGCGTGACGGTGAAACCAGAGGGCCGCCGATTCGATTGTTGTGTCCTTAGCCAAGAAGCTGACCCCACACTGGAAAAAAAACGAAATGTAGATAAGACATTTTTTCTTAAAATAAGTGCATTTGTTCTTGGATTGAGGAGGTTAAAGCATCACTTTGCCAATGGAAGAAGACTATTTACATTTAAAATAAGAAAAAACAGTTGCATTGTCTTATTGTCTAATTTTCCTACACAAATTAAGGGTAAATCCACTTAATTTAAGACCTTTTTACTTATTTCCAGAATGTTTTTTCAGTGCACGTTGCGTACACTGCAAATGATAAAAAATTCGAAATAAGTCATTTTTTCTTAAAATAAGTGTTTTGTCTAGAAATGAGGAGGTAAGGGAGACACTTTGCCAATTGAACAACACAATTTACATTTTAAATAATAAAAAACACTTAAACTGTCTTATTATAAGTCCATTTGATCTCATTTTCTTATTTTAAGAGTAAAAATCCTCCTTCCATTGGCAAAACATGTCATTTAACTCCTAGAATTCAGGTTAAATGCACTTATTAGAAGAAATGTTTACTTATTTGTAGCTCGGTTTTGCAGTGAACTGATGGTGGTCAGAGCGGCCTCATCACCGCTACAACTACAACTGACTTGAAAAGCTGGGGGTTTCAGGGATATTTGAATTTTCTCAGATAATTATGGTGCAGATAATACAAGCCTCACTCATCCTTTTTTTTTTAGTAGAGATAAAAACATACAACAACAAAAGAGCTTTTCTGTTGCTGGAGGACAGAAGGAAATAACTTTCAGGATCCTTTGACTGATCTTATATTGATGGCAGTTTACCGTTTTTTATTGATATTTAAACTAGAAAGTTGGAAGGCTGCATGTCTACATACTGGTAGCTGTAAAAGTGTTGCTATTTTAACGGTTTATAATTGAGCTGCTTTGCATATGCAGCTGCATCTTAGTACGCAGAGGATTATGCCAAAATAACACTTTGGTTCATTTACCCTAAACTGTAGGAGGTATGATGTAGTGGAAGTCTGGCTTTATGGTAATATGCTGATGCAAAATACCAATAAATAAACAAACACGCTGACACTTAGTTGATTTGAATAAAT
This sequence comes from Cyprinodon tularosa, assembly GCF_016077235.1. Lineage (NCBI taxonomy): Eukaryota > Metazoa > Chordata > Actinopteri > Cyprinodontiformes > Cyprinodontidae > Cyprinodon > Cyprinodon tularosa. The sequence goes on along the minus strand of NW_024039250.1, from coordinate 296,700 downwards.
TGGTAGATTAAGGCAGAGTGAGAGAAAGCAAATTCAATTCTTTATTTTTGTCTATTATCTATTATATCTAATATTTTCTTATATGTTTATATTGAATATTTAAAGTTGGCATCAGCAAAATACCCCCATGATGTGTTAAAAAACAAACAAACTAGGTAATGGAAAAAAAGAAGTTGTACAGTCTTAAATAATAAATTTTTGTATTGTGTGGTTAAATGTTTGCGTCTAAAATGCAGAAAGCAGGAATTAAATGACTCTCATCCACTAAAGACAAATAGGCAATTTTTTTCTTTTTGTATGTTGGGAAAACACTTTAATTTTGTCAGCAACATCCGCGGTGGATGATGCGTTTCTCTAAACTACGACTGGAGAAAATCCCAGTTTCTATCTGTCCATCCCTAATAGATGTTTAAAGAAGTGGAAAACCTTAGAGGAACATTCAGATAAAGAATGTGAAGTTTAGTGGTCATTAGTCGGGGTATCTGTGCTAGCATGCTGCAGGATCTTCATTCCGTCACTCCGACAGCTTCTTGTTATTGTGTTTTTGAAAACATCATGACTAAATTACTTCTGGTTTTTATTTTATAAGAAAATAATAGAAAATATATCTATCTAGAATCTGTCTCCTTGAACCCCAGTGGGCCTCAGCAGATGGCCGCTCACACTGAGCCTGGTTCTGCTGGAGGTTTCTTCCTGTTCAAAGGGAGTTTTCCTCTCCACTGTTGCTACAAGCATGCTTAGTGTGAGGGATTGCTGAAGAGTCAATGAGTCGATGCAATCAGCTGGTTTTCCTTAGATAGAAAACTTTGAATCAATCTGACTGGATGATCTGGTGAACTGGAAAGTGACCTGAGATGACATGATGTGAATTGGAGCTATAGAAATAAACTGAATAGAATTGACTCTTTAATTCAGCCAGCAACAGGTGGAGGAAGGAGTCTGTCTAGTCTCTCATAAACCTAATCCGTATATAATGCACATAAAGCCAATTTTCAGCATTCCTTCTGATGCTTTACTTTTATTCCATAAAAAAAAAGATGCAGACATAATTTGGGCAAAATATAATTTTTTGAGTCAACGACTGTTCTGTTCAAATTAATCAGATTTGGGTCAAAATTTTGTGTTACAAGAATTATCAGTCTCACATTGCGTTAAAATATCCCAGCCTGTTGCTTTTCTCGTTAAGATCTTGCACCCTCATTAATAATGTGTGCTAATTAAACATAATCGGGTAATGTGAGCACATCACCCTACAGGAGCTGGCTGGTTATAGGCTGGTTGAAGCTCCATAATGGATCTGATAGGTTGAGGTCCATAACCTGTTATAATCCAGCATATACAATGCAGGGCGTGAGGAGTAATGATAAGGGAAGGTTTGTCAGAGTCACAGGCACGCAACAGCAGCCATTACCTCAGCCTGCCATGCAGGGAGAGGATGCATACGGGGTGGGTGGAGTCGGCAGGATGGGTGCAGCATGAAGAGAATATGCTGGAGGAAGTATAAAAGAGCATAAGGAGACAGATGGGGATAGATTTCAGACGGGAGGAGGAGATATGGTGGAGGTGGAGAGGGTGTGGACAGTCCGATAAGAGCAGACTGAACTGCAGGATTAACACTGCTGTCCATTTCGTCCTCTATTCTGTGAGATGAAGAATGAGTCTAGCTTCTCGCTTTGGTTTTTCAAAAAGAAAATCCTCCCAGTCTGACGGGCTGATGAGATGCATACAGTTTTATATATTATTATATAATGCTGATATATCCCTGAGTCATTACTCATTAAACCAAAATAAAGTCAAAGTACACAGCGTTATTCAGCAGCTTGTGGAGCCACCCCGAGCACCAGTACCTCCCAGTAGGTTTCTGCAAGTCTTTATCAGTCTCCTGCATGTTTGTGGAGGAACTTTGCACCAAACCTCTTTACAACATCCAGTTGATTAAAGTTTGCAGAGATGTGTTTCTCTTAAGGTCCAGCTTTAATCGGGTTCAGGTCCGGACTTTGACTGGACCGCTGTGGCGTCTCGGTACTTTTCTGCTTCAGTCACTCTTGCAGATGTGATGCTGGGTTTGGGATCGCCGTCCTGCTGATGACCCAGTTTGATCCAAACTTCGTCTGTCAGACAGGCATAGGGCCCCACATTGGGATCTAGAATACATTGCTATGTAGGGAAGTTCATGGTTGACTGGACGTCTGCAGGGTGCTTGGAAAACATGACGGCTAAACTAGCTTAAACCGTAGTCCCATAAGGCACCTGTCGATATCGGTGTGTTTATCTGCTCCGTTTGTTTACCTCTGCAGCCTGCAGCCAAAAGTGGCTTCTTTGCTTTGTGGTTTATACATGAAACTTTGTTTTTATTCATTTCATTCTTTTGCTCTGTCCCTCCATTAAAGCACTTCCTCCCGGCGGGTAAATTTAGTCTAGAACAGCCACTGGTCTCTAGATCAATGTGGAGCAACAGCTGCGTCTCTAAGGTGATTCCTGTTGTCTCTCATTGCATCATGATCCACATCCAGCTTCATCAGAAAACTGGAAACAATACTAATAAATCCAGACTCCAAACAAACGTCATTTCAATGTTTTGACACACGTTTTGACAAACTGGCAGAACATAAAGTAAATAAAATGAAAAATTAGACCAAATATAAGGGGTTAGGATGTTATGCTAATTTTTGCAAATGTCTCTGCTTGTCTTTGTTTAGTCTAAACAGAAAGGTATTGAAAGGCAGTCAGACATGAACACTGAACTCAAACTGTCCCGCAGAGCTTATGATGCACAGATGTGAAATGCAGAAAGTTGCTCCAGAATGTTGCATCTGACGCCGTGCAGTTTTCTTTTGATTTTGTCAAATTTACAAATTGTCAAAGTACAATTTTCAGCATTTTCTAAACCATTAATTGAAACATTTCAAGACACATGCTGTAGATTAATGGAGACACGTCTTAAGTCATCGACAAACATCGGTAGAGTTATTAGACAGTTATGCTGATGATACCCAGCTATATCTGTCTATAAATCCAGATGAAGCTAACCCATTACATAGATTACAGGCATGATTGAAGACATTAAAAACTCTTAACTTTCTGCTTCTGAATGCAGACAAAACAGAAGTTATAATCTTTGGACCAGAGTCTTTGAGAAGACACTTCATTCCGATGGGATTAAACTGATTTCAGATAATAAAGTAAAAAATCTTTGTTTAAATCAAATCAACACCTTTGTTTCTAGATGTTGGAGCTTGGCCTGTTTTCCAGTGTAGTCCTGTTTCTCTGACTGTGACTAACTGGATGTGCTCTCTTCATCCTCTGACATGGGAGCTGGCTCGGAGCTCGTCTGCCTGGCTGTGTGTTTCCTGGACGGGGCCGCCTGTGGAGCTGGTTGCCTTTTGTATCTATGCTTCTTTTTCTATGTCTGCTTCTGTCTCCTTGAACCCCAGTGGGCCTCAGCAGATGGCCGCTCACACTGAGGCTGGTTCTGCTGGAGGTTTCTTCCTGTTCAAAGGGAGTTTTTCCTCTCCACTGTCGCTACAAGCATGCTTAGTGTGAGGGATTGCTGAAGAGTCAATGAGTCGATGCAATCAGCTGGTTTTCCTTAGATAGAAAACTTTGAATCAATCTGACTGGATGATCTGGTGAACTTTGAAGCTCCTTCAGATGACATGATGTGAATTGGAGCTATAGAAATAAACTGAATAGAAGTAACTCAAAGCAAGGCAATGCTAGGTTGGCGTTTGCCCACATTTATGACAGTTTGTTCCTTAATCAAGGGCAACAATCTTTTTCGAAGCTGGTTATAAATCTGATCTTAGAGATTGCGTTTTGGCATAAAACAAACCTGGTGCTGAAATTTATCTCTGTGCATCAGGCAGGGATGGGCGTCTATCATGCTTTTATTGTTAGTGTAATCTGTCTTTTTCCATCAAAAGATTTGAAATCAGTTTTGGTTTGGAAACCAATCAAACTCATTTTATTTCTGATTGTTACCTTTTATACTTTCTTTACTGTTTGATCAATTGGGATCAATAAATAAAAACATCTGATTAAATGCAGTCACTGTGTGGCGTTTAGTAAAAATAATCAGTTATCAATCTAGTTACTTAAATAAATATTAGAAATATAGGAAATAGTAAATCTTTCAAAAGCTGTATTAGTGTTTGCATGGGTTTTATTGCCCCGCTAAAAATAGACTCCAAAGAAGTTATAAATTCCTACTTTTAACCGGTACTTTAATCCTTCTCGCAGTAAATATGATAATATATCTTGATAAATTCTTAATTTCACATCCGTTCCCCATGATGTCAAAGATATAATATTGGTTTTTAGCTTAATTGATTTCCAGCTCTTAGGAAAGCTGCGTTGCTTGAGGTTTGTGGATCTTCTGTTAGCTCTCCTTCCATGTTATTGGATTGTTCTCTATTGAGTTCAGTGCAAAGGTTAAACCACCTTCCTGCAGTTTGCAGGACTGCCAGTTGGCTCGTTGTCAAATACTGTTAAGATTTAAGGAGAATAATTCTTAGACTAAAAAGGCCTTTTAAGGACAGATTTCAAAATAGTCACCCCTGTTCAATAGTAAAAACTAAATGTCAATAACCTGATAAAAAGGATATAGTGTCATTTAAGAATTTAAAATTAAACCACTATCTCAGACTTTCAAAATAACACATAAAGTATCCTACAAAATAAAAGCATTAATGTTGCACTCAATTGTTTACTACTGCATAAGCCTCTTTATTATGACCCAAACTGAACCAGTTAAGGAAATTAGACAAGCACTGCCTTTAAGGAACATATTCTACTGAAAATGTCAAAATGAAAGCCTCCCTTTTTGCAGTGATAAAGCATCTATTAACCTGATGATCGGGATAAATGTGTTTAAGGAACTTAAAAATGCTTCGAAATCATTAAGACTGTAGCTGCATTAGTCATTTTAATTGACCAAAATCTATGGCAACAGCAGTCGCCGACAGGTGTTGCGATGCCAGTCGCCATCAGGTGTTGCGATGCCAGTCGCCATCAGGTGTTGCGATGCCGGTCACCACCAGGTGTTGCGATGCCAGTCGCCATCAGGTGTTGCGATGCCAGTCGCCATCAGGTGTTGCGACGCCAGTCTCCACCAGGTGTTGCGACGCCAGTCTCCACCAGGTGTTGCGACGCCAGTCTCCACCAGGTGTTGCGACGCCAGTCTCCACCAGGTGTTGCGACGCCAGTCTCCACCAGGTGTTGCGACGCCAGTCTCCACCAGGTGTTGCGACGCCAGCCTCCACCAGGTTTTGCGACGCCAGCCTCCACCAGGTGTTGCGACGCCAGTCTCCACCAGGTGTTGCGACGCCAGTCTCCACCAGGTGTTGCGACGCCAGCCTCCACCAGGTTTTGCGACGCCAGCCTCCACCAGGTGTTGCGACGCCAGTCTCCACCAGGTGTTGCGACGCCAGTCTCCACCAGGTGTTGCGACGCCAGTCTCCACCAGGTGTTGCGACGCCAGTCTCCACCAGGTGTTGCGACGCCAGTCTCCACCAGGTGTTGCGACGCCAGTCGCCACCAGGTGTTGCGACCCCAGTCGCCACCAGGTGTTGCGACCCCAGTCGCCACCAGGTGTTGCGACGCCAGTCGCCACCAGGTGTTGCGACGCCAGTCTCCACCAGGTGTTGCGACGCCAGTTTCCACCAGGTGTTGCGACGCCAGTCTCCACCAGGTGTTGCGACGCCAGTCTCCACCAGGTGTTGAGACGCCAGTCTCCACCAGGTGTTGCGATGCCAGTCGCCACCAGGCTTGGCGATTTAAGTGGCCAGTTGCCACTAGGTTTCCTGCTCTTACCCGATACTTAAAACTTAACTTCCTTCCTGTTTGTGTTCCTTCTAGTCAATTTTATCTTGCCTGGCTTTATGGGCCAACCCCCTTCTTGTGGTGCTGCACACTGCCAGCTAGCTGGCTGTAAAAAGCAAGACTGTTTATCTTTAGGACGATTTCAGCTTTGTGAAAAATCTTCAGTTACTTCATGTTATTTTAATTTTTTTTCCTCTTTTGATCAACCATAAAAACCAGCGGATGTACCAGTAGGACGGATGGAAAAGAAGCACATTTCTGATTGGTTGTTTGAAAAACTTTGAACACTTCAGGGATTTATGCTCAGATGAGGCCAAAAGTCTCAGAGAAAGGGGGAGGGGTTGTGGTGGATATCCCAATGTGTTCTGGTATGGTTTGGGTTAGTGATGGGTGGGGGCTGGGTGGAGTAGTATTGCGTAAGGGATCATTAGGCAGAGGGCATGTGTGTGTGTGTGTGTGTGTGTGTGTGTGTGTGTGTGTGTGTGTGTGCTGACCACACCCCGGCGGCTGTCTCCCAACACGAGGGAGTGGACTTTCCTGTCCGCAGATAAAGTGTCCAGGAAGTGGACCCTCCTGCAGTTTGCTTTGCTCAGGATCTAAAACACTCCAAACCTTGTGAACCTGCACTGTTATCACTTTGATTAACTCTATAAAAGTTTGCGCCGATGCAAACGGGTTGAAAGTGAATAACAGAACTATACAGCTGGATGCATCGGGGGGCTCACACATGTTAGAGGCACACAAACGATAAACACGGTGGTTTAATTCTCAGCAGAAGGCGTTATGACCTGATCAGAGCAAACCAAAGGCAAAAAGATGCAAAAATTAATAATAATCTCTATTCAGCTGCTCTACAGACTGAATGCCTGGTTAATTATTTCTTCTATTAAATGCCGTAAAGCGATTAAAGACCTCCAGATGGACTGACGTTATCTGCTAATATTTATTTTGCAATAAGTCAGACATAAAACATCTGAGAAGTGGAGAACTATTTTCATCTTCATGCAGCAGAAATCGCTGCAAACTTATGCAGGAATTAGATTTGGACCCTTGAACATTGCGTCTAACAGCCCCTGATTTACTGTACATATTAAAACTTAAGTAAGAAAACAGGACAGTTAACTCTGATGCACCGTCCTCCTGAACTTGAGTGCAATAAAATCTGTTTGAGCAGGAAAACGGGAAAATGAAGTCAAACCTTCAGACAGAAATTTAAGGTTTAAAGTTCTGGAGAAACATTAACTACCATGAAGTGTAGCTGAGGAATTCACCCCATCAATAATCTGGAACTTTATTTATCATCTGATCCGTCCTCCTGGTCATCATTGGTAGAGTCGCTGCAAAAGGTTTTTTTTTAATCTCTCAGTCACAGCAGCTTTACTATTTTTTATTTATTTATCCTTTATTTAACCAGGTAATACCCATTGAGATTAAAAATCTCTTTTGCAAGGGAGACCTAGCCAAGATAGGCATCAAAATTACATCACATCATTACATACGTACAAAGACACACACATAAAAGCCAAATATGCACTTACAATAACATTTCAATTAAAGCATTGACATGTATGAGAGCTGTTTGGCAAAATAGATGGAAAAGAGGGTCATGGTGAAGGATGGATGGATGGGTGGATGATGGATGGATGGATGGATGGATGGGTGGATGATGGATGGATGGATGGATGGGTGGATGATGGATGGATGGATGGATGGGTGGATGATGGATGGATGGATGGATGGGTGGATGATGGATGGACGGATGGATGGATGAACGGGTGGATGATGGATGGATGGGTGGATGATGGATGGACGGATGGATGGATGAACGGGTGGATGATGGATGGATGGGTGGATGATGGATGAACGGGTGGATGATGGATGAACGGGTGGATGATGGATGGACGGATGGATGGGTGGATGATGGATGGACGGATGGATGGGTGGATGGATGGATGGATGGATGAACGGGTGGATGGATGGATGGATGGATGGGTGGATGATGGATGGACGGATGGATGGGTGGATGGATGGATGGATGAACGGGTGGATGGATGAACGGGTGGATGGATGGATGAACGGGTGGATGGATGGACGGATGGATTGGTGGATGATGGATGGATGGATGGACGGGTGGATGGGTGGATGGATGGATGGATGGGTGGATGATGGATGGATGGATGGATGATGGATGGACGGATGGATGGGTGGATGATGGATGGACGGATGGATGGGTGGATGGATGGATGGATGGATGGATGGGTGGATGATGGATGGATGGATGGATGGATGGATGATGGATGGACGGATGGATGGGTGGATGATGGATGGACGGATGGGTGGATGATGGATGGATGGATGGATGGATGATGGATGGACGGATGGATGGGTGGATGATGGATGGACGGATGGATGGGTGGATGGATGGATGGATGGGTGGATGATGCATGGATGGATGGATGGATGGATGATGGATGGACGGATGGATGGGTGGATGATGGATGGACGGATGGATGGGTGGATGGATGGGTGGATGATGGATGGATGGATGGATGGATGGGTGGATGGATGGATGGATGGATGGATGGGTGGATGATGGATGGATGGATGGATGGATGGATGGGTGGATGGATGGATGGATGGATGGGTGGATGATGGATGGATGGATGGATGGGTGGATGATGGATGGACGGATGGATGGATGAACAGGTGGATGATGGATGGATGGGTGGATGATGGATGGACGGATGGATGGATGAACGGGTGGATGATGGATGGATGGGTGGATGATGGATGAACGGGTGGATGATGGATGAACGGGTGGATGATGGATGGACGGATGGATGGGTGGATGATGGATGGACGGATGGATGGGTGGATGGATGGATGGATGGATGAACGGGTGGATGGATGGATGGATGGATGGATGGATGGGTGGATGATGGATGGACGGATGGATGGGTGGATGGATGGATGGATGAACGGGTGGATGGATGAACGGGTGGATGGATGGATGAACGGGTGGATGGATGGACGGATGGATTGGTGGATGATGGATGGATGGATGGACGGGTGGATGGGTGGATGGATGGATGGATGGGTGGATGATGGATGGATGGATGGATGGATGATGGATGGACGGATGGATGGGTGGATGATGGATGGACGGATGGATGGATGGATGGATGGATGATGGATGGACGGATGGATGGGTGGATGATGGATGGACGGATGGGTGGATGATGGATGGATGGATGGATGGATGATGGATGGACGGATGGATGGGTGGATGATGGATGGACGGATGGATGGGTGGATGGATGGATGGATGGATGGGTGGATGATGCATGGATGGATGGATGGATGGATGGATGATGGATGGACGGATGGATGGGTGGATGATGGATGGACGGATGGATGGGTGGATGGATGGATGGATGGATGGACGGATGGATGAACGGGTGGATGGATGGACGGATGGATGGGTGGATGATGGATGGGTGGATGATGGATGGATGGATGGATGGATGGATGATGGATGGACGGATGGATGGGTGGATGATGGATGATGGATGGACGGATGGATGGGTGGATGATGGATGGACGGATGGATGGGTGGATGGATGGACGGACGGATGAACGGGTGGATGGATGGACGGACGGATGAACGGGTGGATGGATGAACGGGTGGATGGATGGACGGATGGATGGGTGGATGATGGATGGATGGATGGGTGGATGATGGATGGATGACGGATGGATGGGTGGATGATGGATGGACGGATGGATGGGTGGATGGATGGATGGACGGATGGATGAACGGGTGGATGGATGGACGGATGGATGAACGGGTGGATGGATGAACGGGTGGATGGATGGACGGATGGATGAACGGGTGGATGGATGGAGGAATGGATGGACGGGTGGATGGGTGGACGGATGGATGGGTGGGTTGTTTGGTTTATTGGATGGAAGGAAGCAATCCTAGTTGATTAAACACCCCATCGTTGGTCGGGGTGATGGAACGGGGTCAAAGGTCATTTAGTTCCTTTCCTGGACGCTGCTGCAGCAAAAAAAAGAAACAAAAAGTTTTGGAGGAAATTCTCTGAACACACAACACTCTCATCTCTCTCTCCCTCCATCCTTCCTCTTCTTATCGTTTCTCTTCCAAACTTTAGAACACAAGTCCTCCTCTTCCTCTCTTTCCCCTCCTTGTTTCTTTCTTTCTTTCTTTCCTTCCCTCTCCGCTCTCTCTCTCTCTCTCTCTCTCTCTCTCTCTCTCTCTCTTTCTCCGTCGGCTTCGCTATCTCACCCTAATAGGATATGTCGGGGGAGGCTCTGCTTCCGCTCGCCCAGTCGCCATGGCAACCACAGCTCTGGCAGGAGTTGCCAAAAGACTGTATAGCCTGAACCCCCCCCCCCAACACCCTCACACATCCCCACCCCCAAATCCACCCCATTGCTCCTCCTCTTCCTCCTCCACCTTTTCTCTCTTTATTTCCAATCCACACATTCACACTGAATACCTGCCAGCGAAGCTCAGTGAAAGGATGGAATCTGTGTTCCTCTTCTACACAAATACCCACAAACAAACAATGGAGGGCTCTGTGCATGTGTGTGTGCGGGTGCATGTGGGGTGTGCACACATAAACAAGTTAGTTGTCCTCCAGCAAACAGGAGCGCTCATGCACAGAGAGAGAGGCCACCACACACACACACACACACACACATACAGTTGTCATCAGTGTGTGAGAGCAGCATGCATGAGAGCTTCAGGGTCTGTTTGCTGAGCGTTTACCACCATGGCCGTGCAAGCATGAGTTAGTTAGTTAGTCTTCTGTGTGTGTTTCTGAGCTCTAAGTCCACTCGGAGGATTTTACCCATTTCACATCCAGACTCTGGGAAAGCAGCAATGTTTCAAGGGAGTTGGAGCTTTGCAGTGCAGAGACTGAATGGATGCAGCTTTCCTCTGCTGCAGGATGATGATGATGTCATTGTTGGCAGCATACTTTCTACAGCTTCCAGGAAGTAGACACAGCTGCCCTGATTGAGATGGGAAGCAGTTTTAGTTTTCAGGGTCTTACTGTACGTGCTGAGGGCTCCGAGTCGAACAACTGGGGAGGCTGAGAAATGTTCAGCTCGCCTTTGATCTTTGGCAGCAGCGACAAACACACACCCTGCTGCTTTAATGGCCTCGGCAGACAGCTGTGGGGAACCGAGCTGCTTGGTTCAACTGTCATCTGCTGGAGAAATTCAAGCAATTTGGGGCAAAAATTCTATCTTTTCGGCTATGAATGTGGGGCATTTCGCACCCAATCATGGAGGGTCAGGCTACATGATGTCTTTGTTTTCTCATATTTAAAACCCCATATATAAAAAGCAAAGGCTAAATTTAACCCTGAATATTGGAAACTGTGAATCATATACAGTCTTATGTTTACATTTTATCACTGCTGCACTTGAAAAATGGAAATATCTTTAAAGCCGTACTGAACAAAATTTATTTTTGTATACACTCTGTGTACAAAATGACAATAAAGTCTAAGTCTAAATTTATTAATCAACTTGTTTTCATTTTATATTGTAGGTCTAATATATAATATCTATGTAAATTATGAAGTAAGTTGAGCAGGTTTTACCAAACGTCTTATTAAATATCCATGGTTTTGCTAAAGCCGCGTGTACACAGCAATTTTTTTCAATCGTTGCACGCAGCTACAGCTCAAACTGTACAACGAAACCACAGGTTTTAAAAGTTCCCAGCTCACCATGATTGTTCTCACACTGAACAACCCAACGCTCTGATGCGATCTACCTGCTCACACTGTACGTCTAAAAAATCACGTGGGACTCGGCGCAGAGAGATGGCACTACTCGGACTCGTCAATCTGGAAGAAGAAGAAGAAGAACTCCCTTATTGCGCAGTGCTTGAGGTTCTGGCAAAGCGGCTCATAGCTCTGCTTCAACAGCCAAATTTACCCTGGAACACCTTACCACGGCCGACTGAATTTCAAACAAGTTTGATTTTATCCGGACCTTACGATTCCTGATGGGGAGGTGGTCGTTAGAGGCTGATCGCCCCTCGTTACCCCCTGTACTCTACATGAAGCAGGCGGAAAACGCATAAAAATGAAAACAACTTTTTTTTTTTTTAGGATTTTGGCGAAGGAGTGATGAACGTTTGAATCCTCCAGAATAAAATGTGGAAATTTGTTCGCAAATAGAAGAATATGATCTATTATTGTACAATAGTAGCCATTCAAAGTTTCCCCTCTTTCCCTGGCTGGTCCTTGGCTGGTCCTTGGTTGGTCCATGGCTGGTCGTTGGTTGGTCCTTGGCTGGTCCTTGGGTGGTCCTTGGTTGGTCCTTGGCTGGTCTTTGGCTGGTCCTTGGCTGGTCTTTGGCTGGTCCTTGGCTGGTCTTTGGCTGGTCCTTGGCTGGTCCTTGGTTGGTCCTTGGCTGGTCCTTGGTTGGTCCTTGGTTGGTCCTTGGCTGGTCGTTGGTTGGTCCTTGGCTGGTCCTTGGGTGGTCCTTGGTTGGTCCTTGGCTGGTCTTTGGCTGGTCCTTGGCTGGTCTTTGGCTGGTCCTTGGCTGGTCTTTGGCTGGTCCTTGGCTGGTCCTTGGTTGGTCCTTGGCTGGTCCTTGGCTGGTCGTTGGCTGGTCGTTGGTTGGTCCTTGGTTGGTCCTTGGCTGGTCTTTGGCTGGTCTTTGGTTGGTCCTTGGCTGGTCCTTGGTTGGTCCTTGGCTGGTCTTTGGCTGGTCCTTGGCTGGTCTTTGGCTGGTCTTTGGCTGGTCTTTGGCTGGTCTTTGGCTGGTCCTTGGCTGGTCTTTGGCTGGTCCTTGGCTGGTCTTTGGCTGGTCCTTGGCTGGTCCTTGGCTGGTCTTTGGCTGGTCCTTGGTTAGTTTTTGGCTGGTCCATGGCTGGTCTTTGGCTGGTCCTTGGTTGGTCCTTGGTTGGTCCTTGGCTGGTCGTTGGTTGGTCCTTGGCTGGTCCTTGGGTGGTCCTTGGTTGGTCCTTGGCTGGTCTTTGGCTGGTCCTTGGCTGGTCTTTGGCTGGTCCTTGGCTGGTCTTTGGCTGGTCCTTGGTTGGTCCTTGGCTGGTCCTTGGCTGGTCGTTGGCTGGTCGTTGGTTGGTCGTTGGTTGGTCCTTGGCTGGTCTTTGGCTGGTCTTTGGTTGGTCCTTGGCTGGTCCTTGGTTGGTCCTTGGCTGGTCTTTGGCTGGTCCTTGGCTGGTCTTTGGCTGGTCCTTGGTTGGTCCTTGGCTGGTCTTTGGCTGGTCCTTGGCTGGTCTTTGGCTGGTCTTTGGCTGGTCTTTGGCTGGTCTTTGGCTGGTCTTTGGCTGGTCCTTGGCTGGTCTTTGGCTGGTCCTTGGCTGGTCTTTGGCTGGTCCTTGGGTGGTCCTTGGCTGGTCTTTGGCTGGTCCTTGGTTAGTTTTTGGCTGGTCCATGGCTGGTCTTTGGCTGGTCCTTGGCTAGTTTTTGGCTGGTCCATGGCTAGTTTTTGGCTGGTCCATGGCTAGTTTTTGGCTGGTCCATGGCTGGTCTTTGGCTGGTCCTTGGCTAGTTTTTGGCTGGTCCATGGCTGGTCTTTGGCTGGTCCTTGGGTTGTCTTTGGCTGGTCGTTGGTTGGTCCTTGGCTGGTCTTTGGTTGGTCCTTGGCTGGTCCTTGGGTGGTCCTTGGCTGGTCTTTGGCTGGTCCTTGGCTGGTCGTTGGTTGGTCCTTGGCTGGTCCTTGGCTGGTCCTTGGTTGGTCCTTGGTTGGTCCTTGGTTGGTCCTTGGCTGGTCTTTGGCTGGTCTTTGGCTGGTCCTTGGCTGGTCTTTGGCTGGTCCTTGGCTGGTCCTTGGCTGGTCCTGGGGTGGTCCTTGGTTGGTCCTTGGCTGGTCTTTGGCTGGTCTTTGGCTGGTCTTTGGCTGGTCCTTGGGTGGTCTTTGGCTGGTCGTTGGTTGGTCCTTGGCTGGTCTTTGGTTGGTCCTTGGCTGGTCTTTGGCTGGTCCTTGGTTAGTTTTTGGCTGGTCCTTGGCTGCTCTTTGGCTGGTCCTTGGCTAGTTTTTGGCTGGTCCATGGCTGGTCTTTGGCTGGTCCTTGGGTGGTCTTTGGCTGGTCGTTGGTTGGTCCTTGGCTGGTCTTTGGTTGGTCCTTGGCTGGTCTTTGGTTGGTCCTTGGCTGGTCCATAGCTGGTCTTTGGCTGCTCCTTGGCTGGTCTTTGGGTGGCCCTTGATTGGTCCTTGGCCAGTCCTTGGCTGGTCCTTGGTTGGTGGTCTTTAGGTGGTTCCCTACAATTCCTTTTCAAACATCTAAAATATTCTTCATGTCATGATTTGTGGACATTAAGATCTAAAGAGAAGCGCCATCTCCTGGTCAGACCCTGTAATTCAGTGAAGGGTGGAGTCAGAGTAAAGAAATATGAACGCTCAGGAGAAGGCCAGTGGCTGGAAGTTTGAGAGGATTTTGCTGCCATTTGACTGGTTTCTGACTGGAAAGGGTCATTTTGAATGGCTGCTACTGTATCAATAAATAATGAAGACATACAAGATTTTTAAAATAATTTATAATGAATATTGCATTTTTGATCCTTTAACATAGATCTGTGTTTTCATAACGGCATTGATGAAAATTCAGATTTTGTCATATATATTTAAAATTAAAGAAATCATACTTTATATATTGATTTATTTATATTTGATTTTAAGTGGATTGGTTTAGATTTGTGTTGGGATGAGCTAGAAGCTGCTCTGACCATCTGACCGTGATATAAGTTGGACAGAACATCCATTAAGGAGCAACCGTAGATCCAGGAAAACAGTTTTATTGTTTTACAGATTGCTGCAAAACAGAATAAAAACAATACCTGTCATCAGTGATCCACCTGCTTCCAACAGAAACGGCCTGCTTCCTCTGGTTAGACGGGGGACTCCTGTGTGCCAGCTTTGCCTCTAATGAAGTGCTGAAGGATTTACTGCCATAATGATCGAATCAAGAGATTTTAATCATGGAAGGAATGAAATATGAAGGGAGAGACTCATGAAAACACTTGTTCTAGTCTCGTTTTTTAGTTTGACTAGAGTAAAAAGTATGTTTCTGTTTCATCAGCAGACAACCAAGCATTGGGGAAGCTGCAGTGTTTGCCGTTTGAACTCCATGTTCTGAAACTGAAACGACTCTGCTGCCTTTTACTGTATTTACACGTCATGTTCGGCCGTATCTTCCAGAACTTGTCTTTCCTGTACGCCGTTACCTCTGAACAAGGAAGGGGGGGAGAAAACTGAAATACTTAGTCATTTTAAAGAAGACTTACCTTGAGTTATGACTCTCTGGTGAAACTAACAGGCAGAGGTGTCAAACAGCAAGTGGAGTGACTCGTTTTGGGCGGAGCTACACTGTTTTGAATGTTTTTCACTGTTTGAGGCTTGACCTTCTCACCTCCATTGCGTGCCAAGCTCGTTCAACCAATTCAGGAACAAAGCTTTTCACAATGTTAAACTGGTAGCACAGTGACATCATTATGTGATTATGCAATAAAAAAAAAGGTGTGAAATAACTATAACCAGAACCCCTGTAGCCTAACTTTTAGCAGAAAACTGCAAATGTTTCAAACTTTAGAACAGAAACCTTTTCCTGTTAGTATCAGATTCACTCAGCAAATCCCTCCTTAAATCTTAAGATTTCCTATTGAACATTAAGCTTCGTCTTTGATGATGTCACTTTGTTTTTGACCTTAAAATAATCGGTGTACTCTACTTTCCTACCCACTGCTTTGTTTCCATGATTGCAGTTTTCAGACCGTAGCTGTGCTGCTGTAGTTGACATCAGGCGAATGTGTGTCTTGGACGATCGGCCGGATCGACCCGGTCTGCACTTGGATCAAAATGTCAACAGGTGGCTCAACCAGACGGCTGGCATCCAAACAGTGATTGGATCCAGTAGCTGTTGGAATGGATAGAGCTGCACCTGTGTGCAAGTTGTCAGCTGTTGCTTTTATTTTATTTTAGACATTTTTGTTGACTGTCCACCACTGCGTTAACACAAAAACATTTTAGCATAAAAAGCAAAACATTTAAGAGATTTCCCTGGAAGCTGCAGTTTAAGATTTCTGTCTTTCCAGGGAGCTCCTGAAAAATCCCAGCAGCTCAGTTATCTGCTTTACCGTCTAGAAACAATCATGGATGGATGGATGGATGATGGATGGATGGATGATGGATGGATGGATGGATTAGTGGATGGATGGATGGATGGATGGATTAGTGGATTAGTGGATTAGTGGATGGATGATGGATGGATGGATGATGGATGGATGGATGATGGATGGATGGATGGATTAGTGGATGGATGATGGATGGATGATGGATGGATGGATGGATGGATTAGTGGATGGATGGATGATGGATGGATGGATGGATTAGTGGATGGATGATGGATGGATGGATGGATGGATTAGTGGATGGATTAGTGGATGGATGATGGATGAAGGATGGATGGATCAGTGGATGGATGAAGGATGGATGGAGGATGGATGGATGGATGGATGGATGGATAGTTGGATGGATGGATGGATGGATCAGTGGATGGATGGAAGGATGGATGGATGGATGGATGATGGATGGATGGATGGATGGATGGATGATGGATGGATGGATGAATCAGTGGATGGATGGATGATGGATGGATGATGGATGGATGGATGATGGATGGATGGATGGATGAATCAGTGGATGGATGGATGATGGATGGATGGATGGATGAATCAGTGGATGGATGGATGATGGATGGATGGATGAATCAGTGGATGGATGGATGATGGATGGATGGATGGATGGATGGATGATGGATGGATGGATGATGGATGGATGGATGGATGGATGATGGATGGATGGATGATGGATGATGGATAGAGGATGGATGGAGGATGGATGGATGATGGATGGATGGATGGATGATGGATGGATGGATGGATGGATTGATGGATGGATGGATGGATCAGTGGATGGACGATGGATGGATGGATGAATCAGTGGATGGATGGATGATGGATGGATGGATGAATCAGTGGATGGATGATGGATGGATGATGGATGGATGATGGATTGATGGATGGATGATGGATGGATGGATGGATGGATGATGGATGGATGGATGATGGATGGATGGATGGATGGATGATGGATGGATGGATGGATGGATGGTGGATGGATGGATGGTGGATTGATGGATGGATGGATGGATGATGGATGGAGGATGGATGGATGGATGGATGAATCAGTG
Source organism: Cyprinodon tularosa (assembly GCF_016077235.1). Taxonomy (NCBI): domain Eukaryota; kingdom Metazoa; phylum Chordata; class Actinopteri; order Cyprinodontiformes; family Cyprinodontidae; genus Cyprinodon; species Cyprinodon tularosa. Next base: position 279,623 of record NW_024039250.1, on the reverse strand, counting down.
GATGGATGCATGGATGGATGAATCAGTGGATGGATGGATGGATGGATGGATGGATCAGTGGATGGATGGATGGATGGATGGATGATGGATGGATGGATGGATGGTGGATTGATGGATGGATGGATGATGGATGGATGGATGATGGATGGATGATGGATGGATGATGGATGGATTGATGGATGGATGGATGGGTGGATTGATGGATGGATGGATGGATGGATGATGGATGGATGGATGGATGATGGATGGATGGATGATGGATGGATGAATCAGTGGATGGATGGATGGATAGATTGATCCATGGATGGATGGATGGATGGATGGATGATGGATGGATGGATGATGGATGGATGGATGGATGATGGATGGAGGATGGATGGATGGATGGATGGATGGAGGATGGATGGATGGAGGATGGATGATGGATGGATGGATGATGGATGGATGGTGGATTGATGGATGGATGGATGGATGGATGGATGGATGATGGATGGATGGATGATGGATGGATGGATGATGGATGGATGGATGATGGATGGATGGATGATGGATGGATGGATGATGGATGGATGATGGATGGATGGATGATGGATGGATGGATGATGGATGGATGGATGATGGATGGATGGATGGATGGATGGATGGATGGATGATGGATGGTTGGATGATGGATGGATGATGGATGGATGGATGATGGATGGATGGATGATGGATGGATGGATGGATGGATGGATGGATGATGGATGGATGGATGATGGATGGATGATGGATGGATGGATGATGGAGGATGGATGGATGATGGATGGATGATGGATGGATGGATGGATGGATGGAGGATGGATGGATGGATGGATGATGGAGGATGGATGGATGGATGGATGGATGATGGATGGATGATGGATGGATGGATGGATGGATGGAGGATGGATGGATGGATGATGGATGATGGATGGATGGAGGATGGATGGATGATGGATGGATGGAGGATGGATGATGGATGGATGATGGATGGATGATGGATGGATGGAGGATGGATGATGGATGGATGGATGGATGGATGGAGGATGGATGATGGATGGATGGATGGAGGATGGATGGATGATGGATGGATGGATGGATGGATGATGGAGGATGGATGATGGATGGATGATGGATGGATGGAGGATGGATGATGGATGGATGGATGGATGGATGGATGGAGGATGGATGATGGATGGATGGATGGAGGATGGATGGATGGATGGATGGATGATGGATGGATGATGGATGGATGATGGATGGATGGAGGATGGATGGATGGATGGATGGATGGATGGATGGAGGATGGATGATGGATGGATGGATGGAGGATGGATGGATGATGGATGGATGGATGGATGGATGATGGAGGATGGATGATGGATGGATGGAGGATGGATGATGGATGGATGGATGGATGGATGGATGGAGGATGGATGATGGATGGATGGATGGAGGATGGATGATGGATGGATGGATGGAGGATGGATGATGGATGGATGGGAGAAAACAGATGATTAAATGTTGATGTATCTTTTTACCATCAGCTGATCAAAGCAGAGAGAAAACTGGAAGTCATTTACGGTAATTTGATGAATAAACAAGCAGCCTTTAACTTTTTTATTGGAGTCAGTCTGTGGTCGGGGGATTAAATAGTCATTTCTAGTTATTCTAGTTCTAGCTGGGTACAGAATCAGGCATTCGGTTGGACCCTTACTGAAGGAAAATGACCCTGAAAGCAGATCTTATACCAGCAGAGTGCATTAATAATTCACCATCTGATAGCTGACCTCCTCCAACCGGACCTGTTTCTCTCTATTAAACGCTTACAGTCACATCTTTAAAACGAATCACACATATGATTAAAGCCGGGTTTAAATTGGCTGCCATGAACTAAAGCTCAGCCTTGTTCACACGCATTAAATACAGTCATACGTCTTCCACGCGTCCGCCGTCCTCTGTGGGCAAACTGACAGCTGAGGTTTATTGCCCCCCATAAATCACACATTACGTTAGCATCGCAAAACGCGCCGCCTCAAGTACAAAATGATTGAAGTCCTGCGGACGCCGTGCATCTGTATTTCTGCGAGCTGTCTCTCTCTGCCGCCACACCTGCCGGCCGCATCACACAGGGTTAGAGATCACATGAATTAATTGCGAGATGAGGACCGGGTGACCCATTTTACAGCAGAGGGGTTGAACTTAGACACGCAGGCAGAGCTGGAAGAGCAACACTTCAAGTTCAAACCAGGATTTCACCTCAGAACACCACGATCTGTAGGTTAGTCTCACATTTAAAACTGTTAAAAGAACAAAATACATCCTGACAGATTTATTTAAAACTTGGTTATTTCCAGAAAACAAACAGAGAATGCTTACTTTTGACTGATTACTAAATGTTTGAAGGAAACCAGCTGTTAGAAACATCTGATCAGCGATCAGATGTTCAGAGAGGATGGATTCCAGAAATCACAGAACTGGTAAAATTAGCTGTTGTTGGGTTGAGGAGTCCAGATTAGGGTCACGACTTTTTGACTTTTTTTTTCCAAAAACTATTACCTGTTGCACGAATGAATGAACTTTTGCCTATTAATGACTAAAATGTTGATACTTAATCCGTTAAGGACGTATTCACAAACAGCACGAAATGCGCTAAAAACACCTGAAACACTTTTAATTAGCTCTTGTGTGCAGCTGTGATTGTTTAAAATGCACTGGTGAAGATTCTCTGTCATCCATCACAGTCATTCCAAAAAAAGAAAAAAGTAAAATCAATCCTCTGGACTTTGTTTCCAGGTCTGAAGACGTTTCTCTTCCATCCAGGAAGCTTTTTCAATTCCAAATGTCAGAAATAGCGTTTAGTTCCAGGTTTTATCCAGCAGCCCAACAAAGCCTGGTTTTAGTTTAGAAAACATGCAAATAGAAACGGATGAACGGGTCCCCCCCTTTGGAATGGGGGTCGGTTGGCTTCTTTGTTAGCCTGCAATGCCCCATACCTGTCTATGTCTCTGAAAGGGGGGTCGTTAGACGCTCTCGTGTCGCAGCCTCAGCCTCTGTACAGGAGAGGGGAGGACCTCGCCTATTCAGCCAGACCAACTATTCCCTTTAACGACTCCCCGGGTCGTGGAGGCAGCAGTCTAAGCAGAGGTGACCAGACTTCCCTCCTCCAGCTGCTCCCCGAGCCAGAGAAAGAGTCCCTCCATCGTGTCCTGGGCGACAGTCTGATACAGCGACCGTTAGGGTCAGATGGAGCGGGAGATTGATAGACAGGTCACCAGTTTATAAGCAGTTATAATGGGATATATAACAATAGATAGTGTTTTTAGATAAGAAAAAGCAAATTAATGTGCTGAATGGCCTAGTCAAAGTTCAGACCTAAAGTCAAATGAGAATACGTAGCGAGATCTATAACCTTCTGCTTAAAGATGCTCTCCATCCATCTAACACAGCAGAATGGGTGAAACTTTGAGGTGAGAAGAATTGATCCGACAGAAACTGACTTTATTTGCAACCAAACAGCTGGATGCAAATAGACACAATTTCTAGATTAATTCTATAAAAATCGATGTTCTTTTCCCTCCACAGTTGTGTGTAACTTTGTGTTGGTTTATCTCATATTATCCCCCTCAAGCGCCTTATATCTAATATCTCCCTGGAGATTTTCTTAGTTCTCCTCGTTGAAAGCCAAGAGGCTACACTCAAAAACATTTTTCCTCATTTTTAGTATATCTGGAGCCTGAGATTTTTTCTGCTTTTTCTTAGATTTAAATCCTTTCAGTCTCTGTGTTTGTGGATTTTGCTCCGAATTGTTTGAGCGAATGAGGAGAGGAAAAAAAAAAACGAGAAATGAAGGGTAGAAATTAAGCTGCATTAGGGGATAAAAGGGTGAGGCATTGAGGGTGTGGTTGGTGTGAAGAGTGAGGGATGCTGAGGATGAAGAGGCGGAGGTGTGGGGGGGAAAGGTGTCAGAGGTGTGGTCCGGACCGGGGGGGAGGAGGAGGGAGAAAAGAGGGTGAGGTGGAGTGATGGAAAGGTGAAGGAGGTTGGGAGGGAAAGTAAAGGGAGTTGGTGGTGGGTGGAACGAGAGGAAAACATGCAGTCAGCTGATGGCTCTCAGTTTCCATGGAAACGCCTTTCCCACCCACTCCGTCTTCCTTTCTTCCTCTTGTTTCCTTCTCTCTTCCCTGCCTTGCTCCCTTCTTTCACCCCTGATTTGTTTTCAGGGTTTAGTTTCCATCTTTCCTCTCCTTTGACCTTCTTATAATCAGCTTCCTGTTTCTTTTGCTTAATAAAATCCTCTTTTTCTTTCTTTTTGTTTCCTGCTTATTTGCCAAGTTTTGTACCATTTTTGCTATCGTCTCCTTTCCTTTCCTTAACTGAGTTAAGAAAAAAAAGAAATATGAGTTAAAGTCGTATTTCCTTTTTCCACATTTCCTATTTTTTCCATTTCTCTCCTCTTTTATATTTCCTCCATGCTTCCTATCCTCTCCTTGCCCTTATTTCCTTTATCCTTCCTTATTTGCTTCTCTTACCTTTCCTCTGTCCTTTCTATGTATATAATTATTTCACCCCTCATTTCCTTTTCTCCTGTGAGCTCTTCGCTTGCTCTTTATTTTCCTTCCCTATCATCCCTCCATCCTCTCCCGGCTTCCCTCTCCTCTCCTTTATGTTCCTTCTTGCTCAGCTGGTCTATAGAGAAATCACACAGTAGCCAACACAAACAAAAGGTTATTAGCACTTTTAAATCAATATTCATATATAATGTGTTGGAACCAACCGATGCAAACATCCATTTAAACAACATTAAGCTGCAGCAAACAAGCGCATGTAGTTTAACATAAAAACAAATGATTTCCTAATTAGAATACAGTTATTTGCATATATATATATACAGGTAGATAGTGGATGTATATATATTTAATATATATCTGTCCATCTTAGTAAAGGCAGCTTCCAGCTGAACTGTCTGACCTGATAAAGGGTGCAGCAGAGCCTCCTCCCTCTCCTCCTTGCCCAGAGCCAAACTACACTCAGCTGAACTGGATGGAGGCCAATTCCTGGACTGGAGGCTCACTGCTGTTCCCTCTTCCACTATACCCCCCCCCCTCTCTCTCTCTCTCTCTTTCAGCCTGTACCAGTCTCTCTCCATACCCATGCAACCCTTCTGTCTCTGTCCGTCTCACTTTCTCATCCACCTCCCCCTCTTCCCAGCGTTCCACACAGCAGCCATTGTTCGCTGTACTTTGGGGCTGCATAGCAGCTGAGCCCTGGGTGGCTGGATTGGAGAATTGGTGCGCCGTTCCTTTAAGGAGGCTCAGGAAACTAGGGCTAGTTGGGAAAGCAGCAGATCCTCAATGCCAGCATTCCAGCTTCTACTCTAACACACTCTAACATAGAAAAAAGCTGAATTACTGAGCTGTTTTGCCCTTCTGCTGACTTATTTCTGCACCGTTTGGAATTGTCTAAACATTTTTCACTATAAATATCACGAATATTTAGAAATACCTCTATTGTGATTCTTAATAAAATGAACCACTATGTTATTTAACCTTTTTTGGAGTAATATTTGGCTATTAAAGCTTTAATGGTTTAGGTCTTAGATTTGCAGTCCTGTTTTGTTTGCAGTATATTAGTTATCTCTGGAATGAATAATCTGAAATCATCTTTCACTGATTTCCTGATTACTAACAGAAATAATCATCATCTTTGAAATAGATCTTAAACTTTATGCTCCAATTAGTTCTATGGTTGAAACAAGCTTATTTCTTCTAAGGTCACTTCTAAGGCAGTAGTTAACATTTTATATTTATTTATGGCTTATTTCATGGTGAAATTTAAAGGCATTTTTTGCAATTTGTAAAATTAAATAAAGATGTTTTCTTGAAAGAGGGAAATAAAAGTAAAAATATTGTTTTAAGTCAAATAAAAACAGAAGAAAATTCCTTTTTTCATAATTCAAATGTACCATAACTGATGTATTTTTTATGCAACCATCGTCCATATTATGCAGCATATTTCATGTTTTTCCATGTTTTTCCCAAACAGGCCGATGTAGGTGATGACTGCTCCGAACCGACGGACCTGAAGATGAAGTCAGAATTTAAGGCGGAGCCGTCTTCTCCTCACTCCAGTCACGCTGAGGACCAGACCGAACCCGTCGACCTGTCGCTCAACAAGCCCCACTCTGCTTCCATGACGAGCGCCACAGTCAACCCGGCGCCCTGCAGCACCGTGTCGCAGCCGGGCCTCTCGGCCACGCCCGTTCCCTCCTCGGTACAATCCATAGGCTCCATGGTAACCACAAACTCCTGCTTCCTCCTCCTTCTTTTACAATAAACACACACAGGGGACAGCTGTTCACGGGGTCATGCTCTCCCTCCAGGTCCTCTCTCCAGGTTCTATCCTGGCCACACAGGGAGCCGGAGGACAGCAGATTCTCCATGTCATCCATACCATCCCCTCAGTCAGCATGCCCAGCAAAGTGGGCCAACTGCAGACCATCCCGGTGGTGGTGCAGTCGCTGCCTGTCGTCTACACCGCCATGCCCACGGACAGCGTCGCCACAGCAGCCATCACAGTGCCGCTGATAGGCAGTGACGGGCGCTCAGAGGGATCAGGTGAGCGCTCTGAGAAACTGGCGCCATAGATATTCCTGATGCATCTTCTTTATCCTGCAGGAGAAGATGTTGCTCTTTAGAAACTATAGTCAATAGTTTGCTGCTATTAATCTTCCTAAATCAATCTCAGCTTGATCAATTTGCTGAGCTGAGTTAAAGATGGTTTCAAAACAACTAGATTTTTCTCTCATACTCTCTGAACTGTTTGAAGGTGAAATATCAATTTAATTCTATTCAGTTTATTTCTATAGCTCCAATTCACATCATGTCATCTCAGGTCACTTTCCAGTTCACCAGATCATCCAGTCAGATTGATTCAAAGTTTTCTATCTAAGGAAAACCAGCTGATTGCATCGACTCATTGACTCTTCAGCAATCCCTCACACTAAGCATGCTTGTAGCGACAGTGGAGAGGAAAAACTCCCTTTGAACAGGAAGGAACAAAGGACATTCTTTTGAGGACCAGAATGTCCATATTCTGGATAAAGAAAATAGGTGGTTTGAGAGGGGCGTGAAGGAAGCCATCTATGTTAAGAGAGAAAAACCAACTTTAAAAAGAGGTGGTGGACTCAGATTCCAGCTTCCAAAAACATACAATTCAATCATAGACATGATCCCTTCCAGATATCACCAAACCCCCCACCCCATCACAGAGGAACGAGGGACCTACCCGCTCCAGCCGGTGAACAATACCTCCTTAACGACCAACACTTAACAATCATAGACAGGTTTCAGATATTATAGGAGACAATCCCCCCCTTAATGACAATCCCCCCTTTAACGACCGACCCCTAGAATCATAGACAGGTTCAGATATTACAGGCTAACGATGGAACTAACGACCCATTCATCGGTTACCATTGCATGTTTGCAAGCGATACAAGGCGTTGTCCATATAAGACTCAAACTCACTGCGGATCCAGACATTTGAATTGAGAAAGCTTCCTGGAGAGGTGGAGAAACGTCTTCAAATCTTGGAAACCAAGTCCAGTGGATATTTTTGAATTTTTTTTCTGAATTTTTACGGAAAAACAGGAAGGAACCTCCAGCAGAACCAGGCTCAGTGTGAGCGGCCATCTGCTGAGGCCCACTGGGGTTCAAGGAGACAGAAGCAGACATAGAAAAAGAAGCATAGATACAAAAGGCAACTGTCAACCAGCTCCACAGGCGGCCCCGTCCAGGAAACACACAGCCAGGCAGACGAGCTCCGAGCCAGCTCCCATGTCAGAGGATGAAGAGAGCACATCCAGTTAGTCACAGTCAGAGAAACAGGACTACACTGGAAAACAGGCCAAGCTCCAACATCTAGAAACAAAGGAAGAAAGTTCAGAGAAAGTTTATTTTTTTCTTTGGCTTTATGTAGCATAGCATCCTCCCTGTTATTTTGGACTTGTGGACAGCTGGCTTAAAAAAAAAACCAACTTATTCCTGGCTAATACTCTTAACAGTTCAACTATTCTGAAGTCTCTTATAGCAAAAAAAGACAAACAGGTGTTGAAACTAAAGGCGCACCTTCCGCCACTATTTTTAAGGTGATATTGTTTAAAAGCTGTTGGTGGTTAATTCAATTCTATTCAGTTTATTTCTATAGCGCCAATTTACAACACATGTCATCTGAGGTCACTTTCCAGTTCACCAGATCATCCATGGTTAATCAATCAGCTACAGCAACAGTCAGCCTGACTAATGAACCTGATAATACCTGCTTACAGAACAGACCTGCAGAAATGTTTGATATTATTTTCTATTAAAAAAAAAAATTCCTGTCAGACTTTAATTATTTGGGGGAATTTTAGTCCAAATAAAAGGCCTGTGTCTTTAAAAGAAAGAAAGAAAAAAAAGCTTTAAAGGCAGTATTATAAATGTGACAAACAAGCAGAAATAATAAGTGCTTTAGAGTTTAAAATGATTTGATGCATGCTTTTATTGAATATCTTTACTTCTTAGTCTAGTTCCTTATGTTGATTAAACCAAAGCCTATAAATGCTGATCTCCACCTTGGGTTTAATCCACTCCTAAAGTTTATTATTATGCAAAGCTAAACGGCTACAAATCAAGGCTTATATCCCCACAGCTAAAAAGCTCAAGTTAAATCTGGTTTAAAGGTTGAATGCACTAAACTCATGACGGTAGTGGCAATAGCTGTGGTGTAGAAGGGATAAAAAGGACAAGATAAGCAAACAGGAAACCAGCAGTCTGAGTGTGCAGCCATATTGATCCTCCATTTATTCCAAATGAAGCAAGTTATATTATCTAACAATTGACCGAGTAGAGCACTGACAAAAATGAAATCAGAAATTTTTTTTATTTTCTTAAAACCGGCTGAATGTGTGGATCTAATAGGGAGTTTTAAGCGTCTCTGGATCATTTCCTGCAGTTACGGCAGATTTAAAACCAGTCATCGCCTGAAACCGACTGTTAAAACATGCATCCAACTCAAAATAAGTCAAACTACTCTGATGTCGGCATAAAATTATCGGTCAGCTCTGCTGATTCCCACCAAGCTGAACCAGAAGGAGCTTGAATGAAGCGTCGTCCATCCCTGATTAAACTCTGAGGCGGGACGCGCCTCCTCTCCTTTAAGTACAGTAAAAGTCCCTGTTTGCGTTCGCCTTGGTTTCTAATTCAAACCAGCATGGCCTGGACTCAGGAATGTAAACGTTTGAGGCAGTCGCTCTGGAAAACATCCACAGGACTGCAGCCTGAAGATGCTCTCAGACTGTTTGTCCTCAGCAGTGTGTGACGTTCAGTACATGCCAGGGGCTGCAGCCTTCTGATTTATCATCAGCCTTTTTTTTTTTTTACATCCATGTCTCAAACAAGCTCTCTTACTTCCCCTCTCTTCCCAGCAGCCACTTCTAAAAATGTCAGGTCAGGATTTTTAAAGTGGTGAAAACGGTTTCAACCGTGAGAAAAGTCGAGCTTCTGTTTGCAGCCTGTTTGTGTGGAAACCATTCATGCACCATTAGTTAGGATTGCTTAGCAGGAATAAGAAACTGTAAAACATTACAATTTAGCAAATAGCTATTATAATAAATCAGTAAAACATTTAGTTTTGCAGGACAGCTCTCTTTGCAAAGCGTTCTGGGATATATCTGCTCTTCTAGAAACCATGGATGATCACTAGAAGAATTTATAAATTACCGCATGTTGTCCAACAACAGTGTATAATTTCCCTTGCGCCTCTTCTCCTGTTAATACGGTAAAAGCCCTGGGGAGCGTCCGGCTCCAGGCTGCACGTGATCCAAATGAGCCAATGAGCTGTCAGTCTGGGTTGCTGCTGCTGCTACTTTTAGACACAGCAGGCAAACCTGTGGCAAGCCGGGCGATGGGAAAGAAGGAGAAGACCATGAGAAAAAGAGAGCAGAGAAAGTGTGGACTGCTGGAAGAACTGCGGTGAACTGGTGAAAGAAAAGTGAAATGGCGTGCTCAAAGATGACCCTGCACATTTAGAGGATGTTTGGCTCAACCTGCTGCTGTGAAGCAGGATTCTCCACCATGAACAGAATCAACAATAAATCTGGATCCAGGCTCAAAATGAGCACCTTGATATGTGCTTGAGAATGGCTTAGTCTCCGGTTAAACCCAGGTTTAAAGCCTTGCAGGGCAGCCTAAAGCCCACTGCCAACATTAAGACAGAAAAAATAAAGAAAATAACAAACCATCAGTTCAGGGGTTTGAGAAAATATGAGAATCAGGAAATTATCTATAAACCAAACTGAACGATTGTTGTTCTCTACTTCAAAAACAATTTAGATTTTAAAATGGAAACATTTTTTTCAAATTGTTTTATTTAAAAATTTAATGTATAACATGGATGCATAAAAACCTAATTTATTTCAGTGTTAAATTCTGTTTAAAGTAACAGATAATAATTAAAATGTCTCTGGACCTTTACTGGTTGATTTTTAATTGGTTACGCCTGAACTAGACATTTGGACAATCATCTAAAATGGCGTAGCCACTATTTAGTGCCCTGTGATGTGATCAGGGCGGACATTCAGACACAGACGTACACTGTCGTCCACTTTCCAGGTGAGCAGGAAGTTGGGTTGTGAAATCTGTTGAGATTGGCCAATAGGAGCCCAGGTCCACCCATGACTCATCGTTCACATCCAGAGAAGAATCCTGAACCTGTAGCAAAGAATTTCAGAGAGAGAAATTTATCTATGAGACAAAATGTTTTCCCTCTGATTGGAAAAAAGAAAATTGAGAGCAAAAATATACTTTAGAGAGAGTTTTTTCCCCTTGGAAACCATTTTCCAAACATTGATTTATTTTTTAATTATTTGATGACAAAGTGTTTTCTCTCAAAACTTTTTCCTTAGTCTCAAATAATAGTTTTTTTTTTTGCTATAACTGTGAAAGTTTTCATTTTACTTGCAAAATCGTCACATCAAGAGAAAAATCCTGAATAGGGCAAAAAAAAAAAAGTTTAGAGAAATGTATTTTTGACAGAAAATGTTTTCACTCTAGCTGCAAAAAATGTAATTTGAGAATAAAAATATATTTTTTCCCTTTAAAAATTATTTTCCAAATATCTATTTATCTTTTAGAAATTATTTTCTCTCAAAACTTTTTTCAGTCTCGCCAAACTTCTTTTGCCATCAGTGTGAAAGTTTCCTCACATGGTGGAATAAAACGCTTTGCAGTTGAGCCGATCAGGCCAGGTGGATTCAGGCTTTGTTTTCTTGGAAGCTCTGGAGGTAAAAACTGGAGTGGAAAGATAAAACTTTCTGTTCGGCCTTCTGGGGCTGCAAGCTGGAGGCAGATGACGTTTCGTGCGCCGCGGCGGTGTGTGGGAGGCAGAGGAGATTTAAAGCTCAGTGGGAAGGTGGAGGGAGAGAGAGAGGGAGAGAGGGAACGGGCTCCATGATGATGTGGAGTCGGGAGGGTCCGGCAGGAAGGATGTGGAGGAGAGGGGAGCGGCTGGGGGGGTTGGAAGGGAGACAAGATGGGTTGTTTTCCTTTGAAAAAGAAAAGCTGCAGCAACCGGAGGGCTGGGGGGGAGCATGATGGCCTTTAGAGACAAAAAGTGAGGATTCTCTGGGTAGGCGACCCTCCCCATGTATGCATATATATACTCCACCCAAATTCCTTCAATCACCCTCAAACTTCCCCAACCCTCACTGCTCTGTTCAGGCCGACTGGCCTTTGAACTGCTGGGCTTCCACATTCCTGCAGATAGCAGTCGGGGGGGTGGGGTGGGGGACACTTTTGTCTCAAGCAGCGTATTAGCAGACCACATGCTAACAGAAATATGTCTTACATGAAAAAAAAAAAGGCTTCTTTTTTATGTCTTGGTATTAATCTATTTAGTCTTTGAAAAAAATAAGAAACACCTTTTTTTTTGTAAAACATTAAAAACTGTTAAATGTTCCAGCCTGATAAGACTGTCTCCATAACGACCCAATGTTAATGACCTAATTCAGGATAACTCTTGGTCAGATGTGGGACGCAGTGGGTCCAGGATGTTTAACACAGAGCCTTAAAAACCTGCATAAGAAATGTCATTGAAAGCATCGTTGGTAATATTGGTTTCATTTATTGCATTTTAATGAGTCCCATACAAAGACCCTGACTGTAACTGAGCCTCATGAACCAGTATGTCTCATAAAGACACAGATTCTCCTTAAGCCAGGCGTACACTGTGCCATATTTTCAATCGCTGCCCACGGCTACAGCTCACGCTATAGTGAGTTCACAGCTCACGATTTTTGTTCAGCCCGACGCTCTGATGCCATCTACCTGCTCACACCGTACGTCTAAAAACTCACGCTCCGCAGAGAGATGGCGTGACTCGGACTCTATCCGGAAGCCAAACGAAAGGAAGTAGAAGCCCTAAAAAGAAAAGGAGACGACGTATTTGGACACAGACATGGCTGAGCTAACGTGGCTACTACGGTCTGTCAGTTTGACAGAAAGAACTCCATTTCACTCATTGCCCCCCCGCCATGATGCTGGGTTTACATCTGAGAGGAAGAAGAAGAATCCTTGTTTGCCCACTGAGCGATTTGCCCACGACCACCTTACGACGGCCGACTGAATTTCAAATTTTAGATTTTCTCCCGACCTCAAGATTCCTGATGGGGAGGTGGTCGTTAGAGGCTGATTGCCCCTCGTTACCCCCTGTTCACTACACCACACACCTTTTTTTAATAAACCCTAAAACGTGTTCAGGAAAGAGGAGTGTTTTATGGAGTGGTGGAAAGTTGCATGGAGGGAAAAAGTGTGATATAAGGTGGTGCAACTATGTGGAATAATAGTTATCAGGGAAAAAATCCAGTTTTAGGGTTGGAACTCGATTTATTAAAGTCTGGCTCATGTTTGTTTGGCTGGAAAGCTAAATCTGATCTTCACACTAATATTAAATTAGCATCTCAGCTGTGTTGTTTTATCCTGAACAATAAGGATGCAGAAACCATAATAATTTTTAACTTAAACATCAGAAAAATAATTCATAGATTTGGCTCCAATCTGCACAAATCTCCAGCTCTTTCCTGTCCATTCTGCACAAGTTGAACCACTTTATCCTTTTATTTACAAAAAGTCATGAACTCTGAAGTCTAAAAAAAGCCAGGGCCATGAATGCACCACGGAGGAATCTGATTCAGACAGTTTTCCTCTCTCCAAAGCCAACAAGTCAGGGCCGTGCCTCTGCGCTATCAAGAGATCGCAGCTGAAAAACAAACAGCCTCCTGACTTCATGATAAGCAGGCATCTGTGAGGAGTTTAGCAGTTTGCCAAGGCTCAGGGAAAACCAACAGACATGGAGCTTTCATCTGATTCTTTATTAGCCGCTGGGAGTTCACAAGGTTTTAAGTTAGAAAGAAATACAGTTCTAAAAGTGTAATAAATATAGTAATACGGGCGCATAGAGAAAATTCCCTCCTGAGGATTTCCATTAATTGAGCCCCTAATGCTGCAGCTTAGCAGACCACACCCTCCGCCGCGCTCGTTCACTCAGACAGCCTTTGTCTTGCTAAATCCTGACATTGTAATTCTCCAATTAACCCCCTGCTGTTCTATTCTCTTCTTCTAACCCCTCCTTGTTTTTCACCTTCCATCATTTCCTTGTTTTCCTTCAAACCACTGATTTGTTCGCCCTTTCCTCTCTGCTGCAGTTCGCATCAAGCCGGGTTCAACATCACCAGTTGAGTATCAGAGTGACAGCGATGCGGAGAGCGGCACAGAGTCTGGATCGGCCTCCCTCAGCGCTCAAAGCATCGACGCAGGGTGAGTAAACACTAAAACAGCCCCCTGATGATTTTAGATCTGTTCAAAGCAACACGGGATGGAAAATAGAGAATAATCATCTGCTCAGGGATATGAGGGATATTTACGATATTCCTGAATTTAAAGATGCATTCAAGAGTGTAGAGCAGAGAGAAACCGAATTACAAGATACAAAATCTTCCTGGAAAAAATAAATGTACCTTTAAAGGAAAAGTCCGGTCAGCAACGAATCATCAATGGATCATTATTTATACCTAAAACTAATAAGTTTGCGGCGATTTACTGAATTTCGCGTTAAGTAAAAAAAAAAAAATAATAATAATAATTTTTGTTGTCATCATAGAGTCTGTGAGCGGCCATATTTTTTATTATAACTAACTTCAGCGTGTTTGGCCGTCCAATCACAGACCAGATTCAGTGGCCAATCAGATGTTTGTAAAGTGACAGTCAATCACACCAGAACAAACGGTGGGCCAATCAGGAGCTCGCGGGCGGGCTAAAATCAAGGAATCAAGCTTCAGTTTGAGCTGCAGTTTTCTGCTTGGTCCTAGTGCTCGACGTATTTCTGTGTACTGTAGCGTAACATTTTTTTTGGACAGTAGAACATGCAGGGTGACCAAAACGGACGTTTGAAAATTGCAGGGGACATGTCCTCCCTGCGTCCCCCACCCCAATTGCATCCATGTTTGGACAGATCAGACTGCAGGAGAAATGTTTGATCATATATGTAACACCTTAACTAATTTGACTGTATGATCTGGTTGAACTGTAAAGTGCCTTGAGATGACATGTGTTGTGAATTTGGCGCTATATAAATAAACTGAATTGAATTGAATTAACCCCAACTCATTCTGTCAGGCATGGTGGTGGAGAGCTTATAATCAGGCCAACCACGAACTCAAAGTACTCTAGAGGCAAGTTCTATGGCTGAAACATGGATGTTGACCAAAAAAAAAAATCCAGGATCCAGATCTTATCATTTAGCAGGGGGTCCGTGACCCCTTAGGGGGTTCACGGACGTACTGCATGGAGGTTGGGAAAGTTTTGGTCGATTAGACTTTTTTTTTTTTTTGCCGCTGCATTTTTTTGCCACTAATTGAAATGTCTTTAAATCCACATGAACATGAATCCAACAGACTGCAGTAAACAGATAAATGGAGGCAGATGTCTTTCAGTCATCAATGCTCACATTCAGAGACACACAGGAGCTCTTTCAAGCTGGGCACCGTTTCATTCACAACACCTGTCCCATCAACCAGGAATCAGAAATACTTTAATAATCCCAGGGAGGGATTACTTTAGTTACATTACTCCATCTGGGGGGGGTCCCCGCTCCATCTCAGCATCAGTTTGGGGTCCTTGGCCTGGAAAACATTGAAGACCCCTGATCCTGCATAGGTTTATTCTGGGCAGCCGGAGTTCCCCCCCTACTGGATACATTTCCAGGTAACTCATTAAAAAAACTGATCAGCAGATCAAACCACATCTACGTAGCAACGCCTAATGGAAGAGAAACTTTTCACAACTTTTTCTAAATAGGATTATTATTTTCAGCATGATCTTTTGGCCTTTTTAATTATTGCTTTTTTACATTATTTCCTTTTTAAAGCTCCTCCTTTGACAAACTTGAATAACTCTCCCTCGTCTGATGACCTAAAACAAACCATAAAAAAAGGCAAAAATAAGCTCCAGCTTCTTTTTGTTTTTATTAAATAAACCTTAAAAAGTCATTTATCAAGATCTTCATACCTTGATCTAGAGAACTCCAGTGAACCATGATGAACTGTTGTGCAAAGTGTGGTTTCACTGCAAACCTGTAAAGCTATTGAAACATTAATACGACGTCAGCTGACTCTAGAAGCCATAATACAAGTCAGCAGGGCCAGCAGGAGTGTAATGTGCAGCAGGGTTTATGAGAAATTTGGTCTTTGTGTGGGTCACCACCCTCGCCTGCAGGCTCCTGACTAATTACATTACTGCAGTGAAGCCATGACTGGATGCTTATATAACCTTATATAACTCACTGTACAGCTGAACACAGTGGATACGCCCAGCCTGCAAAACACAGGAAGTATACGGAGAGACTGGTGGTGCAGTCTGCATGCTCCATAAATTAACTTAAGCCTGAGATGTTGCGCAAACACGTTACTTTGTCTTTATACCCATTTCCCACCGGCCGAAAAACCCGTTTAAACCCAGAAACAATCGGCCTTTAGTGGGAACGGCTCACTAAACGGAGTCGATCGACTCGACGATTGCCTCCTTTCAGCGTACAGTGGGGAAAATCAGAGATTGGTCAATCCACTTATTTACGTGATACCATAGAGTGCAACGCACCGGTGTCTGTAGAACACGCCAGATGCATCTGATCTGCTTCCATTCGACAAACATGGAGCAACACTGGTGAGAGCACAAAAGCACGAAAGAATAAAGCAGACTTACGCCACCCTGCTCCCTTCCATGTTGCTCTCCGTTGTTTACTTTCCTGACATCATCAACGCTAACTCAGCGTGATGGCATCAACAGACACTCAGCCGTGCGAAAAAAAAGCAAGTTCTGACCCGCTGTTGGCGAGCTGCGTGGGCTTTAAAGGCTGATTTATGCTCAGAAACCAGGTCGCCTGTGTTTGTGTCGCAGTTAACGCAGATATGCCCGACCCTTTCTGCAGACACTCTGCTGCACCTCTCCAAAATTGTAGGTGATCGCAGACAGTAGGCCTCTGATTGGTCAATTCTACATCCGCTCTACACTATGAATATTTCCTGTTTGGTTCCTTAGCGGCTTGTTTTGTTTGTCTGTCCACCATTATGGAAAACGACTGGTGAAGATGGAGCAGCTAGAAGGGCGAGGCGTGCGAGAACGCTGGGACCCTTTTACCACCTGGATCCCCGCTCTTTCCCGCTCTTATGTCTCTCTGTTGTCGCACAAACTTGCCCCCCTTTCCTCACCGCCTCGGCCGTATCTAGACCCACAGCTAGTTCCTGATTGGCCCTCTGGCGTTGTGGTGTGGAATAACATAGCGCAGACCACGCTTCAATATTGGGCATGAATCAAAAATATCTGCGTCAAGCTCACTGCTGCTGGAGGATAACCAGCCCTTAAGTGTCCAGTTGGTTCACTAGAAAATCAGCACAGACTTGCTGCCACACCCGCTGGGTGCGGCGGTGTTGCCTAACTGTATTTTTAGGGTGTGGGCGCCGATGGTTTGCTCACTGCTGTAATCTGGAACATGAATGTGCCTGACAGAGAGACTGTCTGGTTAAAAAATAAGCATGATTCTGGGTTTTTGATGTGTATATCTATATGTATCTATATATATCTATATATATTTATATATATAGATATATATATAAGAAAGATTGATTTGGACAGTTGAGCGTTTGTGAGTCCGTGTGAGACAGAAAGAGATTTGCTTGTGCGACCGTGTGTTGCTGGGCAGGGCTGTCCTAGAATCAGGGTGTAAACAAGGTTATGTAATTCAGTGTGCCGTCACACCTCTCCCTAGAATGGACTTGAAATCACTTTTTTGTTTTTTTAAACCCTTAGCACATCCATTAACTAAACAAAAAAACATTTTAACTTAACGTGAGCTTTAGAAATGAGGCACTTTACAGAGTTAAATTTAGGAGAGGGTCTAGTTTCTGCAGGATAAATTCCATGTTGTTATTATAAGTTAGCAAGAAGATAATAAAAACATTTTATATGATAAAATAACAGAAAAATTAACTGTAAAATAGGATGCTGAGAAGCTGTTAGAAATAGGATGGTTGTTTGTCGCCACCTGGTGGGCAGAGTAGAAACTGGATGAACAGAGCCTCCACTTCTTCCTCCCCCTGCAGAGAGCTGGTGCCTGTTTGCATTTTAGAAAAGCGACAGCAACAAACTTTTCAAGACTTTGCCTTCATTTAAAAGAAATCTATATTTGAGGGGGAAGATGCAAACTGAATGATCAAAGCCAAACTACAGAAGCTTAAACTAAAGCAGTAATCGCTGAAGAAGCAGGCCAGCATGAGAGATTATGGATAAAAAATGAGATTTTTCCGTTCCTGGTCTGCTCTCCTTGGTTAATATCTACTGGTGAATTAAAGTATTGAACATAAATGTTCTAAAAGGATTACAGAAACTAACATGAAACAAATAATATATCAAGTTTATTTTAAAATAATTTACAGTGACCAGTATCACTGACTCCCTCTCTTATCTTCTCTGTCCCAGGTCAGTTATGGACTTGGAGCCCGTTGATCCCGACACACTAGACCTAAAGAGGCGGCGGATCCACATGTGTGATTATGAAGGCTGTAAAAAAGTTTACACCAAGAGCTCCCACCTCAAAGCCCACAGGAGGATACACACAGGTAGGAGCTGAGCAACCCACACATCACTGCCAACACCCATCCTTTCAGAGAATATAAAGCAGCCATTCATCAGACTGAAAAAAAGAGATCAAGCTATACAAACGGTTGGCTCTTAAGGGCGTCAATACAAAAACATTGACGTCGTCACTATTTTTTTGTGTTTTTATTTTTGCTTGTTTCTATAATGCTGATCAGTTCAGTGTTCTTCCACTAGTGTTTGTAAAAACCCTTCATGCGGGAGTAAACTGCTAAAGCCTGGCATACAATGTAGCATTTTTTTTCAATCGTTGAACGCAGCTACAGCTCACACTGCAAACCACAGGGTTTAAAAGTTCACAGCTCACGATGTTTGTTCTCAGACTGTGCGGCACAACGCTCTGATGCGATCTACCTGCTCACACTGTACGTCTAAAAACCACCTCGGCTCCAAGAGATGGCGCTACTCGGACTCGTCAATCTGGAAGAAGTAGAACTCTCTTGTTTGCACATGCGCAATGCTCGAGTTTCTGGTAAATCGTCTCGTAGCTCTGCTTCAACGACAGGATTTACCCACAACCACCTCACGATGGCCGACTGAATTTCAAACATGTTTGATTTTCTCCTGACAATTCGTGATCGGGAGGTGGTCGTGAGAGGCTGATTGAGCCGGGCACAAACTGGTCAATTTTTTGCCCTTTTCGGGCCGATATTCCGGTCTTACAAGATTTTTTTGATCGGGCCGACTTTCAGCTTGATCGTTCGTCCTGTAGTGTGCAGGGGGCAACCTCAACCTCCCGATCAGCAATCTTAAGGTCGGGAGAAAATCAAACATGTTTGAAAGTCTGTAGGCCGTCGTAAGGTATTTCTTGGTGACTCCTGCTGTTGAGCCGGTTTACCAGAACCTCGAGCACTGCGCAAACAAGGCAGTTCTTCTTCTTCTCCTTCCAGATTGACGGGTCCGAGTAGTGCCAGCTCTGTGCTCTGAGTCCGATGTGTGGTTTTTAGTAGTGTCACATCGATACTGATCCAGCTCTAAAATGGTGGTATCGGTATCAGCGAGTACCAACCAATAGAGCACTGATCCCATTTTGAGAGCCAAAAGTTTCTTCAACTATTGTCACCCATTCCAGCTAGGCAATAAAAAGTTCTACTGGATTCACTTTGTATTAGTGTTTTTCCTGCTTCACAAAGGTAGGCAGCAGCTGGACATGAAGCCATGATGGAAATTATTTTACATCCAAGTAGGATGCAGTTCTTCATACACATACATCAATTTCAAACAGATGGTATCGGCCGATACTGCACAGCCAGGTACCGGGTATCTAGCCTCGTGAGGCCATCCTGATCTCCCGAGCTTTCAAGGTTTCACTGGCAGATCAGTCTGGAGACTCTCTGTTAAAGAAAATTTGGAGCCGTTCACCAAACGAACGTCCAATCAGCGTTGGCTTTGAGGCGGGTTGAGGTGTGACGCAACAAGAAGCGCGACAGTTCAGTCTAAAGAACATGGCGGCTTCAGCCGATGAAACTAGCGTTAGCGTGGCTATCGAGCAAGTTTTATGGGAATTACAGAGTATTTCTTGACTGAAAGAAGAGCAAAACACTGATCTGGAGGCTTTTCTCAGAGGAAAAGATGTTTTTGCTTTTCTCCCGACTGGTTTCACCAAGAGTTTGATCTATCAATTGGCTCCTCTTCGTCGTCGCTCTGTTAGTACGCCATATGCTTCGTTGATCTGATTGGTTTATTTTGCCCGTCTATCACCAACATAGGCCAATCAGCTAACCAGTATTTTCACCCCTTCCCAAAATTACTTCAACGGAAGGTTTCCAGATGGATATGCGGAGCAAATCCCTCTGGCGGAGTCAGGTTACCGGGTATCGGTATCGGCAAACAATGGCATTGCGTAACACTAGTTTTTAGATATACAGTGTGAGCAAGTAGATCGCATCAGAGCGTCGCAGTGTGAGAACATGCATGGTGAGCTGTGAACTTTTAAAACCTGTGGTTTCGTCGTACATTAAGGCCATTATGTGCAAAACAGTCTAAAAGCAGATCATCGTCTCTCTGGCTATAATGGCATTTTGGTTAAATCGACCTTCAATTGGTGAACATTGAAATGCAAGGCCTTTTTTTTAGGTACATCACCCTTTTTTCTTTGTTTGATTTCAAGCGTTCTCATTTTTTCTGCGGGCTACCTTTCCCAAAGTGTTTCCTAGAAAACTGCAGATCTCATAGCAGCCGGCCTCTTAGCATTCAGTGAGGTTTTTTGCATTGACTATAAAGCAGCAGAACCTTAATGTCATTTATATCTGTTAAAAAAGAAAAGATACAAGTTTAATACAAAACAACAAGCAAAGATGAATGCTGATTTAGGATTTATAAATTCACCTGGTTACCAAAGAACTAATTTTTTTGTGTGACATTCCAGGAGAGAAGCCGTACCACTGTACCTGGGAGGGCTGCACCTGGCGCTTCGCTCGCTCCGACGAGCTCACCCGACATTTCCGCAAGCACACAGGAATCAAACCTTTCCGCTGCACGGAGTGCGATCGCTCCTTCTCCCGGTCAGATCACCTGTCTCTGCACCGCCGTCGCCACGTGATGATGTGAAGGTTCCTCCAAACCAACCCGTGACCCCTCCCCTTGGATTGTCAGAGTTCGCTCACCGTGTACCGCAGCCCCTGCGATGTTCCACTTTGTGCATCAGAGGAATTTTAAATTAAATCTGGAGAGAGGAATGGGAACTTTCTCCTTCTCTCTACATGGAAATCACCAGGAAAACTGGGAGTCTTTGTCTGCGTTTGTGTTTATGCATGGTGGACGTATTCTTATCTACATTCTGCACCTCATTTCAGTCCACGCTCTACAATCCTGAACTCAGTTTCTGAATAAAAACAGAAAAGGAAGGAGAGACTGAAACACACTCGGCAGCAGGGACGTCCACGCATCCATCCAATCATCCATCAGTCCATCCAAGAGGAGGAGGATGGGTGGGGGCAACATGGAGGAATTGTGTTCAGTGTTTTTAAAAAAAATCTTATGACCCAGATGTCACTTCAGTTGCTCTTTTTTCTCCTTTTTTTTACATATTGAATTATGTTTAAGTCTAGAGTTTAAGTGTCAATAAATCTTTTTAGCAATGTTAACATTGCATTTATGCCTCATGTCAACCATGTGATCAGCCCCAGTTCATTAATCACTGATCTAGTGTTAGAGTAAACGCAGTATTTAGGTTAAATCCCTCCTGCTCAACACAAATAGGCAGCCAAAACGCAAGAAATTAGGAGATATCAGTGCTCTGGCCATAAATACACACTACAGGTGCATCTTATTAATCAGACTGATAGATTTAGAGCTTTTATTTTTGTTGATTTTGATGATTTGGGTAACGAATAATAAAATATAAAATCAGCTTCAAAGGAAATTAATTATATTAGATAAATAAAATGGCTTCTAATGTAGAAATCTGGGCTTAATGAAAAGCATATCCTTCCACTCCCACTTCATGCATCATGTTATGGGTCAGTCAGACCCACATGATGGGTATCTGACAGTCAGTGTTCTGTCAGAGACCCGGTCAGACCAGCATACCTATAGTCCATACCCCTTTATCCCTTTAGTTCTACCTTAACAGGCGTGTATCCCTGAACTCATGTACAAAAAAAAACACAATGGAATTACTTATTCCAAAAAAAAGAAAATTGAAAACAATCCACTGGACAATCAAATTCAAATTTTAAATTAAGAAAGCTTCCTGGATGGGAAGCGAAACATCTTCAAACCTTGGAAACAAAGTCCAGTGGATTGATTTTTAAACTTTTTCAGAAATCAATTGCTGCATTGTAGGTTTTTGAAAGCTGAAACCTGAGTCAGTTCATTTCTTTTTGGAGTTTTTTGAAGCATATAGCGATCTGACCTCATATTAGATTTTTTTTGTACATGACTGAAGGGACAGAGGCCCTTGAGGCAGTTTAAAGTCTATTTTAAAGGCAGATCTGACGTCTTGCGCGTGCGTATTGTCTATAGGTTAGCTGGTCTGACGAAGCACGCTGAACCAACAGAACGGCGGCCTGCGATGCTGCTGACATGTTAACCAAGGGCAGCTTGGTTTAATACAATCCTTTATTTGATCCCCATTTTTTTGGGATCTTGATTCTCTCATCATTTATTTCATATCATAGTAAACATGTACTTAGCATTCTTACTGTTTAGGGGAATCCATGTTTGGTTTGAAAAAAGTAATTTTGACTCCGACCTCCTGGGGTTTCCTGGGTGCTTTAGAAACACAACCTCCCATATTTGTGGATAAAGTATTTAGGCGACTGTTTGTCTGCAGCAGCTGAAGTGACGACTCTTTAACGCTCCCCTCCCCATCACCACCTTCCCTCCTCGGTACTCGGAGCTGCAAGACTGTGAACTTTTTAGAGACAGATTTGATTTCATATTGTTTATGTCGGACTGCCCTCCCCCCGCCTCTCTCTCTTGGGCTTGCTCACACCTTTCCGCTCCTTTTTTTGCAGCAGTATTTGCTTTTTTATTTCTTCATTTGGATGTTTTACAAAAGAAAAAACAAAAAGAAGCCGGTCCATCAGTGCACAGTTTGTTTTCTCTTTCCTCCAGGTTTGCTGCTCTGAACAGTAACAACAGCTAAACAAATAAATCAGACCCTTTTTGTTTTTGATTGTCTGAGAGAGACAGAGTTTTAAGAAGGGAAATACAAGAGCAGGGAGAGATTGTGTCACATGCCTGCGTTTGTGTGTCTGTGGGTGAGCTTTGAGATTAAAATCAAAGAATCAGAAAAGAACATTTTTACAGGTCTTTGTTGCAGGCACTTGTCATTGTTCTTTTACCTCTTGCCTGTTAAGCCTTAATAACTGAAGTCAATCTGTAAGGGCAAAACCAGAACCGCTGAGAGATGACGTCTGCCGTCCAAACAGTTTAAAATCAGACCGTGTGGTAGTTTTCATAAAGCCAGTCCATTGAAGATTTTAGGATCTCCATTAGAAAGAATAATCTGTGAATTAGCAGCTCCAGAAATCCAGCGGTGTCGCACAGCTGTTTGCTTTGGGTCGTCGATCAGAGGTTCTGAATCATACTACAGGCACTGTGCCGGGCGGTCAGGGTCCATCACGCGTTTAGGGTCAGACTACTGGGGGAAACTAGAAGGGATCTACTCCACAGCATTCCTGCCACAGGTCGGGTCAATCCTCTCTGTAAATGTACAATAAGCTCCACAAAATACAGAGTCTGTATTTAATGTGGTTTCAGTGCTGATCCTTATCTCTGTTCAGCATTGGAATAGAAATCTTGAGGTTCTGGAGCAGAATTGATCCCGTCTCTTGGTC
Organism: Cyprinodon tularosa; assembly: GCF_016077235.1. Lineage (NCBI taxonomy): Eukaryota > Metazoa > Chordata > Actinopteri > Cyprinodontiformes > Cyprinodontidae > Cyprinodon > Cyprinodon tularosa. The sequence continues at coordinate 256,075 of NW_024039250.1, read as the reverse complement.
CTGCTCTCTGACCCACAGGTTCCATGTTTCCAACCCCTGATCAGAGCTGAACTTGATTATGCAACAAAACGCAGACATGGCTCCTTTCGCTGTTCTGCTCAACTCAGTTAGTAGAACCTAGCTGGTAGTTTGAACTCACAATAACCTTGAAAATTTGGAAACGTCCAGACCGAAGCCTGTACTGTTGAGCAAAGCCAACAGATTTTAAGCTTTTGCAAGGATTTGTCGACAGTTCTGGTCTGTTTCTGTGCAAAAAAAAAAATTCAATTCTATTCAGTTTATTTCTATAGCTCCAATTCACAACACATGTCATCTCAAAGAACTTTCCAGTTCACCAGATCATCCAGTCAGATTGATTCAAAGTTTTCTATCTAAGGAAAACCAGCTGATTGCATCGACTCATTGACTCTTCAGCAATCCCTCACACTAAGCATGCTTGTAGCGACAGTGGAGAGGAAAAACTCCCTTTTAACAGGAAGAAACCTCCAGCAGAACCAGGCTCAGTGTGAGCGGCCATCTGCTGAGGCCCACTGGGGTTCAAGGAGACAGAAGCAGACATAGAAAAAGAAGCATAGATACAAAAGGCAACTGTCAACCAGCTCCACAGGCGAAAACGCATAACCTTTGTTCTGGTTATGAACCATGTATGATTTTTGGGATATTAAAATTTCCAAACTTAGAGCATATTTTAGGTGATTAAAATGGAATTGGCGATTTCTGTGAGTTAAGTTTACGTAGAGGGCATATTGCTAAAGAAGATCCAACGCATTCACTGGATCCGATTCTGGAATTTATAAAAAATCTGCAAAAATTAGTGAATATGTAAATGAAATATGAATGAAAATGAATAACTTTACACATAAAACAGGTATTTAAAATAAATTCTAAATGAGTTCAGCTCTTTCTTTGGATGGATTTTGTTCTTTTTACAAGAGCAAAACCCAATGTTCCCATTTTTCTAATTGTCTCCCCACCTTGCTTCAACTAAAAACAAAAAAAAAGAAAAGAAAAAGTTACTAAGCACATCTTTCTAGAAGAGTTTATGCATTTGATTGCAATTTTCTTTTTTTTATAAACTGTTGATAAAGACATTAGGGACAAATAATTAAAAGAAATCCATGTACATATCTGTATATAATCAAAAAGTGCAGAGTTAATGTAACGGGTGAATTTCTATTTTTAACACTGACTAGATAATGTGAAAAAAATGTTTTTTCTTTTTCTTCCTTTGTTGGTTTGATGAAAATGTGTTTCATCATGTGTTCCCCTCTCCAAATCTAATACATTTGTTTGGTAGTTTCTTAAAAAAGTGGTCCCACTTGTGTTGTGAACACTTGTGTTGCATGGAGAATAGCTTTGTTTTTCTTACAGTGATGTTGGTGAGCATGTATGTGTGTGTGAGGCCGTTCTGGTGGGGTATTTTATATATAAAAAAAAAGATGAACAGGGTTTTTATTTTTAAATAGTAAGAGAGCTTAATAATTTATCACTGGACCTGCTTTAATTTCAGTCACACAAAGGGCACTGAAATGCTAACTATGGTTGGTTAGCTTAGCTAAACTTCAGTCAAGTTCAAACAAATAAAAGGCCTAAAAGCAGTTAAATGGAAAACTAACTTTTATTACCGTCATTATAAGTTTAAGAAATAACCAAACACTTACAGTAAACATACCTAGATAGTCTATTTTACTGGGATAACGTTTTAGCCATTTTAACCAAATTGCTGTAGGAGACAAAATATGCTACATAAATGTAGCATGCTAATAAAAAAGGCGCTAGCTTTTTTGAAGGAATAAAATAAATGCTAACTTTTTTTGCTTTATAAGATGAATTTAAATTTGTAGATATTAATGTTACACAAAAAAGAAACAAACTAAAGAGGTTATATTTTTTTCACTGAAGCAAATCGAGTTAAACTAGCTTTAGCTAGATGGACTTTTTAACATTTTAACATTTCATCTTTTTAATTTAGGTTTTAAAGTCCAAATCCAACTGAAGTACCATTGGAAAATACTATTTAATTTGGGGAAGTTCAAATTTAAACCATGACTGCTACGTCTTAATAGGTAAATAGTTGGTAATATCGAAGTGGAATAGGAAAAACATTTTTTTTTTTCATTTTTGAAAGTTTTCAGTTACTCAGCTGTTGATACAAATATTGGCTGGAAAACTAAACTATACAGGATCAGCTTCTAGTCAACATTTCATATTTCTAAATTAAAACGTTCTGCTTTCTTTCAGAATTTAACTTAACAAAACCTCTAAATTTTAAATTCCATTTATGAAAGATGAGCAGGTATCATCAGCCCTGACCAGTAAATTATTTTACACAGATGCTATCTAACATTAGTTCTTCGGTCGTTAACATTTACCATGGGATAACGTTAATCTTTTTGTTCTCCCAGTTCTTAAGAAGTTTTCCAATTTTTTTTGCTACAGCTGTAGGTTTAAATGTCATATTATGTAAAGATATACAACTCAGCCTAGGAAATGATGGCAAACAATACCCAAGGATGAAGTATTGCAATACTATCTTAAGCTACTTTAAAATTTTAACTCACTAATTGAAATGTCAGCCTTTTAAAAACAAACTTAAAAATGAAGTTGCTCTATGAAGAAACAAACCAACAAAAAACAACCCAGTCCTGACCAGTAAAGTTCAAACTAAGCTATATTAGTAAAACTGTAGATTTAAGTACCATTTTTCTCCTTTGAAGTGATGTTTTTTTTTTCAATCTATGTCCCAAATAAGTCTTTTGGTGTTAAATATTATAATGAGTCAAAACTCAAAGTAACGTGTTTGAGAAACAAATTAAAAGTTTTCCTGAAGTAGATTCCTGTTTGGTTGTTTGGGAAAAAAACAAATGATGCAGTTTAAGCATTTCAGAGATCTTTTTTCAAGTTAAACTGAAAAATATTCTAAATTTTGGAAATATTAAGGAAAAAATGTGAAGACATATCACCATCGCATATCAATATGTTTGACCTCTAATCTAAAATGCCTAATTTTCAAAAATTTACCAGCACTTAGCTTTCAATTACTAGAATCTGTTGCAAAAGAAACATTTTTACATTAATGAGTATAAATGGGCTAAATTAAGCATCATTATTTTTTAAATGAAGAACCACAAAAACACTTAAAAATGGTCTCAAAAGCAAGCTAGCTTAAAATGTTACAAAAAAGTTTAAAACCATTTAAAGCAATAACAAACTGTATAAATTCATCATAAAGACTCAAAAATAAATAGAAACCAACATTTATTGAATTGACTGAAGTCCCATTTTTAGATCTGGTAGTTACTATAAAACCGTAGCAAATGACAAATAAATGGTTTATTCTAATGTATTTGGTTAGAGCTCTTATTATTATCGATTTTTAAACTTTAAATCTCCAAATAATGGTACGATGTCTTAATGTATAATTTGACTGAAGTTGGAGAGTTTTGAACTAAAGGAGTAGAAGTAACTAAATGACACGGATACATCTAGTTTTAGAATAGAAATTATTAACATTTATTTCTTTACTCTTTTGACATTTTTCAGACAAAAAAAATGTCAGAGTTTGAGCCCCAGCTTTATAAATTGGGTGAAACATGACTGGGCTGCTGGTTATTAGAATGAAACATCTGGTTAAATCTGATGAGTAAATCAGCAGCACTCAGCTTTCTTCTAAATATTTATTCTGTAATAATTTTTAATTTGTTTTTTACTGCTGAATGAGTTCCCCTTACATGTGAGTAGATTCCACAGATGTTTTAGCTTTCAAACTGAAAAATCATTCTAGGTTTGACTTTTAGCATCTGAGAAAATTGAGACGCATCTTTAAGTCCCAGAGCGTAACGTTTACTGGTTTCCCTAGCGTTTTATCAAACTGTCTCTTTAAATATCACGGAAATGACTTAAACATTTGCTTTTATAGTATTTGTATTCAAAAGGCCACCCAACACTGATACTTGAAACTAGTATTTTTATTATTTCAGTAGTCCAGTAAAACATCCAGATGAAATATTTGCTGAAATAAAAAAAAAACACCCTCAATCTCTTAATATCACAAATATAACTCCTACAATTTCAAACGTGTTTTTTCCGGAGGCAGAAATAATGTTAAAGTCAAACTTTACTGCAGAATGGAACCAAATCCTGTTTGAAAGCAAAGAAATCTGTTTTCAAACAGATGAAATATTTGTATTTTTCACCCTGGAGGTTGATTCTCTTCAGAGTGCAGCACTTTAAAATGTCCTTTTAATGGCAGGTTTTGGCAAAATCTTAAACAAGCACAATAAAATCTCAGAAGCTCATGTAAACATGTAAGCGCAATCAAACACTTTAAAGTCAGGCGGACCTGCCGATGGCGGCTCAATGAAAAGTTGTTAGTGTGGGATTTTAAAGTTGTTGAAGGTATAATCCATATCCACCAGGGTGGGGAAGTATTTGCTCCCTTACAAAATACTACGGTCTTGTTTTCTTTGCCACTTTTAAATATTTCAGGTCATCAAAAAAGTTTTAATATTAGACAAAAAAAAAAAAAATAGCAGAAAAATGACAGGTTGATGTTTTTAGATGCTGATTTTATTTCTGGTAAACAAGCCAATAAATCCAACCCGTCCCAGTATGGAAAATTACGTTATTCCTTCATAAATTAAACGGATTATTGTCTTTAAGTTTAATATGAAGCAATTATTTGATCACACTGTGAAGGAATTTGGGCCCTTTTGTTAAACATCTTCAAATCAGGGCTTATGGAATATTTTAATGTCAGAAATGTTCCTCATTAGTCATTCCTTGAGATTTCAGTATAGTTCATAAAATTCAGCTTTCCACAAAAATGAAAAATAAAAGTACTAATTAGTCCTGCTTTGGTTAAAGAAGTTTGGGTTTATTTGCTGAAATTGCATCATTGTTCAAAGCTGCTTTTTGTTTATTTCCTCTATTTTTTCTTCATCATAAAAGAATTAGTTTGATTTAATGAAACCTACAAGTTTGACTAAAAGATAAACCTGAATAAGTCTGTAAGACAGCAAATACTTTTTCACATTACTCTGAATTAGTTTTCTGCTTCTGGTTGTTTCTGTTGATCTAATATTGTTCAGTATTCCTTCAGAGTCTTTTTTTGTTTTTCTGTCTTTTATTTTAACTGTATAGAAACGGGAACGTAGATCTGTGAAAGCTAGTTTTAACCCCTGCTGAGACCTTAAAGGACTAATTGATGTGTGAGACGTGAGCGACTGTGTCCGTCTGTGTGCGAGTGCCTCGACTCACCGTGAATCACTCAAACTCGCCATTTTTAGCTATTTTCTATTGAATGCAGTAACTTATGGACCAGTAGTGTATTTACGCAGTGCAATGCAGTTATCATAATAATACAGATATCAATAATATTTCTTTCTCTTGCTTACTTTTCTTTTTTTATTTGTACAGAACAAAAGTGTAAAGATCAGAGTGGAAAACTTGAGCTTTTTGATACTGTGACTCATGGTGTTTAAAAGTCGGTTTCTCCCTGTACAGTTGTGATTATTTTGATCCCCCCCCCCCCCCCCCCCCCCCCCCCCCTCTTCCCTTTCTTCTTCTTTTATAGAATAAAAACATTTTTTGGTGCGATTTGATGCCCGCTGTCTTTGTATTATTTCTTATATTCCAAAGCTACAGAAAAAGAATTATTGAGATAAAATCAATTAAAGGTATAGTGGAGGATTTTCACAGATTTTTTAAAAGATCCGCGCTCTCCAATTTAAAAACAAAAAGCACATTCACAACCAGAGGTGTCGAGTAATGAAGTACAAATACTTCGTTTCTGTACTTAAGTAACTTTTTAGGTATCTATACTTTACTCCATTACTTCCTTTTCTTCCTACTTCTGACTTCTACTCATTACATTTTCACACCAGTATCTGTACTTTCTATTCCTTACATTTTTAAAAACGTTACTCATTACTCTTGGCTTCGGTTTAATGTTTCTAAATATTTATTTCCTGTCATGTGCTCCATCCAATGCAGATCATTGGCTCCGCCCACATCTAGTGAAAACTAGTGTGATTGGATGAGTCATAGAACGCAAACACTCATTGGTTAGCTAAAGGAAATCCTCAGAAGCCAGCAGGTGTTCTTCAAACTGCTAACGTGAATTGTCTATGCCATGCTACAATGTGGGATTCAGAAAAAGATGCTGAAATGTCTGAAAGGTCGGACACAGGAGAGAGCGTATCGGGAGACGGAGACCAACCAGACCTCCCTCATCCTTGGCCCTATCTCACAGAATTTTTCCAAATAGTCCAAAAATTTAGCTTTCAGTTCATATAGCGGCATCTGGCTGTTTTTTTAAGTTTACTTTATACTTTAAGTAGTTTTTGCCGCACATACTTTTTCACTTCTTCTTCAGTAAAGAGGTCAAGTTGCTACTTTAACTAGAGTGTTTTAAAACTGCAGTATTTATACTTCTACTTAAGTAACAAATGTGTGAACTTTTGACACCACTGTTCACAACCCTGTACCCGGGGGGGGGGGGGGGGAACGCCTATTAAACTCGTGTGAGAGCGTGCAGAAGCCCATTTCTCCTTGTGCACGCTCTGTTTAAAAGTTGCTGTTTGCATCGCTCATACAAGCTTATTGTACAAAAGAAGATTTCCAATTTCTCCACTATGTCAGACTCACCACAGGTTAGTGAAAATGAGGACGAGCACGTGAAGCATATCACCAGAATGATTGAGAGTTAGAAGGACCACAGATTGAGATGATCCACTCAGGAAAAGAACATCCTCCACTATAGCTTTATAAACTAGTGGGTTTTTATCAAAGCAAACAGCTGGAGGATAGCACCAGTTAGCTAACCGTGACATCATCAATGACCCCTCACCCCCCCACCATGGACTGTTCTCCCTGCTGCCCTCTGAGAAGAGGCTTCACAGCATTCAATGCAGGACCAGCAGGTTCTGCAGCAGCTACTCTAAATCCCAGACTCTGCATCACACTGATGACACCAAACTAAAACCCTGCATATTTGCATCATAGATATTATTGCTCTGAACTTCCACATTAATGCATTTTTTGCACCATGTTTTTTCTCCCACACTGTTTACATTTGATCACTGCTACACTTTAAGAAATGGAAATGTTCATTTATAGATAGATATATGTATTATTACATGAATTCTTCCTAGAAAAATAAGCAAAAACCAATTTTAAATCTTGTCTTTGAGCAGCTTGTTAGAAGAAAAAAAACAATCGTATGATGAGATTGTATCCACAAGAGGGCGCCAAATAGAAACAAAAAGGAGGAAAAACTTAGTACCAAGTTGGAAGGAAAACACCTTTCTACCTTAACATTGTGCTACATTTATTCTTCATCTTTTTATTGTTGTTTTATTGTTGTTTTTACATACTTTAGAAACAGGATGAAAACCCAAACTGTAAAAAAATTTGTAAGTTATTTTATTTTTTAAAATAAGTACATTTTGTCTTGAGTTTAGGAGGTAAGTATGACTCTTTGCCAATGGAACAAGACAATTTACATTTAGAATAAGAAAAAAACAAAAACAAATGCATTGTCTTATTTTGAGTACATAATATCTAATTATCTTATTTTAAGAGTAGAGAAATCTCATTCCATTGGCAAATTATTTTATTTACCACCACAAATTAAGGGTAAATACACTTAATTTAAGACATTTTTCACTTATTTCTATATTTGTTTTTGCAGTATGTCTGATGTGCATTCCGATGTCAGGTCACTGCAGTGTATCTTTAACTGTTAAACGGTTTTACTCATGCATAAAAACTTCCACACTGAAAGATATTCTATCAATGTTTAAATTAAAATGTGATAAACAAAATAAACCTATTAAACAGCTTTTCAAATTAACGTGTATGTGTAACCCCTCTGCAATTTTTGTTTCTTGTCCTAATGTTTAGAACCATACATCAATATTTATATTCAGGATTATTTGAATTAAACTAGAAACATAAGATTCAAGTAAATAAATATACACCGCTCAAAAATAATAAAGGGAGCACATAAACAACACAATATAAGGTCAGTTAAATCCAACTTCTGTGAAATCAAACTATCCTCTTAGGAAGCAACTCTGATTGACAGTCAGTTTCACATGCTGCTGTGCAAATAGAATAGACAACAGGTGGAAATTATTGGCAAATAGTAAAGGACACTCAATAAAGGGGTGGTTCAGCAATATCTATGCTTTCTGGTGGATGTTTTGTCACTTTTGAATGTTGGTGGTATTGTCACACTTGTGGTAGCATTCACAACCCACACAAGTGGCTCAGGAAGTGCAGCTCATCCAGGGGCTGGAGGTGCTCCCAGGAGGCCGGCCAGTACACCAGGTGACTTGGAAGAGGCCGTAGGAGGGCAGAAACTCAACAGCAGGACCTCTACACTGCAAAAACGATCTGAAATTAGGTAAAAATTTCTTAAATCAAGTGTATTTAGCCTTAATTTGAGCAGGTAAATAAGATGGAATGAGTATTTTCACACTTAAAATAAGTTAATTAGATAATATGCACTTGAAATAAGACAATGCAATTGATTTTTCTTAATTCAAATGTAAATCGTCTTGTTCCATTGGCAAAGTGTTTCATTTACCTCCTCAACTTAGGATAAAATGCACTTATTTTAAGAAAAAATGACTTATTTAGATTTACATTTTGAACAAATGGTTAGAAACCGACTCCATGAGGATGGTATGAGGGCCAGACGTGCCACTAGTGCCCAGTGCTCTTCGCTGATGAAATCAGGTTCACACTGAGCACACATGACAGAATGGACTGACCTGTCGGTTTCCCAGACCTGAATCCAACTGAACACCTGTGGCATCATGTTGATCCATCCACTAACATTACTTTGCGCCACAGACTGTCCAGGAGGTGGCAGGTACTTTAGTCCAGGACTGGGAGGAGATCCCTCAGGAGACCATCCGCCCTCTCATCAGGAGCAGCCCAGGCATTGTAGGGAGGTCATAGAGGCACATGGAGGTCACACACAATACTGAGCCTCATTTAGACCCGTTTTAAGGACATTACATCAAAATTGGATCAGTCTGTTCTGTTTTTCCACTTTAATGTTGTCTGTGATTCCAAATCCAAGCCTCCATTGGTTAATCAGTTTGATTTCTATTGATCATTTATGTGTGATTTTTGTTTTCAGTCGATTCAACTTTGTACAGGGCAGAGTATTCATGAGAATTTATTCAGATCTAGGATGTTATTTGTCTCTTCCCTTTATTTTTTGACCAGTGTATTTATTGCTATCTAAAAGTTTTAATTATCTTGTTAACCTCTATCCCTATAATATATTTATTTATTTTTATTTATGATATTTAATGAGCACATATGTCCCTGAAAAAAGCCTTAGTTGAGTCGTTTATGTGCAGAAGAGCTTTCGATATCTTCTGTTCACAGAGGAATGTTGTTTCATAACCAGGATCTTGTTTCTTTGACCACGATCTATATCTCATGATCCCAGGAAAGGGTCAGAGTAAATAGGACGTTTCACAACAAATGATTTCTTAGTATTTGACCTTGATGCTCTACTTTGATATGGCCATATTTTTTTTTTCAATTGTTCATTCTAAAAAGTCTCTAAGTTAGAATTAAATAGAAAAATGTGCACAAAGAGTTTTCCTTTCTGGGACTTTAGCAGATTTTTATTTAAGATTTTCAGGTATGAAAAGAATGATGTCATGTGATAACAAGGTTACCATGATCTTTGGGAAAGAAACAGGCCCACAGCATCACTCATCCTCTACCTGTGCTGAACAGGGTATAAAGTACCCTGGTGGTCTCTCCCTTTGGAAAGAAGGTTAGGCTGGCTAGAAACCCTCTGATGTTTAATGTCAGTGCCAATCTGTGATAATCTGTTTTGTTAAATTGAAGCATGAATTCACATGTTGCGCTTTTTAATTTTAACAGAGCAAAAGAACCAGCTTAAAAATATGATATATTTTTGCTTGTTTTCCAAATCTGATGAAAATCTTCCTGTGGCAGACTCTTCTCTTACATCCCCCCAGGCATGTGAACCTAAAACCACCGCAGTGGAAAGGAGGGTTTCTTGGAAACAGAGTTTCCAAAACTTGTTGTCACGATTTGCCATCAGTCCAAACTCCGACTTTCTGAGAATAAAACGGTGGCTGCGGCATAAGGATAATGTCCTGTAACATGTCGGTGCAAAGCATCCAAACAGACCAGTCAGTCGCTCATTACATCACGCAATGCTTTGTGAGTTTAGTAGATCTTGTTAAGGCATATCTTTACCAAACTGTGGATTTAGATGAACAATACAGCTGATCCCTGCGTGTCAGACCGACAAGTCACAGTCTGCAGGTGCTGAGGGCTGTTTTGACATTATGTTTGGCTGCTTTCCCTATTTCCACCTTCTCACATGTCACCGGGACTCAGGACTGTGAGCAGCTTCCAAATGAAACAGAGTCAGAAGTGTTTAAATCAACACCCGCATGCAGCAACAGGTATCTGGTGGTTTATGGAGCCTCAGCTTAAAGTTTAGCTGATATACATTGCCATCTCCAACCAGTAACATCTGTTGCATTTCCAGTTTTCAACAGGTACGAGAACATTTCAAGAACAAGGGGAAAGGGCTTCTTAGATGTTAGATAAAGCAATTCAGGGAATTTTAATCCAAGGAAGTGAAGAAATCTTTATAGGCTTTTGTTTGGACAAGCAATGCCAGTGTTTGTCTCAGTCATTGCAGCAGGAGGTCTGTAAAGAGAAATTCATCAACGTTTCTTTCTTCCAGAGTTTTTAACATTGACCTACACAACAGCAGAGGTGGCACCAAGTCATTGTTTTGCAAGTCATAAGTCAGTCTCCATTCTTTTCCCTCAAAGCTATCTCTATAGTTCTGCTGCTATAGGCTTAGACTGCTGGAGGACATAGGGACCCCTTTTTCATCATTCTGCTTCATTCTATCTCTATTCTCCCACTCTGCAGAATCTGTTAGTTCAATCTCTAACGTTCTGCTCTCTCTGCTTTTTCTCATAGTAGCTTCATCTGGTCTGTTCCTGTTTGGCTGTGACTCCATCCTGGAGAGAAATATCAGCTGTGCTGCTGCCATCAACACCTTTGTTTCTAGATGTTGGAGCTTGGCCTGTTTTCCAGTGTAGTCCTGTTTCTCTGACTGTGACTAACTGGATGTGCTCTCTTCATCCTCTGACATGGGAGCTGGCTCGGAGCTCGTCTGCCTGGCTGTGTGTTTCCTGGACAGTTGCCTTTTGTATCTATGCTTCTTTTTCTATGTCTGCTTCTGTCTCCTTGAACCCCAGTGGGCCTCAGCAGATGGCCGCTCACACTGAGCCTGGTTCTGCTGGAGGTTTCTTCCTGTTCAAAGGGAGTTTTTCCTCTCCACTGTCACTACAAGCATGCTTAGTGTCCTGCAGTTTGAGTTTCAAGTCATTTCGAGTCCTTTTAACCTAAAGTAATACTGTATTTACACTTTGCTGGTCATAATCATTCCAAAAAAGTAAAAAAAAAAAAATCAATCCATTGGACTTTGTTTCCAAGTTGAAGACGTTTCGCTTCCCATCAGGGAAAGTTTTTCAATTCATGTATGCTTCTATATGTATTTATTACAACAAGTGCAACTTAAATTGCAGAAAGAAAAATTATTTCTGACATTGTTATAGAATTCTAATAGAAAACATCCATGGTATGTCATGTTTTTTAAACATTACATTTTCTGTATGATTATTTTAAAGATACAACAGATCCACAAATAAAAACAACTAATGACTAAATAAGAAAAAGAGTGGAACACAACATCCTCATTCACATTTTCCTCTAAATCTTCACCTCATGATGAATGTTTACATTATTTATTCGCTGCATCAAAAAATGTCAAATATATTTTCAATTTTAAACCTAGATATGAAATAATACAATATAACCTACAATAAGTCAAATTACATCATTTTATCAATTCAGTTTAGTCTGTCCAATAAGCTGCCTGTAGTGACTTTAAATGTCCAGCAGGTGTCAGTATTCTGTGAGACACACTTAATATTATCAGCGTTCTGAAGGCATTTTAGCCAAAGGATTTTTATCAGAAACATAATTAATGTGCACAAATAAGGAATAGTTTTATTAACCATAGATTAAGCAGAGATTTAATAGAGTTTATATATCTGAGGAGAGTGGTTAACTCTGCTTCAGACAGAAACGTTCTAGAAACTTGTGTTTAGTTTCTCTGCAACCTGCTAAAGGACGCTGGACTCAATATTACTTGCAGCGCTGACAAATGCACACATTTGAACCTGTGTTAATAATGCTTGATTGCCTGCAGCTATTTTATTTTAAGATGAATCAAGCGTAGTTATTTTTGGTGCTGATGGATTTATCTAAAATGTCATCAGGGAGGAAAGGGGGTCAAAAGAGAGACACGTGGCGGCAAAGTGGTACCTGAATCCATAATGGCCGCATCGAGGGTCAAGGCCTCTGCACACAGATAACACAGTTTCATTATGTGTCACCACTACGTCTTCCTCATTTCACTTTGGTGAAGATTCTCAGTCATCCAGGTTATTCCAAAAAAAGTTAAAAACAATCCACTGGACTTTGTTTCAAAGTTTGAAGACGTTTGGCTTCCCATCCAGGAAGATTTTTCAATTCAAAATGTTGAATGTTGAAACATTTTGAATTGAAAAAGCTTCCTGGATGGGAAGAGAAACGTCTTCAAACTTTGAAACAAAGTCCAGTGGATTGTTTTTAACTTTTTTTGAATACTCATTTCATTCTTTAATCACAGAAAAAAAACACCTTAAATTAAATAAATAACTTTAAGTTCAGCAAATGTTATAAATGTATATTTGCAAGGCTTTTTAGCAGAATGGTTCATATCTGTCTATCTATCCATCTTCTCTCATCAGCTCCCTTCTGATGATCCCAACTTTGCAGGTTGACAACTAGAAACTATTTGAATGCAAATATGTAGAATCTTTCTGTTTGAATCGATTGAGTTGACATCTAAAAGTTGCTTCATAGCACATAGTTTGAATCTTTTACTATACTAGTAAACAGAATTCAATTAAAATAAAACTTTCATCTGGTCAGTTTTCCAAAGCTGCTTATCGGATCAACAGAAAATGTGCTGTTTAAAGGTCTTAGAGAAACACTCCTGAACAAAGATTGAATTAAACTGATAAAAAATATTGTGGTTAGGCTGGAGATGGATGTTATCCATCTTATTTAGCAGCTGATCTAATAAACCTGTGGGAATAACATGTTAGAATAACATGGTAATGCTCAAGTTTGGTGAAATCTTATAAAATTATACAGCATAACATAAAAAAAGTCTTGTTCCTTAAACAAAAAGAACCCGGAAGACTGGTGGAAGTAGCTTATGGCTTTTTAAACCAGTTTAAATCTTTTCTGTTCCTCCAAGAGACAGTTAACTTCAGGCAGTTGGACAAGTTTTAACAGGAGATTTACTGCAGCAAGTGGAATGAAGCATTTGCTGTGCTGTCAGCTTCACCAGGCCTCCAGGTGAAAAAATATCCTGAAGAAAATGTACCTGAGCAGAAAATGGAAGAGCAACTGATGGCTGCAGATAAGCAGGTGAGTCATCGGAGTGCCTGTAGTCAAAGCTCTGCCTGCTAGAAAATATGCAATTAAAGAGAGAAAAGCATCATTTTCACTCCAAATAGGACATATATATGAGTGTGAGCGATAGCCTAGTAGTTAAAGGAAAAGTCGCTCACATTCAGAATTCAAATTCTGAAAGTTCTTTAAATGTGAAATGATTCCATCCTGTTCAATAAATCATCAGTGTTTTTAATTCAGAGTAATTTTCATGTGAATGTGCTTTATTGGAGGCATCCATGTTTGTCAAAGAACACTACTGCCACCTACTGGTTAGTGACATTGTCACGGTGCGGTATCGGCTGTTGATCAAGTCCCAGTGCTGTATCTGGTGTTTGTCACAACGCGCTATTATCCAAGTCATCTTGAAAACATTCTTCTTCCAAATGTTGGCTACATATTATGGGTTTTTTCTCTGGCCAGAAGTTCGATGGCAAATCCTCCCTCTTCAAGTTGGCGATCCAACGACCAACCCGTCCGTGGAGGATCAGGAATCAGAAAGGTGGAATAACTCTTTTTTTCACTTTTACCCGATGTATTCCAGCATCCAGCTGCCATGCACGTGGGCATTGTCAGTTTCACTATAGCTCTGGTGAATTTCAATGGTGAAGTCCTCTGGAAATCTTCAATAATTGTTGTTGATTGCAGATGTGTCTAGTAGTTCCCATTGATTTAGCTTGGAAAGCGGGGAGAATGGCGCTAGGCTTACCGCACCGTGACGTCACTGCTGGAAGATGGCAGGAGGGAGGGGCTACTATATTTGGACATAAATGGCCGCTCCCAGACTCAGTGATCGCGATGAAAATTGTTTTTATTTTTTTACTGATTAACGCTAAATTCATTAAATCACTGCGAACGCATTAGTTTTATTCATAAATAATGATCCATTGATGATTCGTTGCTGACCGGACTTTTCCTTTAAAGTGTCTTTGAGGGGCTGCAGACTGAGCCAATACTTTTCAGTAGAATAGAAACTAGATGTGTAATATTTTGTATTTGATGGAGACCCAACATCTGGGAGAACTGTGGCAGTGTCATGATACGGAGGTATAAGTTTATAAAGAACTTAAACTGAGACAGGAAGAGGGAAACAAAACATGGGAGGAGGAAGGAGATGAGTTATAAATAAGAAAATCCAGTAAGGAATGAGAGAAAAAGACAAGCTTTGAAAACCAGGAATATAATAAATGACAGAAAACATTAGAAGAAGAAACACAATCAGGCATAAATGAGAAACGCCAGATATATCACTTAAAATTAATAAGAAAAAACTAACAAAAGGAATTATAGAGATCATGAAGACTAAAACTAAGTAATGAACCAAATGCAGAACTACATTCACAAACAACAACAACGATAATCAGGAAACAAACTACTGAAAACCAGCATCTGAAATGCTTTATGTCGCTTTCACCATCTTTCACCATGTAAGACATCATGTTCAGGATGAAGAGCCGCTGCATGTTTGTCTTCTGCTGGACTCTTGAAGCGATGATGAAGATTCAGCAGAAGATCCACTGAGCCGTGCATCTCTGCAGCTCCTCCAGAGTTAAGGTGGATCCCTTGACTCCTTCTTGATCTGTCCTCCTGTCGGTTTTGGTGGACATCCATGCTGGACGCCAGCTGACAGCTTTGCTAGGGCCCGGGACAACACGGTCTTTTGCCCCCCCAACACCTGAAAACTGCTCCTCTTTTCTCTCTGTTAACCAAGCTCCCTGCTCCGCTCGCTCTGTCACTCTGCACCTGGACCTCTGCCATCTTTCTGCTTTTCTGGCGCTAAGCTCAAGTATTTCTGTAAAATAAAATGTGTTTTTCTCCCTTACACTAGCTAGCAGATGCTATACTTTAAAATCACATTGCTTCTTCTCTGGCTCTGAATGGGCAACAGTCTTCTGCTATTCCGTTCCTGGACCTGTTCCTGACTATTCTTTACTTTATTTTTAATATTTACTCCTAAAGTCCCTCCAACCTTTGGTGTTATCTTCCCTTTTCTCTTTTTTTTCCTGTGCGCCAGACTTCTGAAAACCTGACATTCTTAGTTTGCAGCGAAACAAACTGTTAAAGTTGCAGCCACGCGTTGTCCTGGTTAACCATTTTAAGTTGGGTGGGGGGAGTTCTAATTACCCTTTATCTACAGAAAACATATTACATATACCTAATACATATATATATATATATATATATATATATATTTAATTTGATATTAAATGTTTTTATCACAAATAATTTGCCTGTATTTTTAATGGTCAGAGTGTTAATTTTGGGCCCCTCTCTGTCCTGGGCCCGGGACATTTGACCCCTTTGTCCCCCCCTGTCAGCAGGCGTTCCTCCACGTCTTCGTAGGCCTGCAGTCGGTGCATCCTTCTTCCATGTTTAAAAGATGGTGGGTCAGATATGTAATTGCTAATCAGATGTGAGATGATACACTGGAAAAAATAAAAATCAAGATGTCATTTTTTCTCAAAAAAAGTGCCTTTGTTCTTGGATTAAGGAGGTAAAACAGACCTTTTGTCAATGGAACAAGACAATTTGCATTTAAAATAAGAAAACACAATTGCGTTGTCTTATTTCAAGTGCATTTTATCTAAATATCTTATTTTAAGAGTAAAAATACTCATTAAATTGGCGGATCATCTTATTTACCAACTCAAATTAAGGGTAAATACACTTAATTTAAGGCATTTTTACCTATTTCTAGATTGTTTTTCCAGTGCAGAATCGACAAAGTCTCCTGGTAGGACTAGAAACCTCTTTTATAAAAACTGAGTTAAAGTCCCGCTGCCTTTTATTTCAGCCGTTTTTTAGTTACAAATCAGATAGAATGAAATAAGGTAGAACTGGATTTTAGTTAGAAGTATCAGATTAAATAAGGCAGAATTTTAAAGGAAGTTTTTAACAATATTTTAAAATCATACAGACTTTGCTACCATTTTGTTTTTATGCACTGATTTTAAATGTTCTTTAATATGGAATAAACTATTGATTGTGACTGTAATTATTTTTGATAAATCAATGTATGGAAGTTTTTCCATTTGAGACAGAATAGATAAAGTTCTTTTTTGTCGCTCTGCTAGAAAGTTTGCTGTTATTAGAGTTTAAGGTATTTTAAATGTTAATGGACTTTTTCCATCAGTTTCCTCGTTATGCAGCGAGGATATAGATGTAGAGCTTCGTCCCAATGATCAGACTGATATCATCTCATGATAAACCTAATGTTTGTGCTTTATCTGCCAGCAGAGAGAGAGACGCAGCTCCACCCTTTGTTGCTTAAGATCTACATGTCCTGAATTACTCTTCAGGTTAAATTGTTGACTCCTTTGTTCTGTCAGAACATCATGCACTTTTGTCCCCCTGCAGCACCGGTTCGCCAGCGGCGTAAACTTTCACAGCACGCAAACACAAACGGATCATCTCAAACCTGCAAAGCTGGAATGGAAATAATGTGAATAAATTATTAACCCAGAAATAAAGCCTTAAACCTTTTATAGGAAATGTTACAGACATGATAAAAGAGGAAGAAGAGAAATGCAATTATTGAAAAGTCTTTAAATGTTATTTCAATAAACGATGATTAAAAAAAAGATTTCTAAATGCATTTCAGGAGTTATACAAACTCACATGATTAATGCTGATGGAGATTATTTATTTCTAATAAAAATCCTACAGAGAAACACTTTTTTTCCTTCCCTTTAAATTTTGTAGTGACTTTTACTGAAGAGTAGAATTTTCTTTTATCTCAAATCGCCTTTTGTTTAACCTTTCTAACTCTCTTAAAGCCTTTTTAAAGAAAGAGTTAAGCAGACCCTGTTTAAGCTGCTGAGACTGGAAGCAAAATGTTTTTTTAAATCAGGCCCAAAGCAGTTTTCAAATTTGATGCCTTTCCAGGCAAAAGGGCTGAAACTTTTTAAAGTTTTGTTGATAAAAAAAATTACACAGTAATTTCCTGCAAAAAAAAACAAACTAAAACAGACAAAAACGATCCTGAGTATTTTCTTTAAAATGTCGCATGCTTAGTTTTTCTTTTTAATTTAGCAAATCAAACATACTTTTTTGCACTTTCTTGGTGACAACTTTAGAGAAATTTATCTAAAATCCAATTTCTACTCAAACTTTATAAAATCTTCTTGGTTGGCTTAACAGGGCAGCAGGAGGACGTGCGGCACAAGTCATTTTCTAAAAATAAACTATTAATAAAAATTTTAGCTTGTAGTTTTCTTAAAACTTTATAAGGTTTTATGGTTTTTTAGCATTAAGTTTGGAGGGCAATGTTGTTTATTTCTAAGTTTTTAACATATATATATATATATATATATAAATTTGTTAAAAAAGTAAATGACTCTAGCAGAGAGTTCAAATGATTTAGAAAAGGAGTATTAGTTTCAAACTTCTTTTATTATTTCATTGCAGCATCACTGCTGCACCAAACTGAAAAAAAAAACAAAAACAGAAATTTTATCAAATTTGCATCAACAATCGGGTAATTTTCTTACACACATTAGGTATCAAAACAAAAAATTAAACTCATTCGAACAACCAATCTAAAATCCCGTTAGTAAAAAAAAACAATATTAATATTATCATAGCAATATTTACAGAGTCTTCCGTTAAAACTAGAACTACGCTTATATACACAGTGGGCGGTCAGCGCCCCCTCTAGGAGAGAGACGGGAGAACTTTCTTCCTCGGTGACAAAATAAAAACAAATGGTAAAAGTAGAACAATCATACTCTGAAATAACAGGAGGGGATTCATTTAAACGAACCAAGCAGACAGTCAGCCTCCATGAAGGAAACCTTCAGCTTCAATGGGAGAAATCAGAGCACATGCAAAAGCTGCTTTGTTCTCTTTAATCAATACATCGCAAAAAGAAAAATTCCACTAATTTCACTAGACGGCTCAGAAACCCTGAAGCTAATCTGCTGCATGAAAGCGTCTTTAAAAGCTGCAGAGGCATCACTGATCCTCTGTCATACAGTCGATTGAACGTTAACTGCCTGAATGGGATTTTTCTGCCACATGGTGCATTAAACCAATCAGAAAGTCACACCTGATTACATAAAAAGCCCCACCCACCTGCGTCTATCGTTCCTGAGCTCAAGTGTTAAATAAATACCGGGAGAATTAGAACAAAACATGCACTGAAAAAAAGAGGGGAAGCCATAAAGCGGTTGCCGGGGCAACAGGGGTGAGGACAACAAACAATGGCGAGCGGCGCTGCTGTCTGAGCTGGACAGGTATTACCTGCACTGAAACAGGCATAACGAGCTGATGATTAACTCCTTCATGGAGAGCTGCCTTCTCGTCTCTTGGCTGTTTTTGCATTTTTATTTTTTTTTCGTCCCGTTTTTAGGGCCATCGGCTCGGCTTTTTATCACAAGGAAGTCACAATGTGGAAAATTATGTAGGATCACGTTCAGCGGGAAAATAAGTGTCAAGTATCAATCTCAATACATTCGCTGTATTTTTTCAAAAACACACAAACATATGCACAAGTATGTACACAGGCAGGACGTCTCGTTGAAAGTTCGTACCTCGCAGAGCTGAAAGGTGGAAAAAGTCATTTTGTAGGAAAGGAAAAAAAAATAAAGATTTCCAAGACATTCAGATTTTGGAGTCCGTTCTTGAAACCTTGAAGTGACGTTTACTGAAGATCGATCAATAAAGTGATTAACCTGGATGTTAGAAATCAGTTCAGGTCCTTTGGTACTCTAGGCTTTCTTTGGAGTGTTTTCGTGCTGTTAAGATAAAAATCAACCTCCCTCCCCAACAGACGAGGCACCAGATTCCAGAGAGATGGCTGTCATGCATGCATGCTGCTCTGTACATGTGTCAGATTGTTTTAGGTTGGATCTATAAACAGTCAGGAACTAGTTCTGGTGGCGCTTCATGTGCAGAGCCAGGTGATCCGAGCGCGAGAAGCAGCGGCTGCAGGCCACACACTTGAAGGGTTTGGCCCCGGTGTGCTTGCGGTAGTGTCTGGTGAGCTCGTCTGATCGGGCGAAGCGCCAGTCGCAGTTCTCCCACGTGCAGCGGTACGGTTTCTCACCTGGAAGAGAAGAGAGAGAGGAGGATGGGTCATCAGCACGCTGCAGGACGTTAGATAGAGCTAGAAATGCTACGAGCAGAGGAACTGTGAGAAAACTCAAGTCCTGATCCCACTATTTAGGATCTCTGTCAGAGACCTTAGATTTGGGTTTATCCCTTTAATTTTGTACGAAAAATAGACTTCAAACTTAGTCATGTACCAAAAAAACACCTATTTGAGGTCAGATCGGCATACGCTTTGAAAAAACACCAAAACGTAAATAATTAAATTGTTTTGTTTTACATGACTAAAACGATACACTCCTGCTAAGATAGTTTAAAGTCTATTTTTCGTACAAAACTAAGGGGAAAAACTAAAGGGAGGAACGGGTATTGACTATGGGTATGCTGGTCTGACCGCGTATGCTCATCTGACAGAACACCGGTCTACATGTGCCGTCTCCTTAGCAGATCAAATAACATAAACATATTTCTGGTTAGCATGTCTTTAACATTATGTCCAAAATGAAGCATTTTCATTCCAAGCTTTGTAGATCTGAACCACATATTTAACCGCTTCAGTTCAAATGGAGCGATGGATGCTGCTAGAGTCCAGCTCTTTAGATCTTTTAATTATTTCATAGAAGGAAAATCACATCCTTTCCCTACCTGCAAATCACAATCATAAAAAAGTTGACTTTTACTCACAGCCTGCTTTTGTTTCCAAAGGATAGTCCCTCCCTTATTTACAATGTGTCATCGTTAGACAAGGTAAATGTTCTTATAAGTATTTGAATAGGTGAAATAATAATAATTATGTTCTAGAAAGCCAAGATGTATTTCCATTAATTGCATAGTTTCACAGCATTGGTCAGAGAATAAAACAAAGAGGCTTTATTCAGTCATATATTACAGCAGGAAAAGTAAAGTTCATAGCCGGTCTGAGCTGGAATCATTTTATCTTTAAATTAATCCTTGCTTTTTTTTAAGTGGATATCTGAGGCGAGTTTTTTCAGCTTACTTTAAAGATACTTCTAAGTTTCTGCTGCCACAGAAAAATATCTATAATTTCTATAATCCAGGAATCACCAGTAAGGCTCAGGTCTGTTATTAACTGGAAACTGCAAGAACAGTTCAACTAAATTCTATTCAGTTTATTTCTATAGCTCCAATTAAAATCAGGTCACTTTCCAGTTCACCAGATCATCCAGTCAGATTGATTCAAAGTTTTCTATCTAAGGAAAACCAGCTGATTGCATCGACTCATTGACTCTTTGAAGCTGGTTTCGTAGCACAGTACTGTGGTCAGAAAAAGCCAAAAACTTTTGTAAGATTAATCATTTTAGACTCATTTTAGAATGTTCTGGAGAAAAGGTGCAGAGTGAGCTAAGTTAGACACAGAGTTATTGGGCCATAATAAAAACAGGCATCGTTTGTGTGTAGAGGAGAGGCCTAGAACACTGCTCTATCTGTGAAGCACGGTGATGGCAGCGTCTTGCTTAGGAACTGGTGTACCAAGTTTGGAGAAATCAAGACTTCCTAAAAAATGACGTTAAGTTTGCCTCAATTTAAGAGCATAAAATTATTTTTTTCTGACTGTTGCAAACCCTCATTGTACCTTTAATGTTGATTCTATGAAACTAGACACGTTCCACTGGTTTTGCAATAAACAGGCCTGCATGGGGAGGAAGGGATGATGACAAAAGAATCTGTGAAACGAGTTCAAAGCAGAGCAATAAAAAAAACAACGGAAAACAAGTTGGGTAAATCTGGCTTGACAGTTATCCTACTCCACCCAAAAGCTGTGCTGCGACGTGTCCAAGCCAAACATCTGAGTGAATCATCGGCAACCAGAAGAAAAACATGAACTGGTATGCAAATGACAGAGAGGAAAAAATACCAACGTTCCACACTTTGCTGGAATTTAATAACTGGGAGGGAAGTCATATAAATAACCTTTAAATGTTTCTAAAATATGACCTTCATCTTTATTTTTAAAGCATTGATATGCAGTCTCTAAGCTACGCTATCAAAAATGTGAGCAGGGTTCACTCTGCTTTGTCTGTTGGGTCATTAAGTGCTCATTATTAGCATTGACCCTGTTAGCTCTGATTAGATATCCTCCACTACAGACAATCAATCACTCGGTGACGGCCATTATCGGTCCAAAGTGCAAATAGTGGGCGGGCACGGAAAACAAAAGAAGGCTGAAAAGAAATGGCTTGGTTGGTCTATCACAAACGTTTTCATCCAAAAATCTTCATCATTTCCAAAAGTCCTCTAAAAGATCCGATATAAAACTCCCAAAGCTACACTAAGGTGTCTTTTGTGGACGGTATTCCGATTCCTGGTGTTTTTGGAAGTACAAATATCCGTGGATGAAAAGCCCAGGCCCCTGAATGCCACAGGTGTGTTTGGTTTTGCTCTTTTGCTGCAGGTCGAGGTCAAAAAGCACATGGGCTCTCTATTATCCCCGAGAGCCGGTGAAACACAACACAGACGAGCGCAGAACAAACACACTCCACCGCTAGATGTTCCTCGACAAGCGGCTAAAAGGGCAGCTGAAAAGCCATCCATCTACACCTGCTTTCATTTCTCCAAATCCTAACAGAAATGTGAAGTTTCCTGGAGATTAGCAACACAAGTTGCACATAATTTAAAAGTTAAAAAACCAGCATTGAGTTAAAAAGAATAATGGCAGACATGTTCTCCTGCGGAGATAAAGGCCACGGTGTCTGAAAAGCCTTTACCGACGCTGATAAATGGAAGCCAGCAGCTGTTTGATCAGGTGGCCGATTAGAAAACGGTCAAACTACAGTACTGCTGGCCTCCCTGTTTCAGTCACGTGCGCATTAATGAGTTCACGAACTTTGACCACATCATAAGCCCTGATGGATGAAGGCACAGTCTCACCCACGCAATCACAACAAAACACACATGAGAACCGTACGGTGAGAGTGCATCAATCACTCTGAACAAAGAAAGGCTTTTATACAGCAAACCATGGACTTCATAAGAACTCACATATTTACCCTCTGAGAGACTTCAAGTCTTTCTCAGGAATTAAAAACTGTTTCTCCCTTTTAATTGAAACTGAATTCCCCCCAGTAAGATGTTTAGTTCCCTGTATTCTTATATCCTTATTGCTTTTTTCATCGTAGACTATTTAAACACATTGAGCTCTTTTTTGAGATTTTTTTTTGTCTTGATATAGTTTTCTGACTTATTTTGCCAAATTCATACACACCAAAAACATCAAACGTTACTGAAAACTAACTACTAAGCATTCTTTTAGCTGAATACAAAAACATTTTGTACACCGAATAACTTCCTTTTTAATGTTTTATGATTTTCTAAATTCCCTGTTTATGTTTGCGGTAATATTTCTGCAACAGTTTTACTCAGAACTACTACTTATACAGTTCTGAAGTAAACTTTCCAACTTTTCTGAACAAAGTTTTCCATTTAGATGCTAACTGTTTAGAACCTACGGTAGCAGACCTCTAAAATTTCCCCACTTTCCATTGCTGGTCCCCTTCAATTCCTTTTTTAATCAATCTTTGTACTAAAATATTCTTTCTGTCATGATTTGTGGACGTTAAGATCTAAAGAGAAGCATCCACTCCTGATCAGATCCTGTAATTCAGAGTGGAGTCTGAGTAAAAAAATATGCACGCCCAGGAGAAGGCCAGCGGCTGCAGGTTGGAGGGGATATTGCTGGCTGTAGACTGAGAAGAGCCATTTTGAATGGCTGCTACTGTATACAACCTTGTGAGGGGAATAAGCTCAAATGGTAGCGCCCTTCCTTCATGTGCGAGACGTAGCGGGATCCTTATACACAATCTCTGTGGCACAATCGGTTGTGCATTCGGCTGTGGTGCGAGCCCACCCAGGGACGCCATTTTTTGTAGGGGGGTAGTGGCCTAGTGGTGGGGGCATAGAGCTTGGCGTTCTGTCCCCACTGCCACTCTGGGTCCCTGAGCAAGAACCTTAACTCCACACTGCTCCCCGGGCGCCGCACAATGGCATCATTTTTATGATAATAACAGAAACCAACATGGTCATTTGATCGATAGAACAGAAATTAAAGACAGAAATATCCCAGCAATATTTATGTATATAGAAATAAACAGTGAGACAATTAAAATGTTCACCTTGGATATAATGTAGGGATTTCTTTGATAGAAATTAGATAAAGTATTAAGCCAACTGGAGGTGAAAGAAATAAAATCCTCAAAATTAGACTAATTATGCTGCAGTTCATTAATTAGAGCATGCAGAAAGCTGAGATTGAAGAGGATGAAGAGAGAGAAATGAGCTGCTGAGTGGAGGAAGAGGCACAGAGTTCAGACGGTCAACGGTTTGAACACAGCAACTGTTTCCCAGCGATCAGAACAGGCGCAGAGTTTAGCTTAAAGTATATCAAACTTGACATCATGTCGTCATCAATGAGCTGCCTGATATTCACATCATTTTGTATAGAAGCTGAGAGCGGAAGTTTCCCTCTGATGCTTTTTCCAGAAAATGTGTTAATTTTTTCATTATCTGAAGAATTCAATAACTGTTTTCTCTTGATAATGAGAATTATCTCGTTATCTTGAGAAAATTATGAATTGTTTAACCGTGATAACGAGACAGTTATGTCGAGTGCGACCGCTCTCGGCTTCTGTTATTTTGAAAAAACAAACAAAAAAACAAAAAACAAACAAGATTTAAATCCTTTATAGGCCAAGTTACCATTTTTGATCACTTGCATACATACCCCTTACAAATGGAGTGCCATTTCTTTTATTCTCAGAGTGTTTTTCATGAATTTCTTTTAGAAGCACTTTTGTTATTTTTCTTAATATATACGGGCAAGTTGGCGTTTCTTGTTATTACATTGGCACTAATTTATGCCATCAAAATATACATATTTTTTTTAATCTTACAAAGGTAATTAGTTCTTGTCCTGGATTCCAATAACACACTACAAAAATTATCTATAAATTTGTGAAAATGTCTTAAAGTAAGTGTATTTACCCTTAATTTGAGTAGGTAAATAAGAAAATCTCCCAGTTGAAGGAGCATTTTTATCCTTTAAATCTGATTATTTGATATTATGCATTTGAAATAGGAGACTGCATTTTCCCCCCTTATTTTAAATCTAAATGTTCTTATTTCATTTGCAAAGTATATCACTTACCTGCTCAGTTCAAGAAAAAAAGCACTTATTAATGTACTTTTTAAAACAAAAACTGACTTACTTAAATTTCAGTTTTTTGCACTCTTTGCTTGAAATGTAGGTGTTTGAAGTCTTTCACTGAATGCCCTATAAAGGGTTAAATCCTTTTTGTTGACCTGTTCCACGTGGCTCTACCTGCCCACTGCCGGCCACCGCAGAACAATCATTAATTTCTTTACTTAATATTTTAACTGTCATAGTATCAGCGCTGACATTGGATGAGTGCCGCTTCCAAACAAAAACCTCTCTGATTATTTCTGAAGTGGAAAAAAAGGATCTTGGGCTTGATGAGAATCATTAGGGAGGGATCAGGCCAGGAGGCGCCGCTGATTTTTATAAAACTACGAGAAATGTATGGGAGATTGCTGATACTGGAGGACGGCAGGAAAGAAGAGTAAAATACAGCATTTTACCAGCTTTTAGTTTATCAGTTCCTTAAGGAAAGTTTTTTCATTTCTTGCATTTCTTAATGCACATTTTATCAGTTTTTAGGATTATAGGATTTCTGTTTTTTCAGGCTAATTCTACGCTATTCCATTTCCCACCATTCATTACCACACATTCTGCTGTAATCCGAATCAAGTGTAATCATTTATTTTTACAACGTCTTTGCAGGGTTTTTACAGAGTCAAAGAGCAAACACTTTCAGGCACTCCAGGACGCCCATAAACTCCAGCTTTATCAGCTCAGTTAGTGTTTGTAAAGAGGGATGGAGGTTTACCTAATCAGGCTGATTGCATTCTTTTAGGCACCAGCACACAAGAACAACTTCAAGTCAAAGCGAACAGCAGAAGTGGCTGCTGTGGCCATGGTCAAGGTTGCCGCTTTAACCCTCCTCTCTGCTTCTACCTTTCTGGGAGGGTCAGATTTCTCTGATAGAGGGCGTGAACAATGACTGACTTTAGGACAAAAGAGATTTCTACTGTTAACCCAGATGGTTGATGGTGGACGTTATCAACATCTGAACTTGTAGGAATGAGTAAATTACAAATATAATTATTAACAGAGTAGCAGCTATTCAAAATTCCCCCACTTTCCTAGATGGGTCCTTTGCTGATCTCCTTTAATTACTTTTTAAACATTAATCTCTGTTCTAAAATATTCCTTTTGTCATGATTTGTGGACATTAAGATCTAAAGAGAATTCAGTAAAAGGATGGAGTAAAAATAGGCAAGAGAAAATAAGTAAAAATGTATTAAATTAAGTGCATTTACCCTTAATTTGAGTAGATAAATGAGAATGAGCATTTTAACTATTAGAATAAGATAATTAGATAATATGCACTTAAATAAGACAGTGCAATTGTTATTTTTTCTTATTTTAAATGTAAATTGTCTCATTCCATTGGCAAAATGTCTCACTTTCCTCCTGAATTCAAGAAAACATGCATGTTTTTGATTTGATTTGCATGTTTCCAAGCGATACAAGGCCTTGTCTATATAAAGACTCAAACTCACTGCGGATCCAGACATTTGAATTGAGAAAGCTTCCTGGAGAGGTGGAGAAACATCTTCAAATCTTGGAAACCAAGTCCAGTGGATATTCTTTTGAATTTTTACGGAATGACTATGACCTGGATGACTGAGAACCTTCATCAGCAAGAAAACATGCACTTATTTTATGAAAAAATGACTTATTTGGACTTCAATTTTATGCAGGTTGGAAGTTGGAGGGAAGTGGGCTGCTATTCGGATGGCCTTTGACTGGGAAGGGCCATTTTGAATGGCTGCCACTGTATAATTCAGGTGTTTTTCTAAAAACACCAAGACACATTGCTAAGCCCTGCTTATAAACAGGGATTTAAACCTGGACTATATTAGATCTCTATTACTTAATGAGTAAAGAAATAAAACATTTTTCATATCAGTTCAGCAGGATTACCCAAGATTCAACTGAGGCCTCTACTATAAGTAGGTCTTATTGTCTTTTTGAGATAACTAAGTTATTGATTTGCACGTTTACTGATGAGCAGGAGGCATAAAATAGTAGTGCACAAACAGTATGTTTGTTTGTGTGACTGGTGCACACAAATCTTCAAAGCGAGGCGTTTGAATCCTGATCAGATCTCTGAAATCACACTGGCTGCTGCCACTGATCCATTGAATGCATTGATTCAAGATTGACCCAGCAGCCATATTGATAAAATAAAACTGTTATGTATTCATGAGTTTTCCTTTCTGCTCCCTGCCTGTGATTGGTTGGCTGATGCTTGCTTTATTTGTTTTGTATCAATGTTCTAAATCTAGGAATTGGTAAAGAGCTGCTGACCTGCTGCAGGGTGATTCCATGCACATATTAGCAAGTGTCAATGTTCCTGCATTTTATTACAGATAATTTATTAAGGTTTCTGAACAAACTGCAAGGATAGTTTTAAGCTTCTAATAAAAGCTTTGATCAAAAAGTTTGAAATGTCTAAAAATCTTGCGTTCCTGGGACAAAAGAAACCTCGTGCTGCTAACTGTAGATACCAACAAGCATTTACCTACTTTAACAAAACAAAATCAACACATAAATGTCTAGAAGCAAAGATAATAATCCTCAGGTCCTCGTCAGACTGGTAACCCGCAGATGATGCAATCTGTATTTTTTGTTAAATCTCCCTTAAGCATGAAAGCAGCAAGTATTTCAACAGAAAAAGAAAAACTAAACAACTTAAGAAAACTAACTCTGGAGGGAAAAATCGTTTTCCATTTACAAAGAAACAAACACAAATCGAGTAGTTTGGTAGACAATGTAGGAGAGAAATGATCGGATTTGATTATTGGTCAGATGTTAAGGTCCCACATTTCTGGTTCTTACTAGTAGGAAAAACAGAAAAAGCGACATTGAAAATGTGGTGTAATATCCTTAACATTCCAGCTAACCGATGCAGACTAAAGCTGATCTTATCAGCAAGATAATCGATCTTTGTCCACAGAACATAAACGGATGGAAAACTCACAGAGCAGAAGATGTTTAGAGATAAACAGGAGGTAAAAGAAAGAAAAAAACCTCAGTGGGTGGAGCAGAACAATGGAAGCAATAAGAAACCAAAATGGGAAATTCAGCAGAAAAAACAAAAAATTAGAGAAACTGAGCTACAATCAGAAACATTTGGAAAAGTGCTGCTATCTGAGGGTAGGAGACAGATATATGCTGCTATGATTTAGATATTTTTATAACAAACTGTCATTTAATGTCATATTTTCCTTTTAATGCCTGAACGAGCTACAGACTTGAAGGTGGGGACTGATACACTGGAAAAACAATCTAAAAATAAGTACAAATTTCTTAAATTAAGCGTATTTAACCTTAATTTGAGCAGGAAAATAACATAGTTTGCCAATAGAATGAGTATTTTACTCTTAAAATGAGAAAATTAGATAATATGCACTTGAAATAAGACAATGCATTTGTTTTTTCTTATTTTAAGTGGAAATTGTCTTGTTCCGTTGGCAAAATGTCTCTTTTACCTCCTCAATCCAAGAAGAAATGCACTTATTTTAAGAAAGAAATGACTTATCTAGATTTAGATTTTTTTTCAGTGTAGCTGTACCTCTGAAACAGGTCTAATGAGAGATGACAAATATACAGAAATATGCGTAACTGTGGAGGCTGCTGATTAAACGGTGCCTCTTCAGTAGGTTTCAACATTTTTGGGCTTAAAAATGGTAAATTATGGGCTTATCATGCAGCTGCTTCAAATGCTATTTTTTACAAGATCCTCCAGAGACCTGTTATTATCTATACAGTGGTTTATTCTTTCCTTTCTGAGGCATTTGTATTGGTCTTTGTTTACTATTCTCATGATATATCTTCCCATCTGCCTGCATTGTATTGCTGTATGCTGCTGTTCTAAGAACTCCCCAATATTCTCTCCTTTTATCTGTTTATGGAGCGTTCCTGTTTGCTCGTCCATTCGCTCCAGGGTTTAAAACCTGGATGCTGAAGGCGCTGCACAGCTTTTTAATCGCATGAGTAAATCTCTAAAACACCGGTTCAGCCAAAGCCGCTGGGAATCGCCGGGTTTCACGTTACAAACGTGGAAACCAGCCTGCCCCCATTCTGCAAAGCCCCTTTTACCGATCTGCTTCAGCTGAAAAGGAACTGAAAAGCTGGAGAAACTGGTTTGCTCTTCGTTTAATCGTGTGTCTTCCCTCTTTTTATCCTCTTTTCTTCATTCTGCTCTCCTCCCTCCTTTGTTCTTCCTCTCTTGGGAAGTTTAGCAGACAAGTATGAGCATGTGCCAAAGATCTTAAGACAGAATACAGAAATTGCTGAATGTCATTTTCTTCTTAATTGCACTGTTTTCCTCACCTCATCTATTATTGTTTCAGGGCGTATCAAAACTGGTTAAGTAACCAAAGTGCAGCATATGAATAAATAAGCTTAAAGCCTAGTCTTATGATGCGATGGAGTGAGCCTTTCCTGGCTCCATGCGACCGATGGGACAGAAGGAATGTACCATATGGAGCGAAAAAGACCACAATAAAAGCAACCATCTGATATCAGAGATCTGATTGTTCCTTATGTTCCTAACAGAGCACTTGGCTCTCAATCTGCAGGTTTACTAGTGGTTCCTAGAATTTCTAAAAGTAGAATGGGAGGCAGATCTTTTAGTTCTCAGGCTCCTCTCCTGTGGAACCAACTACCAGTTTTAGTCCTTGAGGCAGACACCCTGTCTACTTTTAAGGCTAGGCTTAAAACTTTCCTTTTTGATAAAGCTTCTAGTTAGAGTGGCTCAGGTTATCCTGAGCTATCTCTATAGTTCTGCTGCTATAGGCTTAGACTGCTGGAGGACATAGGGACCCCTTTTTCATCATTCTATCTCTATTCTCCCACTCTGCAGAATCTGTTAGTTCAATCTCTAACGTTCTGCTCTCTCTGCTTTTCCTCATTGTAGCTTCATCTGGTCTGTTCCTGTTTAAAACTTTGAATCAGTTTGACTGAATGATCTGGTTGAATTGTAAAGTGTCTTGACCTGACATGTGTTGTAAATTATTGTTATATAAATAAACTGAATTGAATTTGTGCAAAGTTTCTGCAAGAAACATAACCTAAAGTGTTCAGTCTTAAAACATTGTCACTGAGTGCATCTCTGGGTTGTTCTGCAGCTTGGAGTGATGTGCTGTGACTGATAAAACTAAACAAACATATGCAAACTGAACCTGGAAACAAGTCTCCAAACAAAATTTGTTCATATGACACCTCAAATCTCTGTGCTACTCTCTTGCATTTTTTATTTCTTATTTTTATTTTGTTTTTCATTGTGTGATACATGTACACTTGCACCTTAATTCTGTACTGTATAGACAGTGCTTGCTTGTTTATTTTTACGCACCTTTTTCCTCCTTGTTTGCACCTTCTTTAATTACTATGCCAATATGTGAGCAGTGAATCTCTCCGCTGTGAGATCAATAAAGCGCATCTAATCTAATCTAATCTAAACTAAATGTCATGTCTTGATGGTGCATTTCTTAGCAGCAAAGTCTCTTTTACCTTGGTAAAAGAAAGGTCTTAAACACCTTTCCCTGCTGTCTTTTTATTATTGCTAAGACCTCAAAATCATGGAGTGAAGGAGAGCTCCCTGTCTGCAAACATTAGGTACATATAGATAAAAAAAAATCATACGAAGGAAGGAAGAACAGAGGAAGGATGAATGGATAGAAAAAAAAAGCAGGATGGGAAGATTTAAAGAGAGGGGCAAGATTCTGAAAGGAAGTACTGAAAGCAGGGAAGAAGGAAAGAAGATAGTGAGAGGACAGAGGTTAGGTTGGAAAAAAGGAAAGATGAATAGAATGGATCTGATTTTAAAAAGCAGATCAACCGTTCCTCTAAAAACGGTTCGAGCTGCATGAGGAACTGATTGCAAATAAATACACCAACTTCCTGCCGTGTCAGTCTGACTGCTCGTAGTGTTGGGAGGAGTTTCCTCACCTGTGTGCGTCCTTTGGTGCGCCTTTAGATGGGAACTCTTTGTGTAAACTTTAGTGCAACCTGTGGAGAAAGTTTGGAGAAGACTATAAGCAAGATGTGGAGCAGAAACAGACTGATTGTCCTCTAACAGTCGGTGTGTGAACAAACTATGACTTCCCTTTAAATGAAATAGAATAGATCCCATTTCCAACACGTTTGAGGAATTTTAACAAGCATATTTATTTATTTTAACCATCATGGCTAGAGGCTGGAAGGCATTTTACCTTGAGAAAAGAAAATTGTTGCAGAAAAATGTCCCGTTCAAGAGCTTAAACAAACTGCTTATATTGTAGTTGGTCAACCTTTTATTCCATTAGCACTAAAAAAAAATCCCTAAAAGCAGCAAATTATGCAGAAAACTTATGATTTCTGCTAGTTACCTTATGCAGGTATTTAGCATTTAAGACCCAGGTTTACTTTCTGCATATAAACTTTGCTGATTGGGTTTAAAATCAGCCTTTATCTGATAGTTTGCCTGGTTTCTGTGTTTGCTGTGTTATTAATAGCCTGCTGCTGGTGGGAAAATCCTTCCTAAATCGCTCTTAGCGAGTCTGTGTGGTTTTGCTTTTGGATTTCAGTTTGTTTATACAACAGCAACTTTGTCTGTAAATTAAAAAGAAGAACTTGCTGGAGTGGTTGTGCAGAAACTTGCTGTTGTCAACTATTTGGTTATCAAACTGTTAAATCTTGCTGCATGCAGGATGCTGAGTGACAGCAGCCTGGGTTTGAGACGTCCGCCTAGAAGGAACGCAGCCGAGCTGAAAGGCTGATCCGTAGCGGCGGCTCAGCGCGGCTGCAGGGTCCATGAAGAATATGCTGGTCCAGCCTGAAGTCTCACATTGGGACATTCTGACCCGACTTATGCCTATATTTTCATAATCATTTGCATTTAATTCTCGGTCGGGCCTCTTTTTCCATGAATTACGGCATCGGTGCTGCTTGGCATGGAGGCGATCAACCAGTGATGCTCCGCAGGTGTTGATGAAACTCGTGTTGCTTTTAGGGGCCTTCATCTCCTCTACATCATTAGCCCCTCCTGCAGGAAGCATCACCAGCCTGGATTACTCCTTACCTCTGGTGTAAAGGAGCCACATTCAGCTCAAAAATTAAGTTAGCATCAATTAGCATAAAAAGCTTCTCAGCAGAGACAAGTGTGAAGCACCTAAAAGCTTCTTGGAAGAATCATGTCCTCCTGTCCTGATGTTCTGCTCAAAAACTGTTTTTCTACTGAATTTTTGCACAATTAATATTAGTATTGAAATGCTATGAACTTTCATGTCAATGCGTTTTTCTTTGCACCACGTTTTTCTCCTACGCTGTTTGCATTTGATCACTGCTGCACTTTATGAAAGGGAAATGCTAATTTCACTGCTAAGCTGCAGCTTATCTACGACCTGAAAGCTGCACAAAACAAAATGTCTATTTTTATACACTGAAAGGCAAAATGACAATAAAAGTTGTCCAAATCTAAGACTTTAATGAAAATTTGTTCAAATAAAGCCAAATACTCGATACTCAAATACAAGCATTGATTCTGTTCCTCTTCCCTCCACACTTTTAGCTTTTATCTGATAAGATTTTTGTTCTCTGAGAAACAGTTCAGTGTTTTTCTCCTTCTGACGCTTCTAAAGTCAGGAATAACCAGGAGAAGTAAAATATTTCCTGAATCGGCTTTATATTAAAGCAGTTATTGCTGATCTCATGTGTAACTGTGTCTGGGTCATCAACTAGGGCTGCAACTAATGATTATTTTGCAAATCTATTCATCTGTTGATTATTTTTTAAATTAATTGATTAATAATCAGATAGCAAAGGGTTGATTAAAAGGAGTTTTTTGCTAAATCCACTTGAAGAGTTCTGGATAGAACATATGAACAGATGAAAAGGATTTTTACACTGGAAAAAATCTAATTCTAGATAAGCCATTTTTTCTTAAAATAAGTGCATTTTTTCTTGGATTGAGGAGGTAAAAGAGACATTTTGCCAATGAAACGAGACAATTTACACCTAAAATAAGAATTGCATTGTCTCATTCCCAGTACATATTATCTAATTATCTTCTTTTAAGAGTAAAAACTCTCATTCCATTGGCAAACTATCTCATTTACAAGCTTAAATTAAGGGTAAATACACTTTATTTAAGAAATGTTTACTGATTTGTAGATCATTTTTCCAGTGTATATTAAATGCAAAATGTTTATTTTCTTTTTTTTTTTTTTTTACAATTTTGGTATAATTACTGCTTTTAGTGGGTTAATCTTTCAGCTAAATGCATGTTTTAGAGTCTCTATTCTCCAGTTAACGATCATTACTAAATTAGTTGACGACTATTTCAATAATCGATTAATCACGATTAATCTGATAAATTATTTCAGCGCTAATATCAATGAATTCTAATTTGAAACAGAAAGTGACAGCTGTAGTTAATACCCTGGATGTGTGTGTGTGTGTGTGTGTCGGGCCTAAAGCTACTGATGAGGGGCGGGGGGGCCGTGCTGCCAACTCACCATCCTCTCCAGGTCACGGCTATCGCTGATCTTTATTCACATTTCTTCCTTCCACTAAACTAGAGCATTAATTCAACAGCAATACAGACTGCAATATGATTTAATTACATATCAATAATATTAACTGTTTAATATTTTCATATAACTGTCTATCATTACATCTTTTCTCCCTTTTATGTAGTTTTTATGTGTCTAAAATGTTTTATTGGAGGAGTTTTATAAACGTGGACAAAAAAAAAGCTTGTACAGCGTTCTGCTGTTAGCATCCATGGCAGGTTTTATTTTATTTATATCAGTAAATCATTTTATGTTATCGACCTGAAATTATAAACTAAACGCGGTAAAAGTTTTAACCATATCATCCAGCCCCACATTTAACCCTTTATCCACCTGCAGCGTCTTTGGCCACTAAGGAGGGAGTCATCAACCGTTAACCGCTAGTAAGTAGACTATAAGCCAGATTTACATATTTATACAATATATACAGATTTAAATATATATAAAACATATATACAATGATTTTATTGCAGAACCACTTCTGCAATAAAATTGTCTTTTTAATCCAGGTTTCAGAACAGAAATGAATAAAATTATATTCTGAGTCTTTATAATTTTACTAGGGATGCACGATATTGGGATTTTGGCCGATATCCGATATGCCGATATTTTAAAACTCATGTAGCCGATAACCGATATCGATACCGATGTTAAAGCTGGACAAAAATAAGTAGTCATTGAAAATAGCAGTTTTGTTATCCATTTCTGACACTTTGAAAAATAATATACTCAAATATATTTTCATATGCTGATATCAAATAGATTTTTAAAAACGCGGTATCGATCTATTTTACTTTCAGAATCTGGTGAAATTTCATCGTTCTGTTACAAACTCTCGTGATATTTTGCAAATTCTTGTGAGATTTTGTTAGTAAAATAGATCGATACCGCGTCAATATATCAACATATAAAAATATGGCAACATTTGGTGAATTTTGGGGGGATTTCGTAGCATAACGATGACATACAGCAATATTTCATTAGTAAAAGAGATTGATATGGTGTTTTTAAATGGCAATATATCAGCATATGAAGATATTGGGATATTTTAATGGATCAATATTTTTTCCCTCGTCTTTAGAAGTTTTTAAGTCTGTAAAAAAGAAGTTTTTGAGGAAGAAGAAGAAGTAGTATTTTATTTTATTTTTTTAGACTTTAGAAACTCAGAAGCTGATCAAATATCGGGTTAAATATCGGTGGGGTGGCCGATGTCCGATATTTAGTTTTAAGGCCGATACCGATAGGGGGCCGATTATATCGTGCATCCCTATAATTTACCTTTTAAAGTTACTGATTTAAATTCATTTTAGATGATAAACTTCTTCAGTGTTAAATAAATTGCAGTCATGCACACAGATAACCTA
This sequence comes from Cyprinodon tularosa, assembly GCF_016077235.1. Classification (NCBI taxonomy): domain Eukaryota; kingdom Metazoa; phylum Chordata; class Actinopteri; order Cyprinodontiformes; family Cyprinodontidae; genus Cyprinodon; species Cyprinodon tularosa. Next base: position 221,348 of record NW_024039250.1, on the reverse strand, counting down.
CCTGGATAGTCACAGAAGTGGATCCTCCTCTTCTCCAGCTCGGGATTGTTCCGCCTGTTGTATTTGGGGCCCGTCAGAACGCCCTGGCCGTGCGTCATTAGAAGCGCGTGCGGAGACAGTCCTGACACCTTCATCCCTCCCAGACGCTGCTGGTACGGCGGCGGCGGCTGCGTCCCAAGGCTGAGCAGTTCCGGTTGGCCATCCGGGCTTCCTGGCTGGGAGTTTGGAGGTGAGGGGGGCAAGCTGTGGGGTGCCGTAGGCTGGGAAGAGCTGTTTGGAGACACCTGATAGTAGCCGTGATGCTGCTGCTGCAGCTGGTGCTCGGCGTGCATCATGTAGCTGCCGTTGCTGGTGGGCAGAGTGGCGGCACCCAGGTTCAGCATGGTTCTGCCACAGGCGGAGCCCTGCGCCCCCGTGCTGCTGTGTGACAGGGTGAGGTCTGAGCTGCTGATGGGCATGTGGTAGACCTGCTGCTGGGGGGGCGGGGGTCCAATCTGCAGCTCTGTGTCTAAATGAGGCTGCTGCTGCTGCTGAGCTGCTGTAGAGACGCTCACCCCTCCTCCAGAGCTCATGTCTGGTTTGATGAAAACACTGTTGACTACAGGAGACACGCTGAAGACGGAGGTGAAGTCTGGCAGCGCCTGAGTGGAGGCTGGAATGGAGCAGGGCACCTCCACTCCTGGCTCCGTCTTGATCTGTTGTGGCGTCAGCGTTTTGGGGTTACTGGGCCTGTAGAGGCCTGTGCGGAGGTGGGTGGTGTTAGGAAGGATGAGGTTGATGTTGAGGCTGTAAGGGGCGGCGGGTTTGTCCTCTGAGAAGTACTCGTCCACCACCGAGGCGCTCTCTCGTCTGTACTTCTTGTCTGCGTCGGTGGGGGCGGGGAGGAGGGGGCTGTTGACCAGGGGAAGGTATTTGTCCAGCTCTAGCTGAATCTAAAATGAAAACAACAGAAGTTAAGATTTAAGGATTGATTCTCCTTCTAACAAGTAAAGCAATAAAGTCGGGAATAAACAGAGCAATATTTCTCAATCGTTGCTCGGAGCTACAGCTCAAACTGTACGATGGAACCGCAGGGTTTAAAAGTTCTCACACTGTGCGACCCGACGCTCTGATGCGTTCTACCTGCTCACACTGTACGCTAAAAACCAGGTGGGACTCAGCTCCGAAGTGAGATGGCGCTACTGGGACTCGTCTATCTGGAAGCCAAACCAGTAGCAGAGGAACATGAAGCTCACTAGAGTGAAACGCGCTGCCTTGGATATTTGGGCAATTTTGTGCTGAAAGCCCTAAAAAGAAAAGGAGAAGACGTGTTTGGACAAAGACATGGCATGTGGGGATTCTCTCCGGGTACTCCAGCTTCCTCCCACAGTCCAAAAACAGGACTGTTAGGTTCATTGGCTTCTCTAAATCCTCCTTAGGTGTGAATGAATGGTTGTTTGTCTCTGTGTTGCCCTGAGATGGACTGGAGACCTGTCCAGGGTGGACCCCTCCTCTCTGTCCAGGGTGGACCCCTCCTCTCTGTCCAGGGTGGACCCCTCCTCTCTGTCCAGGGTGGATCCCTCCTCTCTGTCCAGGGTGGACCCCTCCTCTCTGTCCAGGGTGGACCCCTCCTCTCTGTCCAGGGTGGATCCCTCCTCTCTGTCCAGGGTGGACCCCTCCTCTCTGTCCAGGGTGGAACCCCTCCTCTCTGTCCAGGGTGGAACCCCTCCTCTCTGTCCAGGGTGGATCCCTCCTCTCTGTCCAGGGTGGACCCCTCCTCTCTGTCCAGGGTGGAACCCCTCCTCTCTGTCCAGGGTGGACCCCTCCTCTCTGTCCAGGGTGGACCCCTCCTCTCTGTCCAGGGTGGACCCCTCCTCTCTGTCCAGGGTGGATCCCTCCTCTCTGTCCAGGGTGGACCCCTCCTCTCTGTCCAGGGTGGAACCCCTCCTCTCTGTCCAGGGTGGATCCCTCCTCTCTGTCCAGGGTGGACCCCTCCTCTCTGTCCAGGGTGGATCCCTCCTCTCTGTCCAGGGTGGACCCCTCCTCTCTGTCCAGGGTGGATCCCCTCCTCTCTGTCCAGGGTGGACCCCTCCTCTCTGTCCAGGGTGGATCCCTCCTCTCTGTCCAGGGTGGATCCCTCCTCTCTGTCCAGGGTGGACCCCTCCTCTCTGTCCAGGGTGGACCCCTCCTCTCTGTCCAGGGTGGAACCCCTCCTCTCTGTCCAGGGTGGATCCCTCCTCTCTGTCCAGGGTGGACCCCTCCTCTCTGTCCAGGGTGGACCCCTCCTCTCTGTCCAGGGTGGAACCCCTCCTCTCTGTCCAGGGTGGACCCCTCCTCTCTGTCCAGGGTGGATCCCTCCTCTCTGTCCAGGATGGACCCCTCCTCTCTGTCCAGGGTGGATCCCTCCTCTCTGTCCAGGGTGGATCCCTCCTCTCTGTCCAAGGTGGATCCCTCCTCTCTGTCCAGGGTGGACCCCTCCTCTCTGTCCAGGGTGATCCTCCTCTCTGTCCAGGTGGACCCCTCCTCGCTGTCCAGGGTGGATCCCTCCTCTCTGTCCAGGGTCGGATCCCTCCTCTCTGTCCAGGTGGATCCTCGTCCAGGGTGGATCCTCCTCTGTCCAGGGTGGACCCCTCCTCTCTGTCCAGGGTAGGACCCCTCCTCTCTGTCCAGGGTGGGACCCCTCCTCTCTGTCCAGGGTGGACCCCTCCTCTCTGTCCAGGGTGGACCCCTCCTCTCTGTCCAGGGTGGACCCCTCCTCTCTGTCCAGGGTGGACCCCTCCTCTCTGTCCAGGGTGGACCCCTCCTCTCTGTCCAGGGTGGATCCCTCCTCTCTGTCCAGGGTGGACCCCTCCTCTCACTTGTAGAAGGCTAGATATAGGCACCAGCAACCCTCGCCACCCAGAAGCGTGACAGAAAATGGACGGAGGGAAGTACAAGAAAGTACCAGAAGTTTGAGCAACCGATTCTTCAAAATCTCACTAAGAAACTCCTGTTTCCTCCAGAGTTCCCTCTGAGAGCCGGAAATGATCCGACCTTTGGTTTTAAACTGCTGCCTGTTCCAGGATAGAGATCAAACAGCTGCTAACTTGTAAGAAATGCATCAGTTGAACATTTCTGCACGCATTTCCTTGTCCTCGTTTGTTGTGCATCCTCTATAAAAAAAAAAAAAAAGCAGGAGGCGACTTGTTTAAAGTTTCAGTTTCTTTTAAGATAAAAACGATGAAGATGCAATCATAACAGAAGAAGTGCCAGAAAGATTATCACTTTATGCAATAACTCATAAAAGCTGAGGAGGATTCTGGTAACCGCTCTGTGAAAACCATTCATGTGAAGAACCTTTTCAACATTTTCATATTACTGATATAAACTACAGTATTATGTAATGTATCCACAAAATGATTCAGAAAAAGATAAAACAGACCAGCCTTTGCCAGACTGTTCGTTTACTGTAAAACTGCAAAAAATTGAAATTTAAATAAGTCATTTTTGCTTAAATTAAGTGCATTTTGTTCTTGAATTGAGAAGGTAAGTGAGACACTTTGCCGATGGAACAAGACGATTAACATTTAAAACAATTCAAAACAAAAGCTTTGTCTTATTTCATGTGGATGTTATCGAATTATCTAATATTAGTGGTAAAAATACTTATTCTATTGCCAAATCATCTTATTTACCTACTCAATTTAAATATTATTACACTTAATTAAATTTTTCTAGATGCTTTTTGCATTGTAGGAAGCTATATTTCAATCTGTCCCCAGATGTAATGAATATATTTTAATCTGTAGCCTCCAGCATACCTGGCCTGTATTTCTCAGGCTGCATCTGGATGCAAATTTGTACCTTTTTTTCCCCCATATGTCTATTGTGTCTTTTACAAAACTTTTATCAAAATGCAAACCAGGCTTTTTGTTTGCTTGATTAAATTAAATCCAAGGCTAGACTGATAAACAAATGATTGATGTCTCGTTAAAAGATGATCCTCCTGATGTCTGTAGCTCTCTGATTGGCTGTTGCCATTGGAGACGAGCCATCAGATCATGGATTGATCAGAGCTTGAGAGGTTCTCATAGGTGCTTAATAAAATAGTTTGATAAAAAAAATAAAAATAACTGAAGGTTGCCCCATATAACGCATATGGAACATGTTGGGAAAGTTCTCTTTCTACATGAACTAGTTCAAAGTTCAGTTCACACATTTTAAAATGAACTAGTTCAGTTCATAGTTCACAATTCCAAAAAATGAACTAGTTCATAGTTCTTTTTTTTTCATATATTGCTCAATTACACCATAGCCTACTGTAGAACCACAGACAGCAATTATTTTATCAGTTGTAACTCTGAAACTGTGCGTCAGATTTCATCTTCATATCCAGTTTTGAATCCTTATCCAACCAGGGTTTACATTAGCATTGAGGGGACAGCATTTCCCCATTGTTGCTTTAACGCTTTGTTGCTGTCCATTCACTTCACACTAGTAGCAGCTGCAGCTTTCACCCCTACAGTATATTCTCAGAAACATCAGGAAAAATGTGCTGCTTGAATGGTCTTTTTTATGAGGAATTATTAAAAGAAAAATAGGAAAGTAGTCTTTAAGGTGGAAATGTTTTTTTTTTTATTTTAATAATTTTTTCCATTTGAAATTCCATTTCAATACATACTAAAAAGGAATACTGGAATCCTGGAAAATTATACCAGGCAGGTTTAACAAACAAGTTACATGGATAGTAAAACCCTCAAGAACAGGGGTCTTCTATGTTTTCCAGACCAAGGACCCCCAAACTGATGGCGAGATGGAGCGGGGACCCCCTAACTATATATATTGTATGAAATTGTGTCCTATAGTCACTCTATTACAGATGGAGTAATGTAAAGAAATTAATTTCTCCCTGGGATTATTAAAGTTTTTCTGATTCTGATTCCTGGTTGATGGGACAGGTGTTGTGAAGGAAACGGTGCCCAGCTTGAAAGAGCTCCTGTGTGTCGCTGAATGTGTGCATTGATGACTGAAAGACATCTTTTGTCTCCATTTATCTGTTTACTACAGTGTGTTGATTTCATGTTAATGAGTATTTAAAGACATTTCAATTAGTGGGGGGAAAAAATGCAGGGGGGGAATATAAAAATATCAACTAACCATGCAGACCCTCATGCAGTACCTCCGTAGACCCCCTAGGGGTCGCGGATCCCCTGTTGAAGACCTCCGCTCAAGAACATTTTACCAACACAAACTGAGGGACCAGGCTGAGGGAGGAATTTAAGGTTACTGAAGTGCGGATTTTTTTTACTGAAAGCCGGCGGGCAAAGTTGTTGCCATCATCCTCACCGACCACCTGGTCATAAACCTGTTTTAAGTCGCCTCCATGCTGCTGTGGCTTCCACGCTGCATTTTGTTTAGATGACGCAAGCGGCTGTAGGCTACGACGCTGGTAGCTGGTGTTGCCAGATTGGGTGTTTTTCCCGCTACATATTAAGGCCTGTTTACGGTGTGATTTAGCCGGGGTTTCGCCTGGAGGGCTTTATAGAAATCTGGCAACCGATTGAACGGAGCTGAACTGAGAGAGCGTGCCGTTCACAGACACCAGAATGAACGAGTTCACAATAACGTTCATCAGGCAATAATGCAGTACGTTCAGTTCACGTTCGCCCAGAATATGAACGAGTTCATGAACTTTCGTTCAATGAACGCGTTCAGGCACAACACTGCATGGGAGGAATGCTTTGACTGCCTGCTGCCGTGGGACAGAATATTCTAATTAATCTATAAAACTACTGCTGATGTGCAAAATCAATGTTTTCAAATTAAAATCATATATTATTTATTTATTACTCAGTGAAAAAAATGTCAGATGATTTCTGTTTCTGCTGTCAGGAATCTGAATCCAACCTGTATTTGTTTTGGTTTGTTTTGTGTCTATATTTTGGGTGGAAGTTGAAAAAAAAAATCCTTTTATTTATTTATTTTTTTATTCATTTTCTTATTTATTATTGTTTTTTATTTAAAAATTAATAACAGAAAAAAAAAGAAAAGAAAAAAAAGAAACAATGTGTTTAAGGATCGGTCTGTCTATGAAGCTTGGCTTCTGTTTTAATGGGAGAGTTTATCGACAGTAACGACTTAGTTATTTTAATCATTGTTTATCTTTAAAGCCAAAAATAGATTTTCACTAAGTATTAATTTCTTTAAAAAATTTATTCAGTATTTTTTTACTTTAGAAAGTTATATGGTTGAAAATGAAAAAACCTAAAAAAAACAGACGAGAAGTTCTCAAGTTTTTACTCTGAAATGTAATTAGTGGATGAATTAAATCATTCAATGAGGGTGAATGAATGGGAATGAGTGTGGGGGGGGGGGGGGCTTCGGGTTGCTACATTAACTGTGTAAATCTATCCTGCTGTGATTTATGTGCATTTAATGAAAGTAAAGAAAAGGTTCTCAAAGGGTGGAGATATTAGTTTAAAATGTAACGCTTCTTTAAACCCCCCTCCCACTGTCTCCCTGAGCTTTCTGCTGTGTTCATTCATTGGTCTCCACAACGTTCAGAATCTGCACTGTGGGGTTTTATCAAACTAAAATCCAAGTCTAGATGGTCTGAATGGCGTGAATACTTTCATGAGTCTCATCTCTTCTTGCAGCCTTGAAGCTTGAGGATCGGTGGCGAACACAGACACATATTTCCAAGCAGCAGGACTGGACACGCTTGGTGCCGAGTTAAATAAACGGCAGGTATTTTCTTGTGTTTGACTGGGAGCCATTGTCTGATCTTCATCCCTTATTAACCGCTGTGTGTCATTCAGAGTCCATCAAGCAGGCGGTGCATGGAAAGTTGAGCAAAGAGTCAGACGACACAGACACAGACAAGCTCGCATAATTGGAAATATGCACCGATTCCAAGAGCTCCTGCATGCATTCAAGACGCATGGAGAGTTCCCTCAATGGGCTTGGATGGCAGGCTAGAATAGGAAGGAGACAAACAGGAAAAAGAAAAGAAAACTTTCAGGCTAACCAAAACAAAGGCTGACGGAGTGAAAAAGCTACTGCAAAAACCAAAACACTTTGGGGTAAAAAAAAACCTGCCAGACAAATCCGATGTTTACAAAAACGACCAACGAGGAGAGAGTAAGGCGACTGGGATCAGCTTGGAAAAACACAACTGTGAGAGAGAACAATGACGGAGAACAAGTGTCGGAGTAATAAGTAGGAAAAATGTCAGATATGTGTGATACAAGAACAGCGTGCAGCTAATCTAACCGAGACGTCCACATAAACTGAAAGTGATAACAGAAACCTGTTCTTCACAATAGCTAATTGAAATTTAAACCACAAACTTCTGTTGTTAGAAAATTAATTACTTCACATTATATAGTTTTGCTGCAAATCTTTGGTGAAGTGAAGTGTAATAAGATGCTGATTTTGTTTGTTTGATCTATTTACTGCTGATATTTTTAAGGAATATCAATGAAAATCTACTAATTACCAGAAGAAAAATTATCATTTTTTTAAATTGGTTATACTATTTTTTAAATCCTGCACCATGAATATAAAGCCACACATTCATGCTAAAAAACGTTTGCATCTGCAGTCAGTTGCTTTGGAGCATAGAGCTGCGTGTTAAAGCTGAGGCAGAGAAATGTGATTACAGAGAGAAGCAGCTGGTGTCACATCAGCTTCAGAAAGGTCTGAAGGCAATTTGCAAATATGAAATCAAGTTTATCATTCTGCAGAAAGAAAAGATTTTCATTTAAGTTAGTTAGAAATCCTCCCTAGAGGCAAAAAAAAACTAAAACTCCATCTCAGATTTCAGTATATATGTTCAATTCTATTCAGTTTATTTCTATAGCTCCAATTCACATCATGTCATCTCAGGTCACTTTCCAGTTCCCCAGATCATCCAGTCAGATTGATTCAAAGTTTTCTATCTAAGGAAAACCAGCTGATTGCATCGACTCATTGACTCTTCAGCAATCCCTCACACTAAGCATGCTTGTAGCGACGGTGGAGAGGAAAAACTCAGGAAGATTTCACATGTTGGGATGTAAAATTTTTACAGATTTCTAGATGGGAACTTACAATAGCTCTCACTAAAATAATAAATTTGCATGATTTTTGGAGGCTTTGAAATTGCGGATGTATGTAGAAAATGGGACAGATGAGTAAAATGTGTGGCCTATTGGATACCACTGTGATTTGGAAAAAAAACAAACAAAACCAGCATATAAGGTTAAACACCATTATCAGGCTCAGAGGTAGAGAAGTCATCATGTGGGCTAATTTTGATGCTCCAGGAGATGGTACAGTAGTAGCAATTCAAAAAACCATATTCAACCTCCTCATGAATCCACTTAAGATGAGCAATCATCATCCAACTACTTCCAGTCTTCTTTTTTGTCTTTTTACAAGACAATAAGGACGAGCTGTAGATCCATGACTCGTATGATCAAAAAAAAAAAAAAAAAAATTCAAATTTTACACAAAAAAACACATTTTTTTGTGAGAGTTTTTTTATCCAGTGTTTCCATTTAGGAAATTGCAATCTGCGGAAGTTGATGCTTTATGGAAGCGCAGCAACTGAAACACTATGCTGAGGCTTTAAGAGAACTCTGGACGTTCCTGTTTAAAAGTTTTGATAAAGCTTCTAGTTAGAGTGGCTCAGGTTATCCTGAGCTATCTCTATAGTTCTGCTGCTATAGGCTTAGACTGCTGGAGGACATAGGGACCCCTTTTTCATCATTCTGCTTCATTCTATCTCTATTCTCCCACTCTGCAGAATCTGTTAGTTCAATCTCTAACGTTCTGCTCTCTCTGCTTTTTCTCATAGTAGCTTCATCTGGTCTGTTCCTGTTTGGCTGTGACTCCATCCTGGAGAGAAATATCAGCTGTGCTGCTGCCATCAACACCTTTGTTTCTAGATGTTGGAGCTTGGCCTGTTTTCCAGTGTAGTCCTGTTTCTCTGACTGTGACTAACTGGATGTGCTCTCTTCATCCTCTGACATGGGAGCTGGCTCGGAGCTCGTCTGCCTGGCTGTGTGTTTCCTGGACGGGGCCGCCTGTGGAGCTGGTTGACAGTTGCCTTTTGTATCTATGCTTCTTTTTCTATGTCTGCTTCTGTCTCCTTGAACCCCAGTGGGTCTCAGCAGATGGCCGCTCACACTGAGCCTGGTTCTGCTGGAGGTTTCTTCCTGTTCAAAGGGAGTTTTTCCTCTCCACTGTCGCTACAAGCATGCTTAGTGTGAGGGATTGCTGAAGAGTCAATGAGTCGATGCAATCAGCTGGTTTTCCTTAGATAGAAAACTTTGAATCAATCTGACTGGATGATCTGGTTGAACTGGAAAGTGACCTGAGATGACATGATGTGAATTGGAGCTATAGAAATAAACTGAATAGAATTCAACATAAATATCTGCAAATCTCAGTGAAGTAAGGCTCTAAAAGCTGCCAAATCACGGACTTGTTTTTTCAAATGAAGCTTTTCCTTATTTATAAAGTGCCTTGAGATGACATGGGTTAATGAAACAAACTGTATTTGTTTCATTAACCCTGAATATAGAAATCCCTTCATCCTGCAGCCTTATTACACGCTGCCTTTTGCATTTGTTTCCATCTACTTGTGAGTTCTGCTGTATTTGTCCTGCAGGACCAGTTCAGATGTCCATCATTAGTCGCAGGTGAACTCATTCTGCTGTGTGATCGGTGCAACCTGAGCGCCTGGAGGGAAGAAAGACGTCTGTATTTTCTGAGTGGAGAAAAAAAGTAGAAAACAAAAAACAGGCAGTTTGTTTCTTTGCAAAGGAGAGAGCCAAGTCCTTCCCCAAACTGGACAGACGCAGGTTTTGTGTTGTAGCTGCAGGCAGCGGTTGCCCTTGGTCTTAGACCATTAGTATGGGATAATTATAACTTTTCTTAAAGACATTAAAGTTCCAAAGATGTCCGTCTGCGACACAAGGTCATGCTGTCTGGATTATGTCCTCGTTTCCTGAAGCTACCGGAACGTGAGCCTGAATCCGGACTAGTTAGACCTCAGTTTGGAACGTCTCTATTGTTTCATGCCGTAAACAAGAAGAATATTTTGAGCAGAGTCGGTTAATAATTAGAGAAATGTACAACAGCCCAGCTATGAATCCTTCAACCTGATAACAACAGTCTCTTATCAGTTGCTTTATGGGATGTGGTGGGAGTTTCCGCACTTCCGCCCGCCATCCTTAAAGACGCTTTGGAGACAAGTTCCAAGTGCAACATCCAAAACCAGACTTAAATGTTAGGTTCTAATTTTTTTACAGATAAAACAATAATTCCAGTCATAATAATGGCTTCCACCGAAGGTTTCAGCTGAATGCAGGACATCCAGGCTGCAGAGGCGACCCTTTAACTGGGATTTAGTTGTGGAATATATTGTTGGTGGCTGCCAACGAAATTCAAAAAACCATCAAATTGAACTCAAAGTCTCTACAGACCACCAAACACAGCCCTACTAGGTGAAATCTGCATACGCCTCCTGCAAACTGCTAAATAAGTTCCTGCATCTGCACACAGCTTCTTCTTTATGGCTTTTAGGAATGCAAAAGGTTATTTGCCTTCGGATCTCCATAAAAACAGGGGAAAAAAACATATTTGCACAAAGGCCAGAGGGTTAGCTGGGAGCAGACATTCTAGCTGGGGTCATTGGAGCTAAAACTAAACCTTTGAGACATGCTGCAGGTTTATGGCCGCTGATAGGAAAGAGAAATGGGACAAAAATCTGCTTAGCTTCCAAAGAAGGCAGGTTGCTGCTGAATCTTTTTTTGTGAAGCAGTAAAAAAGAAAAGATTTTTTAGGCATCACCTCATAAGAAACAAAACAAGCTCAAACAGGGTTAAGATGGATGTGAAATTATTGTTTTATTTGTTTTTATTTCCATGCTCTGTGTTTTTCCTAAAATGATGATTTCACTTTCCACCAGGATATTTGATCATTGTTCCTCTATCGCTCATTCTTTATTCATTCATTCATTCTCACCTGCAAAACCCAGCAGGTAGATTTCATCATCTTAAGCTAATCTGACGGCAGGATCCTGAATATAGCAAGCGTAATACAATTAATATAAAAAAAAAGAACATTATAGATTGCTCTAATAAACTATTTATACCCTGAATGGTGCAACTGCTGATTACTTCATTTGTTTATTTAGATTTTTTTTCTAATTTAGTATTATATAGGCATTTAATCAGATTATTTGATGTATTTTTTTTTCAAAATGTCGGATATTTGGAACGTTAAATTGTTTTTTGTATTAACTTTTAAATTTACCATTGATTTAGATATTTTTCTTAAACTTATATCCTTTACTTTTTATGTGTTTTTAACCTAAAATCGATTTACTTTTTTAAATTAATCACTTTTGATGATTTTACTGCATCATTTACACCAATGGTATTTCTATCCTAGATAATTTTATTCCCGTTATTGCCGATTCTTTTTATGTTGTATTAATTGCAAATTCATATTCCTTTCAATACGCTTAAGTTAATTTAAATCTCTTTTTTCTGTGAATTTTTTGTTTGCTTTTTTTGACTGTTGTTCTTTTTGCAAACTGTAAAATAATCTTTATTTTCTTTATAATTTGCTCCCTGAGTTTATGTTTGACTTTGTTCTATTTGGGCAATAAAATATAAAAGTTCCTCTTTAACAATGTTAAAGAGGAACAGTTACATTTTCTGTAACCGTTTAAAAAAATTGAATATGTTCATGATCTAATATTTATATTTTTAAAAACACTGTACAGTACAATATTTATTTATTCATTTATTTTAAATCTGCCACTGAATCTGTTATTTTTAGGAACTTTTTAAGGTCCAGTTGTGTGACTGTTTTTGCTGAAATGTTTTTCTGCTGTAACATCAATTTCCCCATCGTGGGACAATAAAGGGATTTTCTATTCTATTCTATTCTATATTAATGACAATGAAAATTTAGCAACAGTTGAAACTTTTGAGCCCGACTGCAAAAAAAGTTTTTCTTATTGTTAATAGTTGTTAATTGGTGTTAATTGCCAAGAAAGCAATTAAGACTTTTTTTATTTTTTATTTTATTTTAGAACAAAGTAAAGAGATCTTAGCTGCTGCATTAAGGGCGTCTGTACGGAAGAGGATTAGGGCCAGTGAAAAAAAAAAAAAGTTAACTGTTTTTTAAATTTTATTTCAGTTTAACATGGGGAAAAAGTCAGAATTCAGACTTTTTTTCTCAGAATTCTGAGAAAAAAGTCTGAATTCTGAGAAAAAAGTCAGAATTTTGACTTTAATCTCAGAATTCTGAGGAAAAAAAGTCAGAATTCTGAGATTAAAGTCAGAATTTTGACTTTTTTCCCATACTATACTGAAATGAAATAAAAAAAAAAATCAGTTAACATTTTTTTTTTCCAGTGGCCCTAATCCTCTTCCGTACGTCTGCACAGGAAACCCATTAAGAATTAGGCTGTGCAGGCAGAAAGGGACATGGCCGGGCGGCATTATACGTTTACTGATCACAATATGAATCACAACTTCAGTCAAGAGCAGAAACAGACTGTTAAATGGGTTTGATGATGCATCGTATTAATTTTTCCCTAAAATGTGCATGTAAACGAAAATAGATTAAATATTTTACAGAGGCCTGCGGTGCGGTTCAGGTGATCACCGTTCTACCACCACCAGCAGCAGACAAGATCTCATATTGAAAAATCTATGGAAAGAGAGAAAAAAAATCTTCCTAGATGACTGAAAAATACACGTTTGCTTCAGACAAGCTTCCACTGCTGCAAGGACACCAACGAGCTGCAACTCGCTCACTGCAGAGACTCTCGCTTGTATTCAAATCAACTGCATGTGTTGTCCTGAAAGTCAAATCATTAGTCAAACCACAACCTTGTAAAACCTCAGCTAAAGAACATTTGTTGGCAGCAAGTTGCCTGGAAAAACTGGGCTGATAACGAACAAAAGGAGGCTGGGCCTGAAGTGGAAGACCAAAAGAGACTTCCGGTAAAAAACCAAGGTAATAAAAAAAAGCTCAGAGTATGCCTGGATGCATATCTTAAGTATTGATCTCCAAGAATTCGTAGGCGTGACCGGCGACATGTTCTTGATCTGAGCGCCATGAAGTTACTCTGTAACTTATCCTGTCGTCTGTCTAACAGGAAAACCACTGATTATATAATGACATAAGAATCTGAGAATGGGATTCATTCCCTTCACTTGTTTACTTTATCCTCCTATGGAAAATGGACGGTCTGAACTAAAGCTTCCAATACGGCAAGTTCAAATACGCCACGATTTGAAGTAGGTTGGTAACGTTTTTCTGCATATTTTTTTACAAGGACCTCTTTTTATATCATGAATGCAATGCAGTCTCTGTAGACGGCTAATCAGAACACTGTCCATCTCAGAATAAAGACATATAAGGTGTATTTAACCCTTTAAAGCCCGATCCAAGAATAAAACAAAACAGAAAATTAGTTTTTTTGGTTTGAAGCCCTTATTTGGCCTTTCAACAAAATATGTAACAAGAAAAAACAGAAATACGTTTTTGATATTACTATGCGATAAGTCAAGATTATTTTTTGTGTAGTTTTCTGCTGGCTGTTATCAGGTATATCTGATTGTGTACAATACACTGGAAAAAATTGAAATCTAGATAAGTTATTTTTTTCTTAAAATAAGTGCATTTGTTCTTGGATTAAGGAGGTAAAAGAGTCATTTTGCCAATGGAACGAGACAATTCACACTTAAAATAAGAAAACACAATTGCATTGTCTTATTTCAAGTGCATATTATCTAATTAGCTTATTTTAAGAATAAATATACTCATTCCAGTGTCAAACTATCTCATTTACCTACTTTAATTAGGGGTATATAATTTTTACTTATTTCTAGATTGTTTTTCCAGTGTAGGATTTTGAGTTTTTACTATTAAATTATGCAAAAAGGTGTCAGATGCAAAACATTTCAGAAACCGTATGTATCAAATACGATACATTTGGCATTAAAGGGTTAAAGGAGCCTAGTCACGTTTTTATGACTTTACCCATTTCTTCGCCAGTAGATCACTATTGTTGGAAACAAAAGCTTTCAAACTGAATTAAACTAACATTTCCAGATCGTGCTATTTACTCATTTTCCCCATTTATTAACAAATTAAAGCTTTTGCTATAGATACCCCATCCTAACGGGATCGTGTCACCAGAGGAATAATATTTCGTACACCAGGAAGTAATGGAGCCGAGGCTGTTAGAAATTCACCAGCTGACAAGTCCAACATTAAGTGTGAAAAATCATTAATAATACTGAATGCTAAGAGGGAAAAGCAATGAGTAGCACTAGGAGTAACAACATGGACACAGTTGTTCACTGAAGGGGAGCTAAAGCTTCAGAAGATGCTAAGATGATGGAAGGATGAGCGCTGCCAGCAGAGGGCAGCAGCGTAAACAAACGCTCCTCATATATGTTCTTATTTAAAGATAAGTAAGGGATTAGGCCCATTTAAAGACAACATGAAATGGACATATAAAACAATTACTTTATTTATTATAATCATCTTTTCAGGTTACATGTGCGTATGATTAATATCTTTTATATAAATATTATGGTCGATAGAAAGTACTAAATAAACTGCTGTCCACATTAAAGCTTTTTTTTTTTCCAATAAAACACAAACATAAATCAAAGCAATAGTTGGGATTTAAATTTGCATTTCTTTAAATTTTTAAAATCCAAGTTAGAATAAACAGCAAAGATCGCTGCAGACAGAGATCTGTCTTCAAAAGCATGTTTCCCATCACCTGAAAATCTATAAAATAGAAATATAGATCCAGTATTTACCTTTTGACAGCTACATAGAATTGGTCACAACTAGAAGCAATTTAAAAGTTCGTAGCTGATGCATATCTAATGTTTTTAGATTCCTGAAATAGAGGAATATAAGATATGCTTTTAATGTTATTAGAAACTCATTGAAAGAAAAAATCCTGCAAGTTTTCCAACGTAAACTGGTCATGATGTCATACTCAGATCTGAGCTCTAACTCCTCACAAAAATTACAAAAAAAAGTTGTTATAATCACATTATCATCGACCACATGGCAATAATATCTCTATATCTGTGGGGAACATTTTTCATAACTTAAGAACAAACAAATAAAGGTGATATTCTGTATTATCAATCGACTGAATGCGAATACTTGCTTGATCAAAAATGGGAGCTACAAACATAGATTAGGCTTTAACAATGATATTTATACTTCAGTTATTGTATTTGGAAAGCAAAAAAAAAAAAAAACTCTAAACAGCTCTAATGCTGGTTTGTAGATGAACAGAGTTATTCTGTATTCTGCTTTTCTCCAGAAGGAGTAAAAATGTTTACTATTTAGAAGCAAAAACTTATAGGAATTTTAAACTACTACTTGTTTTAAGTTCCTGGAGTTATTTTATGATAAAACGCTTTTTGGTCGCATCAAAATTTCTATATTTCCCCAAACTGCAGAGGAAACACTTTTTTTCTCATCAGCAGGTCATGTGATCTGCGAATGGACGTTACTGTCTTATAAAAAGACGAAGAAGAGTGGAAACGCAGCGTCTGCTAATGTGCAAAAGTATTAAATGACAAGCTAAAGAATAAGAACATAAACAAGAAACATATGCAGCCCTCTACCCTAACATCAGCCTCCACTCTGGGTCCCTGAGCCAGACCCTCAACCCCAAACTGCTATCTTAGAAGTAAGATATGCTTTAAAGAAAAAAAAAGTGTTTTTGAATTTCCCTCATTCTGGATTCATGAACAATCTGAGCAAACCTTTGCAGCAGAATATTTCTCACAGACTAAAGTTTGCTAAAAAAGAATTTTTTTGAAAATAACTGAACGCTGTGGGTTTTATTCTTTAGATTCTACATTCTTTTAACAACTTAAATTTTAAAATAACCTTAAATTATTCTCTTTTAAATTAGTCTTTTCTTTATTATCAGTATAATTAAAGAGTTTTTCTAATTGCAAGTCATTCTATAATGTTAGGTTACAGTTGTATAAGCTAATAATACTAAAGGAGTCATTTTTGCTTAAATTAGGTTAATTTTTTCTTGAATTGAGGAGATACGTGAAACACTTTGCCAATGGAACAAGACAATTTACATTTAAAATAAGAAAAAAACTATTGATTTGTCTTATTTCAAGTGAATATTATCTAATTATCTTATTTTAGGAGTAGAAATGCTCATTTCATTGGCAAATCATCTTATTTACCTACTAAAATTAAGGGTAAATACACTTATTTTAAGAAATTTTGTACTTATTTCTAGATGGTTTTTGCAGTGCAGTATAACCTGAAAGCTGTTAAAGAGATTCCTCTTTAGCTCTTATTTTATTAGAGGGTATTAAATTGCTTAAACTGAAAAATAAAATCTATATTTCTTGTTATATCCATGACAGTCTGTCAAATCTGGGTTAAACCAGCTAGATTACAGGTATCCCCCACCCCCAGATTAAATGACCACCTAAGCTCAAACTGCCCGCTGCATTGGGATGGTGTTTAACTTCCCTCTTTGTTGCTCCATGAGAGCAAAGCATAAAGTAAAATCTGACGTCTTTTAATCATAAATAGAGTTCTATTTGATTTTGCATTTCTTTACAGGCGCCTTGAAAAGTTAATGTTTAACTAGAATATTTTCAATTAAGAGCAAAAACTGAAAGTAGTTTCCTATTAACCATGAATATCTTTAAAATGCATCTGCTAGCCTGAATAAAATATCTATAAAGTTGTTAATTTTTATTTTTCAGTGCTCAGATAGTTGTGTTGCTTTATAGATGTGATCTACGGGCATCCTGAAGTAAATTTTAACATGTTTGTGTCTAACGCTGGATAGGAATTAGCCATAACTCAATATTTGCTTGGGTAATTGAGGGACGCCACACAAAGAAAGGAGTTGGGTTTCCTTTAGACTGTGCTGATGATTTCCTTTGTTTCCCTGCAAGGTGCGCTGTCATACCGAACGACAAAAAGCTGCAAGCAACCGTGGATTATCATCACTTTTATCAGAGATATCAAAAGTTTGAGGGTCAATACATCGGAATGAAATATTCAAAGAATTTAAACAACATCTAAGGAAACTATTTGTGTAAAAAGGAAAGCAAGAAGATCTGTGGCTTGATCATTTTTAGAACCGAGTCCTGGCCACTTCTGAAAGGGCTCAGAACAGGAATGCGGCTCATCGTGGCGGTGACTTTCTCATGAGGTCAGTCTGCCTCGCGCTCCCTCTCCCTCTGGCCTGAGGGAGGATTGCGGCGATGCGGGCCCTGCTCAGACAGGTTGAGCAACATACGGCTGTCACGACACCGCCAACTTAAGCGCTCTTTAAAAACATCAACACAATTACACAAAGACCTGTCTGAGAGCGGAAAAAAGAAAGTTGGAAAACAAGACAAAGGAGGGATTTAACTTCGTCTTTCTCTCCCAGTACTCTCCGTAATACCGTTTGAGTCAAATACACAAAACAGATTAAAAGGAGAAGCTTGCTTGGTCTCTTTTACTCTTACAAAAAGCAACAGACTGGATGAACCTCTTGTGAATAAAGAGCACATCAGGTAAACCTTCTCAAAGCGGCCGCAAAAATTTGCCTGAGGGTTACAATTTCACTTAACCAGACTTCTTAGTACTTGACGTAATGTTTTTTGTGTGTGCATAAAACCATGGTTTCATGGGTGACAAACAAGCAAAAACTGGCATGCATCTGTGCTGTTTTACCTTAAGAAAGAAGCGACTCTAAAACTATAAACGCCATAATTTGTTATGACCTGCTTTATAACGTCAACAACCTGTTGAACCCTTCAACCTGAAATCCTGTATTATGATGCTGCAGTCAATTATTAACAAGAGAAATAATGCATTGGCCTGCTAAAGTTCAGGCATTCAGCTGCAGATGGTTATGATTCATGGAATCCCATGAACACACCAACAGGTGGGGACTGTAAAGAGGTTTATATTTATGGCTTCCATCGAGTCCCAAGGTCAGCTGCACAGAAACAGCCCAGGAGAGCTCTGCTAAAGAGACTGAACAAGTCTCCTAAAGAGGAGACTGAACAAGATGAGTGACCTACAGACAGGGGCGCCGTATAAGACGGAGAAGTTCGTCCCAAAAGAAGACGAAAAGATTTGTTCCAATTCTATTCAGTTTATTTCTATATCTCCAATTCACATCATGTCATCTCAGGTCACTTTCCAGTTCAACAGATCATCCAGTCAGATTGATTCAAAGTTTTCTATGTGTAACCGGGTGGTCTAGTGGGTGTAAATTCCCACCCGTTTTGGGTCCTTGAACACATCACAGCTCCGTTTCTTTACCTTCACGTCTGCTTTACAGAATTGACAGGCTCATTAGCGTATATAGGCACCAGGTGTGCAAGCAAGCTATGAGAGTCGGCTTAGTTTGGTGTGCAGTAGATTCTTCTGAGCATTGGGAGCCGTGCTGCTACACAGAATTTGGATCTTGGTACTGCACTGCTGGAAAAGTTTTCATGGAAGCGTCTGCATATATCCCTGTCTGAGGCTGATGAAGGTACATTGTTTTCTTTTATTTCTGTATTTCCTGTATAATGGTCCGCAGACACTTTATTGTTTTTTTTGGTTGTTACAGATTGCTGCTGTTGCTTATTATGCTCTCACCATTGAGACCCCTTTTTTATTATGCTCTCACCATTGAGACCCCTTTTTTGTTATGCTCTTGGTAAAAGGTTTTCTCTGGAGCTAGAGTTGCAGCACGGGCACTACAGAACCAGAACGACCATTTATTTCTTTTATTAATAAGCTGATTGGGCGCAGCTCTATAGGACGCAACGTGAGATTCGTGTTCTTCTAAATTAATATAATCTTGTTTGATCTTGTGTGCTACTAACGTGGTTTGCAGTGTTTTCTAGAGTCTCAGATTGCTTCTTCTGTCACGGGTTCTTGTGCCTTATTGGATTTTAAAATAGAATAATAAAGTTGTCTTCCAATTGTAAAATAATCCATAAATAAAATATATAATTTGTATACTAAATCTGTTTCCTCATTTCAAGCCAGACTTACCTAGGTACATTTAATTGGGAGACCCTAGGCTACTTGATACTTTTAGTGGTCTACTAGTTGGTTTAGGGCCACGTCCTCGGTCACAATCCGGGTAATTCCCCCGTGTTACAATTTTCTGGCGTTGCTGGTAGGATCTGGCAGTTGGAACAGATAGTGTTTGTGTGTATAGATCCTTTTTTTTTTCCTCTTCTTTCTTCTCTTGATTTTAATTGTGCTGGTTCTGTGGTGCTCTAGTAGAGATCCTTATAGATTTTTTTTTTTGGGTGAGAGCATAATAGTGCAACAGTAAGCACATCGTGGGACCTAGCTGGATAGACGAAGCTGTGACCAAGGATCATCATTTCCTGGTGCGATGGATGAGGAACTTCAAGAACTCCGTGTTCGAGTCCAGCAGTTGGAGGCCGAAAGGAGCCGTCTGCAGCAGGAGAGGGATTCTGCATTAGCAAGTTCAAATCGACAGGATGATGTACAAGCTGGCCCAAGTACAAGTGGCACTCCGACGAACAGGGGGGCTGATCGCATAATCTACCTACCAAGAGAGAGAAAATGTCCAATCTTCAGAGGAACTCATGGTGTTGGGGTGGAGGACTGGATAGAAGAGGTTCGCACCAGTATGCGAGTCCGCCATGTTGGACCCACAGATCAGGCTGCTTTCATTTTTGACCATCTTGAAGGGGAAGCTCGAGATGAGATCAAATATAGGTCATCATCTGAACGTGAGGATCCAGAAACTGTTTTCACCATTTTAAAGGAACTGTATGGTTGCCAACAGTCGTATGTCTCATTACAGGAGGACTTCTTTTCACGGAGACAGTTAGATGGTGAATCTTTGCAGGAATTCTCTCATTCATTGTTTTGCTTAATGGACAAAGTTAAATCTAGTGCTCCCCATGCTGTGTTAAATGCAGACATTTTACTTCGTGATCAATTTATTCAGAATGTTAGTAGTTCTGACCTGCGTAGAGAGCTAAAACGTTATGCTCGTGATAATCCAAGGTGTACATTACTTGAGGTTAGAGCGGAGGCCATTATGTGGGAGCGTGAGGGTGGGGTGGAAAATAAAAGTAGGGTGGTCCCCTCCTTTTGTGCTGTACAGAGTGCCAGTGTGCCCCCTTCCTTAACTGACCCTCCTTCCAGTTGTGTTGCTTCTCAACTTGCTACTCTTAATTCAATTGTGCAAAAACAGCAGGAACAGTTGGATCAGATTACTCAATGTCTTGCAGCTATGCAGCAGGTTTCGGTGGCTAGGCCTCTCAGTCCTAGTAGTGTGATATGTCACAAATGTCAGCAGCCAGGCCACATTGCTCGGTATTGTACAGTTCGTGGCCGTTTTAAGCCCCCGTGTGCCAGTGGTACCCCTCAGGTCCAAGCCACCACTAGTTCTCAGTTGCAGGGAAACTAACTCCCCCTAGTGTTAGGAGCCAGACATTAGGAGGGGGTGGTCCAGGCTCAGAGGGTCCTCAAATGGATGAGGTGGCTGAGTGTTTAATTGCACCTTGCCCTGAAGTTACTGTGAAACTATCTGGAGTTCCAGTACAATGTATTCTTGACACTGGGTCTATGGTTTCTACCATTTCAGAGAGTTTCTTTAAAAAGCATTTTCCAGATAAGCTAAAGGCATGCCATTGGTTGGAGTTGAGAGCAGCAAATGGGTTGAGTATCCCTTACTTGGGCTATCTTGAGCCTGATATTGAGGTGTGTGGGGTAGTTATCCCCAGAAGAGGGATCCTTGTTGTTAGGGACCCTCCATGCCAAGCAAAGTTACCCCAGGTACCAGGCATAATTGGGATGAATATAATAAAAGCCCATTATCTTCAGCTATTTGACCAGCATGGCCCTGATTTGTTTAAACTCCCTTCTGTTTTGGGGGCCCCTACTTCCTGGCTTCCTGCCTTTCAGCTATGTCAACAGGCTGAGAGTCAAAAAGACCAAATTCAAACCAGTGTTGCAAAGCTTCGGGGTAGAAGACCTGTTGTGGTCCCTGCAGGCACTACTAAATTTGTACCTGCCACTTGTTCAGCCATGTTGACGCAGGCTGGGGGCGCATTAATTGAGCCGTTAGATAGGTTTGGCTTACCTGAGGGTTTGTTGGTGTCTCCTTCCCTTCTACAGGTTTTTAGGGGCACTGTTTATGTCCCTGTGGTGAATGTAGGGGTATGTACCGTTTCACTAAAACCCCGTTGTGCTTTGGGTGTCGTGTCCCCTGTAGAAGTGGTCAGCTTACCGTCAGAATTGCAGGAAGTCCCTTGTGTACAGGAGCAAGTTGTGGCTGCAGTCAGATCTCATACTGCTCAGACTGGGTCGGTTGGAGAAAAGATAACGTCACTTAATCTCTCTATGCTGGATAGGGAAGAGCAGCATAAAGTGAGAGCGTTATTGCTAAAATACGAGTCTGTGTTCTCTGCTTTTGATGGCGACCTTGGGGTTACCAACTTGATCGAGCATACCATCCCACTGTTAGACACTGTTCCTGTACGGCAGCGGTATCGGCGTATCCCTCCATCTGAGTACGAAGCAGTTAAGTCACATATTAACCAGCTGCTGGCAACCCAGGTCATTCGTGAAAGCAGTAGCCCTTATGCCTCGCCAATTGTCCTGGTTCGAAAGAAGGACGGCAGTCTTCGCCTTTGTGTGGACTACAGACAGCTCAATAAAAAGACCAGAAAGGATGCTTTCCCATTGCCTCGAATAGAAGAAACATTGGACTCTCTATCGGGTGCTCGTTGGTTCACAACCATGGACCTTGCTTGTGGTTATAACCAGGTTCCAGTTGCAGAAAATGATCGCCCAAAAACTGCCTTCTGCACGCCGTTTGGCCTCTTTGAATTCAATCGAATGCCATTCGGGTTGTGCAATGCACCAGGAACTTTTCAACGTTTGATGGAGCGGATGTTTGGGGCTCAGCATGGTCAGTCACTCTTGTTATACCTGGATGATATTGTTGTGTTCTCTTCCAGTGTTGATCAACACCTGGCACGGCTCGAGGTGGTGTTAAGTCGTCTAAAACAAGAAGGACTGAAGGTCAAGTTGGAGAAATGTGACTTCTTCAAAAAGCAGGTTCAGTACCTGGGACATTGCATCTCTGAGGACGGTGTGGCCACAGATCCAGGCAAGATCGCAGCAGTGTCAAACTGGCCTCACCCTACCAATGTCTCAGAGCTCCGGTCCTTCCTTGGGTTTGCCAATTATTACCGGAGGTTTGTTGAAGGATTCTCTCAATTGGCTGGCCCCCTTCATCGCCTTGTTTCCAGACATCCTGCCTCGAAGACGCGTCGAGGACAAGGGAAACTATTGGAAGGAGCGTGGTCAGAAGACTGTGAAAGGAGCTTCCAGGAACTAAAGGCCAAGCTTGTAAGTGCTCCCACTCTTGCTTTTGCTGATTTCTCATTGCCCTTCATTTTAGAGGTAGACGCCAGCCACAGTGGGTTGGGAGCCGTGCTGTCGCAGGAGCAGAGTGGACGGGTACGACCAATTGCATATGCCAGCCGCAGCTTGCATGCTGCTGAGAAAAGTTACAGCTCCATGAAACTTGAGATGTTGGCCATGAAGTGGGCCATGACTGAAAAGTTCAAAGAGTACCTGTAGGGCCACGTCCTCGGTCACAATCCGGGTAATTCCCCCGTGTTACATATGTAAGGAAAACCAGCTGATTGCATCGACTCATTGACTCTTCAGCAATCCCTCACACTAAGCATGCTTGTAGCGACAGTAGAGAGGAAAAACTCCCTTTGAACAGGAAGAAACCTCCAGCAGAACCAGGCTCAGTGTGAGCGGCCATCTGCTGAGGCCCACTGGGGTTCAAGGAGACAGAAGCAGACAGAAAGAGAAGCATAGATACAAAAGGCGGCCCCAATAGATATTCCCATTGATCTTTCAAATATCAAAAGAAAAATCCGGTATTTAGATAAATAATTTTTGTTCCCCCCTCATTTTTCAACAGTAAACAGTGAAACAAAGCATGAATAAATTGACGTCCGAGTTTTTTTTATCCACCAGTTTATGCAATTTAATTTAATTTTTCCTGTTCTGATAATTTTCAATTGTAGAAATTTTACAATGAAAATTACACTTAAAATGTAAATGATGCTCTTCAGTGCATCTTTATAGCAGTTTTAAAGCTTGCATATGTTTTTAGCAATGTCTTTGATGGGGCCCCCAGTGGAGCCCCTGCCTACAGACAGTAACTCTGTCTATACCTGTGTTGGATTGAACAGAAACTAGGACACAAATGGCCGCTCTCCATTCTAACTAGTAGTGCTCTCTGTTTACAGAAAGATCCAGGTCGCTCTTTCAATGATATTTAAGACCTAAATGTGTTGCGTGCACATAAACATTTCATGTAAAATCGAGGACAGCACACCCTTCCAGCAGTTTAAAATGCACCAAGGAGTTCACCTCTTCTAGGTGCTAAAGCCAACCTGCACCGCTGCCAACATGGCACCAGTTGTATTGAGCCTTAGGTGTCTGGATTCGCAAACTGTTTACCAAATACCGGGCAGGTGACCAAGCTCAGCAGCACAACAAAGGGGTTCGGTTTCAGTTTGCGCCATGTTGCCTTTGTAAAGCCATGTAACTTTAATGCAGCTGCGTGTTTCTGCTGTCACCAGGTGTCCGTGTTTACGGCCAAGGCCAAGATGACCTCTGACTCTCACTGCCATGGATTGTGGACAATAAGCCGTGAGATATTTCCTGAAATGTTGAGTTCCACTAGAAGAATTAGATGACTTTATAAGAGGGGAATCATTGAGTTACAGCAATAGCAGCAGATATTGTTCCCTGGATGAGCTTAAAGCTCAGGGATGACGGCAAAACAACCAAGATTTATGTCGACATTCAGTTTTTGTGCCACAAATTCATCATTAAACAAATAAAGAAAACACTTCCTTAAATAGGGGCTTAAATGGAATGAATTAAATGGCTTTTTAACTGCATGTAACCCTAAATACTTTTTGTAATAAATGCAATTATTACAAAGCCTGTTTTGCACAAATCAACATAATGCAAATAAAATCTTCCAGCCACCTGTCCCCCCTTTAGAGAGCCACTTTCATAGAATGTGTGACTACCTTCCACTGGCTGGCAGATCTATTAGTGGCTTTCTACTCTGGCAGGTGTCTGTTTAGAGCTGATTTTACAGGAGAGCAAATAAACAAAGGTCATTCAGCAGGTATCAAAGCTTATATTACACCTGATGCAGAACCTGCAACATAGATTGTTTACAGAAAGTGAGAAAATGACTAGAGGGGAATAAAAAGCCAGACGTGTAAAGTCTGGAGTCTCACCGGCGGCTTGACGTCCTCAAAGACGGGCGTGTCCTCAGCACCGTCCGCTCCAGACATCCTGACGGGCTTCAGCTGTGTGAAAACCGCCCTTTCCTCTGACATATGAGGCGGATTCATAGCCAGTCCTACTCCCGCTGCCATAAAAACTGTTTCTGATCAACAAACTGTTTCTGTCTGATGCGCTGCGGCCTTTCTGACTGCTGGGGAAGAACAGCGCTGAGGGAGGCTGGAGGTAAGGGCTGTAATCCACTGTCCTCCTGATAGCTGTGAGCTCTCAGGTAGAACTCACCTGAGCTCAAGTATAGAGCTGCAGGATGTGACTGACACAGGGTTCAGCCAATCAGAGAAGGGCTGGCCTCGCGGAAGAAGGTGGGACTCACCTGGAGAGAGAGAGAGAGAGAGAGAGAGAGAGAGAGAGAGAGAGAGAGAGAGAGCGAGACGCAGGGGCGGATTTAGGACATTTGGAGCTCCAGGCAAAGACAGGCAGGGGCCCCTCTGAACTGAGAAAACGACACATAAAGCAGCCCCAGTCTCCAGATAGAGAAATGTTAATAGAATAGACATCCATTATCTGTTCTAGGTTGTGTCCCTCTCTTCTTGTCCCTTTTCTTCTTGTTTTCCTCTCTATGTTTTGTACTCAGCTGACTTTTCATGCTGTCTCTAAAGGAATGAAAGATTTTTTCCAAGCACTAAGCTCACTTAGCTGATTGCTCCTTCCTGTGTTTCCAAAAAGGCCAAAGTAAATAACCCAGTCCTTCTTTTCACTGTAGACAAGCCATGATCTGCTTATCTGTTCTCCATTTTTCATTTGGATGAAATAATAGCTGCATGAATCATGACAGCAGACAAGATAGAGGAGAGCAGGAGGCGGGGTTACCAATCTACTCGCTCTGGAGAGCAGAGTTCGCTGCTTTTAGATGTTGTCTCCAAAGTCTCCAGTAGCAGAAAAAAGTCTCTAGATTTGGCGCTAGGAGCTTTTTAGAAATCAAAGTGCTAGAGGGGTCTGAAAAGTGGCTAAATATAGCGACTAAAGCGCTAAGTTGGCAACACTGCTCTTTGCATGGTTTGTTTCCAAATGGTTTGCTGCTGTCTGTTTGGACCTTTCTGAACATGTGCAGCAAATGGACTGATCCAATATGGTGGGTCCCTAAACTAATTTTACATCTCCTAAATAAAAGAGTGTGAAAATTAATTGGATGATGGCGCATTTCTTTCCTAAATTGCGAAAATATATGCCTAGAGGCAAACCATGACTTTATGGTTGGACTGCAGCTAAAGGCAGTATAGATTTTTTTATTTGCTCTAATTGTTTCTTTTTTAAGTGCGTAAATGTCACATTTAACCAGTTTAATATTTAATGAATGTGTCAGATTTCAGGTGCCTTTTGAAAACAACATTTAAGCAGGTAACATTATTTTCTTTAAGCTAACATTCCTGTACACATTTACGACAGAGTTCTTTTTCTTCTATTTCAAGAATAAAGTAATAAAAATTACAAGAATAAAGCTGAAACAGAATGAAGTCATCATACTCGTTTCAGAAAGAGAGCTTGGAGCTCCGCCCAGCAGATGACGGTCGACCAGCTCCACCAATCAGCAACCAGAGTCCACTTTGACATCCTGCCCAGTTTGATGCTGCTGCTAAAAGATTTCCTGATTTGTCAAACCGATGCTAAAGTAGAACTTCACATGAGGCTCCACATTCCTCATTTTAGGGATACAACTTTATTCTCATAATATTAGGACTTTATTCTCTTAATGTTAATACTTTATTCTCGAAAAAGAAGAAAAAAAATCTCTATCCTGGCTCTAATACTCCATCGTACACATTTAACATTTTTTGTTTGATGCAATAATCTAGACTTAAGTGTAATTTTTGTTGTGAGCAGGAAGCTTTCACGATCACCAGAAGTTAATCCTTGAAAATGTCAATCTGTATGTTTTATACTAGATAACATGTTTCACTTTGTGAAATGAGCTGCTGAAATACATTTTTAATAACTTTATGAGTGCTTTAGAAAGACATTTTCTTTCCCTCTTCTAGTGACTAGCTGTAACAGACATAAAAGAAGATGTGTCTTTAGCTGTGCTATTTTTTATTTTTGTGCTTCTATGGTATTAATAGAAATAACAACATTCTTGTTAACATTTCCATCGATGAAAACCAAACGGAGGCATCTGTTATCACCTTTCTCATGTTTTTCGACATTTAAAAAAATGTGCAAAGCAAACAGTAAAGTCTTCCCCAAGAACATGAAGCCAGGAACGACAATTAAAAAAGAATAATATTAGACTAGATTAGATTAGATTAAACTTTATTCTCATTGCGCAGGTTCAGCTACAAGGCAATGAAATGCAGTTCAGGTCTAACCCGAAGTGCAGGATATACAATGCTATTACTTTAAAATTAAGAAATAAAACTAAAACTTGGACAGAAGCTTTCTGAATGAAAGTGCAGTGAAGGTAATTGCATATTACAGTTAAAGTACCGTATTGCAAACGCATCTGTAAACAATTGGTACTGTACATAAACAGTGGGGAGTGCAGATCAATATTCCAGTCAAGGTAAATAGTGCAAGATGCATTCCTTGCAATATGAAGGGAATGCATTTTGTGTTTAGTCAGGATGTTAAAAGAAGCACCTTTTTTATTTTCAAATGGAAATAATGTTGTAAACCTGGTAATGTTACAACTTAATAATTTGTCTCCCCAGTTCGTTTGTGTTGACATCTGACTCACAGAAGTTCATAAACTGAAATGCAAGTTTTTTTCCAGCTGCAGTTAAAAAGCTGTATATCCAGTTTTGGGAAATTTTTTGAGTTTCACAGATTTTATGCATCTGCAAGATAAAAGGGAAACCGTAAAGAGAGCAATCAGCATTTACAGGATAGTTTCTGCCGTTTTTAAATTGTTTAATTAATCCTAACCGTAACCACCAAGAAATAAATCCAATGAAACCATCTAATAAATGAACAAACTTCACAGTTGCAGTTATTTCAAATAGAGAAGCAAACCTCCCCGTCCTAGTGGGGGAAAAAAAAGATTTTTTTTAGTGAGGTTTAACCTTCTGCACTACATTGCATCATTTCAGTTTGCATGCAATGTAAAAAATAAATAAAAACAAGGTTGTAGTTTTTTAAAGTACAATTTTTTTTGTATTCCATCTCATATATTTGCAAACAAACTGATGGAGTGTTTTGAACTATGCACCAGTTTGGAAAACTTTTATTTAGTCCAGTCTTAGTATTAAATTATCATTTTCATATTACAAATATTGCAATTTCATATAAAAAACTACAATTATTAATGGTTAATGTATTCCAAGTGTTTGTTATTACACTTTACATGGTAACGTAATATTTCGGCTAGCCTCATGACATCATCCAAACTGCTAATGTTCAAAGAGTAATGGATAAATCTAAGGTTTTGTTAGAGAACATTTAAAAACTACAAGCATGAAAATCGAGAGATGCAACACACAGTTCATAGAGCCTGATAACTAAAAGATCTGCCTCCCATTCTACTTTTAGAAATTCTAGGAACCACTAGTAAACCTGCAGATTGAGAGCGAAGTGCTCTGTTAGGAACATAAGGAACAATCAGATCTCTGATATCAGATGGAGCTTGGCCATTTAAGGCTTTATATGTGAGAAGGAGGATTTTAAATTCTATTCTTGATTTAACAGGAAGCCAATGAAGAGAAGCCAGGATAGGAGGGATATGATCTCTCTTTTTCATTTTCATCAGAACTCTGGCTGCAGCATTTTGGATCAGCTGAAGGCTTTTAAATACAGTTTGTAGGCTGCTCAGTGTTGGAGTGGGTAGCACTGCTGCCTTGTAGCAAGAAGGTTCAAGGTTCGATTCTCAGCCCGGGGTCTTTCTGCATGGAGTTTGCATGTTCTCCCTGAGCATGCGTGTGTTCTCTCCGGGTACTCCTGCTTCCTCCCACAGTCCAAAAATATGATGTTAGGTTAATTGGCTTCTCTAAATCCTCCTTATGTGTGTG
This sequence comes from Cyprinodon tularosa, assembly GCF_016077235.1. Classification (NCBI taxonomy): domain Eukaryota; kingdom Metazoa; phylum Chordata; class Actinopteri; order Cyprinodontiformes; family Cyprinodontidae; genus Cyprinodon; species Cyprinodon tularosa. The sequence continues at coordinate 193,026 of NW_024039250.1, read as the reverse complement.
AATGAAAGGTTGTTGCTCCTCTTAAATAGATTAAATCTGACTAAACAGATGTGATAACAGCAGCTATGCGTATATCCTCTTGCAGTGCCGTGTTTATTTTAGTTTGGTTGTAGGCTTAGCACCTCTTGCTTTGGTCACAGCAGTATCTCCCTCCTAAAATCATAATACAGCTACATTATTCAGAAAACATTACTCAGATTCAAACATTTTCAGCTCGAGCTGTACAAGATGCTTTCAGGTAAGGTTATGTTTTGATCAAAGCATTAGTTCAACTTGATATGCTGAACTAATGACAACATGAAGTTTCTGTGGTTCGTTGCAACAGCAAATCAGTTGGTTCATCCTTTCTGAGGAAGAGCTCAAGGCAGGACATGAGTAAGACTTCTGTGATCTGATTCCAAAACATAACTTTTTTCCAATCTTAAGTATCACATATAGTCAGGCAACCAGTCAGACAAAGTATTCCACCAGCAATCACTTTGATTAGCATGAGAAGAATTGCATGGTCTCAGCTTACTCATGGGTTATTATCACATAGATAAGGCTGTAATTCAAAAAGCTGTAAAGTTGAACAAAAAATATTAGGAAGTCTTATGGTTTGCTCGACAGTTAGGGAAAGGGGACATTCTGATAAAGATTATGTGATGCATCACCACAGCCAATCAGTTGGCTCATTCGAGGAAGACCTTTCCGAGGAAGACCTCGGAAAGGATGATGAGTAACCTGCTGTGCAGCAAGATTCAGGCCTAGAATGTGGAATAAATGGACCATAAAGAGCAGAAAGAGAGAATCCAACCTCACTACTTCCAAAACTGTTTTAGCACAGATAAAGGTTTCACACGTATCAAGTGTATTTAATACTGCCGCTAATGGTTTCATGTTTAAATCCACCAATGCAGGGGAAAATTACAGTAATTTTATAGGTGCCTGATTTTAAACATGCATGTAAGATTTTCATTTCATGAATGCTAATAACATCAGTCAATCAATTTCCATTTCCATTTTAGGTTCAAACCGTTCTCATACATCACATACATTGTGGATGGGGGGGTGATTCACTGAGGCAATGCGTGGCACAGAACGTTGCGTTTGGCATGTTTCTATGGCTGCTGAGGGCCTCATAGCTCTGCTTTTATTTCTGTGGAAAGATAGGAGCCACATTGGGGAGGGAGGGGGGAAAAACATATTTCACAAGAGAATAACAAATAAACACAAGACAAATCTTCAGCAGAGGGTCACATCTGAGGCTGGAGCAACATGAACGTCAGTCTGACATTTGAGCATTAGTTGTGTGTTGAACTTGTCCATGAACGATGTCCACAGGCCGTTTTCCTCACGGAGATGGAAGTTTATCAACTGACACAACAGTTCTGGACGCATCCACAGAATCCACAGATGTTCGCAGTATGCAGATAATACAGTTTAGATTAGATTAGATTAGATTAGATTAGCTTTATTGATCTCACAGCGGAGAAATTCACTCGTCACATATTGGCATAGAAGTTACACAAGGTGCAAACATGGAGGAAAAAGGTGCCTTCAGCTGATCCAAAATGCTGCAGCCAGAGTTCTGATGAAAATGAAAAAGAGAGATCATATCTCTCCTATCCTGGCTTCTCTTCATTGGCTTCCTGTTAAATCCAGAATAGAATTTAAAATCCTCCTTCTCACATATAAAGCCTTAAATGGCCAAGCTCCATCTGATATCAGAGATCTGATTGTTCCTGATGTTCCTAACAGAGCACTTCGCTCTCAATCTGCAGGTTTACTAGTGGTTCCTAGAATTTCTAAAAGTAGAATGGGAGGCAGATCTTTTAGTTCTCAGGCTCCTCTCCTGTGGAACCAACTACCAGTTTTAGTCCGTGAGGCAGACACCCTGTCTACTTTTAAGGCTAGGCTTAAAACTTTCCTTTTTGATAAAGCTTATAGTTAGGGTGGCTCAGGTTATCCTGATCTATCTCTATAGTTCTGCTGCTATAGGCTTAGACTGCTGGAGGACATAGGGACCCCCATTTCATCATTCTGCTTCATTCTATCTCTGTTCTCCTATTCTGCAGAATCTGTTTGTTCAATCTCTAACGTTCTGCTCTCTCTGCTTTTTCTCATAGTAGCTTCATCTGGTCTGTTCCTGTTTGGCTGTGACTCCATCCTGGAGAGAAATATCAGCTGTGCTGCTGCCATCAACGTCTTTGTTTATAGATGACCGCTCTAGGCTTCCGTACAGACTCCTATTAACCCAGCAATTAACTATTAGCACATTTTTAGGCTTTTAACCTTTTTTTTTAATTGTTTTTCATATATTTTAATAAAACACTATAAAAAAAGTGCTCATTACGAGTTGCTTGTTAACACATAACAAATATCCCATGGACCCAATTTGAAATAGTATTTCTATGCTATTTTTTAAATGATTTATTGCAAGAGAGGTCAGCAGCCAAAGTCCAAGGAGAAACTTCCAAGGACCCACAGCTCTTGTTATAAACACTTTGATATAAATTTTCCCTGTATTTATCTAACTAGTTTGCTTTACTCTCTTAATATAGGAGGGAATATAAACAGAGTAATGCAAATGTACCTAAAACCTAATCCTTATTCAAATAATGCTGACTGCTTTGATCTCTGATCCTTTTTTCGTTTCCACTACATGTTCGTGCAAAAAAATGGAAGCTAAGCAAAAACTAACGTGAGGTTCAAAGAAAACCTGAATACCATGCCTAACTGTCAGTTACACTGAAAGAACAGTCATTCATTGGAATGATAAGTCCAATAAGAAAAACAGATGAAGTACTGAGTGGATCGACACATTGCCTCATCAACCAAATCGCTAACGAAACCTTCAATTATAAGGAACAGGATGAACCACATTTCTTCCTTGTTTTTTTCTTTTTAGTCTTAAGCTGCACGCCGAGGGCATGGGAGGACACGGCATCCACACGTTGGTAAACTCCCATCTGCCTTCAATGCAGCACTGTAATTTAACACTTAAGTACAATTATGAGAGCAATTCAAGTCACTGCAAGTCTTTCTTTAAGACAAGTGAAATATTAAAGTCTTACAACAAACCGGTGATAATAAGTAAAACATCCACCCAGCCATTGTCTGTAGCTGCTTCTCTCTGCAGGGCTTTTGGTGGGTATCTTCAGAGGACACTGAGTGAGAGTGAAGATACACCCACGACATTTATTCTCCCCCCCCTGATCATAACATATTGCACAAAATATTGTTTTTGCAAGGATTTCTTTTCAGCTACAGACCTTTAAATAACATTAGGAAAAGAATTTCTATATCCACATTTCAATCTTTACTCTAATTTCCATAAAGTAAAGCTGTTCAAATAATTACATTTTAACAATAAATGAGGCAAAACATTGTTGCTAAATAAATGAGAGTTAAACTTATAAATAGCTATTATTTTTGATAGTTTTAGCCAGAAGTGTTAATAGAATATTGAAGTTTTGTCTATTATGTTTTGAGGCAATCAAACGTCTATTAATACAACATTCAGTTGGAGACATTTATTAGCTCGTTATTTTATAGCTGTTATTATCCTACATCCTGAAACCCACAGGTATAAAATCTAGTGCATCTTTTCACAGCTGTATTCTGTAGTTTAAATACCAGCTTTTTTTTAGTCTTTTCCACACAAGACACGTTTAGCTGAGAGCTGAGTCTAAACCAGGAGTCTAAGCCAGGTCTAAAAAACTGTTTCCCCTGGGGAGACCCACACCTGAACTGAAGGGTTAGTGCAGGGGTCTTCAACGTTTTCCAGGCCAAGGACCCCCAAACTGATGGTGAGATGGAGCGGGGACCCCCTAAATATATATAGTATGAAATAGTGTTCTATTAAACTGGTCCTATAGTCACTCTATTACAGATGGAGTAATGTAATGAAAGTAATCCCTCCCTGGGATTATTAAAGTATTTCTGATTCTGATTCCTGGTTGATGGGACAGGTGTTGTGAATGAAACGTTGCCCAGCTTGAAAGATCCATATTGAGATTGGATCCCAGATTTCTTTTTTTCAAAAAAAATTGCTCTAATGTTTAAAGCTGAATGCATCTGTTTTTTTGGTCTATTTCAGATTTTATAGAAAACTGTAATTTTAACTTAAATTAATTTAAAAATATATACAAATCCTAAATTATGAATGTATATTGACCTAATAGGAAATATAATTTGATTAAACCTAATATATTATTATATATTGTAATATATTAAACTTTAATATATTTGAATCCCTTGCCCTGTTATTTTATTTCATGCCTTTCTGTGCCCCCAGGAAAACCAAGCTGGCCCCCTGGTACATTTGGTCTAGAACCGCCACTGGCATTGATGACTGAAAGACATCTTCTGCCTCCATTTATCTGTTTACTGCAGTGTTTTCAATTCATGATAATGTGGATTTAAAGACATTTTAATTAGTGGAAAAAATTGCAGGGGGGGGATATAAAAAAAAAAAAGTCTAATCAACCAAAACTTTCACGACCCCCATGCAGTACCTCTGGGGACCCCCTAGGGGTCGCGGACCCCCTGTTGAAGACCTCTGGGTTAGTGTTTATTCTTCTTTCCTTATAGCACCGTGGGATCAGCCCCAATGACCCAATGAATCTCACTAAGGAAAATGTTTTAAAGTTTCTTTCTGGACCTTTTACCCCAGAAAATCCAGCCTTAGATAAGTGGAATTTATGGATCAATGGGAATTCATGTAAAACGTTGGTTTCAGAAATAAACTGTTTAGATGTAAACTGACTAGAAAAGAAAGTTTTTATTTTCCAAGTGAAAAAGAAGAGAAAATGCCTGAAGGCTTTTGTTATCCTGTTAGATCATGCTGGGATCCGATGCTTCAACAAGCGATTGAGGAAATTAAAGAAAGTGCTGACCTGATTCTCTCTCTTTCTTTAAAAAAGATTTAGATGAATTTTGAGGAACGGCGATAAAATGGCGACCTGTCCGGGGTGGAACCCGCCTCTCACCCAATGACAGCTGGGCAATAGTTCACACATTTGTTGCTTAAGTAGAAGTATAGATACTGCAGTTTAAAAATAATCTGGTAAAATTTGAGGTATCAACTTGACCTCTTTACTCAAGTAAAAGTGAAAAAGTATGCGCTCCAAAAACTACTTAAAGTATAAAAGTATAAAGTAAGCTTTTAAAAAAACAGCCAAATGCCACTATATGAATTGAAAGCTCAATTTTACGACTATTTGTAAAAATTCTTTGAGATAGGGCCGAGGATGAGGGAGGTCTCGTTGGTCTCCGTCTCCCGATACGCTCTCGCCTGTGTCCGACCTTTCAGACATTTCAGAATCTTTTTCTGAATCCCACATTGTAGCATGGCATAGACAATTCACGTTAGCAGTTTGAAGAACACCTGCTGGCTTCTGAGGATTTCCTTTAGCTAACCAATGAGTGTTTGAGCTTCATCTGGTCTGTTCATGTTTGGCTGTGACTCCATCCTGGAGAGAAATATCAGCTGTGCTGCTGCCATCAACACCTTTGTTTCTAGATGTTGGAGCTTGGCCTGTGTTCCAGTGTAGTCCTGTTTCTCTGACTGTGACTAACTGGATGTGCTCTCTTCATCCTCTGACATGGGAGCTGGCTCGGAGCTCGTCTGCCTGGCTGTGTGTTTCCTGGACGGGGCCGCCTGTGGAGCTGGTTGACAGTTGCCTTTTGTATCTATGCTTCTTTTTCTATGTCTGCTTCTGTCTCCTTGAACCCCAGTGGGCCTCAGCAGATGGCCGCTCACACTGAGCCTGGTTCTGCTGGAGGTTTCTTCCTGTTCAAAGGGAGTTTTTCCTCTAAACCTTACTGGGAATCAAACTTTACTGGGATTAACAGATGTCTGGTTTATTCAAACCTTACTGGGATTAACAGCTGTCCAGTTTATTCAAACCTTACTGGGATTAACAGCTGTCCGGCTTATTCAAACCTTACTGGGATTAACAGCTGTCCAGTTTATTTAAACCTTACTGGGATTAACAGCTGTCCGGTTTATTCAAACCTTACTGGGATTAACAGCTTTCCGGCTTATTCAAACCTTACTGGGATTAACAGCTGTCTGGTTTATTCAAACCTTACTGGGATTAACAGCTGTCCGTTTTTTTTAACCTTACTGGGAATAACAGCAGTCCAGTTTATTTAAACCTCACTGGGATTAACAGCAGTCCGGTTTATTCAAACCTTACTGGGATTAACAGCTGTCTGGTTTATTCAAATCTTACTGGGAATAACAGCAGTCCAGTTTATTTAAACCTCACTGGGATTAACAGCAGTCCGGTTTATTCAAACCTTACTGGGAATAACAGCAGTCCAGTTTATTTAAACCTCACTGGGAATAACAGCAGTCCAGTTTATTTAAACCTCACTGGGATTAACAGCAGTCCGGTTTATTCAAACCTTACTGGGAATAACAGCAGTCCAGTTTATTTAAACCTCACTGGGAATAACAGCAGTCCAGTTTATTTAAACCTCACTGGGATTAACAGCAGTCCGGTTTATTCAAACCTTACTGGGATTCACAGCTGTCTGGTTTATTCAAACCTTACTGGGAATAACAGCAGTCCAGTTTATTTAAACCTCACTGGGATTAACAGCAGTCCGGCTTATTCAAACCCTACTGGGATTAACAGCTTTCCAGCTTTTTTAGTTTGCATATATAATTGGAGCAAAAGTGTACTCTATAAAGTAACCACCGAGGGATTTTAAGTAAAAATGAAAAAAACAAAAACTAACTAGATTTTTTTCCAATATCCTTTACTACAAAATATTATTTGGGGTTTATAAAAACGGCTTATCTGGAAAGCTTTTTATAATTGTTTCATTGGGCTTTTAAAGAATAATGTGCAGCCCATTGTTGCGAAACCCCAGAGTTTTTGTTTTTTTAGACTAAGTCCTCCTGTTATCACACTCAATCTAAAGATCCTGCTGACGGGCGTCTAATAGTTCCTGTTCTGTTACAGTACAATTGAACAAGGATATAAGTTGGACTCTCTGAATCACGGCTAATTTAAAATTTACAACACATCTTTTATGGGCTGAGAATTTCCTTCTACATGGCTTTAAATTAGTCACAACTCCTTTGTTCTCTGGAAACATGAAGCTACATTAAATATAATCCCAGATATGTTACGAAAGAGACTGGGGAGGGTTTGGCTGCCATAGATCTAGATGGAAAACCACAGATTTTATGGGTACACAAGTCACATTTAAAGTAACAGTAAAGCCAGTGGTTAGGAGAGCAATTCAATTCAGTTCAGTTTATTTCTATAGCTCCAATTCACATCATGTCATCTCAGGTCACTTTCCAGTTCACCAGATCATCCAGTCAGATTGATTCAAAGTTTTCTATCTAAGGAAAACCAGCTGATTGCATCGACTCATTGACTCTTCAGCAATCCCTCACACTAAGCATGCTTGTAGCGACAGTGGAGAGGAAAAACTCCCTTTGAACAGGAAGAAACCTCCAGCAGAACCAGGCTCAGTGTGAGCGGCCATCTGCTGAGGCCCACTGGGGTTCAAGGAGACGGAAGCAGACATAGAAAAAGAAGCATAGATACAAAAGGCAACTGTCAACCAGCTCCACAGGCGGCCCCGTCCAGGAAACACACAGCCAGGCAGACGAGCTCCGAGCCAGCTCCCATGTCAGAGGATGAAGAGAGCACATCCAGTTAGTCACAGTCAGAGAAACAGGACTACACTGGAAAACAGGCCAAGCTCCAACATCTAGAAACAAAGATGTTGATGGCAGCAGCACAGCTGGTATTTCTCTCCAGGATGGAGTCACAGCCAAACAGGAACAGACCAGATGAAGCTACTATGAGAAAAAGCAGAGAGAGCAGAACGTTAGAGATTGAACTAACAGATTCTGCAGAGTGGGAGAATAGAGATAGAATGAAGCAGAATGATGAAAAAGGGGTCCCTATGTCCTCCAGCAGTCTAAGCCTATAGCAGCAGAACTATAGAGAGAGCAGAGCCATACTTGATATCTTGAATACTATTAGTAAATACTATCATAAGTAATTGTAATCACTGTTTTTCCGGCATCTGTTTTACATTTTTTAATACAGACCTTCCACTTCATAGTGTTCCCTCCTTACAGATTTCTTCCCCTTTTCCATTTGTGTGTTCAACTTTAAATGTAGGACTTTCTCCAGCACATTTTAATTTGATTCATTTCATAATAAAAATAATAATAGAACTTTGTTGATCTCACATTGGAGAAATTTACCTCTGCATTTAACGCATCACCTTGGGGAGCTGTGGGCTGCCATTGTGTGGTGCCTTGGTAGCAGTGTGGGGTTAAGGGTCTTGCTCAGGGACCCAGAGTAGCAGTCTTTGAACTCAGAACCTCTGGATTCAAACCCCTTCACCCTAACCACTAGGACGCCACTCCCCTATTTTATAATCAAAGTTATAAATTTGGGGGTTGGCATCATGCATGGTAAAGAAGTTTTTTATCATAGAGTTTAGCTCAGCATGTCTAATTATTTACAGTTAATCATACACTTCTTGTCTAGTGAGAAATTATTTTACGAAATATAAAGCAAATGACCTTGTAGTATTGCTTTAATTCCACTTTTGATGTGTACAGAATCTTAACAAATGTGACGAAAATAGATTAAACAGTTTCAGTTAAATTCAAGCTTACGATCTAACCGTGGTAATGCAGTGCAAAGAGCAGGCTTTTAGGCTTTATTTTTGCATTTGATTCCTCTGACTTCTCACTGAAGCACCTTTTTGGCCTTTCCATCCTTTCCACCTGACACTCATCCACCATCCTGCCCAGTTTCAGTCAGAGAGGTTATCATTCCATTTTTTCAGTAGTGGTGGAAGCGTTGATCCAAAATATGTATGATATGGAAAACAGGTCGGTCTCAGTATATAATCGATATTATAGAGAGATTGATCATTTAGATTCAGATTCACTCTTGTATGCTCTGCTGATGTTTGTTCTTAAAGGAAACAGTCTGGTTGCTGCCGCCAGACTTGCAGGGGTCGGACCCCCGTTACCTTCAAAATTGCTTAAATCCCTCCTGACAAAGATTCAACAAAGTACGAGAAATGTTGCTCAGAGTCTGGTCCATATTGACATGATAGCATCATGCAGATACTGCAGATCTGTCTGCTGCACATTCATGATGCAATTCTCCGGTTCCACCACATTCCAGAGGTGCTCTATTGAATTCAGATCTGGTGACTATGATTGTTTGAGTACAGTGAACCTAATGTCACTTTCAAGAAACCAGCGTGAGAGGATTTTAGCTTTATGACATGGTCTGTTATCATAGTGGATGTAGAAGATGGGTACATCGTGGTCATAAAGGGATGGACATAGTAACAATACTGAGGTAGACTGTGGCGTTGATATGATGCTCAATAGGTACAAAGCTGTCATGATCTGGCCTGTTTTTCCCTCCCTGCCTCAATTATAATTTATTCCTCTCACCTGTTTCCTCTGGTTTATATTCAGTGCCAGATCATTGCTTGTCTTTTTGTCAGTCTGTCTGTTCAGTTTGATTTGATGGTTCGTGTCCTGGATCCTAGCTGCCAGTGGAAAGAGGGTTTTAGTGTTTGTCTCATCTCCTGATCGTCCACTGTTCCTCCCCCACGGAGTCCTCTGGGTTTTTGGCTCAATATGTGGGGAGGTTCAGTTTTTATCCAGTAAGCCTGGCTCCAAGGAGGAGACCAGTTTAAAGTCCTGCTTAAAGTTCCGGTTCCTACGTCCTGTCTTGGCTACCCTCTTCCACTGAGCCTCCCTGTCTGCACCTGATCCTGTCTGCTCCTGTGCGTGACCACCTGGTCATGCTTCTGGTCCCAGTCTGACTCTGAACCCTCCTGGGATGCCTGGAAGTCTGGATCCTGCCACCTGTTTCTGTTCCTGTCTGTTCTGGATCCCTGACCAGGATCGGCTTCCTGCATCACCTCTGGGACTGCAGCACTGGAGACATTCGTGGTCTGGACTGCTAAACCAGGTAAGTGACCAACACAGATAATCTTCTATCAGTTGATCGTGGTCACTTACCTGTGTTTCTCCCCTAGAGTGTCTGAGATTGGGCGGTGCCCCGCCCCGCCGCCTGCAGTGTCCGTGAGCCACAGCTCCGCTTTTGTTTTGTTTTATTTAATAAACGTTTGGACTTTCCTACTGACTGTCTCTCCTTGAATACTGGGTCCATCTGTCCTCTGTTCATGTCACAAAGGTATGGGTTGAACCCTTGATGCCAGGCAGGATAGATCCATATTTCATGTTGTTGATGCCTAATTTTGACCCTACCATCTGAATGTTACAGTAGAAATTGGTACTCCTAAAACCAGGCAACGTTTTTTTTCCATCTTCTACTGTCTAGTTTTGGTCAGCCTGTGGGAATTGTAGCCTCAATGTTGTTTTAGCTGACAGTAGCACCCAGTGTGATTTTCTGCTGCTGTAGTCAATCTGCCTCAAAGTTCGATGGGTTGTGCATTCAGAGATGCTCTTCTGCATACCTTGGGATGTTAAAGTGGTTATTTGAGTTACTATTGCCTTACTTTTGGCTATGATTCAGATAATAAAGGAAAAAATGGCCTCTCCTCTGACATCAACAAGGCATTTGGGCACACAGAACTCCATCCCCATGAATATTTTCTCTTTTTCTGACTTTTCTCTTTCAACTCTAGAGATGGCTGTGTGTGAAAATTCCAGTAGATGAGCAGTATCTGAAATACTCCCACCAGCCTGTCTGCCAGAAACAGCTATTTCACGTTCAAGTCACTTTAATCGCATTTCTTTCTGCATCCCGATGCTTGGTTTGAACTGCAGCTGTCTGCATGCCTAAATGCATTGTGTTCCTGCCATGTGATTGGCTAATTAGAAATTTGCACTAACGAGCACTTGGACTGGCTAACCTGATAAAGTGGCCAGTGAGTGTAAGTATTAATCTTTTCAGAGACCCTGATTCTGAGCCTTATGCTGCTGGAGGTTTTATCCTGTTAGAGGGGAGCTTTTCTCCCCACTGTTGCCAGATGCATGCTCAGTATAAGGGATTGATACAAAGTTAACGACACAATGCAAACATCTGTCCACCGTTGCTACGGTACATGCTCATCCAGGAGTGACTTCTGCCAGTCAATGAGTTAATTATATTGAAATCGTTTCACAAGATATAAAACTTTTAAACCATTTTCAATAATAATTATTAACTGAAAATTACAGCATTATTTGATAACTTTAAGGAGGAATCTAAGTATTGGTCCATGATAGCTTTGCTTAAGCAAACTGTAAGATCCCATTTGTGGCAAATCGTACTTGGATCACTAACTAACAGACATATAATGTTCTCTAAAACAGGGTTGGGGTCATGTATGCGATCATATAGTGCATTATTCATTTTTTGTGTTAAATTGTTCTTTATGTTGTAGTTTAATAAGTTATTTGAATTATATTCTATTTTCATGATATGCAATCAATCTGAAAGAAACTGAGATAAAAAAATTAGCCATTATGGCTAAATGTTGTTAAATAAATAACTGTGTTTTGTTAAAGATGTTCAATGTCTTATCACTTTACTTGGATTTATCACTTTACTTGGATTTTCACTTTATTTGGATTTAGTTTTTACATATGCATAGATATACGTACAGATATATATATACAGAAGAGCTATATGTATATATATTTTATCTCTTTTTATTCTTATTTTTTTTTTAATCTCTATTATATTGTATAGTTGGGTGTGTGTATATATTATAAAAAACTGTAACTGGAGCGTGTAACAAAAGTACTTTCCCTCTGGGATTATTAAAGTATTTCTGATTCTGGTCATAAAATAAGTGAAAGCAGAGCAGAATAATTTTTGCTTTTATTATTTTGGTTTTGCTATGATTGAAGTGTTGGCCTAGTGAGTTCGTGATGTTAGAAGGTTGCAAAGACCCGGTTCGATCCCCACAGCCTCCCCCTCCTGAGCAAAACCCTAAACCCCACACTGCTCCCCAGGCGCTGCACAATGGCTGCCCAATGCTCCCCAAAGTGGATGGCCTAAATCCAGAGTGAATTTCTCCAATGTGAGATCAATAAAGTTCAATTATCTTAATAATTATTAAACAGCCCTGAAACTATATTGCAAGCATCCGAATTAAATCTAGTAATCATTGAAAGCTTTCCCAAAGTTGTGTGCTTTGTAATTTTGCAGTGTATGAATGTACGATGGCAATAAAAGGGATCTTGATTGTTAAATCTCATAATTGGATTACTCAATAAGATAAATGGATTTTACAAGAAACAATTTGGAGGAGCAGATAAAGAGACAAAGGTGACATTTTTTAAAACTAATTTTAAGAGATTTTGCACGTTTTACACACCAACAAAGAAGAGCTAATAATAGCCTAGACCTCTGCTTTCTGTCTTTTCAGTCGGCCTTTGTGTCTATTATATCCCTCCACCCCACAGTCCACCTTTACAACAGGTAGAGTGGTAACCTGATATAATGTGCATTTCACCATTCATCTGTTTAACTGCTTAAAGTACAACATTTTTATGTAGAAAGAAAGGTTTAAACTTGTTAGTGGATGTGATGAAGGCGTCTGGTATGGGTGAGTTATGCTTTCGCCAACAAATCAGTCTCAAATCAGCAAACTGGAACATGTGGGCTACTCCAGAATAGTAGTGACTGGCAGATTCCCAGTGCTCTGAGATGGTGTGGGTTGCATCAGTCCTCTATCAGGACAGGAAACCATTACCACAGCATTCCACGTGTACTCTGCCCTCCAATCATTGAATTTCATGCTTAATGATGTCACTAACTCACTACTCACACTTTACCTGAAGGAATTAAGGAACTTCCTGAGTGCCAAATATGGTCACACATCCTAGAGAGCTGTAAAAACATTTCCTGTTGTTACTCAGAGCAGTAATCCATCTTACAATCAATAGAGATAAGAGCTTATGCAGCATAGAGGAAAATTTATCTTTCTAAATTATTGGTGATATCTGAAACACTGAGGAGAAAACAAAATCTATATTTTTGATTGTTTCCTCCTCAGTGTTTTTATGTATTTTTCATTTAGCCTTGTGTAATTTACAAATGAAAATAGGTCTGGTTACCTCTGGCCATAAACTACTTTAGTTCCTATCTTCTTTTATCAAGTTATGCAATTAAATGTTTCTCTGGTAGCAGTTTTACAGTGTTTGGTTAGAAATCATAAAGCTTTATGAACCAGGACTTAGAAATGTCTATCATCAGCTAATTCTGACTCTTTCTATGCAGAATCCAACTAAGAAAGCAAAGTTGAGTTTTAGTCTCTGCTGGGTTCTTTCCCTTTATAGCTTGCACTGTCTCAGCATACATTCATATGTTTACATGTAAGCTATATTTTCATTTCCCATGTAGTTCTGGATCGTTTCTCAGTGTTAGCCCCTATATCATAATCATAAAAGTATTTTGGAAGTGATTAATGCAGAAGCATGTTTTATAGCTTTCATTGTGGAATTGAGCTAGACAGGTTCAAAGCTATAAACTGTATGACTGTATGTCTTAAATCTGTCACGCGATACCACGAATTAGCTGTGTCAGAGAGATAAGATCTGTGAAATAGTGACTGTTAGATGTATTTATGGTAAATGAGAGAGTAAAGGCCTGGTTATCCTCCCCCAGCAGTGTGTTGCACTGAGCCTGTGGCAGATATTTTTGATTCATGCTCAATATTGAAGCGTGGTCTGTGCTATGTTATTCCACGCCACAACGCCAGAGGGCCAATCAGGAACTAGCTGTGGGTCTAGATACGGCCGAAGCGGTGAGGAAGTGGGGGCAAGTCTGTCCGACAACGGAGAGACATGAGGGCTAAAAAGTGCGAGGATCCAGGTGGAAAAAGGGTCCCAGCGTTCTCGCGCACATCGCTGTTTTAGCGGGTCAAACTTCATGAGACATTTTCCACAATGGCGGTCATACAAACAAAATAAACGGGTATGGAACCAAACAGGAAATACCCATAATGTAGAGTGGATGTAGAAATTGACCAATCAGAGGCCTCCTGTCTGCGGTCACCTACAATCAGGGGCGGATCTAGAAAAATAATTTAGGGGGTGGCGAGAGGGGGGCAAGGATTTTTAAGGGGTGGCAACAAATGGCATATGTTTACACTGAATTTAATCACAGTTATCACAGTTTGGTGAGAATAGTATGTACAGTAAGTGTTTTATGTGAAACAGTTCATATTAATAATACATCGTACAATGTGATCTCACTTAATAGGAGATAGAAGAATGATAACACTACTTCTAGAGGGGCCTTATCACAGGAAAGGTATTAAGGTAAGACACAGGTGCTGAGTCACAGATGTGTGAGATTGACTGTCAGAGGAGCAGCTTTGCAGCATTTGCACAAGAAGAAACGATAGAAAGAAAAAGTTTCCCATCAGAGATCTATGGACTGAGCTGGAACAAAGTGAGCAGAACTACACAGTAGAAATAAATGGGTCAAGGCACCCGAACAAGGTACCAGACATCTATGTAATGTTTACTCTGAACACACATTTACCCCATTTGTTCCTCAGTAACGTGACATACAGCATTTAAGGCAACATGAAAGGGACATTTCATGCATGTAGATATGCTGTAGACAGAGCTGCTGTATCAACAAATCAACAAAAAGGCAGGTACTGGATGTTACATCAAAATCTCCACAAATCTGAAAAGAAGCAACAAAAAAATTAATTTTGCTTCCAGTCTGAAAAAGTACAAAACATTTAGTGGGTAGGTTCATACAGGTCATTTCTGGATAGTTTCATACTATATATACAAAAAAAGAAACAACAACACTGCTTCATATTAAGCAGGATTTACACCAGTATCACATTTTTAACTTTTAACACTTTTGGTTTTATTAAAGGAAATATCAGATTTTCTCAGGTGCCAAAACAAAATGTAACAGCTCTGTAAAGGCTCACCAGAGAGCAGAACATAAAGTTAACATGACTATAACAGCTGAATGCAGTGATTTCCATGTTGCTCAGCAAAACGCTTCACAACTTTATTTAGATCCAATGCCTTTGTGCGTTTTGATTTGAGTACAACCAAACTTGATCGTCTCTTTTCTGTCATAGTTGACCGCAAATATGTCTTTATGAGGCTGAGACGTCAGGCCTAACTAACATCATAGATAGAGAAATAACGTTCTGCAACCTGATTTTTATCATCTGTAAATCAGCATTGCAGCTATGCTAGCAACATTGTGCTTTCATTACGATTCAATTTCTCGATAGATAGTTATTCAGTTTTTACCTGTTTCATCCCGTGTCTCCTCTCCCAATGACCCCTGGCTCCCTCGCTTTGCCCCATTCGGTTTTCAAAACAATCAGTCTCAGTCGCGTCATCTCGTGCTGCATTCGCTGCAGTCCGACATTGGAAATTAGCGGTCGTAATTCTCAAATGATCCATAATTTATAAGCCTCGCCACCCCTACCGCCAACTGGGGTGGCAGCTGGGGTGGCAAGGCTGTCATTTAGGGTGGCAGTTGCCACCCTATGCCACCCCAGTAGATCCGCCTATGCCTACAATTTTGGAGAGGTGCAACAGAGCGTCTGCGGAAGGGGCGGGGCATATCTGCGTTCAATGCAACACACACGCAGACGACCTGGTTCCCGCGTATAAATCAGCCTTTAGCATTGCACAGCTTACAACTTACAGTTTTACAATGATTACATTTTTTATTCAAATAAATAATCTAAAATGTTGGGTGGCATGCCCAGGGTAACCAGGACCCTTCTGTGTGGAGTTTGCATGTTCTCCCTGTGTCTGCGTAAGTTATGTCCAGTTTCCTCCCATGCTAACTATGTAGGGGTTAGTGATAGCATGTCCATCCCCTACAGTACATTGTTAGCATGGCTATCACTGCCCCTACAGAGTTAGGGACTCTTTTCCCACTGGGATCAGCTTCATAGTCATGGTAGGACACTTATTTCATTTGATTTATTTTGCTTAGGCTCCTCTGAAGCCCACAGCCCACCAAATGTTGAAAGAGCAATATTATCACCATTACTGTTAAAATATAGTAGAATTTTTACTCATTCAGTGATAAAATGTCACAGAGGATGGTATGGGGGGATGGTCATTGAGAAAGGGGGATGATTAATAAGATATTTTCAAGGAGGGTTGATGCCATCCCCCCTCATGTCCCTCAACTCTCTGTGTGGCCCTGCTAACCCCGCCTCTTGCCCATTGACTGCTTAGACCTTGACAAGGTTTTATAACTCACTATCTTACTCTGACCTATATTATCACAATGTACGTCTGGCTTTCAGTTTAGAGTTGTTATTCTGCTGCCTGTGGAGCTGGTTGACCGTTGCCTTTTGTATCTATGCTTCTTTTTCTATGTCTGCTTCTGTCTCCTTGAACCCCAGTGGGCCTCAGCAGATGGCCGCTCACACTGAGCCTGGTTTTGCTGGAGGTTTCTTCCTGTTCAAAGGGAGTTTTTCCTCTCCACTGTCGCTACAAGCATGCTTAGTGTGAGGGATTGCTGAAGAGTCAATGAGTCGATGCAATCAGCTGGTTTTCCTTAGACAGAAAACTTTGAATCAATCTGACTGGATGATCTGGTGAACTGGAAAGTGACCTGAGATGACATGATGTGAATTGGAGCTATAGAAATAAACTGAATAGAATTGAGAATTTAATTTCCTGACCTAACATAATATCACAGTGTTTGCCCAAGAACATCACATTTCCAGTCATTTTTAGTGTCAAATAAAAAAGATAGAATAAAATAAATTAAAGCTGATAGAATCATGGAAAATCGTAATTCTTTTTGTGTACTTTATTGTCCTTGATCACCAAACAAAGTCGGTGGTGTATTGAAGGGGCCAACCAATGAGGAGCCGGGTCACTTGTCTGGTCGATTTTGGTTTGGAGCCAGTTCTGCATATATTTCGATTTTTTAAGCTTAAATGTGAATATGCGCCATGAGCCCTGTTTTTCTGAACAGCTTTGACTTCACCTGTGAGCAACCAATTCCGACGTCTTTGAAAGATTGAGGGGGGCTGGGGAGGTACATTTGGGGCCTTTTGTTTCTGTGAATGCTTTAAAAAATCCCTAGTATGAATAAATAAATTATCCTCCTTCGCCTTCTTTTGTCTGAACCTCTCTTCCCACCGACTTGAACTTGAAAAGGTCTCACCTTTGTACACACTCTTCATAACTGACGTAATGAGGCATAGCAACTCTGAGTTTACTCAGATCAATTCCTGAGCTCTTTCCTTAAAGAAAGGCAAACAGACTTCTACTGAAGGCATCCTTCTTCAGAACAATCAGTCACTTGTTCACAGGTTCCACCTTCAGTCAATAGGAGGCCTCAAACAGCCAATCAGGTGTTTGATTTCATCACACCCCTATTCACTTTAAGATGTGAAGTAAATCATCACCACACTACTATTACTATCAATGTTGGTCACTGTTGTCATAACAACGGGATTGTTATCTCTTGTCTCCCGTTGTTTAATACATAATTGTTGGAGAAATTAATGTTTAAACTAACTGTATTCAATAGCAGAAATAGGGAAATTTCTTTGATTCACACTTAAGCTCATGCATAATGAAACGGAACTGAAGTTTGTCAAGTTCAAACTCTCCTCTAAAATATCCCCAATCATTTCTAGTCACCGTTAAGTCTTTAAAAACTTCTATGCAGAGAGTTTAAATTGCCAACACTATATAAAGGACAGGGTGTATGATCAAGTAAGGTACATATTAATATAACATGTCTTGGAGAAAAAGGAGGTAAACAAAGGAAACAACGTGTAATTAAAACCATCAGCAAAGCAAAAAAACAACAACAACAAAACAGAATCTTCCAGATTAAAAGTTTGGTTGGATGGATGGATGATGGATGGATGGATGATGGATGGATGGATGGATGGATGATGGATGGATGGATGATGGATGGATGATGGATGGATGGATGGATGGATGGATGATGGATGGATGGATGGGTGGATGGATTGATGGATGGATGGATGATGGATGGATGATGGACAGATGGATTGATGGATGGATGGATGGATGGATGATGGATGGATGGATGGATGGATGGATTGATGGATGGATGGATTGATGGATGGATGATGGACAGATGGATTGATGGATGGATGGATTGATGGATGGATGGATTGATGGATGGATGGATTGATGGATGGATGGATCCCTGTGGAACAGCTACTGTGGAAAGTGTTCATATAGGTCAGGGGACATATTGGGTAAATAATCTGGTGGCAGCTGTTGACCTTTTTAACCAACTGCAGCAGCAGTAGCAGCTGTGTGGTTCTAGGTGACTGTTCAGACTGTTTTTCACAACTGGCAGGGTTAACGGAGAAATCAAACTCTAACCAAATCAAATCGGAGGGAAAATGAAAAAACTCTTTCCCGTCCACAAAATGCACCAATCCCTTACCTTTGCTCATTAAATAAAAAATTAAAAATGGAGGGCATTCCGGCTAAAAGAGACTGAATAACAGAGTGCAAGTACATCAACATTAAATGTATATATTCTGGGCCATCTCTCAGTGGAATATGAGATTTATACAAAATCATGTCTCTTTTAAATTAAATCTTAAGAAATCTATTATTAATAAGGAAACTATGTTTGTTTAACTTGGGAAACACAGTGTGTGTTTTTACTTTTATTTTGTTCGTTTTGATTATCTTTGTTGATAATGTTGTTTCTACTCTAATTTTGTTGAACGTACTGATTGTGATGATTTTGGTTATAAATGGACCCCAGTCTCTACTCTTGTTGAGACTTTTGGGGATTCTTAAATAGATAAATAAATAAATAAATAAATAAATAAATAAATAAATAAATAAATTAATTAATTAATTAATTAATTAATTAACCGCCGCAGCCATGTTTGTTTTGCTTCAGCCTGCTGCATCTAGTTGACATTTTACACATCACTGCATTTCATTAGTTTGAAACATTTGTGGATTTCAGGCTTTTGCATCTTTTTAACCTCTTTCAAGATGCATTTTCGGGAGTTTGTGAATTCACAATTCCTCTTGTTTGCAAGTTAAGTGTACAACCACGGTGGTCTATAACATTTTTGTTGTTGATCTTCTTGCAGGTTCCATGTGCTGTACAGTAAATAGGCATAACATTATGACCACCTTCCTGATCTTCTGTTAATGTTGATCAATGTTACTGTACATCAGAGGCAGTTCAGGGTGCAGCTTGCAGAAATTGAAACTAAACTCAGGCTTCCAGTTCACCATTTCATGGCGCTGAAGGTTAAACACCAATCTGGCATGACAGTAAACAACCATTGTAGGAAACTACATCATAATAAAATTCAGTTAATTTTTTCATTTAGCTTTTTCAGGGCTGCAAAAAAAGTGAAAAGTGGGTAGCACTGCTGCCTTGCATCAACAAGGTTCCGGGTTCGATTCCCAGCCTGGAGTCTTTCAGCAAGGAGTTTACATGTTCCTGAGCATGCGTGGGTTCTCTCCAGGTACTCCGGTTTCCTCCCACACATGGATGGATGGATGTTTGTTTTTTTTATTCTCCCCTTTTTCCTAATTTCCTTCTGATACAATTATTTATATCAGTATATTTGGCAAACATAAAACATATATACTTCAAAATACTTAAAGGAATAGTACACCCAAAACATGATTAGCCTTCATTTTCTACTCACCCCCATGCTGAACAACACTCTGGAGTACTTTTTTGATATCTCAAATGCATCTGGAGATCTGGGAGGCTTCTTGCTGTCTGCTGACATTCAAATAATGGAGGTCTATGGCGCCCGAGGCAGAAAGGTCCATAAAAGTCCACAAAAAACGTTTCAATATTCCTCCATACTGCTCGTCCAATGTATTCCAAGTGTCCTGAGTGGGTAGCGTCCAGAATTTACTCGAAACGAAGTCATTTAGAATGTTTTTAGAGCATAAACAGTAGTGTATAGGATTTCCTGAAAGCGCGCACCTGCGCGCTCACGACGCTACAGAAGCCGGCAGACCAAACCAGCGCATTCAGCTCGGCAAAGAACTCATGCTCTTCCTCAACACTGAAGTCCTCAGACATTTTTCTTTCGTTGTTTCTTTCTTTGCACAGGTAAACAGCAAATTTCTTCTTCTACGCTTGCATTATCGGCAGAGCAGACGCTGAATGCGCACTTTCATCTGGTTTGGTCTGCCGGCTTCCGTAGCGTCGTGAGCGCGCTTTCAGGAAATCCTATACACTACTGTTTATGCTCTAAAAACATTCTAAATGACTTCGTTTCGAGTAAATTCTGGATGCTACCCACTCAGGACACTTGGAATACATTGGACGAGCAGTATGGAGGAATATTGACACGTTTTTTGTGGACTTTTATGGACCTTTCTGCCTCGGGCGCCATAGACCTCCATTATTTGAATGTCAGCAGACAGCAAGAAGCCTCCCAGATCTCCAGATGCATTTGAGATTTAAAAAAAGTACTCCAGAGTGTTGTTCAGCATGGGGGTGAGTAGAAAATGAAGGATAATCATGTTTTGGGTGTACTATTCCTTTAACGTGTTGGGGTGTTTTGAGCGCCCAAATGATCCTTGGTAGGTTCTTCCATGGCAAAAAGGTTCTAGGTGACTGTTCAGACTGAGAGCAGCTCAGCAGACCCTATGGTGAGAGTTAAACCAAGGACCGTGATGTTGCCCGAAATAGTGCAGCCAGAGCCCCACCCTAGAGCCAGGCCTGGGCTTGCATGTGGGCACCTGGTGGCCAGACCCAAACGGACAACGTGCGGCAGGCCTCCTGTGGACCCACCACCTGCAGAGGGATCCGTAGGAGTCGGGTGCAGAGAGGACTGGAAGGCAGTCAAGTGTTGCTATAGTTTCAGCAAATTCCAGAATTCATTTTGATTCTCCCACTCTGCAGAATCTGTTAGTTCAATCTCTAACGTTCTGCTCTCTCTGCTTTTTCTCATAGTAGCTTCATCTGGTCTGTTCCTGTTTGGCTGTGACTCCATCCTGGAGAGAAATATCAGCTGTGCTGCTGCCATCAACACCTTTGTTTCTAGATGTTGGAGCTTGGCCTGTTTTCCACTGTAGTCCTGTTTCTCTGACTGTGACTAACTGGATGTGCTCTCTTCATCCTCTGACATGGGAGCTGGCTCGGAGCTCGTCTGCCTGGCTGTGTGTTTCCTGGACGGGGCCGCCTGTGGAGCTGGTTGACAGTTGCCTTTTGTATCTATGCTTCTTTTTCTATGTCTGCTTCTGTCTCCTTGAACCCCAGTGGGCCTCAGCAGATGGCCGCTCACACTGAGCCTGGTTCTGCTGGAGGTTTCTTCCTGTTCAAAGGGAGTTTTTCCTCTCCACTGTCGCTACAAGCATGCTTAGTGTGAGGGATTGCTGAAGAGTCAATGAGTTGATGCAATCAGCTGGTTTTCCTTAGATAGAAAACTTTGAATCAATCACACTGTAAAGTGCTTTGAGATGACATAATGTGAATTGGTGCTATAGAAATGAACTGAATAGAATTTATTTGAATATTGTGATGGGATGTAAAGAGAGGAAGAAATAAATGCTTATAAACCTTAATTAACTGAAGCAGTGACAAAAAAAAGTGTGCCAAAGAGATAAATTGACTAATAAAGTTAGACAGAAAATTCCTCCTGAGAGGTATTGCTGCTGAAGGTGGTTCTACAAGCTGTGGAGCCTTTGGCAGTAGACATCCGTTGTCTTCAGTCATGCTTTTATGCTGATTATCATAATAGTAATCCATCAAACGAATAGCCACAAAATGAGAACAATGCCGTGGCAAGTTTGAACATGTCTCTGAGACTAAAGTCTTTGATTCCACACAGTATTACCGACACGCAATGCACTGCTTGTTGTTGCATCACAAGCAGCATTCCAGACCTCATCTCAGAGTCCTGATCGACTGACTCGTTCAAACTGTCCTTGTACTGCTGCCAAAATGCATTAAGTTAAAAGCTTTACTACCTCAGGGTGTCAGAGAGATTCCAGTGAGGAAACATCCACATTTCAATTTAAAGCTGCCCTAGATCTGAATGTTCTCATAATGTCCATTCATACGTTACTCAAAATCAGCTTTTCCTTTTAAGGAACTGACTTCCTTCCTGTGTCAAAAAACAAACATAAACCCTACAGCCTTCCTGACTTTGAGGCGGGTTGAGGCAAGATCAAGGAGATAAGAGAGAATAAATCATAGTTTATAATACAGCCTACTCTTATTCAGAGTCAGCAAAAAAATGAAAGTGAACTGATGAAGGAAATGACCTCTAACACATAGAAAAGACAAATCAGGAAAGTTATTCAGACACTTTAATATTTTTTGAAAGCATTTGAAAATTAGAGCAAAATACAGGCAGATAGTGGGATCCATCCACATTCTTCATGATGATTTGGTGATTTTTAGTTTATTAATCTTGGCAATAAATCCAATCAACTAAAGGTAAAGCCCAAATTGATTGTAAGATTGCTCACATTATATTCTTTGGGATTGAAAATTAATTACTTTTTTGGAACCAAACTAAAGATCTTTTAATTTTCATAGCAGTAAAAACAGCAAACAAAAACCTCCTCACGTCGATGTTTCTTTATCTTAAACTGATTAAGATTATGATATCTAGGTCATGTAAGGTCATGTATTCCACAAAAGCAATCTGATAAATATTGTTTCATAATACTCCACGGATTGGTAGGACGTTTGTACCGACAAATAGCAGATGCATGAAGGAAGAACCGTCCTGTGAGTGCAGGAAGACTGATTCAAACTATACCAGAGTGGTGCCAAAACAATAATTTTCACTTATAATCCAGTCACTACAAAGTCCAGAGCTCAGAACTCAACTGAAGATAATAAAGAAAAATCCCTCATAAAATGAAGAATGTTTGGGACAACAGTACAAATCCTGTCAGAATCCTGTTTAAAAAAGTGTCTTAAGTTAAAGTCTTCTTCAGACTTGGTGGAAGACAAACTGCTACAGAGGATCCTTCCTGCCTACAGCTACTGTATGAGCATCTACTGCATGACTTTAAAAACAAAACAAAGATACAGAAAAACCTGTTAGTTAAAACAATGTTAGCTTCGCTTTGGGATTAATAAATCAGTTGTTGCAATGAAAATGTGAGTCGGGAAGTAGTTGTACTGTAGCCTGGTGAGACCGTCCCGATCTCGCGAGCTTTCAAGGTTTCACTCGCAGATCAGTCTGGAGACTCTCCGTTGAAGAAAATTTGGAGCCGTTCACCAAACGAACGTCCAATCAGCGTTGGCTTTGAGGCGGGTTGAGGTGTGACGCAACGAGAAGCGCGACATTTCGGTCTAAAGAAACTGGCGGCTTCAGCCGATGAAACTAGCGTTAGCGTGGCTATCGAGCAAGTTTTATGGGAATTACAGAGTATTTCTTGACTGAAAGAAGAGCAAAACACTGCTCTGGAGGCTTTTCTCAGAGGAAAAGATGTTTTTGCTCTTCTCCCGACTGGTTTCGGCAAGAGTAGCCTGGCTGTTGGTACGTCATATGCTTCGTTGATCTGATTGGTTTATTTGGCCCGTCTATCACCAACATAGGCCAATCAGCTAACCAGTATTTTCTACCCTTCCCAGAATTACTTCAACGGAAGGTTTCCAGATATATATGCGTAGCAAATCCGTCTGGCGGGGTCGGGTTAGTTGTACTGAAGTTGTGCTAAAATCTAGAACCACCACTGTTCCCAACAACCTCAATCAGTTCTTCCATTCATGCTGATTTTGGACAGTTTCTACCTTAGTCAGTTAAATAACCTGCTTCTGTCATTCTGCACATCTCTGATGTTGCTGCTATTTTCAAATATCCATTACTGTAAAAATGTCCATAGCTGGATATTGGTTATTTATTCTCCAGGTGCAGTTTTATAATGTTAAAACACTTGTATTGCAGTATTTTATTATCTTTAGAATTTTCACTATTTTGTTATTCTTATACTTTTTTCTAAGGTCCACATTTGTGTGACCATTTTTTAAATAATCTTTTTGCTGCTGTAAACATCAGAATTTCCCCATTGTTGGACAATAAAATGATTTTATATTCTATTCTATTAATTATTGAAATGAGGTGAAGAGTAAAAGTGGTAAAACCTGCTATTAAAGCATTTCTATAGATTGGCAGGTACTTCAAACTCTGGACATGTCTCCTAGGTTACTGGCATAACAGCTCTGATTGGAAAGAAATTTCATTCTCATTGAAAGAGATGTTTTTTTCCTCATTGCCATTCCTATCGGTGTCCATTTACACAAAGTAAAATCATCTCCTCTGTGCATGTTTGCAACATCAGCTTAACATTTGTCTCTTTTTTAACCTTCATTCAGTTGCATCTGTTCCTCCTTGAAGGAGGAGATAGCTCTAAATATAATGTGTGGATAAACATGCCATCCTGCCCGCTTCCCCTGTAGCAAAGGAGCTTTAGCATAAGTTATCAATGAGTCCTTAACTTAAAGGACCACCTAAAACAACAGAATAATGCAACAAAGGTCTATAGTGGACAAAAAACAAACTACATCAACAGATACGAATGAGGAACCGAAGAAAAATAAATGTGTAGAGTAGCTATAATTTAAGTGAATGATTTAGCTTGGTACATGTATACACGTCATGATCGGATCATTTTATTTAGTGTCCATTTAAAGAGAGATTTTTAACTTTTCAACAACTAAGATTTAGATCCAATCAAAGCAATTCTGCACATGTAAACGTAGCTTATGATAATAGAATGTGGTAACAATTAAAATAATTTCAAGACTAAATGGGTCAAAAGTCAAACGTTTTATTTTTTGTGCCCATGTTACAGACAAAAGTTACAGGATAGTATCTCTCCAGGGCTGCGCTTTTGGACTTGAATGCTAATGCTGTATTTCCCTGCATGTTGCTTAAGATCTAACTACGTCTAATTAATGATCTTGTGGCCAGGGCACTGAGATGTTTGCTCAGAAAGAAAAAAACTAATAGAATAAAATAGACTGGCAACCTATCCAGGGTGTACCACACCTCTCATCTATTGACAGCTTCCTGTTAAAAGGTGTTTTTCCTCTCCACTGTCGCTACAAGCATGCTTAGTGTGAGGGATTGCTGAAGAGTCAATGAGTCGAGGCAATCAGCTGGTTTTCCTTAGACAGAAAACTTTGAATCAATCTGACTGGATGATCTGGTGAACTGGAAAGTGACCTGAGATGACATGATGTGAATTGGAGCTATAGAAATAAACTGAATAGAATTGAATAGATAGTCACAAGCAGCCCTTGTGACCCTGGCAGGGATAAGCGTGATGGAAAATGGATGGATGGAAATTGATTAAAGCAAATAAAACCATATAAAAAAATTATAAAAAAGGCGACTATTGACAGAGGAGTGAGTCGCTTTTGACTGTTCATCTCGTTGTGAGTTTTCATTCTCAAATACACATGGTTGGTCGCTGGTTCGTTCCCCTCTGTCACATCTTTGTGCAGTATTCTTCACCTGCTTGTGTTTCTGCTAGTGATCAGAGTGCCTTGTGACACCAGTGCATGGTATTTGTCAGTCTGCCTCAGGGCAGCTGAGACTACAATTTAGCTTAGCACTAATAAAGATAGATGAGGAATGTGAGCTGTGCATTCGTTGTTTTAGATGCATGCTGATCTGTGTATTTCTGTTGCTTTATATGGACAGGGTCTGATCCGGGGAAGAAAATAAGAAACTGCAATCCAGGACTTTAAGCAGACAATTGGAGCCTAAACAAATGTTTGTTAGTATATACGGGACTGAAAAACAAGTTAGGGGGTCTCTTTCCTTCAGGCCCGAAATCTAGGTGTAGTGCTGGATCCAGACTTGAACCTCCAAAAGCATTTAAAGACAATTACAAGGTGGGCTTTCTATCACCCGGAGAATATTTCCAGGATTAAAGGACTAATGTCTCAGCATGATCTGGAAAAACTAATCCATGGTTTATTTTTAGTCGAATTGATTACTGAAACTGTGTTTTCACAGGTCTGCCTAAAAAGTGGATCAGACAGCTGCAGCTGATCCAGAACGCTGCTGCCCGTGTCCTCACTAAGACTAAGAAAGTAGAGCACATCACCCCAGTTCTAAAGTCCTTCCACTGGCTCCCTGTATCTCAGAGAATAGACTTTAAAATCCTTCTGTTAGTCTATAAATCTCTGAATGGCTTAGCACCTAAATACATCACAGACCTGCTATCAGTGTATCAACCCTCCAGACCACTCAGGTCTTCTGGCTCCAGCCTGCTCTGCAGACCTAGAACCAGAACTAAACATGGAGAAGCAGCATTTAGTTCCTATGCTCCACTTATCTGGAACAAACTTCCAGAAAAATGTAAAAGTGCGGAAAGCCTGAGTTCCTTTAAATCAAGACTAAAAACACATTTGTTTAGGATTGCCTTCAACTGTTCTAGTTAAACAGTTCAACTAAAAAATATTTTCTTTAATCCAACGGTTTTTAATATTCTTTTTTGTTTCTGCATTTTTTATTTTATTTATTTTTTATTTTTTTCCTACTTGCTTTGATTCTGTTTTATCTTCCTGTATTTTAATCATGTAAAGCACTTTGCATTGTCTTTGTACTGAATTGTGCTATACAAATAAATCTGCCTTGCCTTGCCTTGCCTTCTGCTAATGAAGGAGAACCAAGCTTGAGGTTTCTCTTTATTATTAGCTCATTATTTATTTACCTGTTAAAATTATCTTTCTCCTTTTTTGCATTACATGGAGGTTACTCCCCATTTGAATCAATCACCACCATAAGTGTGTGAATGGGTGAATAACTGATGCATGTCACAGAATGGTTAATGCATTCATCTGGTTGTAAATTTGTCTTAGTTCCTCGTGACTTGGAGGTGACACATCATCACTGAATTTCTTTGTGTTTCTAGGAATATGAACTCATTTTCTCCAGGAACTTAAGCTTAAAGTTTATTTTCTCAATGGAATCCTTATTATACGTTTTTATAGATGCTCATTTTAAACAGAGGTATTTTATGTTAGTTATGTTTTTTTTTTGCACCCTCAGCTGTACAGTTTCCAGGTGATGTCACATGGTAGGTAAAACCGCTTTGGAAACGGCTGACTAAGTTTGACTACTTAAGAGTATTCTTTTTATTCTTTAAAAGTGTGCAGTGGAGATGTCATGTGAGGTGAACAGATGTTCCAACCATGCAGATGGTTCCCCAAAATCAGAAAATAGGAAGAACCATAAACAAAGGTGTTTAGAACTGAACGTCAGTTAGTTTGGCTTGGAAATACAGACTGCTAGGATCACTATTGGTCCTTTTATTTTAACAGTGTGAACATTTAACTCTATGTGTGCTGGAAGTATTTGGTTCATGTTTTATACCTGCCCTGTGTGGTTACTTTACCTTCATTATACGTAACCTTACATGGTGTCAGGGTTTTGGTTCTGTTTAAGTTTTATCTCTGAGTTTTCATTGGTTTTATTTCCATTTTTGTGTTCTAGTTATTTTCAGAGATGGGAAGTAACGAAGTACAAATACTTCGTTACTGTACTCAAGTAGATTTTTCTGATATTTTTACTTTAATTTACTACTTATTTTTATGGCGACTTTTTACTTCTACTCCTTACATTTTTACACAAATATCTGTACTTTCTACTCCTTACATTTTAAAAAATTGTCTCGTTACTTTAGTTTTGAATCATTTCAATGGAGTTACCGTTATTATTTTTCACGTCATCAATACCAAATTCAATCTAATTGGATGGGAATCTACGTTGCATTTGACGCACCGCTACAAGATGAATCGACAGATTCGGCGGTATTCATTGGCGGCAAATCATTGCAGCTTGGTGGCGGTGGCGTTAGCATAGTAGCATGGACGACGAGATGATTGAAAATGAACACAACGGAGATCTAATCCTACTGGCAGACATCCATTTAAAATGTAGGCAACGGCATGAAAAAAGTGGTTTCTACTTTTACTTTTATACTTTAAGTAAATTTACAAGCCTGTACTTTGTTACTTTTACTTGAGTAAAGAAGTTTAATCAGTACTTCCAATTTTACCAGAGTATTTTTTAACACAAGTATCTGTACTTTTACTCAAGTACGGAAAGTGAGTACTTTTGCCATCTCTGGTTATTTTTTATTGTATTTGAGTTCTTAGATATTTCTTGTTTGCCCTCTGCTGCCGTCTTGTGTCAGTCTCCTTTTCTCCTAGCTCCCTTCTAGCCTCCTCTGTTCACACCTGCTCCCAATCTGCTAATTAGCCTGCTCTTTGTTTCTCTCTCCCATATATTCTCCTCCAGTTCAGTCACTCTTTGCTGGTTTGTTGTCATTTCTTTGCCACCTTGTTGTGAGTATTCCTGGTTTTCAGTAGTTTGGGATTTTTGTGGATTCACGTTTTTGAGTTTTTGTTTCTGTTACTCTTTTTTTTAAATTAAAATCTGCAAGTAACCACCTTCAACATTTGTATCTGCATTTGGGTCCTCCTTCAAACCTCCCCCCTCAGCTTGAGAGTACAAACCAGCAAAAAGTGACTGAACAGGAGGAGAATATGTGAGAGAAAGAAAGACCAGGCTAATTAGCAGATTGGGAGCAGGTGTGAACAGAGGAGGCAAGAGGGGAGCTAGGGGACAAGGAGACTGACACATGAGGGCAAACAAGAAATATCTAAGATATATTTCATGGAATTTACATAGTAAATGATCATTCTCCTTGCTTAGACCCTTATGATATATTGAGACTTTGAGCATTAGTTGCGGCACAGTTCAGAATATCATCAAAAATGTCCTGTCTTTCTGGATAATGTATTCTGTCAGCTGTGAGCAACATCTTCCTTTTATACCCATGGATGTTGACTTTTCAGTGGCTTAAAAAAGCCAAAGCCCTCATGTTATCCAAACCTTTGTTCTGGTTAATTTAAGTTCTTTATGATTTATAAACCACAAAAGTAAACGAGTGAAATAAATTGTATTCTTTGTGTTAAGCATTGATATTCTTTGAAAATGCATTAAAAACACTAGGATCTGTAAAGGAATGTTCACAGCATTTCTAGGAAGTGGAAACATTCAAACCGTTCCTTCTTCTCAGAGCTGAGCCAGTTTAAGTTTCTGTCTGTCACTCACAAATTGCAATGTTTTTGTATTTTAGCCCCTGCTGCTGTGCAACCACAAGTTATCAGTTGCATGATGCCAGAGGAGTTTTCCACTCACTATTGCTCAGACTCACTCAGTTCTTTTCTGCGTCAAATTTATTGGGCCGCTGCTGATGACCTCATCATTTACGTGTGCAAGCTTCTGTAACTGTACTTACTCACGCTAAGCTTTGTGCTCACACACGCCTCCTCACAACGTTCTTCTTTAAAATCCATATTGATTACGCAAAACATAGAAGCAAAAAAATGAAATCTCACCGGATTACTTAGACTGTGAATGTGGAGCATAATCACGCTGGGCTACAGGAGGTACGCTGAGTGGATCTACAAGCACAGTTCAAAGTCGAGCTGTTTTATTGCTGGTTTTGGTTCAATATAAAGTGCATTACTTAATAGTTGCTTTAACCATTTAAAAGAATGTTCTTACCTTTTCTACACTGGAAAAAATCAAAATCTAGATAAGTATTTTTTTCTTAAAATAAATGCATTTGTTCTTGGATTGAGGAAGTAAAAGAGACATTTTGCCAATAGGACAAGACAATTTACATTTGAAATAAGACAAAAAACACAATTGCAATGCCTTATTTCAAGTGCATATTATCCAATTATCTTATTTTAAGAGTAAAAATACTCATTCCATTGGCAAACTGTCTCATTTACCTACTCAAAATAAGGTTAAATAAACTTAAGACATTTTTACTCATTTCTAGAATGTTTTTCTAGTGTAAATAGCAATTCCCACATTAGACCATAAGAACGACAGTGGTGCCCAGTATTATCTGAAGTAGAAAGCAGATGTAAACAGTTGCTTAGACTAGATATATTACTGTAATACTGTGTGTTTAACAAAGAAAATCTTTCAAACAGACAATACCTTTTAAAGGATCTAAAGGTTCAAGTACTTTTTATTGTTCTGCCAGTTCAGGTTTCTATGTTTATTGTACTAAATTTGAAATTAGGGTTAAGAAAATAAAGAGCAGCTCGAATTCAACAGTCTAACAGCTGGAGGGTAAAAACTGTCTCCGAGTAATTACTGTTCTGATTTGATTTACTTGTAATTTACTTCCCCTGTAGTCAGTATATTGTAAAATAATATACAGTAAATGGATGAAATCATTCTTAATTGATAAGAAAGCAGTTCAGTTGTTAATATGTTTTACATTGTTTTAATTAAAGTATATTCAGTGAAATAAAAACATTTTTAATTGAATGTATATTGAATTATTCAAATTTGGTTCAATGATATTTTATTGATGGTGCTATAATTTATATGTCAATCAAACTGAACTCAAGTTGAATAAAATTTGGTAAAAAAGGCAAGAAACCAAACCTAGAGAAATGAATCAAAAAGGCAAAACCTGCAGATAAACTAAAAAAAGCCCAGTTCTTTGCACCAAGTTGTCGACTCTTCTGTAATCCTCCTCATATAGGTTGCAGTGACAGTGGGCAGCTCTCCTACACTATGAAATCTCAATTCTTCTTCATATAGTGCCACAGAGGTATAGAGGATAAGGATCTATGCAGTATAACACATTTCCTGTAGAATTTACAGTAAAAAAGGCAACATATGGCCAACGAAATGCTTTAAAACCGTTGTGAATTACTGTAAAAAAATAACTACAGTATATTATCGGATACTATGGCTTTGGCCGTACATAAATTACAATAATATATTGGTATTTTATATTAGGAACAACCATTAATTTTATATTTAGTTTACCTATCTTGTATTCCATTCAAATTGCATGCATTATCTGGCAATTAAATTAGCCAGTAAATGCTTTAAACATTTTAAAGTTGAAGTGATATTAATACATCTATTGTATTTTCCAAACCATAAGTCACGCCGGAGTTGCAGGGACATGCAGGTATACTATCTTTACCTGAAACGTTCAGGGAAGCAACAACACATTTAAAACACCATTAATCTTTGGAGAAGTGCAGGAACATGAGGGCTGGCCCTGCTGTTCCTCTTTTTGTTTACCTTCCTGCTTCTTGGATCGATCTTGGGTTGATCCCAATGAAGCATTTGAGGTCACATATTTAGAGAAAAGGACAGTTAATGAAATACCTGGTTCACAAGAGAGAGTAGATCCCACCAAGATGCAGAGAGAAGCTCATCAGTTTTCCAAATATATAAAACTGCAAAAGCAATATGGCTTTAATTGATCTGCAATCAAGTACAGCCTGTTATTAAAAACTGTTTTCTCAAAGGGCTTTACATGGCATCGTAACAACAAGTCCTTAGTGTCATGATCAGCCCTGATAGCTGAACTTAATTGTTCCTGTCATTCACCTGCTTAACTCTGCCTGGTTTCTAACCACTCCTCATCCTATCCACCTGCTGGTTCTGCTTTTTATTCGGTTCAGCCCAGCTATCGGGGCTAGATCATTGTTTGCTTTCTGTTTGTTGTTGTGTTTATTTCTAAGGTTCATGTCTTTGTTCCTGGCTGACAGTGTGTTGAGAGGTTTAGTGTTTGTCTTGCCTTCTGATCCTGTTCTGGCCCTTCTCTGATCTGAACCACAGAGATCTGGACCTCTGATTGAGCTGAGAACTCCTGGATTCCTGAACTGTTCCTGCCTGATCTGAATCTTGATTTTTGCCATGGCGGCGCTCCAAATCAGCGACCAAGAATGGCTTCTCTCGACAATTTCCTCACAGACACCCCCCACCTGGTCTGCGAACACCACCTCACTGGTCTAAAGGGCCCAGAAGCGCTTGGACTTCCTGCGGAGGACGAGGAGCGCCCTCCTGCGTCACTGAGTCACTTACCTTTAACCAGGTAAGTGACTCACTTGGATATCCATCTCTGTCAGATGATCGTGGTCACTTACCTGTGTTTCTAACCTGTCAGTGATTGGGTGGTGCCCTGCCCACATCACAGTCCATAGTTTCACAGCAGCCCGCTTCAGTTCTGTTTCAGTTTATTTGTAATAAACATTTTGTACTTTCCTACTGGCGGTCTCACCTTGAATACTGGGTCCATCTGTCCCGTTTCATGACACTTAGACCCTCACATTCACTGAGGAAGAACTCCTACAAGCATTTTTATAGACAGAAAAAAAAGGGGCTATCCTTCACCCATGTATACCCAAAAAAGGTATAAAGACAAAACAACATAAAGGTTAGTATTGGCTGATGAAACTGGAGCAGGAATAGTTTTGCAATGCAACACAATGGAATGCAGGAAGTTATTCGTAATGACACATGTACCTAAATAATATTCTACTAATATTACCTTCTAGCACATACCTTTGGATGAATTCCAGCGTCTTAGCCACCTCTGTTTGGTACACCAGGTTGCGAAACATGCCGCCAAACCAGCCATAACATTCTAGTGTGGACCAACAACCACTTGATCACGATTTTTTGCCATGAGAACATCGGCTCTAGAAGAAAAGGAAGAAAATGATAATTCATTCAACCCATAATATTAATTCAACACATCCAGTAACTCAACATTGCCTAAAATTATATAAATGCCAAGTGTAATAATATATTAGATACAGTAATGCCCTCGTCTTACATCCCATCCTCCACTTTCATCACAATTGGCATAGAGCATCTAGAAGGAATGTTTCATGGTCTTACCTCCAGGTCACCGGCCTGCTGCTGCCGTCTACTGCTCCGCTGCACTGTCTGCGCTGGGCATGCTGATCGTCTGCTGGGCTCCGTCCATCTACCGCGGATAGGCTAGAGGCTAGCCTTGGTGAGCCGTAGGCTAGAGGCTTGAACTCAATGCTATTGCTGTCATTTTGAAATGAAAAATTTTTGAAATGAAGAATTTTTTGGGAAATTCTGAAAATGCAACGGTTTGAGCAGCCACTTCCCTACGACTTTAAGGCTATAGTGGAGGATGTTATTTTTCCAGGTGAATCATCTCAATCAGTGGTCTTCCTAATTGTCTACCATTCTGGTGCTATGTTTACGTAATGCCCTTCTACGTGCTTGTCCCCATTTTTACTTACTGGTGCTGACTTAGTGGAAAAATTACAAATCTTCTTTTGGAAAGTAGCTTGGATGAGCGATACAAACAGCATCGTTTAAATAGAGCGTGCACGAGGAGAAAAGGGCTTGTGCACGCTCGCACGCGTTTAATAGGGGTTCCCTCTCGGGAGCGGGTACACAGTTGTATACAGTGGGGCAAAAAAGTATTTAGTCAGCCACCAATAGTGCAAGTTCTCCCACTCAAAAAGATGAGAGAGGCCGGTAATTTTCATCATAGATATACTTCAACTATGAGAGACAAAATGAGACAAAAAAATCCAGAAAATCACATTGTCTGATTTTTAAAGAATTTATTTGCAAAATATGGTGGAAAATAAGTATTTGGTCAATAACAAAAGTTCATCTAAATACTTTCTTATATACCCTTTGTTGGCAATGACAGAGATCAAACGTTTTCTGTAAGTCTTCACAAGGTTTTCACACACTGTTGCTGGTATTTTGGCCCATTCCTCCATGCAGATCTCCTCTAGAGCAGTGATGATCTGGGGCTGTCGCTGGGCAACATGGACTTTCAACTCCCTCCAAAGATTTTCTACGGGGTTGAGATCTGGAGACTGGCTAGGCCACTCCAGGACCTTGAAATGCTTCTTACGAAGCCGCTCCTTCGTTACCCGGGCGGTGTGTTTGGGATCATTGTCATGCTGAAAGACCCAGCCACGTTTCATCTTCAATGCCCTTGCTGATGGAAGGAGGTTTTCACTCAAAATGTGACGATACATGGCCCCATTCATTCTTTCCTTCACACGGATCAGTCGTCCTGGTCCCTTAGCAGAAAAACAGCCCCAAAGCATGATGTTTCCACCCCCATGCTTCACTGTAGGTATGGTGTTCTTTGGATGCAACTCAGCATTCTCTCTCCTCCAAACATGACGAGTAGAGTTTTTACCAAAAAGTTCTATTTTGGTTTCATCTGACCATATGATATTCTCCCAGTCATCGTCTGGATCATCCAAACGCTCTCTAGCAAACTTGAGACGGGCCTTGACATGTCCTGGCTTAAGCAGGGGGACACGTCTGGCACTGCAGGATTTGAGTCCCTGGCGGCGTAGTGCGTTACTGATGGTAGCCTTTGTTACTTTGGTCCCAGCTCTCTGCAGGTCATTCACTAGGTCCCCCTGTGTGGTTCTGGGATTTTTACTCACCGTTCTTGTGATCATTTTGACCCCACGGGGTGAGATCTTGCGAGGAGCCCCAGATCGAGGAAGATTATCAGTGGTCTTGTATGTTTTCCATTTTCTAATAATTGATCCCACAGTTGATTTCTTCACACCAAGCTGTTTACCTATTGCAGATTCAAACTTCCCAGCCTGGTGCAGGTCTATCATTTTGTTTCGGGTGTCCTTTGACAGCTCTCTAGTTTTGGCCATGGTGGAGTTTAGAGTGTGACTGTTTGAGGTTGTGGACAGGTGTCTTTTATACTGATAACGGGTTCAAACAGGTGCCATTAATGAAGGTAACGAGTGGAGGACAGAGGAGCCTCTTACAGAAGAAGTTACAGGTCTGTGAGAGCCAGAAATCTTGCTTGTTTGTAACTGACCAAACACTTATTTTCCACCATATTTTGCAAATAAATTCTTTAAAAATCAGACAATGTGATTTTCAGGATTTTTTTTTCTCATTTTGTCTCTCATAGTTGAGGTATATCTATGATGAAAATTACCGGCCTCTCTCATCTTTTTATGTGGGAGAACTTGCACTATTGGTGGCTGACTAAATACTTTTTTGCCCCACTGTATACAACCGTGTACCCGCTCCCGAGAGGGAACCCCTATTAAACGCGTGCGAGAGCGTGCACAAGCCCTTTTCTCCTCGTGCACGCTCTATTTAAAAGGTGCTGTTTGCATCGCTTTTTGCCCCACCGTATGTGCATTGTTTTTTTTTTTTAAGATTAGAGGGTGGGTCTTTTCAAAAATTCACGAAAATCCTCCACTATACCTTTACCTGTAAAATGTCTGATTTACAGTCAGAATCAATAAAAAAAAACATTCTGTAATTTTACAATGCATTATTTTAAACTTCTGCTTTAAAGTCATAGGCAAACAGCCGTTCCAACCGTTGCATTTCCGAATTCTCATGAGTGGTGCCTGACTTTACACAAGTGAATAAAGTGAATTTGATTGGTTGTTTAAGACTTCTCCTAAGCAGTTAGCAGCTTAGTGCTAGCAGGTTCCCAATGGGAAATTCCATTGGGACCAAGTAGCACTAAATCGGTGACTTAGAAACGACGCTGTCAAGGAACGCTATGGACAGAGGAAACATGCAAGAGGAGGAGAGTTTAGTGTCGGAGGTCGTGGATGAGTCTCCTCCGTCATCCATTTTTTATTTAGAGGAGGAAAGCGGGGACGAAGATGTTGTGGAAGAGGACGCCAGGGCGGCAGAAGCTTGGTTTGGTGTAGAAGGCTTCCAGCCGTACATGTTTGAGCCCTTGCCTCGCAACGCTGCCAGTTCTGTTAGCTCTACGCCTGCCGAAGACACAGACGTCCATCCCCGTGAACACTGGGACGCAACTCAATGGGAAAGGAAAGGATTCTGGTTTCAACCGTTGCGTATATTAGCTGCGACATATGAATCAAGATGCTATGACCGAAAAAATCTGATTGACAGATGTCCGTTGAAATATGATTGGCCGAATGTAGGTGTTCAGGCTTTTTTTTTTAAATAGAAATTTTTCTAAATTTTGGGACAATGTGGTCTGATGAAGAAGTAAACCAGAAAGATTTGACATTTAAATGACTTCCCTACGATTTTACGTTACAGTAATTATTTTTGACCCATAATGCATTGTAATATAGAGCTCTGGCTTGTAAAATTATAAAACAAGTACATACTGTAATTTTTACAGTAGTAATGCAGAAATTGGTGTAGAAATAAAAGAATGTTCCATTGTTTTGCCAAAATGAATACTAAATTGAGTGGTTAATGATGGTAAAAATGGGAATTTTGTTGTGGCCATTTTACCTGCCAGTTTGATGGTATAAAAGTGTCACAGCTGACATCTTTCACTCCAGTGTTTGCAGAGCAAGGCTGCATTATCTGCACACACCGATTCAACTGATGCCTCAGCCCTGTGAACTACCTCTGCTGAGACTGATTTCATAGATGAAAATCTCAAACTTAATCTATATAACTTCTAATAATTGCTTCTAAGTTTTGCCCCGCCTTCTGTCTACAGACACATCTCTGCAAACACAGCTGCCTAAGTCTAACCACAGCATGTCTTTTAGCATTTCTTGGTTAGAGTACATTCCTACTATTGTTAGAACATAAAACTATTTCTCTAAGTCTTATTTGATAAACTTCTAAGCCACTTAAAAGTTGAACCTGAGTTGTTGCTGCGATGTGAATGCAGAGAAGTGGCATGTTGACAGTTCAGCTTATGCTTTTAGTTTTAAACCAAAACATTCCTACATTAATTATTGTGTCAAGACTGCAGCAATATCGTTAAAAACCAACACGCCTTAGCCGACGGGTTTAGGGCTGATATTGTTCACAAATGCCTCTGAAAGGGAAAAAATGCAGTTTGTGACTGAGACAATAAAAAATACAAGTGAATAAGCGTGAGAAATACTTTGCTCTGTTTCTCCCCTGTATTTTTAACAATGTGGTGAAAGAGGTGGGTGTGTAAGTGTTTGGTTTGTCTTTTTCAAGTCTGGTTTGTTTTCTCTCTGATCATAGCAACAAAACATCTGATTTGTTTCAACCTTTGACCAGATTTCTTATGAGACTTCATGTAACTGGCAGGGGCGGATGGACTTTTATACCATGTGACTCTCCAAACAATTGCAAAGATTTCCACGTGCTTAAAGTAAAGGCTATGTTGTTGCTCTGGTTTTTTGTTTGATTTTATTTTGTCTCTCCGTATTCATGTATATTATGGGAAAATAAAGTAAAATTCAAACATGTCAAGCAGGCTATTTTGTTTTTCTAATTTACAAAGGATCTGAAGTGGAAGAAACCGTTTCAGAGCTTTGCGAAATTTTTAAAAGCATTTTTCCTTTTCATTTTACCCTAAGAAAAGGAATGTTTTACAAAAGAAATCCAAGTAGTGATATGAGTGTGTACATTTACCCCTCTTTACTCTGATAAAACTTAATTGGATTTGACTCAGGTAACCTAAAAAAAAACCCTGAATGTTGGAACTGTAACCCATTTACAATTGTATGTTTACATTATCACTGCTTACCTTTATCACTGCTGTACTTTACAAAATGAAAATGTCTTGAGAGCTGTACTGAAAGAAATGTCATTTTGTATACACTCTGAGTGTACAAAATGACATAAAATAGAATTGTTAAGTCTAAAAAGAGAATATCATAACTGCAAACCAACCAGCTTAAAGGTCAGGAAAGGAGGTTATTAAGGTTAATTGGAAAATAGGCTTAAAAGTTCTCAGAAACTCTGGAGGAGCTACAGAAAATTGCAGCTCAGGAGGAAGAATATGTCAACAGGGGAACTATAACTCCACAAAGTCAGTAAGTGTGGTTTGAATTAGCATGACAGTGGCAGTGTCATACTGTGGGGATGCTTTTTTTCAGTGGGGACAGAAAAGCTGCTCAGAATAAAAAGGATAATATTAGTTCAAGCTTATCAAATCAATATATTAAAGAAATCCATTTTTTAAATAGTTATTTTTACTATTTATATCACATTAACACAATTTTCCCTTATTCTTATATGCATGTTTTTAACCATTCTTTTATATATATATATATATATATATATATATATATATATATATATATATATATATATATATATATATATATATACATACGTTGTTTCTGGTTGTTTATTCTCTTTTAAAAACTTGTTGAGCTGCATCACTGCATGAAAAGTTAAATCCTCCCTCAAATACCACAAGCATAAAGAGTCGGGTTTGCATAACACATAGTAGATTAATTTGAGAGTTTCTAAACTCCCAAATTCAGAATTAAACCTGTCTGAACAAAACTAGACCATAATTGGCCAGACTTTATAAAAGGGCTTGAGTGTCTCAGTCAGAATATTTCCTCCTGAAGTTTCTGTTCCTGTAAGCTGGTGGGAGCAGACTGATGAAAAGTTTATCCGGAGTTAAGGGATTTGTGGTTTGAAACTTTCCTCATAGGACAGATATTCCTGCAGGATCTTGTCTATGATTTACTTCATGCTGTTAGAAATCTCTACGAAGCACACGTTTGCACAACCTTCAGTCCAGCTATCTGCTCATCAGTTTCCTGACTCAGACCTAACTAAGCTTTTAACGCAGATTAATCAATTCCATATTTTCATCTCATACACTATTAATAGATAATGACATACAGTGCCTTGCAAACATATTCACTCCCCACTTGGGTTTTACCTCTTTTGCTAAATGAATCCTATAATTTAAATGCATCTAATTTTTAAAAAGGTATTTTACTCATTACTAAAGCTTGCATTTGTAAGCAAATGTTTTGATCAATAAAGAAAAACCTGGGCCTCTATGCCAACTCTGATGGGTAAGCAGATTTTAGAGACAGGAACAATGGTGACAAAGATGGTGAACGAGTCAAATTTCTCTTAGACGTGATGTAAATGCAGTGTGATTTTCCCTGGAAACGCTGAGCTGACCTCTCACACAAATATAAACAGGTTCACATGTGGCTAATATTGGACATTTAAGTCCACACATATTTAAGTTAATCCTGACCTTCACATTCCTCTCCCTCATAACCAACATGGTGCTAATAACACAGATCAATGTATTAAATCAATAAGGTGTCAGGAATTCACTGATTATTGTAAATATTTAAATGCTAGTGACACACAAATGCATAACGGTGATTGATGGATGCTTAAACTATGCTGGACACTTTGCAAATGTGAGAATTATAGAGAGAATTCACTTTGAGGGTCATCAAGATTACTTGGACTTAATGGCTGCCTTGAGAGCAGATTAAACTTCTTAGAGCAGAGGTCACCGATTAGCAGATGGCGGTCCAGATCGGGACCCACCTGCTGGCTAATCCGGACTGTGGGGATCTGGAGGCTTGTCCACTTTTCTCCACCAGAGGGCGCCTGAGATCTTCCTCCTAAGGGCATGAGCTCACCTCTACACACCTGTTTCCTGTCTCCTCATCAAGAAGACCTATTTAAGGAGGAGGAGGCTGACACTTCCCTGCCAGAGTGTTTGCCAGTAATGGTTAGCAAAACCTGAGCCAGCCTGCCTGATCTGAGACCCTGATTTAGTGAACCTGTCTGACC
The DNA here is from genome assembly GCF_016077235.1 of Cyprinodon tularosa. Classification (NCBI taxonomy): domain Eukaryota; kingdom Metazoa; phylum Chordata; class Actinopteri; order Cyprinodontiformes; family Cyprinodontidae; genus Cyprinodon; species Cyprinodon tularosa. The sequence continues at coordinate 153,711 of NW_024039250.1, read as the reverse complement.
CTGTATCTCTCTGCCTCACAGATCCTGACTTTCCTGGAAACCAGAAACTCTGGAGATAGAAATCTCTGCCTGGAATCTGCCTGCCTGCACTCAGTCTCGGTCTCTGCCCTCAGCCCTCTGCCTGCCGACTAGCCTCTGGACTCACAAGGTTCCCCCCCTGCTGATCAGAATCCTCTCTGAGCAGGTATTTGTCTCCGTCATCAGTAACTGCTAATTTCCTGGATCTATTCTAACTGCTCTGTCCTCCTCAGTGGTGTTCCTCCCGAGACCAGTCCGAAGAACCTAGAACCGTGCATCATCTTTCATTGTAATCATTGTAAATAAATCATTTAACTTTTCCCCCGTCTTAAGAGTGGTTTCTGCATGTGGGTTAGACGCCTTGAACCCAACATGATACGGACCCAACCTGATTTAAAATATTTATAAATTACTGCATGTTGTCTGAGGAAAGTTTCTTACCCAACTTGCTCCTCTTCTCCTGTTAATACGGTAAAGCCCTGGGGAGCGTCCGGCTCCAGGCTGCACGTGATCCAAATGAGCCAATGAGCTGTCAGTCTGGGTTGCTGCTGCTGCTACTTTTAGACACAGCAGGCAAACCTGTGGCAAGCCGGGCGATGGGAAAGAAGGAGAAGACCATGAGAAAAAGAGAGCAGAGAAAGTGTGGACTGCTGGAAGAACTGCGGTGAACTGGTGAAAGAAAAGTGAAATGGCGTGCTCAAAGATGACCCTGCACATTTAGAGGATGTTTGGCTCAACCTGCTGCTGTGAAGCAGGATTCTCCACCATGAACAGAATCAACAATAAATCTGGATCCAGGCTCAAAATGAGCTCCTTGATCTGTGCTTGAGAATGGCTTAGTCTCCGGTTAAACCCAGGTTTAAAGCCTTGCAGGGCAGCCTAAAGCCCACTGCCAACATTAAGACGGAAAAAAGAAAGAAAATAACAAACGCTCAGTTCAGGTGTTTTATAAAAAAAAAAGTGAGTCAGGAAATTGTCTATTTTATATTCATTATATAAAAATTCAACGTTTAACATGGATGCATAAACACCTGAATGTTATTTCAGTGTTAAATGTTGTTTGAAGTAACGGATTATAATCAAAAATATATGCAGACTTTTACTTTTTAATTGGTTACCCCTGCCTTAGAGCATTGCTCTTGGATCCATCTATTTGCTGGGTTCCAGTCCTGGAGAGACCGACCAGCCAGACCCGACACACACCATCAGTTTGCACGCATGTAAAAAAAGAAAAAAGAAAAAGAAAAGGGGAGTAAGATGCATAGTTTGAAAGAAAGACAGTTTCTTTATAACTATTAATGAAAACAATTCCCTCATATAAAATATATTCATAAATTATAAGTATAAATTGACATGGTCAATATGGGCTAAAAATGGGAAAGGCATCATGGTACAAGTCCACCAAAGATCCAAAACAATCTGTGAAAGAAAAGATGTAGATCAGGCATCTGCAAGCTTTAAAATCCGAAGAGCCTCTTTGCTCTGAGCGCTGCTGAACAAAAATCAAATGGAGCCGCATATACTGTCACATGAATTTTCAATAAAAGCTACCTTAGTATTTTTGTGAAATATCTGAAATAAGAAATTTGTTTCTATTTTAAGAGTCAACATTTCATCTGTGTTGTAAGGTTTTAGAATAAAGGAAAACATACAGTAAAACTCTTGCAACTCCTGTGGAAAATCATGTAAACCAAAGCTCAATGATTCCGTGACTCCATCCTGGAGAGAAATATCAGCTGTGCTGCTGCCATCAACACCTTTGTTTCTAGATGTTGGAGCTTGGCCTGTTTTCCAGTGTAGTCCTGTTTCTCTGACTGTGACTAACTGGATGTGCTCTCTTCATCCTCTGACATGGGAGCTGGCTCGGAGCTCGTCTGCCTGGCTGTGTGTTTCCTGGACGGGGCCGCCTGTGGAGCTGGTTGCCTTTTGTATCTATGCTTCTTTTTCTATGTCTGCTTCTGTCTCCTTGAACCCCAGTGGGCCTCAGCAGATGGCCGCTCACACTGAGCCTGGTTCTGCTGGAGGTTTCTTCCTGTTCAAAGGGAGTTTTTCCTCTCCACTGTCGCTACAAGCATGCTTAGTGTGAGGGATTGCTGAAGAGTCAATGAGTCGATGCAATCAGCTGGTTTTCCTTAGATAGAAAACTTTGAATCAATCTGACTGGATGATCTGGTGAACTGGAAAGTGACCTGAGATGACATGATGTGAATTGGAGCTATAGAAATAAACTGAATTGAATCTATATAAAAAACATATTACTGTTACTTTTAAATTTTATTTTTTGTTATGGAAATTTAATTTCCTTCTACTTCCAAAGATCCACCAGCAGTTCTGGAGCTTCCCTGATCTAGAGATATGATAGTGTAGCTGAGATCTTTTTTGACCACATTAAATATTATATATTGGTGGGCCGCTTTCTTGGGTTTACAGCTGTAAATCACTCTGGGTTTCCTGAGAAATGGTTCTTACCAGCATGAATTCCCCTGAAGGGTTTATTGTAATGAGGGATTTCCATTAACTCTCTCCCTGAAGCCAATTTAAAGGCACACCACAGACTTTGTGACCTAAAGAACTGACACATATTAGTTATTTCTAATTTTTCCTCTCCTTGGGCTGCCACCTTATCGTGGTGGAGAGGTTTGAGTGTCCCAATGATCCTGGGAGCTATGCTGTCTGGGGTTTTGTTGCCCCTGGTAGGGCCACCCACGGCAGACAGGTCCTAGGTGAGGAACCAGACAAAGCGCAGCCCGAAGACCCTTATGATGAGTACAATATTTGGATTCGGCGTTCCATCGCCCGGACACGGGTCAAGGTAGTCCACATATTTATAGATAATTTATTTTATATCTAATAGTTAAGGACACATCTATTTAAATTTTTTGTTAACACTTTACCGCTGTTAAGTACTCTGGCTTCCTGGACGCTTACAAGAAAAAAATACGTACGTATATATAAACCATGGGTCTGATATATCACAGCCAGCACTAAACACCACGCTGCCATCTTGGATGGGGATGTTATCATGACCAGTTCATACATCAGACTGTGATTGCCTCTCAAAGTACTGCCTTTTATGTTGCAATACCACGACTACGGCTACTAAACCTATTTTTATAGACTCAACCTCTCTCACCAACACATTTATTTATACTTCTTTTAAACTTCATTAAACTCTTGTTTCTTGGTGCGATTGTTAATCATGAATTAAAATTGTTTAGCTCAGCTATTTGAATACAGAGCAACATTCAGGGGCAGCTTTCTATTGGCCATACAGTAGGGCTGAGTGTGGGTATGCAGAGGACAGAACAGGTCAGGACTCCTGTACCCACCTTTAAGCTACAGGTGTGATTTATAAAGGTGTATGACACATGCAGATTTATAAAATCTGCATGTGTCATACACTATTTTTACCTTTTTGAGTGTACGTTCACTTAGTAAAGATCCAACACGATCCTTAATAAATGAAAGCCCTATTCAGATAATAGTTTAATTGTGTTTAAAGGACTATTTGCTGCCGTCCCAATGTTGATCTGCCTGTAAATTCATACTTGGACGGAGGTTCATCTTCCAACAGGAAGAAGAAAACAACTAAAGCAAGACGGCAGTGATTTATGGGTGAACATGTAATTGATTTGGAATGATTTAGTCAAAGTTCAGACCTAAATCCAATTCACAAGCCTGAATGAGCAGGAACAGTTTGTCAAAAAATACTAGTAACAAGATTTTAGTGTCCAGTTAAAGCTGAGTTTAAGGTGGCCTTACAAACTGCTGACTTTAGGATGGGTGAACATGCATGCTAAGAATTTATCCTATTAAACTCAAGATTATATCGTTTTACGCAGGTATGTTCTGTAAATAAAATGTGGAGCATCTCAAAAAAGACATTTAATTCCATTTTAAGTGGCAATAAAACGCAAAAACTGCCCCAGACGGTGAATACTTTTGCAGTGCACTGCATATAAATAAAAATAATGATAATAATAATCATCAAATGCAAGAAAACAGGAGAACTCTGTGACTTTTACAGTAAAACATTTACAGTTGTTTAGAATCATCAACACAGACCTAAAACCATAAAAAATAATCAACCGTGCTTGATTTTCAACTTCAAAAGTATCCAAATGATATCAGCTTTAGTTAACATGGCTAAAGAGAAATGGATGCAAAATAACCACAGCGCCCTCTGCTGGAAGAAATATCCTTATCAGTGTCACAAGTGGCCTAATCCAGAAGTAAGTGTGAGATGATTATTTCAAGAGTAGATTAGCTTACCAGCTGAGAACTGAGCTAAACTTGGTGAAAAGAAAGAGGATAACAGACTTTATGTCATCCTTTTTTTCTTAAAAATATAAATCTAAAAAGTGGATGGATGAATAAAAAGTTTACGAAATGTAACAGACAATAACATCTGAAAATATATATTTTCCTTTCTCTATTCTCTTGTTCAGGATTTAACTTGGAAATACCCTCTATTGCTCATATTTTCTAGACTTTCCCAGATTGCCTCCAGTTTCCTTTCTTTTTTATGGCAGCTTTCATGGAGAAAATGCAAAAAAGAAACAAGGAAGACAAAAAAAGAAGGTCAGGTTTTGCTAACCTGAAGAAATATCAGCTGTGCTGCTGCCATCAACACCTTTGTTTCTAGATGTTGGAGCTTGGCCTGTTTTCCAGTGTAGTCCTGTTTCTCTGACTGTGACTAACTGGATGTGCTCTCTTCATCCTCTGACATGGGAGCTGGCTCGGAGCTCGTCTGCCTGGCTGTGTGTTTCCTGGACGGGGCCGCCTGTGGAGCTGGTTGACAGTTGCCTTTTGTATCTATGCTTCTTTTTCTATGTCTGCTTCCGTCTCCTTGAACGCCAGTGGGCCTCAGCAGATGGCCGCTCACACTGAGCCTGGTTCTGCTGGAGGTTCCTTCCTGTTTTTCCGTAAAAATTCAGAAAAAAAATTCAAAAATATCCACTGGACTTGGTTTCCAAGATTTGAAGACGTTTCTCCACCTCTCCAGGAAGCTTTCTCAATTCAAATGTCTGGATCCGCAGTGAGTTTGAGTCTTATATAGACAACGCCTTGTATCGCTTGCAAACATGCAATGGAAACCGATGAATGGGTCGTTAGTTCCATCGTTAGCCTGTAATATCTGAACCTGTCTATGATTCTAGGGGTCGGTCGTTAAAGGGGGGATTGCCATTAAGGGGGGGATTGTCTCCTGTAATACCTGAAACCTGTCTATGATTGTTAAGTGTTGGTCGTTAAGGAGGTATTGTTCACCGGCTGGAGCGGGTAGGTCCCTCGTTCCTCTGTGATGGGGTGGGGGGTTTGGTGATATCTGGAAGGGATCATGTCTATGATTGAATTGTATGTTTTTGGAAGCTGGAATCTGAGTCCACCACCTCTTTTTAAAGTTGGTTTTTCTCTCTTAACATAGATGGCTTCCTTCACGCCCCTCTCAAACCACCTATTTTCTTTATCCAGAATATGGACATTCTGGTCCTCAAAAGAATGTCCTTTGTTCCTTCCTGTTCAAAGGGAGTTTTTCCTCTCCACTGTCGCTACAAGCATGCTTAGTGTGAGGGATTGCTGAAGAGTCAATGAGTCGATGCAATCAGCTGGTTTTTCTTAGATAGAAAACTTTGAATCAATCTGACTGGATGATCTGGTGAACTGGAAAGTGACCTGAGATGACATGATGTGATTTGGAGCTATAGAAATAAACTGAATAGAATTGAAAGTCCTCATATGTTTCTAAAAGACAATCTGTGAAAATATTTTAAAGTGAGGATTAAAGCCTTTCTCTGAAAAACACAACATAAATCCTTAGAGCTATCGTCAAACAAAATAGACAGTTATTTTATACAGTAGATTATTGGTCTTATTGTCCCTCAATGGTCCTCTATCACGACTTTACTGTTTTTCTCTGCTATTAATGAAAGACTTAACTTTCTGGAACTGTTTATATGTTGTCTGACGATGTTTAGAGCACATTTAATGTTTAACTGGTTAACTTTCATGCTGGTTATGTTTACAGTCTTGGCACTAAAGGAGATAAAAGCAGAGAAAGGCTCTGAATCCCTGGCAAACCATTATCCACGACCAAATTAGAAGAAGATCTGGTTGCATAAAGGAAATTATTATGAACTTGGAAGCAGATTGAAATCTTTGCATGGTTTATTAATGCAAATAAATTTAATATGTTACAATTAACGTAAAGGAAAAAAGGCACCTGAGAAGTATCCCTAATATTCCTTCCTTTTATTCCTGATGGACCAGAGTATTACACAACAGTTGGAAACTGACTTTTACACACCTAGCGACCAGCGCAGGTTGCCTCATCATGACATCAGGTTGGGTTGATCCTTTTATTCTTTTCTATAAATTCAAAGATGACTCACGGCATCTCTAACCCAAGTGAAAACATCTACGCACACCTCCGAACAAAGAGTCTGCAGTGTTCATACGTCATCGTGACGAGGTGTCGGATTTCCTGTAGCAACGCGGTACTTTGGTAAACAGATGTAATCTGACATAAAAAGATCAATGCATGGGGGGGATGTTTCTATGGATGCTCCTCTGTGTGTGGGGATGTGCTCCTGTTTTAGCATCAGAGTGAGGACCGATTTTCCAGTTTCACCATCACATAGAAAACCGTTTCCTACCAAAGTGAGGACATTTTGCTAGCAGTTAGTTTTAGGCCTGAGGTGTGAATTGAGTTTAGGTTAAAGTTTGGGTTTTTATGCACTCAAGGGTTAGGTTTATTTTATTGTGAGAGTTCAGGCACAGAAAGGAATTAATGGCAGTCAACACATGGTCCTCACTGCATATAGCAAGAGTAGAACGTGTGTGTATGTGTGCGGGTCAAGGGTTTCAGCTATAATCAGAGCCGCTTAATGACGCCTCAAGAGAGACGTCGGCTAATCTTCTGCTCCTCTGGGACACAGACTCTTCCTCATCCTGCAGCCCCCCCCCAGCCTTTTTTGTGGCATTTCTCTCAGTTCTGCTCTGACGTGGACTACGGGGTCAAAGGTAGCTTGAGAACAGACGATTGTGTCTGAATGCAGGGAGCGGACCTGAAGCTGAAGCTTAGGGTGACATCTAGTCTATCAACGTTATAATCCTTGGTTTTTTATAACAGATGTGCAGTTTTTTCAAGGGTCGCAAACACAGAAAGTTCATGTTACAAGAAACAACCACATAAGAAAAATGAAACAGAGTAATTTTACTGTAAAAAGAAAATATATGACTTATGTAAACAGCTGTAGTTTATGTGGATTCCCTTCACCTTAAAAGTGTCCCCGGTGTATTGCTCCTCTGAAATGTGATCCTGGATGAAGCTGTTGCTGCTATTAACTTTGCCGCCACATGCATTTTGTCTTTTTCTTCTCTTTCTACGATTATTCAGGGTTTAGTTGTGGTTTGGGGGACCCAAGTGCAGAGGCAGAGAGGCTGAGGAGATTTCTAGGAGTTTTAATGGGGATAAAACAGTAAACAAAGGCAGGAATCCAAAAATACAACTAATAATGAAAAGCAAACCAGAACTAAGGAGACATCTGGGGAAACCAAACACGAGGAGCCAGGGAGAGACGAGGTAGGTGGACAACAGCATGGGAGGACAGCAAAGACAAGGAACCAACAAAGAGTGAGAGCAGAGGGAGAACATATATAGCTGACAGAGACAAAGGGAGGGCTAACGAGCTGACAAGGAGCAGGTGTGAGAGGAGACAACGAGGGCACCAAGGGGAAAGGAACACACACAAGAGGACAACAGAAAAACATGAGAACTAGGGGTGTGCAAAATAATCGTCATGATGATGCATCATGATTCTAATTTTCATGATCTACTGCATCGATTCTGGACGCCAAGTATCGATTATTAATAAAAAAAAATGAGTAAATAAAATTGCATGAATGGTTGGCGATCATCAGCCAAAAACAAGTGTAATACAACTTCCAGTCCAGTAGATGTCGCTGCGGATGTGTTGAGGCACGCTGCCTTGTGTCACAAGCATTTCTACTGCGCCGAGTCATTCAAAAACAAAACATGGAGGAGAAAATATTGCAATGCACCGCAATAATTCAAGTATCGTGATGCATCATGACAGAATCGCATCATGGCCTGTGAATCGTGATTCGAATCAAATCGTGACTCCTTTGGCAATACCCACCCCTAATGAGAACTAACATAAATCTAGAAATTACAACAAAACTGGAAATAAACCAATAAAACTAGAAAATTAGGAGCAAAGTAAAGAACAACAGAACCAAGACCATGACAACGATGGGTTGTATTCCTTGGATACAACCGCTGACGGAGTTAATTCTTCACCATAAGACGGTTTGTGTCCCAGTGCTTCAGTTTGCCGCTGTCTAACTTTCCTGCTTATCTTAGCACCATTATTTGGGTTTTATGGAGATAAGCTGGCCCACAGCATCACACATCCTTCATCTAGAATCTTACAAAGAAAATAAATGTTTTATAAGGTGTAATTAAGATAGACTCTCCAGGGCTGCCATTGGGGGAGGGGGGGGTTAGGATGATTTTAAGGGCCATTGACTGAGGGAGGCCCAAAAGAAAAAGAAAAGATTTGTCCTGCTATATTTTTCAAATACAAAAAGAAAGTCCAGCTTTTATATCAATGACTTTCATAAGGCCCCAAATTCCTGGCAGCCTTGACACTCTCTGCTATAAATGACTAAAAACGATTGGTGTAGAACAGGGAAGATCAAATCCAGGAACCAAAAGGTGAATGAATAGGAAAAAAATAAAACAGGAAGAGCTGAACAGTAATTACACAGTAACTGGAGTATACAATGCATAGGATGCATGATCTGTTTAGGTTTTTCACCACAACTCATCTCTCAGTTTTAACCTTCGACGAAGCTTCATTGAAACAAGCTTCACTCATCTCTTGCACAGGAAGTCTGGAATTAAACGTATTTTTCTTAAATGTTAAAAGGCAAACAGGCTGCAGCGGCGATGAAAGAAGCAAAACTTGTACATCCAGGGAAACGCTTTGATGTTTGCTTCACATCTTCAGTCCGGCTTTTACGGAGCAGATTAAAGGCAGGAGTCTAGCTTTGAGGGATGAAGCCGCACATCAGAAAGGTGATTCTGACAACAGGTAGGGTTTACATTTTCCCACCCCCCTGGCGGTACACCCAGGCTGAAATGTTAAAAAGCCTGATTCTGTTTCAAACATGGCTTTTCAGGTTTACAAAAAGGCAATATAATCAGCCTCAACTTTACCTTAGGCTACCATCTTTAATGTAGACTGGCTTCCAGCAGCAGAGGTGGGCTATTCTCTCCCTGACACAGAACTGAAAGTGGCAGTGCACAAAAACCTCCAGAAGGTGGCGACAGATACCAGACTTTTAGGCCATCTTCAGGTTGCTTTTCTCAACAGTTTCCTGTTCTTGGCAGAGAGCCACATTTATATAAGGCACAAGTTATTCTGGGTTAATTTGCACCTGATGTTCACTTAATGAAGACAGAGACAGGCAGAGGAGGAGGGGGGTCCGGGGAGGACGAGGGAAATCTCTTGACACGATGTAGCAGGGAAACTCCCAGTAATTAAGACTTAAGCATTTAAAAAAGCACCCAAAACACACAAAACACTAATGAGCTCAACAACATGTTTTAATCAAAACATCTGCGAGGAAATTAACAGGAGGATGTGTCACTCAATGAGGCCTGGAGGTATTCCCATTAGTATACCCCTCATGCTGCTTTTGATGGTATTTGGTCATTTTTGTAAAATTCTGAGAGTAACTTATTTATAAGCTTGTTTATTTTCCTTTGGATAAACTTTACCTGCAGAGGTGCAGCTAACACAATCAACTACAGGTGCTTGGTTCCAGGAACTTAGTGATTCACCTCCATACAGAAAGCACATGTTATTACCTTCAGCTACCACAGTATACATGTCAGGTTAAATAGTACTACTTATACTTCAGCGATAGTATCTAGGTGCTACTTCATTGTATGTCTCTTTCCATGTCCGTTGGTTGTGCTGTTCTTTTTCCATCTCTTTGCAGGTGATGAAGCAGACTCACTGCAAAAACGATCTAGAAATAAGTCAAAATGTCTTAAATTAAGTGTATTTACCCTTAATTTGAGTAGGTAAATAAGAATTAGTTGCCAATGGGATGAGGCTATTTACTCTTAAAGTAAGATAATTAGATAATATGCACTTGAAATATAACAATAAATTAGTTTTTTCCTATTTTAAATGTAAATTGTCTTATTCCATTGGCAAAGTGTCTCACTAGCCTCCTAAATTCCAGAAAAAATACACTTATTTTGAGAAAAAATTACTAATGTAGATTTAAATTTTTTCTAGTGCTGAAGATGTTTTATCGTTATCTCCCTTTTATCTCCTCTTTCTTTCATCTTTTCTCTTTTTTTCTGTTTTTCCTTCCCTGTTCTACTTACATTGCAGCGTCCATAGAATCTGATAATAAAGCAATTTATATCCATAAATCAAGCGGAACACTATGGCGATAGCCGTACTGCTCCACTGGTAAAAGTAAAATCTCTTTGGCTCTTTTTGGCATCAAAACACTGCAAAAACGATCTCAAAAGGAGTGACAATGTCTTAAATTAAGAGTATTTACCCTTAATTTGAGCCGGTAAATAAGATGAGTTGCCAATAGAATGAGCATTTTTACTCTTAAAATAAGGTATCTAGATATGCACTTGAAATAAGAAAATGCAATTGTTTTTTCTTATTTTAAGTGTAAATTGTCTTGCTCCATTGGCAAAGTGTCTCACTTAGGTAGTTAATTCAAGAAAAAATACACTTATTTTAAGAAAGAAATTACTTATTTAGATTTTTTTGCAGTATTGTTATTGCCACATTACCAGACAGGACACTGTTAAAAAACAAAAACAAAAACTAGCTCATCCAAAACAAAAGTAGACTTTATACTAAAAAAAAAGTTAGTTTATTTCTTACAGCCTTCTATTTTTTGAAACAATGGCTGCTGAACTCGATATGTTTCTCTTCATTTTTTTAAGCAGGCGTTTTATCCAGGTGAAACTCCTGCATATTTGTTAAAAGATGAAACTCTCCACTTGTTTTTTTTTTTTTTGAGCCTCAGAGGGAACTTCTACATCTGTTAGACTGAAAAAAACACACCAATAATTTAAGACAGTTAACTATCTAAGAAGTTATAAAGTGTCATTTCTCCTAATTTTAGTTGCTTTTCTGCTGTCTTTTCACGGCAGCCACACATCTCGCCAGACTTTCTGCACTGCAAAAAATATAAATCTCAATAAGTTATTTTTTCTTAAAATAAGTGTGTTTTTCCTTGATTTGAGGAGATAAGTAAGACACTTTGCCAATGGAACAAGACAATTTCCTTTTAAAATAAGAAAAAAAATATTTTATCGTCTTATTTCAAGTAAATATTATCTAACTATCTTATTTTAAGAGTGAAAATACTCATTCCATTGGCAAATCATCTTATTTACCTGCTCAAATTAAGGCTAAATATACTTAATTTAAGCCATTTTTTACTTATTTCTGGATTGTTTTTGCAGTGTGGGTTTTTAGGGAAACGATACATTTATGCCATCCTTTTTTCCTTGTCGGTCGGTACACCCGTACGCTGAGCCTGAGATTGCCATGCTTTTCAAAATAATATAGAGAAAAACTGCAATTTCTGCTGGTCAACTTCTGTGTATATTTGGTTTGTTTTGCTGTCCAAGCAGAAAGAGATGCGGGTGTCACGTGGTTGGATGATCAGGCGCACATCCTCTGTAGCAGCGGTTACCAACCTTTTTACAGTTGAGGGCTAATTCAGGGGTACTGAGTCACAGGAAGGGCTACCAATACTCACCTATGAATGGCAAGGGTCAACGTTCACCTAAACTTCATACATTATATACCTATCTATCGTTTCTTTAAATTTTCATTTTGAAATCTCTATAAATGCTTAAATGCCATATATGATTAAATGATCAAATGTTCTATAACTGATTAAAAAAGAAGAGCAACAGAATACAATGAAATTTCAAACGTAGCTAACTGTCAACATATTGTCATTATCAGTGCGTATGAAATCGTACGAAAAGTTATGCACACTATTTCGTACATTATGGACGTTTTTCCTCAAAAAACCACATCAGTGCGCATGCGCTGGCAGACAGGAAAAAAAAGCAGATCCGCGGACGGACGGAAAACTGGGAAAAACAGTGCAATCATCACTTATTCATGTCTCTAACTACGTTTCTTGCTGTTTAATATCTTAGGGTTAGGGCTAATTGTAATTTATATTCTAGATTTGTGAATGGTGCGTCAGATACGCATACGACGAAAAAAAAGGTCCAATACGTACGAAAATACGGTGCATAACTTTTCGTACGATTTCATACGCACTCATAATGAGAATAGGTTGTCACTGTTGAGTCGTTCTATTTTCAGAAGACTCTAAGGGCACCCTTTGTGGTCCTTGAGGGCCCCTTGGTGCCCACGGGCACCATGTTGGTGACCCCTGATCTATAGACTCTGGGCCCAAGGAAGTAGCCCACTCAGAGTTGCACTTGACCTAGACTTCTTCCAAATAGTGCAAATTGGTGAGGACACATAAACCAAAGCAGACGTGCGTCGGCTGAAGCAGGAAGAGGATGTTATTCAAATTTATGTTGAATACTTTTAAGAGTTAAATGTTTTCTTTTATCCGAAAAAAAAAAAAAAAAAGTATTTTTTGTACGAGTATTTCTGAAATTTGGTATTTTCAATCATTAACTGCTTCAAATTCCATCCTTGCCTTCTGTTCTCTTTTTGGAGATCGACGGATTTCAGATGGAAAGTGCTAATTTCTTCAAAATTTCAAAATAGTTGTGCACAACTTCTAAAAAGCTTTATATAATACAGTAAATGCCATTTTTTATTATTTACAGACATTAAAATGGAAAAAAGTTATTATTCATATACAAACTTTAATAACAATAAAATGCCTGTAAGGAATGCCTTCTTTAAGTAAATAGTGGTTTTCAGTTGGCTTTGCATAAGTTGATTTTACTATGATTCTATTTTCTATATATATTTACTTTAATTAAACAGCCTAAAGTAGTTTTAAGGTGCCAATAGGCTGTAGTAACACCATTTTCTCCTATCAATGTTGTGCTCTGGGTGCCCACAAATACAACATTCACAGATTTGTCTGGGAGTGTTTCATCTGTGCAGTGAGTATGCAATGGTAACTTAACTGACTCTGTGGTTTATTAGGATAAAGATTTATGAAAAGGCTTCATTAAAATTGCATTCAGCTTATCAGTGCATTTAATGAAAGTTAGTGTGGGTGTCGAAAGCTTTCCCGTTAACCAAACTCAGCCCCTGTTGAATTTTTAACTCTTAGCTTAAAGATAAACACTTCCTGTATTTGTAACAATATTAATTTTGAAGACTATCTTTAATAACAGACAGATATCCAGGATTTAAATGTTGCATGTGTGCTACTTTTAGTATCAGATTACCAGAAGGCCTTGAAAAGTGTAACCATCTTTTCAGCACGTACATCACTGCGCTGTCATTACACTCGTCCTCTGGTGGAGCCTCAGTAGAAAATGCAGATGTTGTGTATTTTAGGTGGTTATATATCTGGACAGGCTGCTGTAGTTGTGTCAGGTTAGAAATTGCTAATTTGAAAAGCCAAAGTAGAGCAGAGCACAGGAACAGAAAATCTCATAAAAATATAAAGTTCTGTGCAAAAGTGTCAGTCTTAATTGCTTTGCAGCCTGTGTAAAAGTTGTATAATCTTAAATAATTAGCAATTCTTTTAGCTATTCTCCACACTTTTTGCATATCTTAGTTAATTTACATGTCAATGTCAAGAAGCAAAATCCAGCCACTACTCAACATTTCTGGAATATGTGCAGTATTACCATGTTTATTGCTCTGCTCTCTGTTCCTACCTTCCATGGATGATATTCTTTGGCCAGTGCACCTTTCCTGAATAGAACTTTTAATTCTACTCTCCCTCTTTTTCATAGAAAGTGTGTCTGACCCAAGACTTCCACAGTCTAGAGAGAGATTTTGGTTGCCTCTAACTTTAAATTATGTGACATCACTCCCAGATCTAAGTTCAGATTATGACTTGTGAAAACCTCTTGGATCCTTTAGTTGTTCTGTTAATGTTTTGTTTGTTTTTTTTGTTTTTTTTTTAGGGCTTGTTACACCTGTGTGGTTTTAAAGGCTAATTTCCTTTCCTGTTTCTCTGACTGTGACTAACTGGATGTGCTCTCTTCATCCTCTGACATGGGAGCTGGCTCGGAGCTCGTCTGCCTGGCTGTGTGTTTCCTGGACGGGGCCGCCTGTGGAGCTGGTTGACAGTTGCCTTTTGTATCTATGCTTCTTTTTCTATGTCTGCTTCTGTCTCCTTGAACCCCAGTGGGCCTCAGCAGATGGCCGCTCACACTGAGCCTGGTTCTGCTGGAGGTTTCTTCCTGTTCAAAGGGAGTTTTTCCTCTCCACTGTCGCTACAAGCATGCTTAGTGTGAGGGATTGCTGAAGAGTCAATGAGTCGATGCAATCAGCTGGTTTTCCTTAGATAGAAAACTTTGAATCAATCTGACTGGATGAAGTGACCTGAGATGTTGTAAATTTGGCGCTATAGAAATAAACTGAATAGAATTAATTGAATTTCCAGCCTATTGTCCTTCTGTTTTCTTTTGATCTCTTCGCTAATGCTGGAGCAGATGGCTGCCTGATTAACACACCGTGCTCACAACTTTTATTTTTTGCATTCTGATCACCTTTATTTTTAAAGGAGAAAATAGCTACTTTCAATTTTTGACAAACTTTATCTCAAGGCAAAAGGCAAATGAAAGCAGGTATGGCTGAACACCTTTAGCTTAGCTTAAGTTGATATTAGCAAGGATATTACAGCCTAACTTTTTTTGGTCAACCATATAATCTCATGTTAATCAGCTGTTAAGCTCATTATCCACCAGAGATCTTCTCAGTGAACTTTGTTCAAACTCTTCTAATTGTCACATTTATATAAGCATTGCAAATTCAATGGGTTAAATGTTGAAATGTGTTGAACTTTCAGGCTTTACAACAGAAGAAGCGTTTTTTGGGGCTTTTTCTTCATCTAAGGATTATGAAAAACATGAAAAAAAATTATGCTTTAAAATTTGAACACAAAAGAGCAAAGATCTGATAACAGGATCATGTTTTGTTATTGTGTCTAATAACCTGGAAAATGCAGGACCCCCCCCCCCCCCCCCCCCCATACAGACAAACACACACAACAGATAAAACATTCAAATGATGCAACACAAAAACAGCAACATAAATACTTGACCTGTTTTCAGATTTTCTGTTTATTGCAACTTCTGTGTTAAGGACAAATGAAATGCTGATGATTAGTTGTTTGGGTATCTTTGTGGAAAGAACCACTTCACCTCCATCATCACCATCTTTACTGACCCTCTTTCCTGTTCTAATTGCCTAAATAGTAATACTGTTTCCATTAGTATAATATCCATTAGTCTGCTTCTTTTTCAACCCGCTAACACTCCTTGTCTTTACAACACCGCTGAGACACGTGCTCAGATGCTGGAAGGCATAATAAGGACATGAACGGAAGAGTGTAATGCAAAATAACATGAATCGGTCATTTCTAGTGATCTCACAGACATTTATATCCTTTTAAAACATTTTCTCAAGATAAAATCACAACCTTTAGTACATTTATTTCCACAGAACACAGAGTAGCACACAATTCTCAAGATAATACCTGTGTTTAAAGGTTTTTACAAATAAAAACAAACAAACTTGAGAGTTTGTCATGCCTGCTGTTTTTTTTTAGCTTGATTTACCCCAATAGAAGGGTACGGATGAGCTATAATTTAAATTCATGTATGTAAAACTGCTCGAGTCAGACCCTGTCAGACTTGTAGCTATTGCAGGAAATGTTGGATCTTTTATCCTGGAGTTGATCACTGACTGAGCTTTAGGCATCTGGAATATTCTTCAGTTCAGTATTTTCTTCCACATCTTGCTTTTGTTGGTTTCAATTTTAATGCATCAGTGATCCTTTCATGGGCGGCTCATCATTTTCTGATATCTACATATAGACCCCTCTACAATAATGTTTGAAGTGGGTCTGGAATGACTTATTTAAGCCTTATACAGTATAAGAACCATCTGACTCTTGCGATTTCCCTGAATTAAACACCAATGACTGAGCTCCACACAGTTGTCAGTTGAATAACCTTTCAGTTAAATGTTAAACTGTTAAGACCACATGTGACTGTTAAACCTGTAGGTTTTCTATTACTCTACTACAGTAAACCTACGAGCCATTCGCCATTTCAAAGTATAATTTCCACCTAGATCAGTCATTGATGCTGGGCTGCTATAATTTAGACACAGGTGCTTTATTTCTTATTTTGTTTAACTTAAATGGAATTTGGTTTTCCGGTAAATTTACCTTTGGTGTCACGACCCAGAACAGAGAACCAAGTATTAAAGGCAAGTCAGACGGGGGGATTCAAAAAGCATTTATTAAAACAAACGGACTGCGGATCAGCAGTAGCAGCGGCCATGGAGTCCGAAGCAGAAACATCTGGAGAAAGGAAACAGGTTAGTGACCACATAAATCTGATGGAAGATGATTATCAATGCGTGAGTCACTAACCTGGTTTTATAGTTCAGTCCATGCCCAGAGAACGAGGTTGATTCCAGCCGGTTGGCTGATAAGACGCAGCGGTTGCCGCTCAGAGAATTTCAGATACTGAAGCCTCAACAATTACAGAATTACCAGGAGATCAGATCCAAGCAGATAAAGGAAGGCAGGATAATCCAGCTGGCAAAGCCGAAGCCTGTGTGGAGGACGTGCTCAGAATTCCAAACCAGAAGGTCAGAGGTCTGAGTGGAAATCCTGGTCGGTAACCGGAATCATTTCCAGATTAGAACAGGAACAGGCAGGCTCAGAGGTCCAAAGGCAGAAAGGGTCAGGATCAGGCAATCAGAACATAATCTGGTACACCCAGGGCCTGTTCTAGCCCTTTGGTTGCCCTAGGCGAGATTGAGTTTTGCCCCCCCCCCCTCACTTTTGCCGTACGAAACACCAGTACTGTTTTCAGCATCTGTTTAGTGCTTCATTGAGTTGTGTTTGCAGTTCCACAAAGAGTGCTGTGCGGTGGATTGTGCCTACAGTTGGGCAAAGTGTGTGTTACAAAATTGCAAATTGAGTGCAAAGCAGTGTTTGTTCTTTTAGTTTTGTGAACTCAGTGAGTGGATTTGCTATAAGTATTAATAGTTTTAGAAATTGTGCTATAAGAATCAAGGTTGTGTTTAAGCATTCAGAAAAAACTGTAACTTAGCATGGAGTGATGCATAGACAAATACCAGAATAGGTTTCAGTACCTTTTCTTTTTTATTATTTTAAATAATTTATTACACACTCAAAGTTAGGACTGTGCAAAAACACTTTTAACCATCTGTAAGGACACTTAGGTAAAGTATAACTAAAAAACTGGATTGAATCAATGAATTAATTTATTTCAGACAATTAACAAATTTAACACACATTAAACAAATATTAAATAAATCAATTTCAGAAATTACCAAATAGCAATAAAAAATAATAAATTTAAGAAATTCTTCAACCAAGGACTACATAAAAAAGTAATTGATAAACATTAAATTAAATTTTCTGTTCCAGTTCAATTAAATCATTTGAACATAAATAGAAATGAGATAAACAAAATTTTCCTCCAAATAAAATATATCAGGTATATTTACCCTGATTTCTGACATTGATTAGTGATTAAAGAAAGGATTAACCCTCTACAAACAAATGTGCTTTTATGAATACCATTACAAAATTAAAAGTTTGAAGTTCTTGTAGTTCTATCTATCAGTTGTTTCAGGTATTTCTATTCACCTTCAAAATTGATGCAGCATTAAAATTTGACTCGTCTGGACTTCCTAATGGCAAATTCGTTGATGGTATCATCAAATGAGATTTTATTTGAGACCTCTTGGTTGATGCTCATCAGTGCAAGCCCATTTTGATGATTATTTGTACATCCCTTTTGAATACTCAATGCAGATAATCACTACAAAATATTTTATTTATATTAGTATCTTCTACCCATTCTCAAGCTAATAATATAGCACATAATTCTGCTGCATATATACTGAGAAAAAAATGATGTCAACATACAAAAAAAATGTTTGAACTGTTAAAAGAAAAAACTTGTCCTACCATTCATCTAATCTCCAGGTGTTATGCCCAAACGCGCATCTACACAGCACAGCGTTCACAGACCAGTGAGATGCATAAACAAAAAAAAAAAAAATACAATACAGTTCAGTAAAATACAGTTCTGTTTTATGTCTCATTCTTGTAAGTTTAAAATGTTCCAATGCTCCTGAATGCACCATAGCTTTCTGAAGCGCAGCGAACGCATCTCACTGGTCTGTGAACGCTGTGCTGTGTAGATGCGCGTTTGATTTTCCACTTAAGAGAAACCTTTGCAAACTCCAAACTCACGTCGGCTATCACGGTTTAGTGTTGTGTGTAAATAACAAGAGACCACAACAAATAAATCAGCCGTACCATGGTCAAAATCTTTGGATTTAATGTTGTTCAAAAAATCCGTACTTTTGTAAATTAATCTGCTAAATAACCACAACTTTTTCCCCACGAGAGGTATTTTTAAACGTTTTTATATCATTAATATAAGAACCTAAGCTCCATTGAACATATTTTAATCCGTTTTCCTCGTCGATATGCAGTTCAACAGAGCGAGGCGCGCTCCCGCGACTGGGGATGCATATTTCGGCAGGCATGCAGGGCATAACACCTGTTGACGTCCAATCTCCACTCATTGTCCGACTCGCTGTTGTTCGTCCGCTGCCTTCTCTTCATCTGAAACATCTGGGTCGAACATGTGAGGCTCCAGACACAAATATTCTTCCTCCGATACATCAGAATGGTCTCCTGGTAGGAATCGCTCGGTTGAAGTGGAAATTTTGCTTTCAGATTTCTCGTTTTGGCTATCGCATTTAGTGCAGTAGATCGCCATGAACGCTCCCGTTCTGACGTCACGACTTCCGGGTTGGAGGGCGCTTGAAAAGTGATCAGAATCTTTTCCGATTTTCTCTTAAATGTGAAAAAATAAATAAAAAAACGGTGGTATATTTATTTGTTCATATTTTGCTATTTATATATACGTAAGGTTAAGTCAAACTGACGGACGCTTCATAACCGGTTTAATTCGCTTTTGTTTCTAATTCTATGATTAATGGGAAGTAAGCCTAAGGGCAACGCTAGAGGGCGCCCCCAACACATTTGTCGCCCTAGGCAATTGCCTAGCTCGCCTGTAGCAATCGCCGGCCCTGGGTACACAGAGAACTCTCACCAAAGGCTCATAAATAATCTGGTCTGATGACTGGAAGCAGGCAGGTTAAAACAGATTCAACGTAAAACAGGCGGGCTCAGTAGGTGAGAGGCAGACCAAGAAATCAGAAACATTAAGGTAATGCTGGCACACTTTCCCTACTGGCTTGAGAGAATAATCTGGCACCGGTGACTGGTCAGAAGGCTGGTTAAACAGAAGCAGGAGCAGGTGGATCGGATGAACGAGAATGACAATATGGGCGGAGTCAAGCAGGTGAATGAAATTAGTAATTCAGCCTGAGATCATTACAAGTGGATGGCCGCACTGTACTTTGCTTTTATTTTAAATGGTAACTTACAAATAGTACAGATTATTTTCCGTATTTAAAATATTAATCTATTTGTCAAGTCGTGAATATCTGAGCTGATCATCCTGCGAACAGATTACAATCATCAAATAAGCGAGCCCATGAATTTTCTCCAATCATTGCGTTTCAGTCCCACTTTTCCAAACTCCTGTTTCTAAGTAGGGCTGAAAACAAATACGAAGACAGAAATGAGCGACTTGAGCATTATTGGATCATCTGAGGAGGCAGAGCTGTGACGTATTCCTCAGCATCAACCCTTTGTGTGTAAGCCATGTATGTGAGTGGGTGTACAACTGTCACTGGTGCATTTTTGCTGTGTACCTGTCAGCCATTGCTTAGGGGCAACAGAGCTGGAAAAATTGCAGCTGGATTACTCAAAGAGAGAAGAAAGGGATTAAATATTAAAGTTATACCGCTCTGACCCAGCTGAAACTATGCAGCAAACCGATCAGACAGAGGTCAGGTCCTTTAAGGTCATAGGTTGGAGAGTATAAGGCAGGGATAAAGGAGGAAGAGTAGCTGAGGGAGCCGTTGTCCTCCCTCATCGTCATCCTCAGGCCTGCAGCCTTGGGGCAATTTTCTGCGGCCGTTTCAGCCAACTGAACTTGGACTTTGGGCCAGCAGCACTCTCAAGGCGGGAGATGTCACAATCAAAAGAGGTGTCAGTCACCGGAGATTTAAGTGAGAGCCACTTGAGCCGAAGCCTTGGGGGACTCTCCTCTATCCAGCTGTTTCAACCCAGACCTTCGTTCTGTCCACATGTGTGAACAAACAAATTCGAGCAGACACAAGTGGATCGCTCAAACTCCCCTCTGGCATGAAAGAAAGATGATGCTGATGAATGATGTATTGTACTGTTACAGACTACAAACACCGGCACAAACAGGAGGTGCAGAGCAGAAACACAGACATGAGGCTCTCGGTTACACTGCAGGTAAGGATAGAGAGTGGTGGAGAGAATAATCATCAAATTTATTCACCTTTAACACAAAGAAAACAAGAAACACTTACTGGGGTGTTTTTAAAATGTGTCTTTATTGCTCACACAGTCACACAGTTTTAGGCAAATATTGAGCAAACTTTAAATCTTGAGAATGAAAAAATTGAATTAGATATGTTTTTATTGATAAGAGCAAGTGTGATGTTGACATTGCGCTTGAGTGGCATAAGCAGAATTAGCAAACCAGCACAGACCACTGATCATTAATGAACAAAGGATTTAATGAATGCCTTCCAAGTGGGCAACTTTTACGTAGTTTATCATGTCAGATGGTAGAAGCGATGTTACATGCAATCAAGAGACATCAAGAGAGAAGTGTTCATAGGATAAACAGCTGCTCAGTCATGTCAGGTAAGAGTTCACAACTAGGGGTGTAAATAATAATCGTTTTGTATCGATGCATCGATCCAACAGCTGACGATCCGATGCATCGACACGTCCGCAAGAGAATCGATTCATGTTATTTTTTTTCCTCTGGTCTATTTTTATCCATTTGCTCCTGGGCGTAATTCTCCTCCCGTGCTGCGGTGGCGCTAAACCTATTTTGCCCTCCTACCTCGCTTCCTGGTTATACTCTTGCAGCAGTGTGTTGCAGTGAGCTTGATGCAGACATTTTTAAATTACGCTCAGTATTGAAGCGTGGTCTGAGCTACACGCTGTGGGTCTAGATACGGCTGAGGCGGCGAGGAAGTGGGGGCGAGTTTAGTCCGACGACGGAGGGACATGAGGGCCAAAAAGAGCGGAGATCCAAGTAGAAAAAGGGTCCCAGCGTTCTCGCGCACCTCCCTCTTCTAGCGGGTCAAACTTCACGAGTTGTTTTCCGCAATTTCGGTCATAAAAACAAACCAAGCCGGCCTCCTGTCTGCGGCACTGTCTGCGGTCAGCTACAATCTGGGAGAGGTGCAGCGGAGCGTCTGTGGAGGGGGCGGGACGTCTGGAGCCGAGGTATTGCATTGCACTCATTGCACTGATTTTCTGCAGTATTTTTTGATGAAACTTTTCTACTTCTGTTATTTGCTGTTGTTTGTAAAAAAAAAAAAATGCATAACGATATTACAGCTTTGATTGATTTATTTCAAACTTGAAACTTTGTTTAGCCTGTAAGGTGTAAGAAAAAAAAAAAATTAACCGATTAATCGATTAATCGAATCGTATCGTGGTGTATTCTTGAGTATCGAAAATAGTCGAATCATTGGGTCAGGAAATCGATACTGAATCAAATCGCCATGATGGGTGTGATTTACACCCCTATTCACTACATTAGAAAATATTTGACAAACGTATTTCCATCTTTTTGGCAGGATCCTGCCATGTCTGATTGCTCATTTCACACACCTGCTTAGCTCCCCCCAGCTCTTTACCTGTCCCTACGTAAAAGTTTAAAAAAATCCACTGGACTTGGTTTCCAAGATTTGAAGACGTTTCTCCACCTCTCCAGGAAGCTTTCTCAGTCCAAATGTCTGGATCCGCAGTGAGTTTGAGTCTTTATATAGACAAGGCCTTGTATCGCTTGCTCTCATTACCTGCTTATCTGATCCACCTCTATTTAACCAGCCTTCAGACCAATCATCAGTGCCAGATTATTTCGAGCCATTGATGAGACTTGTTCTAGTGTTCCTGCGTTTGATTATCTGATGCTGAACTGTTCTGCTTCTCAACCTCTGCGCCTGCCTGTTCCCATCTGATCTGTTTGCCTGACCTGTCCTCTGACTCCCTCCAGATCTCTGCATGTCTGTGTACCGTACCTGGATCTGTCACCCGACTTCGTCCTGGATTCCCCCTCGACTCTTCACCGGATCTCTGCCTTCCTGGCTCTGACTACCGAGCCACAGCTGATGTCAGTGACCCAGTTTGAAACAAGACTCAGCCTTCTGATATCGGGTTTATGAACTCTTTGGTAAATGTGCCTGACTGGCTCAATAACTGGAATGGACCCCAGCGCGATCGCTGCAGATGGCGCCGGGGTCCATTGCTACCCCAAAACAATCAGTTTTGGGCTCTTGAAAATGAATTAATCTGAACAGAGATATTTAGAAAGTATCTAGAAGAGAAAACAAGAATAGATTTGGAAACGAAACACAAAAAATGAAGATAACAAGATTAGGGATCTAATTGAATAAGGTAGCTTACTATCTTATCTTCTTTTACATGTTCAATGTTAACGTTAAATGTCATATGTTCTTTGTACTGTATTTATTATTGACCACTTGTTGTTACCAGTCTATCACTGTTATCTTTCATGTCCTGCACTTTATGTCAGTCTTGTATATTTCTAGAGAGAAAACATAATTTAATTTCCCTTGTATGTCTTGTGCATGTGAAGAAAGCAACAATAAAAGCTGACTTGACTAGATCATAATAAACAACGAGGAAATACCGAAAGAATAAACATGCACCCAAATACTTAGAGTTCATGACAAAAACATCATAATCTTTAACGCGGGGTGTTTTATTTATATTTACAAACCAACTGCCGTGAGATGATAACATCACAGCGTCTTGAGAGGGTGACCTGGAAATATGAACATCAATGGCAGCCAATTCTATGTTGAGTTTCTATATAATTGACAGGCTTTATTTCCACTGATTCTAACAATCCAAAATGAATAAAACCTAACATCTGATTTCCCAACGGAGGGATTCTGGATTGTTAATAGAAATGATAAAAAAGGTATGCGTATGGTCGCGTGATATAAAGCTCTGGCTGTTATATGATAGCTTACTTTGGAAGACAAACAAAAACAAACCCACTTAGCCACAGACACGGTTTATCTATTACATTTAAAAACAAATTTAGCGAGTCGTCTGTAAATTTACATTGGTTCCTCTTTTCTGCTCTGAGGTGGTGCCTTTCACTTCACTTTTTTAAGTAGCAGTTCTAATTCAAGCACAGCAGACTGAGTCCAGCAGGGATAAGAACAACAGAAACTCACATCTATGGAGTCATAACATTAAAGAAGCGTAGAGGGAAACGCACAACACCACAGCACAAACATTTTATCTGGAAATTACTCAGAGTGTGGCAGTAATCTGATCAGTTCTGGTTCTAGGGAGATGCATGGCTGCAACAGCAACCATTTTTATTTGCACAGGAGGGTGACTGATGAAAATCTCCAGGTCTGTGGAAGAGAGTCAGTAGAAGTCAGTGGAGTCTCTACTCTAAAAGTCAGTCTTTACCTGACAATATTCTCTTCCTTTGACCTATGGATCATTTCTAGGTCAAATCTTCCGATCTGTAAACTTATGAGGACATTTCTGCATCGCTTCCCTTTTCAGGTGATCACAGATTTTCTGGACTTCAGTTTGGTCTTTTGAACAACATTTTCTTCTGGCAGATTCATTAATTAGTCAATTTGGAGGTATGCTTTCACAAACTGTGATGCAGAACATTAAAATGCATCTGTATCACTGGTGGCTGCTGGGGTTTTCTCCAGGGGGGGCTATAAATTCACAATAGAGATATATAAAAAAAACAATCAGGCGAACTAAGTTATCACACCAGTATATCTATATGAATTCAAACAACAACAAAAATTATAAAAACACTTTATAAAAACATAATTGGTCCAATATTGTGTCAGAAACCTAAAAAATTAATGTACCAGTTTAATAATGGAGAAGCTATTAGTCAGCTTTATATCATTTTTTCTTTATATAATTTAAACACAATGTATTTTCTGTGAATTTGTTGCAAATGCAAATGCAACACATTAAAGTAGATTATATTCTATTATTTTCCATGTGAATCCCAGATTGTTCATTCTTCTTTGCCTTTTCTAAAAGGTGCTTTAAATCAGTCCTAGTTGACTTTATCCAGGCTGGCTCACATCCTGACATTTAAAAAAGGAGGCAGGATAAAGCCTTAGCCTCACTGTATGCAGTTAGCCTAGCCGTTGAGCTAAACCAGGTTGTCGCTTCCCCATCTGTCCCGGAAGCACTATCCGTCCTGCGATATATCAACGGTCATCTGTCAATCAATTTTTTCGGTCATAGCATCTTGATTCATATGTCGCAGCTAATATACGCAACGGTTGAAATCAGAATCCTTTCCTTTCCCATTGAGTTGCGTCCCAGTGTTCACGGGGATGGACGTCTGTGTCTTCGGCAGGCGTAGAGCTAACAGAACTGGCAGCGTTGCGAGGCAAGGGCTCAAACATGGACGGCTGGAAGCCTTCTACACCAAACCAAGCTTCTGCCGCCCTGGCGTCCTCTTCCACAACATCTTCGTCCCCGCTTTCCTCCTCTAAATAAAAAATGGATGACGGAGGAGACTCATCCACGA
Source organism: Cyprinodon tularosa (assembly GCF_016077235.1). Lineage (NCBI taxonomy): Eukaryota > Metazoa > Chordata > Actinopteri > Cyprinodontiformes > Cyprinodontidae > Cyprinodon > Cyprinodon tularosa. The sequence goes on along the minus strand of NW_024039250.1, from coordinate 128,687 downwards.
CCTCCGACACTAAACTCTCCTCCTCTTGCATGTTTCCGCTGTCCATAGCGTTCCTTGACAGCGTCGTTTCTAAGTCACCAATTTAGTGCTACTTGGTCCCAATGGAATTTCCCATTGGGAACCTGCTAGCACTAAGTTGCTAACTGGTTAGCAGGATGCTTCCGACAAACCGGCCACAACCAAACGTGCTTTTCACCACAACAGTCACACCCTCTTAATAAACAACCAATCACATTCACTTTATTCACTCGTGTAAAGTTGGGCACCACTCGGGAGAATTAGGAAATGCAACGGTTGGAACAGCCGCTTCCCTACGACTTTAAAACAAAAATTAAAATAAATAGCAAGCGTAGTGTGGAATAAAAAAAAGAAATAATGAATTGATACCTTGAGGACTTATACATAAGATATAAACAGATTAAAATGTACCTTAAGTGCTATCTCATAAATGAATAAATCAACTTAATCTTTTTATTTAATCTTTTTATTTAATCTGTATAACATAGAAGGAATATAATCCACATGTTTTTCATTTTGTATAACTTATGAAACCAGGTTTTGTACCATTTTTAGTTTTTGAATTATTCAGTAGTATGTAGCAGTTGTAAAGGTTATATGGAGTAAATAATCATATCAATTAGGCAAAAAATAAATAAGCTAACATTTATTTCTAAGATAGATGAGCAGGAAAATTCTAATTTTAGGTTTATGAGTTAAAAAAAGGCTTCTGTAGCTCAATCAGATTCAAAATAAGCTAAGTAAGGCAGGTGCACTTCAAAAACTATCCAAAAATGAGTAAAAATGTCTTAAATTAGGTGTATTTACCCTTAATTTGAGCTGGTAAATAAGATGATTTGCTTATTTTTACTATGATGCACGGGGCTTCCAGCGCTAATGTTTCCTGCCGTGGTCTGAGCGCCAAAGTCTTATAATAATAATAATAGTATCAATAAAATTCTTGTAATTGTCTTTTTCTTTCCGTGAGTTTTTTTTAGATTGAAATGGACGCTCTCTGTTTGATCAACCGTCGAAAGTAAACCCCAACACCACTTCTGAAGTTTGGCAGAGGAGCACTTTCTCCTACTGAAGCAGTGCTATAGAGCCGGTGGAAATTGACTAGATTGGCTTTTATCTGCAATGGAGAGACAAACAAAAAGACAAGTAAGGTAAGGCAGGATATTGATAGTCTTCAAATTTAAATCTAAAAATATGTTCATCTAAATGTTCATGTCCATATTTACACTGATATCCTAATTCAGCATTAACAATGAGGTTAATGGTTAAAGAGCCTCTCTTTTGGAGAACTGATTATATTTCTACAATTTAAATTGTTTGTTTTTATCATTCCTGATCAATACAGGGAAATCAGTCAAAGTTGTTACAAAAAAAACTTAATTTTAAATTTTTTTAACCCTTTTTAAAAACCCATGCAATATAACTTTGCTGCAAATAGAATCCATTGATTGAAGGTGAAACATGCAGGATCCTTTGCTTAAATTTGTCCCTCAGCCAGTAAAAAAACAAGCTAAGCTAATCAAAGTTTTTCCATATGATGATAAATCACTCGCCTTATCTGTGAGACGTCGCCATGATGGATCATTTGAATCAACACAGTGTTACTAATTATCAGGTTCCAGGCTGATCGCTCTGAATGTCAACACCCATAACCAAATGCTGCTTTTGAGGAGGATGCCAATAAGGGAGGTGCATGCTAAAAGGGGGGGGGTGCAGATTACTTGCGACCGCTATCGATTGACCAGTATGGAAGTGTCTCCAGTGATTGTGTCCTGAAGCCACTGAAAAGTCGAGCAGATTAAAAGAATAATGGCCCTAAAGTTTTCTATCTAGTCAGCTGAGAAACGACAGGCAGGGATGTTCTTGTCCTCTTTACTGGATTGTACAATATAATTTAAAACATTTGGAGCAAAGGGAGGCTATGTTTTTCTTTTTTTGGATAGACTTCTAAAGTCTAGATTTTAGTTGAGATTTTTCACCTTAAACTGGGTTCATATTTACATGCAGAGCCCAGCAGCTGTCTTGCAGGGTAACCGCTTTTTTAGTTGGTGAGAGTTTAGCAATAAATAGGAAACATTATAAATAATGAATCTATTAAAAAAGTGCTAAATATAAAGGCAGAGTTTGACTAATGGAACAAATGGATATTTGTAGTTGTTCTGAGGTAGGAGCACTTTTGCAGGACATTGTGCTCATTTTTATGTGCGTATTTTTTATATCTGAAGTAATACAACAAGTAAACAAAAAGTAAACCTTTTACAGATAAAAGGTTCCTGGAGTTTCTAACTGACTGGAAAATTAAAATAATAATCAGAGATACTCACAATATATTTTTTATTTATTTATTTAGGGCTTCTGTTATTTTTGTTTCATTTTTTCAGACAAGCCAAAAAAAGAAAAAAAAAATATGGGGATCTAGAATTTCAAAAATAAAATAATAAACCATCACCTGCTTCCTGTTCCATTTTAACCACAAGGACCTGGAGTTTGGTAGCATTAGAGTTTGGACCGTCAGTTCATCTCTTTATTTCAGCAGTTTGATTAATTTCCTTACATTTGACCAAAAAAGCTACTCTTACTAAAGAAGTCCTCATAAAAGTGCTTTTCTTTTAATAGTTTCATAGTTTTGGATGCAAACTGGGAAAAAATGGCAGAAATGACCTCATGATTAGTCTTAGAAAGCATCAATTAATCTGCCCATTCCTAAAAGTTAACTATTGAAGCAGTTGAAAGAACAGAGCATTACGGGCTCACTGCTGGGAGGACTGTGTTGGTGACAGAAACCAAGCAGATGTGATAAAGGCAGCAGGTGGAGGTTTATTAGAGACGAGCTGCATTATCTACGAGGCCTCGGGCCAAAGGACGATCATGCAGGATACAGAGACACACTCACAGTCTCAGATATGCAGGAGGCGTGTGTGCTAAACTAAAACATTTTGTTTAAAATGTTTGCTTTAAAGGGAATAAAACCAGTTCTATTCAGATACATGCTTAATTACAGGTAAATAAAATGTTATCTTGATAATTTTTAAAATAATTTGATATTAGACTTGATTCTAGATCTAAACGTGTTATTGATAGATCAAAATTATTATTAATGTTAAGCCCTTTAAAATAGAAAAAAACTGGATGAAGCAAGGCTATAAATATAGTCAGTAGAAAAAAACGTACTCTAACTAAAGTTTACCATCGAGTTCAGCTTTACAGCCTGATCTTTAAAGATTCAGAATAAAAAGTGCTAAATTGCATTAGCAAATCTTTTTAGCATGTGCAATGTGTGGACATGATGTAGGTGATCTACAAAGATTTCTGCACAATCTGAAGGCCTACAAATCAAAATGGCTCCCATTAAATGAGCAGATCAGATTTTCTATAGGCAGTTGAATGTGGTGAGGTTTGAAACCATTTAGTCTGAGGTAATAATGCCAAAAAGAATCATTATGCTAAATGACAGTTATGAACTATCTTTGGAAATCAACTCAACGTGCAAAGAACCATAGTAAAAATGAAATGATGAAAGTAGCTTAAGTTAAATATTATAAAACATGATAAAGTTATCTCTGTCTGCTGATCCTTCAAAGGTTTGAATGTAATAGAACAAGTGCAAAATATAAAAGGACTGCAAAAAAACAAAATATGAATTAGGGAGAAAAATATTTTCACTTTCAACCCCTCCCTTGTCTCTTTATTCTATTTTTCTTTTGTACATAAACATGCTATGATATTTAGATTCAGTCATTTGTTTGGTTCTTGGTTTAATTGTATGCTTTTCTAATATCTTTTTGCACTATTTCATGAAACCAAAATAGAGGCTTTAAGTTGTGATTTTCGGACATCCCAGGCAAATCAAGCTAGAATTTGGTTTCACAAAAGCAATACGTTGCCATGGTAACTTATTCTGTGAAGCTTGCCTACTCCTCAGCAGCCTATCTGCTCAGTCAGCAGCGACAGCGACCAGAAAACGAAGACTTTCTTCTTGAGATCATTAAAGGCACACTATGCAACATTTTTCTGTTAATTAATGTGTTCCATAACGTTTTGGATGATTAAATGAGTCATTTCAGGTTGAACAAGGGTATTCTCGGCCGCCCTGGTGGTCTGTGGGGGAAATACTGCACTTGCAATTGCAGGAGCACCGACCCGCACCCACAGGCTCAGAAGTCTCGTGAGAGTCAGTCTTGCTTTACGGCGAGAACTGCTACACGCCCCCAGTTAAAAGCATTCTCGTTGCTAGCACAGTGGCGATCTTTGTGCAGTTATGCTACGTTCCCGCAGCAAAAGCAGCAAAATCGCGTCTGCTGCTTCCTTTTTGCTGCTTGTACCAGTTAGTTCTGACGCGCGGCTGAAGCAGCTTTGCTGCTCTGGCTGTGTGGTGCAAAAGTGTGTCTGACGCGCGTTGGGCGGAGCTTCACTATCCTTTCTCTGCCTTGCAGCTATATTTGCTGTGATCATTTGGAATAGAGTAGTTTTAATATGTGTTTAAATGAGAAAATACACCTGAAAACGTAATCAGTGCCGTCAGTTCATTCAGATTATTATCCTGCCTTCAATATTTTTTCTGTCGGAGCCGCTCAGACCCCCACATACCAGCGGGGCGCCGACAGGATGGATCCCTTCATCAGCAGCGGTTCACCGCGGCAGCTGGTAGGTGTTTTTCATCTAAATAATCCAAACTGCATATTCTGCCGGCAGATTTCTGCATTTTAAGTTAATTTAGGCGTCAATAAACTGTTTAAGAGGAGAGATCATAGCCTCTGATCATCAGCGCTGTGTCTCTCTCCCTGCTTCAGCTGCTCAGACGCGCTGGGCCTGCAGCTCCTTTGCTGCGCCTTGACGCGCGTCAACCATTGACTTTGCATGTAAACTCGCTGCTTCTGTCGCGCCAGCTGCGTCCGGTGTGAACGCAGCATTAGTCATTCGTTGCGTTCGCCTGTCTGCTAAGCTCAAAACAACCGCGCCTGGCTTGACGGAGAAACCAGGAGAACAGCTGTGCATATTTACGACAGTGCACTTTTACTTTCGCCCTCTGGGGGGAGTCTCGCTGGAAAATCAACACCGGTTGCATAGTGTACCTTTAATGTCATGAAGCTTTTAAGGGATCTGACCCACATGCAGAAAACCACTCAGAGAACCAAGGGAAAGTTTAACAGGTTTATTGATGAGGACAACAGGAGGAGGAATCTTGAACTCAGAGAATTGAATGAACCGGAACTAGAAGTGGAAGGGAAGTTCACAGCGGTTAGTTCAATGGCCGTAGGAAACAGAATAGAGTTCTTGAGCATGGAGGAAAAAGGAACTTAGGAGGGGATCTCAATCAAAGCCTTGAATCCGGAATGTGTGAGTTTTCAGAGGGAGAGTAACTCGTTGGAGGGCGGACAGGTTGGTGGAGTTGGACCCTTAGGACTATGAGAGCCGACTGCCACTTAGATTTCCGACGGTACTTGAACGGATCTTGTGGAACTTTTACCCAGCTCAGTGTGAACACAAAATATCCTTCCTGGTGGGAAAGGACAAAACTTCCAGTCAGCGGGAAGACTTCCTGCCAAAAGGCAAAGACTAAAACAGAGTTAGTCTCAGAGAAACGAAGCTCAGGTTAGACTCAGCTAAACTCAGCTTGGCTAGAGTACCCAAAACTGGCAAACACTCTGGTGACGAGGTAGTGACAGCCCACTGCTTAAGTACTCCTCCAAATAATGATCCAACGAGCCGCAGGTGTGCAAGGTTGACCAACGAGGACAGGGCGCCACCTGGTGGTGGAAGGAGAGACAAACACAAAACAACTGACCACACAAACTGGATTCCTGACAATTAGTTGGTGCCAGACATTAAGAGACATTACTGCCAGAATATCTGACCAATCACATTTATATTCTTGTAAAAAATCCACTTTCCCTTCAAAATCCTGTAAATGCTGTATGTTTGAAAGAGATATGATTTGTCAGTGATGTCTCTACCCCATTTATATGCTGTGGTATTTTTTATCAGCCTACAGGTGCTGGTCATAAAATTAGAATATCATGAAAAAGTAGATTGATTTCAGTAATTCCATTTAAAAAGTGAAACTTGTATATTATATTCATACATTACATACAAACTCATATATTTCAGATGTTTATTTTGTTTAATTTTGATCATTACAAATGACAACAAATGAAAATCTCAAATTCATCATATCAGAAAATTAGAATATTACTGAAGACCAATAAAAACAAAGGATTTATAGAAATGTTGGCCAACTGAAAAGTATGAACATGAAAAGTATGAGCATGTACAGCACTCAGTATTTAGTTGGGCCTCCTTTGGCCTGTATTACTGCAGCAATGCGGCGTGGCATGGAGTCGATCAGTCTGTGGCACTGCTCAGGTGTTATGATAGCCCAGGTTGCTCTAATAGTGGCTTTTAGCTCTTCTGAATTGTTGGGTCTGGTGTATTGCATCTTCTTCTTCACAATACCCCATAGATTTTCTATGGGGTTAAGGTCAGGAGAGTTTGCTGGCCAATTAAGAACAGGGATACCATGGTCCTTCAACCAGGTACTGGTAGCTTTGGCACTGTGTGCAGGTGCCAAGTCCTGTTGGAAAATGAAATCTGCATCTCCAAAAAGTTGGTCAGCTGCAGGAAGCATGAAGTGCTCTAAAACTTCCTGGTATGTGGCTGCGTTGACCCTGGACCTCAGAAAACACAATGGACCAACACCAGCAGATGACATGGCACCCCAAACCATCACTGACTGTGGAAACTTTACACTGGACTTCAAGCAACGTGGATGAAGTGCCTCTCTTCTTTTCCTCCAGACTCTGGGACCTTGATTTCCAAAGGAAATGCAAAATTTACTTTCATCAGAGAACATGACTTTGGACCACTCACCAGCAGTCCAGTCCTGTTTCTCTTTAGCCCAGGCAAGACGCTTCTGACGCTGTCTGTGGTTCAAGAGTGGCTTGACACAAGGAATGCGACAGCAGAAACCCATGTCTTTCATACGTCTGTGTGTGGTGGTTCTTGAAGCACTCACTCCAGCTGCAGTCCACTCTTTGTGAATCTCCCCCACATTTTTGAATGGGTTTTGTTTCACAATCCTCTCCAGGGTGCGGTTATCTCTCTTGCTTGTACACTTTTTTCGACCACATCTTTTCCTTCCCTTCGCCTCTCTATTAATGTGCTTGGACACTGAGCTCTGTGAACAGCCAGCCTCTTTAGCGATGACCTTTTGTGTCTTGCCCTCCTTGTGCAAGGTGTCGATGGTCGTCTTTTGGACAACTGTCAAGTCAGCAGTCTTCCCCATGATTGTGTAGCCTATAGAACTAGACTGAAAGACCATTTAAAGGCTTTTGCAGGTGGTTTGAGTTAATTAGCTGATTAGAGTGTGGCACCAGGGGCCATCAATTTTGAACCTTTTCACAATATTCTAATTTTCTGATATGATGAATTTGAGATTTTCATTTGTTGTCATTTGTAATCATCAAAATTAAACAAAATAAACATCTGAAATATATGAGTTTGTATGTAATGTATGAATATAATATACAAGTTTCACTTTTTAAATGGAATTACTGAAATCAATCTACTTTTTCATGATATTCTAATTTTATGACCAGCACCTGTACATGGAAAAAAATGTACTGACAATACAGTACTGTGACAATTTTTTCTAGAATCTCTTTGCTGCTCTAAATATCAGAATATCCCCATTGTGGGAAAATAAAGGGATTTTCTATTCTATTCTATTAATTCTATACCTTGAATATTTGAACTAATATGTGGACATTGTTGTATTTGATGTTTTTGTTTTTACTCCAAGTTTGTGAGAAAAACATTAAATAGACCATTTCTCTGTAAAGGGCGAGAGAGAAATATCCATATCTAATTTTTTTCCCGATAAATGGAGCCCAGGCGGAAGTTCAACTGAAGAAATTATTACTATTCACCTCAGTCATGGGCCAATCAGCATCCATAGTTCATTTTCAAAGGGACTCCAATCCACATCTCATAGAAGGCGCCTAAGGTGCAGGCTGTGGTTGCGCTATGTGGGACTTCTATTCAGATGACCCCGTTTCCTCCCCGCTCCAGCCCCTCCTCCACCATCGTAGCTAAAGCTTCATCAGAGCGTCATTCCTCCTGAACTCTCACTGCGTTCGCTGTCTCATCTCAACCGGTCTGGCAGCAGATCGCCATGTTGAGCCTGGTTCTGCCAGAGGTTTCTTCCCAATAGGGAGTTTTTCCTCTCCACTGTCGCTTCATGCTTGCTCATCATGGACAGGTTCTCTCCACCTGTGTTATCCAGCTGGACTTCCATCTTCCAGGTCCCTGAGTGAAGCTCTAGTATCAGCTCACGCAGTCCACTGGATCTCCCCATAAAGCTCAGCAGACCGTCTCTCCAACCAGCAGTCTACAGACTGACCAACTCCATCTATCTCCACTCCACCACCAGTTTCAGACCTGGGGGGCAGCTCTGCTCTTTACTCCTGTTTATTCATATCAAATATATTCAGCGCCAATGTTTCCTGCCGGGGTCTGAGCGCCAAAGACTAAACTAAATGTATCAATAAAATTTTTCCAATTGTCTTTTTCTTTTCCATGTGAGTTTTTCAGATTGAACTGCATGTTCCTGCATGTAGAAGGACTGTTGTTCCCAAACTTTACCAGCGACTTTTTAGTCAAGGGGAATTCACAACGTCTTTTTCCAAAATGGTTGATATTTTACCTGCAGCTTCTTAAAATTTGTGATTTTTGGCATGAATATTCATCAGTGCTGCAATCCTTCTAAAGCACACAATTACACTACCTTAGCTGTAAGATTTAAAAATATTTCTGCAACAGCTCACTTAATACATGGCCTTAAGTGAAGCGCACACGCTCAGAAACAATAACCAGACTGTAACAATGAGAACCACCTCAGCTCACAATAGACTGAGATGATACCAGAGATAATTGTCGGTTTGAGTCACCATGAGGCTCATTGTGTCGGAATCAATGACAGACAAGCAGAGAAATAAGGGATATGTTTTAGAAAGTCTGTTGAAAGAAAAACAGAAGCTGTTGTTTTGATTCTAAGAGATGTTTGTGTATTGTTCCTCTATTCTCTATATTCAAGGACACAACGATCAGGATGTAACTAGATAACTTTATTAACTTTTTCTTGTTCTTCTACATTTTTCCATTCAAACCCAGAGTGCCACCAAGTGGCCATAACATGCCATTACATCTTCCCCTTTTAGATAAACGTTTAACCGATTTGGCAGAACTTCAAATCATTGTAATATATTCATCAATGGACGTAACCTGAGCGGCTAACCGAAGACATTCCATTTCACTGTGGCTATTACTTAAACCTTTAGTTTTCAACAACCAGAACCTGCCTTTCCTAATAACATTTCAACTTTCAAACAGGAAAATTGTGACTATTTTTTTTCTTTTTAACATGTCTTATTTTCTTCCTTGTCCACCGTGATGTGCATGTGTGTATACTGTTCAAAGGTTCAGTCTTTCAGGAGCCCTGGACAGTCTCCCTGACCTAGTCGTCGTCACCTCACCTGATGTTGGAGGTACTGGTACCTCTCTGAGTTGTGAACGGTTGCGCCGCATCCGTCCTCCTTCCGGGGTTTCCACCTCATATGAGCGCGGTGTAGGTGCAGGTCCCACAACTGTCCCTCTGGTGCGTGTGGGTCTGATCCACACCTGCTGTCCGGGCTGAAGAGGTGGCAGAGTTTGAGTACGGTGTCTCCGGTTAAACGTTTGTTGTTGTTTCAGTTTCAAGGCAGTGTCCTTTTCTCTGAATGTCTTGAGATCCGGCCACTTTGGTTGTAACTGCTCCGGTGACACAGGGACTGGTGTTCTGATTCTCCTCCCCATCAGTAGTTGTGCTGGGGAGCTCCCATGTGCCAATGGGGTGGCCCTGTAGGCCAACAGAGCCTTATGGAAATCTCCCTCTTTCTCCAAAAGGGACTTCACTGTTCTGACGGCCCGTTCAGCCTCCCCATTGCTCTGCGGATAACGGGGGCTGCTTGTCACGTGCCTGAAGTCATACTCTTGTGCAAACAGAGCGAATTCGTGACAGGAAAATTGTGGGCCATTGTCCGTGACAAGCACTTCTGGGCATCCATGTCTAGCAAACACAGCTTTAATTCTTGCAATAGTCTGTTTTGCAGATGTGCTGTTAGGTAGGTTGCAAACTTCAATAAAACGAGAAAAGTAGTCTATCATGACTAAGTAATTCCCATTCTGCCATTGGAAAAGATCTGCCGCGACTCTCTGCCATGGTCTGTTTGGGAGGTCGGTAGTGAGCAGGGGCTCGACTGCTGTGTGAGCTTCCCGTGCGCAAATCTCACATCTCTCCACCATCTGTTTCACAGCAGACGTGATGCCTGGCCACCAGACTGATTCTCTAGCTCTAGCTAGGCATTTGTTGATGCCTTGGTGTCCCTGGTGAAGTCTCTGCAGGATATCAGGTCTCATGCTTTCAGGTATTATGAGTCTCTCACCTTTCATGAGTAATCCTCCATCGTGCAGAACTGACCTGTCCTGCCAGTAGGGCAGCAGCAGCTCGTGTACATCTCGTCTGTGTTCGGGCCAGCCATTTGCAATGTAGTGACTGAGACGTTTGCATGTGTTGTCTGAGGTTTGCGCCCTCTTAATCTGTTCCAGCTTTGTCGGTGTGGCTGGGAGGTTTTCTACTACACTGTCCAGGTACGCTTTACATTCTTTTTCCAGGTCTTGCTCTGCCTCCGTAGCCGTGGTTGGAAGAGGCGCTCTCGACAGGGCATCAGCGGTTATCAAGTTTTTGCCTGGGACATGGATTATGTTGAAATTAAATCTTAGCAATCTAAGCCTGAATCTGATAATCCTTGGAGGGAGGTCGTCCAGTGCTCTGGGCTTCAGGAGGGTTATAAGTGGCTTGTGATCAGTCCTTATAGTAAAATCCTGCCCACTCAGGTATCCTCGCAGGCGCTCACACGCCCAGGTCACAGCTAGAGCCTCTTTTTCTATTTGGGCGTACCGCGATTCGGCCTTGGTCAGACTTCTAGAAATGAAAACTACAGGTCTCCATTCACCGTCAGGCTGTTTTTGTGTCAACACCCCTCCCAGTCCATAGGAAGAAGCATCAGCTGATACCATGGTTTCGTGACTCGGGCTGTATTGGGCTAACACAGTCTCTGACCCTAGTTCCTTTTTCGTCTCCTGGAACGCTCTCTGTTGGGGTGCCTGCCATATCCAGCTGTTCTCTGACTTTAACAGGTCACGGATGGGCTTTGTCAGGTCAGGCAGACGTGGTGAGAATTTGCCCACATAATTCACCATGCCCATGAAACGGCGAACGTCCCCCACATCCTTCGGCTCAGGCATATCCAGGATCGCTTTTATTTTATCTGGGTCTGCTCTGATGCCTGTTGAGTTTATGACATGGCCCAGGAATCGAATTTCACCCTTAGCAAACTGGCATTTCTCATTTAGAGTAAGTCCAGCTTCTCTGAATTTCTGTAGCACTTTGTGCAGCCGTTCGTCATGCTCTGTTCGATCCTTTCCCGTGACAAGGACATCATCAGCATGGCACAGGGCTCCGTCAATACCATCAATCAGCTGAGAAATCCTCTTTTGAAAATGTTCTGGAGCCGAAGATATTCCAAAAGGGAGCCTCTTGAAGTAATAGCGTCCCTCTGGTGTGATGAACGTGGTCAACAGCATTGAGTCTTTATGTAGCGGTACCTGCCAGAAGCCTGATGTCGCGTCGAGCTTTGTGAAGATCCTGGCTCCTTCTAACTTGGCCAGCGTCTCATCCACTGCCGGTAAGATGAGCCTCTCCCTGATGACATTCTCATTCAGATGTGTTAAATCTACACAAATGCGTATTTTCCCTGATGTTTTCACAATAGGGACCATGCCTGCGCACCATTCAGTTGGTTCTTCCACGCGGCCTATGACCCCCATCTTCTCCATCCGGTCCAATTCCTCTTTCACTTTGCTGCGGAGGGGAATGGCTACACGACGCGGAGCAGAGAGAACATAGGGTGTTGCATCATCTTTCAGCTTAATTTTGTACTCTCCTTTAAGTTTACCTAGCCCTGTGAAGACATCTGGGTAGGTTGAGCGGAAGTATGCCTCTGCATCGTCTATGCTATGAAGCTGTGGAATCATCTGCAGTCTGCGAATTGCAGGGAGGCCCAGTAAGGGTGTGCTCAGGTCCTTCACAATGAACACCTCCTCCTCAATCCTTCTGTTGCCTCTCTGAATGACAGCCTTCACTTGCCCTTTAACATCCAGAGGTTGATTGGCGGGCCCCAGCAGTGGTCTTTGTGGCGCTGTGTATTTGCCATATCGATCCCGTACATATTCCGTCTCTGGGATAGCAGTCACAGACGCGCCAGTATCCACCTTAAAACGCAACGGGCTGCCGTTTATGGTAAGTATTTCTGTCCATGTCGACAAATGTGGGTGGTCAATAGTTCCTAGATAAGCCCTAGCTGCGTCCTCCTCAATGGATTCCAGCTTTGGAGCCGATCTGCACACTTTCGCAAAGTGTCCCCTTTTATGGCATTTTCTGCACTCAACATCTTTAGCTGGGCACTCAGTCCATGAATGTTTTGGGGTTTTGCCACACTTTCCACATTGTTTGGACGTTGTCGTGGTAGCATGAGGCTGAGAAGGGTTGGCACGTTGCCAAGATTTATTTTTATGAGCCTGTCTCTTATAGTTATGAAAAACTGCATCCATTTGCCCTGGTGACTCAGCTCACCGCAGGACAGCTTGTTGCTTTTTCACCACCTCGTGCTGCCTCACTTGAACAATGGCCGTATGTAAATCCAACGCTGGGTTAAGTTGCAATCTTTCAGACAATTTGGCGTCACGTATGCCGACAACAATCCTATCTCGGATCATCTCCTCGCGTAAGAGGCCGTAGTTGCAGTGTTCAGCCAGCTTGTGCACAGCGGTGATAAAATTCTCTGCAGATTCGCCAACTTCCTGACATCTCTTATTAAACTTGGCTCGTTCATAAATAACATTATGCACTCCGATAAAATGTCCATCAAAAGCCTCTTTTACCTCCTTATAGTCCTTTTGTTTTTCTTCTGTTAGTTGCAATGAACTTAGGATGTCATCAGCCTTGTCCCCCATTGTGTAAATGAGAGTATTCACCTGATATGCGCCGTCTTTTTCCATCAATCCAGACGCCATTCTGAAGCGTTCGAATCTTTTTATCCATGCTGGCCACGAGCTTGGCTCGAAATCGAACGGTCCCGGTGGGGTAATGGTAAATACGTTGTCCATGCTTCGTGCTTTTAGCTAGTCGCTAGCTTGTTTTTAGCTTTCGCCGACTCACTGCTTTCCTTGCACCGCAGGTGATCCGTTTCTTTCTTCCCACCGTATAACTCCTCCGACACGTTATCTGTGTCACTAGACTCCTTCTGTCGTGAGTTATGATCTTCTGACACCATGTATTGTTCCTCTATTCTCTATATTCAAGGACACAACGATCAGGATGTAACTAGATAACTTTATTAACTTTTTCTTGTTCTTCTACATTTTTCCATTCAAACCCAGAGTGCCACCAAGTGGCCATAACATGCCATTACAGTTTGATCTGATAGAAAGTTCCAGATGGGAGATGAGGTGTTAACGGAAAACTCCTCAAAAAGTCAAGTTGTTGTTTTGAGTAATAAAGAGAAATAAGATTGAGACGTTTAAAAGCGTTAAAGATCTGTTTCAATCAGTCTTTCTCAGGGAATAACGGTTATTATTTAAAGCTGAAGGCGGTGCACCGATCTACTTCTATTTTAGATTTTTTTTTAATCTATACAAGTTGAAGTATATGCATGCTTACAAATCATTACTCTGTAAATAACCAGAGGTAAATTCCATCTGTACATGATTTTGTGGATATTTGCAAACTTTTGGCCTAACTTAGTTTGGATGCCTTGATAATAATTTTTGCAGAAATGGTTGGTCATTTTTGCAAGTCAACCTCGTTAGAGCTGAATTTAAAGCAGGGCAAACATAGTTTCAGTAGAGTTAAGCCTATAGCTTTCCAAACATTGATATAAACTTGCTTTATCCATTCAAATACCAGTTCAGTGTTCAGGATCTTTGTCCTGCTGGAATATCCAACTGTGGTTAAATTTCTACCAATTTAAGTGTTAGGACATGAGGATTAGTTTGCCTTCAAAGCCTCTCAGTCTAAATTCAAGAGGTTTTTGAACGTATTGGAACACGAGACTAAGATCACATATAGGGCTTGGTCGTAATGACGTAATTACTTTACTGGCCGCCATCTTGAAGGCCTCCTTTACCACTGCTCAGACTACTGCCTATGACTACAGTGTACTGTACTCCCTCTCAGCCGTGTTTTAATTTGATTAATTTCACCTTAACTTGATTTCAACCATGGTAAACCGTTGCTGTATCGGTCTCCGCCAAGTGACGTCAATTGTTTACATCGGGCGCGGTACACTACGCCTTTTCCACCTAAAATGGCGTCTTAGCAACAAAAGTCACGTGACTGACGGAGACCGATTGTGGGCTGTAACAGTGCAACCAGGGGCGGATCTAGGAAAATATTTATGGGGTGGCAAGAGGGGGGCAGGAATTTTTTAGGGGTGGCAACATATGGCATTTGTTTACACTGAATTTAATCACAGTTATCACAGTTTGGTGAGAATAGTATGTACAGTACTAGTGTTTCATGTGAAACAGTTCATATTATTAATACATCGTACAATGTGATCTCACTTAATAGGAGATAGAAGAATGATAACACTACTTCTAGAGGGGCCTTATGATAGGAAAGGTATTAAGGTAAGACACAGGTATTGAGTGGCAGATGTGTGAGATTGACTGTCAGAGGAGCAGCTTTGCAGCATTTGCACAAGAAGAAACGATAGAAAGAAAAAGTTTCCCATCAGAGATCTATGGACTGAGCTGGACTAAAGTGAGCAGAACTACACAGTAGAAATAAATGGGTCAAGGCACCCGAACAAGGTACCAGACATCTATGTAATGTTTACTCTGAACACACATTTACCCCATTTGTTCCTCAGTAACGTGACATACAGCAGTTAAGGCAACATGAAAGGGACATTTCATGCATGTAGATCTGCTGTAGATAGAGCTGTATATGGAGGACCAACTCTGCCATATTTAAAAATAAATACAGAAATAAATAAATGCTCAATAAATAAATAAGCATACAATTATTTGCCACCAAAAGTACAACCAACAAATAAATGTAATTAGAAATTATATTATAATGGCAGGCAGAAATGTTAAAAGGGCAGGCAGAAAGAAATAGCAGCGAAGAAATAACTAGGGTAAAAAAATATAAAGGAAAATTAAAACAGACAAAAATATGAAAACATGCACATAAATAAATACTTAAAAATATAAGTAATGAAAAAATGAAGTTGAAGATAATAAATGACAAAAAAATAAATAAGGTAAATATTAAAAAGGCAAAGAAATAAAGAAGCCAATTAAAAGAGTTATATACCTGTATGACTAGCTGTATAATTTAATTTCTACTTACATTTATTTGTTGTTTGTATTTTTGGTGGCAATCAATTGTATGCTTATTTATTTATTAAGCTTTTATTTATTTCTGTATTTATTTTTAAATATGGCAGAGTTGGTCCTCCATACTGCTGTATCAACAAATCAACAAAAAGGCGGGTTCTGTATGTTACATCAAAATCTCCACAAATCTGAAAAGAAGCAACATAAAAAATACATTTTGCTTGTGAGTAGGTTCATACGCGTCATTTCTGGATAGTTTCATATTATATATTAAAAAAAAGAAACAACAACACTGCTTCATATTAAGCAGGATTCACACCAGTATCACATTTTAACTTTTAACACTTTTGGTTTTATTAAAGGAAATATCAGATTTTCTCAGGTGCCAAAACAAAATGTAACAGCTCTGTAAAGGCTCACCAGAGAGCAGAACATAAAGTTAACATGACTATAACAGCTGAATGCAGTGATTTTCATACTGCTCAGCAAAACGCTTCACAACTTTATTTAGATCCAATCCCTTTGTGCGTTTTGATTTGAGTACAACCAAACTTGATCGTCTCTTTTCTGTCATAGTTGACCGCAAATATGTCTTTATTAGCCTGAGACGTCAGGCCTAACTAACATCATAGATAGAGAAATAACGTTCTGCAACCTGATTTTTATCATCTGTAAATCAGCATTGCAGCTATGCTAGCAACATTGTGCTTTCATTATGATTTCATTTCTCGATAGATAGTTAATCAGTTTCTACCTGTTTCATCCCGTTTCTCCTCTCCCCATGACCCCTGGCTCCCTCGCTTTGCCCCATTCGGTTTTCAAAACAATCAGTCTCAGTCGCTCTCGCGTCATCTCGTGCTGCATTCACTGCAGTCCGACATTAGAAATTAGCGGTCGTAATTCTCAAATGATCCATAATTTATAAGCCTCGCCACCCCTACCGCCAACTGGGGTGGCAGCTGGGGTGGCAAGGCTGTCATTTAGGGTGGCAGTTGCCACCCTATGCCACCCCAGTAGATCCGCCTATGAGTGCAACACATGATCGCCATGGGAACAGCATAGAAGATGGGTTAACTTTCCACCGCTTTCCTGCCTGGAGGCGTAACCAGGGAGACCAAGTGTCAGAGATAAAGAGTCATCGGCTAGCTTGGATCGCGGCTGTAAGACGACCGAACATAACTTTCCACAGTATCCCGATGTCATTGAGAGTGTGTTCCCTGCATTTTCATTCTGGTAAGTTAAAGATGCACGGTTTTATTTTATAGCCTACTTTGTTTCTTTCCTTCAAAGTTGGGATCTTTTACGGGAAAATAATAAAAACGGCAGCGGGAAAAGGCTCAAATATGCGAGAAACCCAGAGGGTTGGCAGTTAACGTTACTAACTAGATCTTTGAAACACATAGCAGCTAGTTAAAAGTACATTACATGCATGAGTGGTTGTTAGCATTAGCGGTTAGCAGTTACTAAACTAGCAGGTTCCAGAGCCCGTCTGATCACAGCTTACCTTCGTACGGATTACTGTGTTCCCACTGTTTGCTGGCTTTATGATCTGCAGCTCCTGAACCCATCCATTCATGAACTGCACATGAGACTCCAAGGACTTGTAGCTTGGGAACTGTTTTGAAGTATAGGCGCTCACTCATCGGTGCTCCACTCATTGTTTGGAACTTCATATGGATCCAGATTATTAATAATGCTGATTTTGTCAACATACCGGTCCGTGGCTTCTCTATTTAATGTGTCCCGGTAAATTCCAGATCCTTTTCGGGATTTTAACATCTTTTTTCTCTCTACTTCTACGTCTCTTCGTTCAACAACAACGTTGTATCAGAGCTATGTTTACGTTGCGTAGCCCTCAACATGGCCGCCACTTCCCACAATGCAACGCGGATCCCAAGCCCTATAAGCCTCTAAGTAGTACTTTAGATGGTCTAAACAAATCAATTTAAAAGAGAATTAATACAGGTTTGAAAGCAAAAAGGGTTCAACTTGGTACTAACAAGGTAGGACTGGGCATGTAATTTACTGTAATTCATTTATTGAGCATTTTACATAAAAAGAGCAATATACATGAGAAATAACATATTTTGCACTTTTGAGATGTTCCTGTTACATAAATTTGATAAAATATAATTTGAAGTAATGAAAAATATTACAATAAATCTATAATCCCAACCTTTTTTTTTTTTTTTTTGAAAGATTACGTTTCTATTCCTTTCTGTGACCACATTGGTTCCTTATCCTGAGAAACTCCTCAGTCACCTTGAATGATTTGAAGGTTTTCTTTTAAATCAGTTAAACAGCTGTTAAGTGAAAACTGTTCCAGCAAAGACAAAACAAAATGAAAATTTCCCCCCAATTAGCTCCTGCAATGATGTTTGTATTGTATTTGTGCAGTGGAGCCAGTGCTAACAGGTCCAGACATGGACGTATGGTAACATGGTCAGACTCTGGCGCTCCGACACTTGTCGAGCAACACGATGGCCCGCAGGTCCTTTTGTTTGGCGTCAATCAGCTCCAGCTGAGAGGCTCGGCTCTGGCAGTCAGAGGTCAATGCAATCTGTAAAAAAAAGAAGGGCCCCTGTTTTTCAAATGACCCCAATTAAATACCCCCCGCCTTTAAATGTCCTGCTCCAGCTGACCTTACAGGCCTGTTGACAGACGTTTGGTCTGGACTTAGAGAAGCTGAATTAAGAGTCTTATTTTAATATCCTTTGATACATTAACTTCTAATATTCTCCAGATTTTACCTGCTGCTTTTATTCGTAAAATGCAAACAAACTGATGCAAAGAAATCAAACGAATGGTAAAAATATTAACATCTTGCATCATCTTATCTTTTATTCAATAGATCACTGAATATTACTGTTTTTAAAATGGGTCTTAAAAGAAATGTTAATTTAATACTTTTTGAAGGATTTCAATCATTTTTAAATCAGGCTGAATTTGAAATACTCTGCTTTACTTTAATTTTAATATCTATTACCTCTTTTCATTTAAAGCCCAAATATCTCCTTTATCCAGGTAAGCTGTTTGAACACGACGCTCTTCCCTTTTGATCTAATTTCTTTAGAAGTGCTGAATTCTTTCAAGTTCATACAGAATTACAAAATTTAGCCATATGTATCTTTGTTTAGCTGTTTTTACCAGTCTCTCCAAGATTTCCCTCTTTGTCTACATTAAACTCTGCATATATATAAAGACATGAAGTTTAAGTGAAAATTGAACCTGGCAGACTCACCAGAACAACCTGCGATGTCCCTTATCCAGCTTCAGCCAATCATTTGGGGCCAAACCTCCTCCGAGGCCCAATCATCTTTCAAGATTCCCTTCATTTAGCTCCTGGTCCAGCTTCTTTCCTGCGCTACATGTCCTCCCTCACTCTCAGACTATTCTCAGTCCCAATCACCCTCTAAGTAATTCCACCAACATCTATCCATCCAAGCAAAGGTCAATTCTCATCATCAAAGTCTTCTGCTGGGGCCTGAGCGCCTAAGACCTTATTTAGTTTATCAATATCTGCTTCTGTCTCCTTGAACCCCAGTGGGCCTCAGCAGATGGCCGCTCACACTGAGCCTGGTTCTGCTGGAGGTTTCTTCCTGTTAAAAGGGAGTTTTTCCTCTCCACTGTCAAACCCAGTAGCTAATTAGATATTTTGTTGTGTGATATTCATACCCACAGAAACACACATGTAGGTTTCTAATTAGAGCTTCCTAAAGAGTCCCACTTATGGACAAGAAATGAATAAAAATACAGCTACATGCAGTAGGATTGTTAGAGGTGACTCTTTACACTCGCCTCGCAACGCTGCCAGTTCTGTTAGCTCTACGCCTGCCGAAGACACAGACGTCCATCCCTGTGAACACTGGGACGCAACTCACCGTTGAGTTAGCGTTAACCCTCAGTGTTGGGAAAGTTCTCTTTCTACGCGAACTAGTTCAAAGTTCAGTTCACACATTTTAAAATGAACTAGTTCAGTTCATAGTTCATAATTCAAAATTTTCAACTAAGTTCACAGTTCCAAAAAATGAACTAGTTCAAAGTTCTTGTTTTTTCATATATTGCTCATTTACACCATAGCCTACTGTAGAACCACAGACAGCAATTATTTTATCAGTTGTAACTCTGAAACTGTGCGTCAGATTTCATCTTCATATCCAGTTTTGAATCCTTATCCAACCAGGGTTTACATTAGCATTGAGGGGACAGCATTTCCCCATTGTTGCTTTAACGCTTTGTTGCTGTCCATTCACTTCACACTAGTAGCAGCTGCAGCTTTCACCCCTACAGTATATTCTCAGAAACATCAGGAAAAATGTGCTGCTTGAATGGTCTTTTTTATGAGGAATTATTAAAAGAAAAACAGGAAAGTAGTCTTTAAGGAGCAAATGTTTTTTTAATTTTAATCATTTTTTCCATTTGAAATTCCATTTCAGTACATATGCCGTTTCAGATTTGCTTTGGATGTTACTGAAGTGCGGATTTTTTTACTGAAAGCCGGCGGGCAAAGTTTGCAGAGAAATGTAAGATTGTTTCCATCATCCTCACCCAAAATATGAACGAGTTCATGAACTTACGTTCAATGAACGCGTTCAGGCACAACACTGGTTAGCTTGCATGACAGGCTCCGTCATGCTGGTTTTCCTTCCGTATGAACGCCACAAGCGTCACGTCACGTGACTAAGAAAACGTAACTGGATTGGCTGGGTGTTGGGCGCCACAATCCATTGCTAATGTCTGTGACCTGAAGTAACCCTTCCCTTTTTACGCTGAATTTAGACGCCAAATTTAAGACAGTGAAATAGAGCCAGTTGAATCTCAGGAGGCTGAAAATATTGAGTTTGAATTTTTAAAGGTTGAATTTAATTATATGCAGATATTTTTAACCCCAAAAAATTAAACTGAAAAATAAGTATTGAAAATGTAATCACTTTGAAATAGTAATGTGAATTTTTTAGCTTGAGGAGAAAATAACAAATGAAATTTAATCTTTGTAGAAATAATGACAATGAATTTTTTTAGGTCAAAAATGTGTTTTGAATATATTTTAACACTGAAACAGAAAGTACAAAAAATCAACATTTAAATTTCAGTGGCATTTTTAATTCAAATCCCAGCGACACAGATTTACTTCCATAGAAATGATTCTTATTTCTTATTTCAAACGTTACGTACTGTATATTAGCTGCAATTGGCTGAATTTAGGTGTTCAGGCTGACGTAGAACTAACTGGCCTGCAGAAGATAATGAAGAAAAACACTGATTTTACGACAGGATTTTTTTTTTAATAGAAATTTTCTAAATTTTGGGACAATATGGTGTGATAAAGAGTACATTTATATACATTTTTAAACCAGAATGATTTGACATTTAAATATGATTTCCGTATGACTTTAAAGCTCTGCAGTGATATTTATCAATAATTATTATACCACCTTTTTCAGTGCATTTATTCTGATAAGAATTATATTTATTCCATAGACGTAGCAGTTTATTAGGGGGAGATCTCCCATGTTGCGTATCAAACCCCCGTCAAATAAAGACTGTGGTCATGTGGCTCTACCACCTAGATCAGTCTTAATCAATGTTGGAGTTACTCTGATCTGTTACATTAAGACCTGGACGAGAGGACAGTGTTGTGGCCTGCGGAGTGGCCTGTTGAACATGAGAATGTATAATGAACAAGAAGCATTCATAATAGATCACAGACATCATTTATTCATCCGTCTGCTGTGTTCGTCTGTCCATAAACATGCCTGTTGTCAACAGATTCTCCTTGTGATTGCTGCAGTTATTCTCGTTAAGGCGTTTGTTTCTGTTCACGTGTCGCAGTGACGGAGAGATCGGAGGCCAACTTCCTGCTGCATGGAGGGACCGGCAGGTCTGTCAAAGGATTCTCATGAATTAGCAGGTTGAACCGGAGATGTGCTGCCATTCTCTGTCATGACTCCATTTCTCTAAGAGCAAATGTTCCATTAAGTTATAGTGTGGCTTATATTGAAAAGCTGAGGGATAAACAAACCCATATGGAAAGCACAATCAATCAAAATACGAAGGACTCCCCATCAGGTAGGTCTGTAACTTTCTGCAATCTCTGTTGATCCACGTTTTTTCTAACGCTGCTCTCTGCTCCTCTTAATGGCTCCTGAAATGCTGATGTCATCAATGCATTAATGCCCCCGTGAGTGAGACAGCTTGATGAGTGCCGAGTGCAGATGATCTATGCCTCGAATCTCAGTGAGTCTCTCAACAAGACAGAGGGAAGATCATTTGTTGTGCTTTGACATGTGCAGATGTCAATACTGTACATTATGTCTGTGCTGTTAATTTCAGCGCATACACCAGGGAATATCAGAGCACAATCAGAGACAAAGAGAAGAAAAAATGGGCCATCAGGAGATTTTTCAGGAAATCTTTTCATGTTGATTCAAAAAAACATTCTAATTTCTTCCATGATTGCTGGCTTTCAGTTTGAATTTACATATTCTGTTTAACTGTTTGATGCTTAACAGTAAAAATATATACATAAATGCTTTTATACATATATGTAATTGTCTCATTTATGCTTATTGTAAATAATTCTAAAATTTTGTTTCCTTTTTTCTAAGGTAAATGTCTGATTGGATTTATTTTAAGTTGTATTTGTCTTATATTTAATGATCCAGAACATAATAATGTGCCTTTGAAGTTAACCCTTCAAAGCCCGATCCAAGAATAAAACAAAACAGAAAATTCCTTTTTTTGGTTTGACTTCCTTATTTGCCCTTTTAACAAATATGTAAAAGGAAAAAACAGAAATACATGTTTGATATTAATAATGTATTAATGTGCGATTAGTCAAGATTATTTTTTGTCTAGTCTTCTACTGGCTGTTATCAGGTATATCTGATTGTGTACAATAGGATTTTGAGCAAAGTTTTTACCATTAAATTATGCAAAAGGTGTCAGACGCAAAACATTTCAGAAACCGTATGTATCAAATATGATACATTTGGCATTATAGGGATAAGAATGTCTCGTTTGAGCTCGGCTGGTAGACGCAATCAAGTGGTTATGGAGGATTTTTGCTGGAAGATACGGACGTTTATGTTTATGGAAACAATTCTAAAGACTTTGGATAATTCAATTTTTTCTAACAGAATGCAGCCAACAAGGTATTTTATTTATCTGTGTATGATGTAACTATTGTTTTATATGTGCTGCAAGTTTTTTGTCACATTAATGTTCATGTTTGTTACAATTTTATCTACGGATGCACGATATAATCGGCCCCCTATCGGTATCGGCCTTAAAACTGAATATCGGACATCGGCCACCCCATCGATATTTAACCCGATATTTGATCAGCTTCTGAGTTTCTAAAGTCTAAAAAAAAGAAAAAATACTACTTCTTCTTCCTCAAAAACTTCTTTTTTACAGACTTAAAAACTTCTAAAGACGAGGGAAAAAATATTGATCCATTAAAATATCCCAATATCTTCATATGCTGATATATTGCCATTTAAAAACACCATATCAATCTCTTTTACTAATGAAATATTGCTATATGTCATCGTTATGCTACGAAATCCCCCGAAAATTCACCAAATGTTGCCATATTTTTATATGTTGATATATTGACGCGGTATCGATCTATTTTACTAACAAAATCTCACAAGAATTTGCAAAATATCACGAGAGTTTGTAACAGAACGATGAAATTTCACCAGATTTTGAAAGTAAAATAGATCGATACCGCGTTTTTAAAAATCAATTTGATATCAGCATATGAAAATATATTTGAGTTTATTATTTTTCAAAGTGTCAGAAATGGATAACAAAACTGCTATTTTCAATGACTACTTATTTTTGTCCAGCTTTAACATCGGTATCGATATCGGTTATCGGCTACATGAGTTTTAAAATATCGGCATATCGGATATCGGCCAAAATCCCAATATCCTGCATCCCTAATTTTATCAGTGGATTTGGAGAAACCCAGAGCAACTTCTGAAATAAACGGTAAAAGAACCACTTGAGTCTGCTTTTGCTGTGAGGGAATTGCAATATATTTGCTTGTATTTACTTTTTTATTTAAAAAAAAGAAGAAAAAGCAAAGGAAATTGAATAAATAACTTAGCTGGTCCAACATCCTGCAACCAGAATCCTGATGAAAATGAAAAATCATATATTTTAGTTTCCCTTCATTGGCTTCCTGTTTAAACCGTAATATAATATAAAATCCTCTCTTTATAAAACCCTAAATAACCAAGCTAAAGTATAATTTTCCAGTACAATTCAAAGTTTTTTCAATGAATATTCATTTTTAAAATAAATTCAAATGAACTAATATTAGTTGGGGGGAACTGGGAGAGGATTATTGGTGCGGAAAGAGAATCGAGCAGCTAAATGCATCAACAGGTGACGGACAGAAGCTGATGACAGGATGTTTTCATGAGTTCAGCTTGTCTAAGATGAGATGCTACTTCGCTATCAGGTATCGAAATGGTGCATTACGTTATTATACTTCATTTCATTGTGATGCTTAGTTGCTTGGAATGCATGTTAGGGAACTAACCAAAAGACTGTTGACTTGTGAGAATGGAATCCATATTGATTTAGAAACAAGCGTCTCAGAAACAGTCGGATGGTATTGGAAGGTTTTTGATGCACAATGAAAATAAATCAGTTTCTTTATCCGGTTGACTATTTTAAAGTGTTTATCAGAGATTTAAGAAAGTTTTTAAAGTCTTCAACACTTCCACTTTTTAATTACATATAATGTATTCATTTAGTTTTATGTGACTGACCAACACAAAGTGAAGGATAATTTACAGTAGAAGGATAAAGATCTGAGCATAGAGGTGCACATTGTTTTTTTTAGATCACTGGATGCAGAACATATATTAGGTCGGTCAACCCAACAGACACGAGCAAACTTTACTTTCCTCTCATCACACAACTGATATGTGTCACATGATTGAAGCATTTTTAGACACCAGAATGAATTGCTTGCTCAGACGCTTTTGTCTCTGAGCCTGATTAATGTGGTGGCGCTGATGTGACAATTAAAGCTTGATTACTAAATTATATTTTTCTTTTTTATTATTCAAGCACACAGTGGTGCAGAAAGTGGGGATGCAGTGTATGCGACGCATAGGGGCGCTGCACTAGAGGGCGCGTCAAAACCACCTTTAGAAAAAATATTTTTCTTGTTGGCATTTTCTATATTAAACAGGATAAAATGATGTTATGATACTGATCATGCGCTCCTCTGATCCGTCACCTCCCCTCCTATCGCTCCCACTTCCACACAGGGGGCTCGGGCACACGCCCCTAAGAGAACCCACTCAGTTGTGTTTTTTTTATTTTAGTTTGAAAAATCTGATTGCTTAGCCAAAGCAGCTAATATATGGTTTAGATCAGAGGTCTTCAACAGGGGGTCCGCGACCCCTAGGGGGTCCCCAGAGGTACTGCATGGGGATCGCGAAAGTTTTGGTTGATTAGACATTTTTTTTTTTTTATACCCCCCCCTGCAATTTTTTCCACTAATTAAAATGTCTTTAAATCCACATTAACATGAATCCAACAGACTGTAGTAAACAGATAAATGGAGGCAGAAGATGTCTTTCAGTCATCAATGCCAGTGGCGGTTCTAGACCAAATGTACCAGGGGGCCAGCTTGGTTTTCCTGGGGGCACAGAAAGGCATGAAATAAAATAACAGGGCAAGGGATTCAAATATATTAAAGTTTAATATATAATAATATATTAGGTTTAATCAAAATTATATTTCCTATTAGGTCAATATACATTCATAATTTAGGAATTTTATATATTTTTGACTTAATTCAAGTTAAAATTACAGTTTTTTATAAAAATCTGAAATAGAACAATAAAACTGATGCATTCAGCTTTAAACATTAGAGCAATTTCTTTAAAAAAAAAAACGAAAACTGGGATCCAATCTCAATATGGATCTTTCAAGCTGGGCAACGTTTTATTCACAACACCTGTCCCATCAACCAGGAATCAGAATCAGAAATACTTTAATAATCCCAGGGAGGGATTACTTTCATTACATTACTCCATCTGTAATAGAGTGACTATAGGACCAGTTTGATAGAACACTATTTCATACTATATATATTTAGGGGGTCCCCGCTCCATCTCACCATCAGTTTGGGGGTCCTTGGCCTGGAAAACTTTGAAAACCCCTGGTTTAGATAAAAAAAATAAAAAAATTATTTGTGAGAATCTCCATTAAAAGTCTAGACCTAAATGAAGCAGACCTTTTTGTAGTCTTTTACTTAGAATAATCGGTTTACTCTATATCAGAAATTGATTGCACATCACAGCTGTTCTTAGAAAAAAAGCAGAAAAAGCTCCAACAAACTTGTGAATTTAATTAGAGTTCTGAAAACATATCATATCATACGTCCGAACTGATGTCATATCAGCATAAACAGAAACTTTCACCACGATGAAGAATCATATATTGCACAACTGTAGGACTGGGTGGTCAGCACTGCTGTTTTGAATTTGTTATATTTGTATTATGTAAATGGTTTAAAAAAGAGAAGAGTTTAGAACTTTTTGTTTTGTTGCTTTTTATAAAAAAAAAAGTAATGCATTTTTCATTTTGTTTTATTGTGGAAATAATTTTCTTACAACCAATTACTAACCTTGAAATACAGCGATTCCACATCCTTCCTTCTTTTCTTCTATATCTGTGTGACTAAATTCGGCAGCATCCCTCAAGCAGTTTTAAGAGTTCATTGACTGATCTTCTCTGAGTTGCTGGCTGATCACATCCGAGGGTCTTTTATCTAAACATGTCTGAATTGTTCCTGCTTCAGAGAGCAGACTTGGCACAAGGAGCAGCATTCATGAACAGCAGCTGTCGAGGATAACAGCCGACTGTATGTTACCACAGGGAAACAGGATAGCATTTAGCGCTCTGCAAAGCTGATCCTTTGCCCCATGTGCCATATGTTTCCCCCTCGCTGCAGGTTAAGCTTAACAAGAGAAGCTCCCCTGTTTGAAGACCCTTAATTCTAGACTTTTTGTTCAAAATGATCAGATCCCAGAAACACTGACGTAAAACATTAAAACTAGGTGACTTGTAGCCAACTTGATAAGTTACCTTCAGTTATCTGTGATTTCATTGATCATATATCAACCAATATAACATTTGAAGAATAACATTATGCATAATTCACAATTAAAACATCACTTTAAGAGTGATTATTCAGTATAGAACACTTGAAGTTTCTAAAAAGAAAAAAAAAAACATTGTTTTATAAAAGTTAGGTTCTAAGTTTATTTATAAAACTCCACTTTACAACATAACATCTATAAAAAGTCTGTTCAGTTCAATCATATGGAAAGATTTGAAGTGAAGTACATACATTCCAGCTGTCAAACAATTCAGTTAAATCTGATAATTGAATTGTTTTATGCGGAGCTCTTACTTTAGACATGCATAGGTCCTTGACATTTGCATAAATAAGTCAGAGAGCAGGATTAGAATCACCAGTTACTGACATTCATTTTTGCTGCTGTGTCTGTAGCTTCATGTGGCCAAAAACAAGCTGGAGAGCTGAGTAAATAATACATTTATTTATTTATTTTTATACATTTTATTTTATTTAATAAATGACAGTTAGGCAACCGGCCTGCTGGGAAAAAAAACAACCCAGAGTAACATATCATGGATGACAACTTCCGTTGCTCTTAAGCACCGCCAAAAAATGCTAATAAAAAGCTCAGCTGATAACTACGTCAACAAGAGAGACAGCATTTACAAATGGGGAACAAGACCACATGTGTCCTATTCTTCAAATTATCATTACCATTTTTTGCAACATTTTGAATTTCAAATGGGCTTCGGTTTGTTGAACCCGTATTTTAACTTGCACTCGTCTTTTATTATTATCAGCTGAGACCTCCATACACCCTATTATCCGTCTTCGCTAGAGGGGAACCATCGTCCCGTCTGACGATCAGAAATCATGTCCCAATCCGAGATTAGCGCACTCCCTGATTTCTGATAAAGATGAGATTTTAAAGAGACACGTCAAGCATGACAGCCCAACGATATCAATATACCTGATATACTCAGGTCGGATCTCATCCAACCCTGAAGCATTGCCTCTGTGGAGTCTACTGAACATTAACCTGACTCCGCCAGATGGATTTGCTCCGCATATCCATCTGGAAACCTTCCGTTGAAGTAATTTTGGGAAGGGGCGAAAATACTGGTTAGCTGATTGGCCTATGTTGGTGATAGACGGGCCAAATAAACCAATCAGATCAACGAAGCATATGGCGTACTAACAGAGCGACGATGAAAACACAACCACAAGCCAGGCTACTCTTGCCGAAACCAGTCGGGAGAAGAGCAAAAACATCTTTTCCTCTGAGAAAAGCCTCCAGAGCAGTGTTTTGCTCTTCTTTCAGTGAAGAAATACTCTGTAATTCCCATAAAACTTGCTCGATAGCCACGCTAACGCTAGTTTCATCGGCTGAAGCCGCCATGTTCTTTAGACTGAACTGTCGCGCTTCTCGTTGCGTCACACCTCAACCCGCCTCAAAGCCAACGCTGATTGGACGTTCGTTTGGTGAACGGCTCCAAATTTTCTTCAACAGAGAGTCTCCAGACTGATCTGCGAGTGAAACCTTGAAAGCTCGCGAGATCAGGATGGTCTCACCAGGCTAGCTGAACGTATCTGTGACTTCTAACTCAAAGCAGCCAGTCTGCACTAAACAGGAAGGTGTGAATGAAAGTATTTCTTCGATTAGCAGAGAACTTGGTCCCAAGCTACCCCTTAGCTGCCTCATTAGCCCTTCAAGCCAATCAAGCTCAAAGGGTCTTTTTCAATAAGCAGGTTTAACAAACTCAGATTTAAATCCTCAGCTCTAACCTAAAGTCGGGAAGTTTTCGGCTTCACAACGGCTGCAGTGAGTTAGTTTAATCAACTCTAAGTAGGTCCATTCAGAGCTGAACACGTGAGAAACAAGTATGAAAAGCCATTATCAGTGGAGCCCTGATTCACTGATTCGTCTTGACAACAATCAACAGCCTTTTTCACCCCACTGGAACTAGAGCAGAATTTAATAATAACGCAGAATGTGTTTGAAAGAACGAGCTACAGCATTACAGCTCTAAAGGAGAGGAAGATGGGGAAGGAGAAGATTGCTGCTCAAGTTAATGCACAGGTTTATATGAAGTGGGCTATGGCAGGCCATTTTGACTCTTATTAAAAGCACTCTGCTCTGTCTTCTTCAATTTTTAGATCCCTAAAATATGATTTTTCCTGATCAAAATTAATTTCCTAGTCAGAATTGCAATAATGTTGTCAGGTTGTGTAAAAGCTTTGAGGAGAGGAGTAGGCACAGATGAGTTTTTGATGATTTAATGAAAGTCCAAGCAGAATACAGGCAAACAATCCAAAATTCAAAAATACTGAAAATTAAAAAAACAATAAACATCAGATAAAATCAAGGGCGTAGGTTTGATTTGAACTTTGGTGGGGACACTATTGGTCTGGTGTCATTGGTGCTATGCAATATTCATGCCCTTTTTTAAGCTCGATGTGAGCATCCGTACTGATAAGAGGAATTCATTGTTAAAAGAGAAAAGCATCCTTTTGCTACATTAATAAAAATTGTATAAGCACTACACTCTTTAGATGCTGTTTATCAATGTTTGAGGTATCACCGGCTCTAATGAATTAGGACTTTTTTCCACTTTGAAAATCATTTGAACGACTAAGAGAGAAGGTAAATACAGGATTTTCTTTTGAAGATATAGAATAGTGCAGAGTTAAACCCCACTCTAATATTTGTACCTACTATTCTCTCTCTGTATCAAGCAAAATAATACATTCATTAAAATATTAACTTCACTATAAAAGTTGAACATCTGGGCTGTAGTTACTCTGTATAGCCCATTTCATGTATTTCATCTGGGGCTGAAAAAAATTAAATGTATTAATTGATTATTTCAATAATTGTCAACTAATTTAGTATGTAATTTATCATTAACTGGAGTATAGAGACTTTAAAACATACAGTAATATAAATGTAAAATGTGCCTTTCCCCGACAGAGCAACCCACTTAGATCAGTAATTATACCAAAATTGTAAAAATACAATAAATATATATATATATATATATATATTATATATATATATATATATATATATTGTATTGTATATATATATATATATATATATATATATATATATATATATATATATATATATATATATATATATATGTGTATATATATATATATATACAGTATGTGTGTATATGATTTAAAAAAAAAAAATGTTTGTCTGTCAATATTCTCCATGCAGAATTCCCCAAGAGGAAATATTTTAGTACCACCTGGTTTATTTAGACATCACCTAAAGCACTGAAGGGCAGCTGCTTCACCTACTGTACAAGCTGCCCTGCATCATTATTACTGGATATCTGTGTTTCCTATAATCATATAATGTATAAGTGCATTTTTAATAGTAAAGCATTAAATGAAACACAACCTTTTATCATTGTCCTATATTGCTTACTGTCTGACTGTTTAAATAGCTCCTTATGTCTATTTTCTTTTTTAGTGGCATCGTCTACAAACACAACACTAAGAATTAGCCGTAGAATGAGTGTATTCAAATATAAAATCACTTTTAGCAATTATAAAAGACACTATAACACTATCTTATCTGGAATGTAATAATATCCAAAATAAACAGTCAGATTCAAGCATTTTTACCAGACATTAATGTTTGTACTAATTTACTTATAGAATGTGTGGAAATCTATGTAAGATAAAATCAATATTAATATTCTTCCTCTGTTTGTTCTTTTCTTTATCCTATTTCTAGAAGTATAAATAGTCAATTAAATTACTATTATTATGTGGAACCCTAATTATGCTTTTTAAACCAAAAATAGCAGATGTATAGGCACCATTTCTTGTTGTTGTACTCTATAAGAGAAATAACACCTGCTAATAATTATACCTGAACTTCCTCAAAGAGTCATCAAAAAATGAAAACAGTAACAGCAACTAGATATAGGCAAAAAGGAAACCCTCACATTTTCTTTTTTAGTTGGCTGTGGCTAAGAATCAGAAATGTTGATGGCTTACAGCCTTTATTTGCCCATTTTTCCAGCAGTCTTCAGAACTCCTGGCTGACTCAGAATATTTCGTTTTATAACAGAAAAAAAAAAGGCTTTTGTTTTTTAGTGTACATAATATTCCTTTTTTTATTATTATTGGGACTAGTTTTGTAGCCTAATATTAATTGTAGTAACCACGGCATTTTAGTGTGAATAAATGTTCAATTTTGTGCTCCAAGCACACGCAGACAAGAAAACAGCCAATCAGAGAGAGAGAAGGCGGAACCTAAGGCAGAACAACCAATGAGAGTTGAGTTAAACAGCGCAGCACAGTTCCATGCGCTGCTACATTAAAGGGACAGGAGAGAGCAAGCAGAGGAGCTGCGAGAGGAAAAGAAGCCACTGCTGCAACAACTACTGCTGTAAATTATAAACATGTTGCTCACATCCAATTATTGGTCGGGACAATTAGGTCGGTTCAAAACTTTGGTAGGGACATGTCCCTATGGTCCCTATGCAAACCTACGCCCATGGATAAAATAATGGAAGGAATCAAGAGACTAGAAAGCAACAGAACAACATCAACAACAAAAGAAACCAGCCCTGAGTGAAGGCTTTTAAGCCCAGCACTGATGAGAAAGATCATCTCCACCTGTGTAGGCTGACCAGGTTCTCCACAAAGATCCTCTATGGAAGAGATGCATAACCCTGAATAATATATAGTCTAAATCAGGGGTCTTCAACGTTTTCCAGGTCAAGGACCCCCAATCTGATGTCTAGATGGAGCGGGGACCCCCTAATTATATATATTGTATTCAATTGTGTTATATCAAACTGGTCCTATATGTAACGACAGTAATTTCTCCGTGGGATTATTAAAGTATTTCTGATTGTGACTCCTGGTTGATGGGTCAGGTGTTGTGAATGAATCGGTTCCCAGCTTGAAAGAGCTCCTGCACTGGAAAAACATTCTGCTAATGAGTAAAAATGTTTTAAAATAAATGTATTCACCCTTAATTTAAGCCGGAAAATAAAATGATCTGCAAATGGAATGAACATTTTTACCCTTGAAATAAGATAATTAGATATTGTGCCCTTGAAATAAGAGACTTCAGGTGTTTTTTCTTATTTTAAATGTTAATGGTCTTATTCCATTGCCAAAGTGTCTGCTCAATTTTAGAAAAAATCCACTTATTTTAAGAAATAATTACTAAATTAGATTAACAGTTTTTGCAGTGTGTGTGTCTCTGAATGTGAGCATTGACGACTGAAAGACATCTTCTGCCTCCATTTATCTGTTTACTACAGTCTGTTGAATTCATGTTAATGTGGATTTAAAAAACATTTCAATGAGTGGAAAAAATTGCAGAGAGAAATAAAAAAAAAAGTCTAATCAAGCAAAACTTTCGTGACCCCCATGCAGAACCTCCGTGGACCCCCTAGGGGTCGCGGACCCCCTTTTGAAGACCTCCGGTCTAAATGAAAGTGTCTGGAGAGCTGTACTGAACGAAATGTATTTTTGTATACACCGAGTGTCTACAAAATGAGAATAGTCTGTCTAAGTCTAGTTTTAGATATTGACATTGATATAAACTGACTAATAGCTTCTCCATTATTAAACTGGTACATCATTTTTTTAGGTTGGTGACACAATATTGGAGCATGTAAAACAGATTTATCTACACAAAGCATCAGAAGGACAAGATCTATGTGCAAAAAGTAAACCTGTACATGAAATTATGTTTTTGTAAAGTATTTTTAGAATGTTTTTGTTGTTGGCATTCATATAAATATACTGGTGGGATAAGTTAGTATAGGTCTGATTGGTTTTGCTAAACATCTATTTTGAATTTATTGCGCCCCCTGGAGAAAACTCCACCAGCCGCCACGGGTTCCCTGAATAGCATTTTATCTCCTTGCATTTTGAGAAGTATCTAAAATAGATCAGCCTCTTTATCCAGAGCATATTTATGTTATGGATTGATTTTTTCCCCAACGGCTTTGTATATGATTCTTGTAAGTTTGAGGTGCAAAGTTCTGCTGGAGGTTTCTTCCTGTTCAAAGGGAGTTTTTCCTCTCCACTGTCGCTACAAGCATGCTTAGTGTGAGGGATTGCTGAAGAGTCAATGAGTCGATGCAATCAGCTGGTTTTCCTTAGATAGAAAACTTTGAATCAATCTGACTGGATGATCTGGTGAACTGGAAAGTGACCTGAGATGACATGATGTGAATTGGAGCTATAGAAATACACTGAATAGAATTGAAAGAGAATATAACTTAATTCCCTGTTTGCTCTTAATTTTATGCTTCATGAAACTCAAATAGGATATAATAGAAAATTTTTAATTTATTATCGGCAAATATGAAAAAAAAAATATATATAAAACTAATTTTTGAGAAAATAAATGTAAAAAAAGTTTGTTTCCCAAATAATCCCCAGGACTTCCCATATCCCTCCAGCCACCAATCATCCTCATACCTGGCTGTACTTTTATCAGACTCTCACTGTTGTTCTGCTCGATAGCTTGCAATTGTTCTTTTTGAAACCTTTAGGTACTTTGGGGGATTTTGATCGACAGGCTACGGTGCAGCCATCACAGTTTGTCACCTCAGGGCAAAAAAAGAGAAAGGTCCACCTGATGAGAGGCGCGTGCGAGCATCATCTCTTGTATTCACAGTAATTGTGAATTTGCCTCAGCTGAATCCTCAGGTGACAAAAGTTACACAAAGTTACACACTTAAAAAAAGGAACAGAGGTGCCAATGCATGCCAACTGGTACACAACTCTCTGTTTCTACATTCTCTTATAGTCTTTTGCTGCAAAGGTTTAAAGTTGAGCTCAAGGTGGAAAGTTTCAAGTTTTACTGGGTCCAAAATTTGGCCAAACTGTTTCTCTGCAGTTTTAATCCCAGAGCTAAAGAAGCTGGGAAGATTCTGAATAAATTTACCATATGAGATGAAAGTTTTACATTTTCAAACAAATTGAGAAGAAAAATCAGACCTAGTCAACATTATCAAACTTTCTTAAAAAAAAAAACAAAGAAAAACAAAATGTGGCTATTTATGGAAAATCCCACTGTAGAGATCTTCAACGTTTTCCAGGCCAAGGACCCCAAACTGATGGCGAGATGGAGCGGGGACCCCCTAATTATATATATTGTTATATCAAACTGGTCCTATAGTCACTCTGGCTACGTTCACACTGCAGCCTGAAGTGACCCAAATCAGATTTTTTTTGCCCATATGTGACCTGTATCTGATCTTTTCATGACAACACAGATCCAATTTTTTCCAATCCGACCCAGGCCACTTGGCTATGTGGTCCTAATCTGATCTTTTTAAATTCGACCTGTGACCTGAACGTCATTAATACCCGACAAAGGTCACTATTCTGCGTCTTGTTGCGCAGAAGCTGCAAGAAAAACAACAACCATGGCAGATGATGATGCGGAGAGCAGTATTTATGTTTAACCATCTTGAAAAGATTGTGATTTTATGGTTGGAAAAGACTGATAGATGCGCGCCGGCACTACCATCCATGTTTACTTCCATAAACATAGAGCAGGTTGGCCTGTGACGTCATCGCGTTCTCTACTTGCATGCAGGACCCTTGCATTGTATGACTGCAGTTAACAGAGGAGATCACATACAAGTCGCTTTATATATTTGGAAATGTGAACAGCAACGTAAACAAAAATCGGATTTCACATAAAAATTGAGCATCAAGGCCTGCAGTGTGAACGTAGCCCAAATTACATATTGAGCAATGTAACTAAAGTAATCCCTCCCTGGGATTATTAGGCCCCGTCCACACGAAGCCAAACACTGGCCTAAACGCACAAATTTTTCACCAAACCAGCCTCTCATCCATACGAAGCCGGCGTTTCAGGGGTCTGTAAACGATCTTTTTTTTATTCAGCCTTCAGAGTGGGAAGATTTTGAAACGCCGTTTTCGCGTTTCCATCTTTAAGGTCTGACCGCATTTTTATTCTTACACGCATGCGTCATAGCATCGCCTCTAAACACGCATGCACGACACAGTATCACAACAACAATGGCGCCGTACTGTGTTGAATGGTTGCTGCTCATGCTACTCACCCTGCTGTCGGGCTTACAACAGAATCTTCTTCTTCTGGAATATCTCCAGGAAGAACAGAGCAATATCGACCACATAGTTCAGCACCTGAATTTGACTGAACCACCAAAATGGACCCGCAGGGCAACCATGTATAAATATTACTGCGCATGCCCTACATTTCGTCGCCTATTTTTGCTTTGGCACCACAGCGCCACTTACAGGCCTGGCATACATTTTGCAGCTTTTTCATTCATTCGTGTGGACGATCACATTTATTTTACGTCTCCGTCTTTAAGACAAACGTTCTGGAAAACATTAGCGTTTCATGTTCGTTTTGACTTCGTGTGGACGGGGCCTTAGAGTATTTCTAATTCCTGGTTGATGGGACAGGTGTTGTGAATGAAACGGTGTCCAGTTTGAAAGAGCTCCTGTGTGTCTCTGAATGTGAGCATTGATGACTGAAAGACATCTTCTGCCTCCATTTATCTGTTTACTACAGTCTGTTGGATTCATGTTAATGTGGATTTAAAGACATTTCAATTAGTGGCAAAAATTGCAGGGAGGAATATAAAAAGAAAGTAATCAACCAAGACTTTTGCGACCCCCATGCAGTACCTCTGTGGACCCCCTAGGGGTCGCGGACCCCCTGTTGAAGACCTCAGCTCTGTAGGATTGGGATATCGATGCTCTTCAACCAACAAACACACACACACACACGCACACACACACACGCACACACACATATAAACCTAGCTAAAAATGCTGGTGAAGAGGAAGAGGAGCTAGCTAAAAATCTCCTTGTCGGAGGTGGAATTTGCTCTTTCAAATGACTTAAAAAGTGGGTTTGTCAGCAGCTATCGTAATTTGTCACAAAGTGTAATGCACCTTTCCGGAAGAAGCTGCAGCTCATATTCCTTTTACAAGTATTTTGGGATTTAGAATTTTGAATGGGTCTTAGTCATAAGTATTTCAGAAACACTCATTTGAAAAAAAAAAATGGTTACACTTTGTCATTGGAGAGCATGCAATTCTGATTCTAAAGGGCCGATAATACAGCAGTGCGTCGCAGTTAGCTTGTCGCAGGTATTTTATTGTTCCACGCCACTACGCCAGAGGGCCAATCAGGAACTAGCTGTGGGTCTAGATACGGCCGAGGCGGTGAGGAAGGGGGAGCAAGTTTGTCCGACAACGGAGGGACATGAGGACAGAAAGAGCGGGGATCCAGGTGGAAAAAAGGTCCTAGCGTTCTCGCGCACCTCGCTCTGCTAGCTGCTCCATCTTCACCAGTCGTTTTCCACAATGGCGGCCAGACAAACAAAACCAGCCGGTAAAGAACCAAACAGGAAATACGCATAGAGTGTAGGATAGTCTATTGCTGATACTTTCACTTAAGTCCTCTGGAGATTTAACAAAGTAAACTTAGACTGAACTGTTTTAAATGATGATAGAAATGAGAATGATTGGACATCTGACACATGACCTCAATCCAGGGTTTTTATTAAAAATTATATTTAATAATCTATCACTTTTAACCCTTATTATTCACTAAACAATGATTTAAATATGGTTATGAATGCCAGTAGTAACAGTTGGACATATCTCTATTTCTCACAAAGTACTTTTAACGTTTTCCTCAAAGAAATCCTTCATAATTTCCCCTTTTCTTGTTAACATTCATTGTCTTGTCCTTTTTTCACTCTCAGTTGACATGCTCTCTTCTTCCAGGTTTCCCTCTCTCCCTATTTGCAGAACCCCCCCTCCCCATCTTACCTCTCAATGGTTCTCATTAAATATTCACAGCTCCATTCCAGGCTAATTGTCCTCAGCACGGCAGAAAGCAGCGGAATGAAATTAATCCATTAGCTTGGAATTGCTTTCATCAGAGCCGTGGACTCAGGAAGTGTGTGTGTGAGTAAAAAGCTCCTTCTCTTCTGACATTCGCTCAGGCAGGCGTGCTTGCCCATCATCACATGTACATGTCATTATTCTGGACATGAATGGCTGATTGTGTTATTTTTTCATATTTTGTCCAATCTGACCTCTGTATAAAAGTCATTACTTCTGACAACTCAAGCTGCAGATCCTTTAATAATTTGAATCATGCAACACAAACAACACGCTTTTTAGGATAATAATTGCATCACAATCTGGGTGTTCAGGTGAGAGAAATATATTCCAGAAAAGGGCAGATAAACTCCAATATATGTTTTAATTTGCTTTTTCCTATTATAGTGATGTTTTTCCTAAAAAAAAAAAAAATAGAGTGGAAATCACCATGATGCAATTTATTGCCTTAAAAGACTTTTAATCAGAGGAATCAAACGTATTATAGAATACGATTCTTGTTTTCTAAAATAATTAGACCTTCAAAAGTTTTATTTTTATCAGTTATTTAACTGACTGAAAGAGTTTTGCTACAAAATTATTAAAAAGTAGTGAGGAGCATAAAATGTTGCTACTCTTTTAAATAAAATTATTAATTGAAATATGTATATTCTCTTGGACTAAATGCAAAAAATAAAACTAAAAAAACTAAAACCTGAATTTATCATTTTAGCTGCTTTTATGCTTGTGTCTCATAATATTTATTGTAGATTGTAGATTTATTGAGATTAAGAAGTTAAAATGGCACACTGAGGTTTTCATATATATATATGTCACATACCTTACAAACCAACAATTGCTGCATAAATTAGCACTTTGTCTTCTTACGTTTCTCAAGTGACACTGTTTTTATTGATAAGCAGGTTGTATTCTGTATATGGGGATACCAATGCAATTTAATCTTACTTACTATATATTGTTATGTGTCAATTATAAATAGATAATTAATCAATAAATATATTTACTTCTTTTGTGTGCAAGGAAACACAAATATACTGTATTTGCCGGAGGAAGTTTACTTTTTTTTCTCTCCATGATTTTACAAATCTGATTGTTTTAAAAAGATATGAAAAACCTCCCAGTTACTGTAGCTTAAATTACTAGCAGTCCAGTTATTTTAAGAATTTAAGAGACATTAACAATTACACAAGTATCAACATTTTGAGATTGCATCAAACATTTAAAGAGACTCTTCGCTTGGAAAGCAAACATCATAGGTGGAAAAAAATCAAAAACATTTGTAGAAATTAAATAATGAAACACTCCAAATATAAACCAACCTTACAAAGAAAATAAGGAACACTTGTCAAAGATTTTAACATTAATTTAAGACCAGTAGGCTGACAGTGCCTGAATGAAGACTTTATAATAACAAGATAACATCAGAATTAATATGTAAATGTATGAATTGATAAGCATTGATCACAGCAAAAAAAAAAAACTGATTAAAGTATCTTTTCCTTTAAAAACATCAACAAATCATTTTCCCCCTTTAAACATTTTTGTATTCAAGTCTTTCTTTCCCTCCTTTGTAACACAGCGACTCTCTCAAAGTTCAAGTCAATAACGCTCTGCTGAAGGTATTGACAGGATAAAGTGGTCCTACTTAACGGGCCGAGCGTTCGCTCTCATGGCGTCTCCTGGGGAAAACGACCAGAAATGGGAAGCAGGATTAGGAGGAGAACAAGAGTGAGAAAGAGCAAACAAAAGACGGAGCAAAGCAAGGGAGGACTATGATGAACATGTTTATCTATCCATCCATCCATCCATCCATCCATCCATCCATCCATCCATCCATCCATCCATCATCCATCCATCCATCCATCCATCCATCCATCCATCCATCCATCCATCCATCCATCCATCATCAATCCATCCATCCATCCATCCATCCATCCATCCATCCATCCATCCATCCATCCAAGAAAAAAATCTGCAAACAACAATCTTTAAACTTTTTATCATTTTCAGGTTTTTTTTTCATACTAAGGTTTTGGCAATAAATACATATAGAAATGTAAAAAGACTGAAATATTCTGACAGTAGCCATATACTGTTACTGCCTAAATGCAGCTGCAGCTTCTTCTCTACAATCCGATGTCGATAATCTTACCTTATACCAGTTTTTACCTGTGAAAACGAATCGAAAACACTAAGAGGAGAATTTAAATTCCTGGTTGTTCAAAAAGATAATCACTATTTATTTTAAGACTTGACTCATGCCTCTGAAACTTGATTTGGACCAGAGGGATTGTGGACGAGACTAAGATGGATGTTGTCTTCAACTAACTGTCCTGATTGGTCGGGAGAAAAACAAAGTATAATGTTGTGGGGAAGCACCTTGCGTCACTGTTAGACAAGACAGAGGATCTATGTTGCTATGGGCCTTTATCTGCTCCAGAGCAAATTAGAAACATTCAGCATGAAGAGAGTCTTAATTCTTTTAATAATATAAATCTTAAATTAAAAAAACGAGTCCTTGATTCTTGTGAATCATGCCAAACATTTTGACCAAATCAAGACACCTCCGAATGGTGGGGCAGCATCTGAGGTAGTCATGGAATCTGAACCGGGTTTAGACTGCCTTCATCCAGTTGAACTTTCTGAGTTAGCAAAACTATTGTCTTCATCTAAGCCTTCAACTTGTATGTTAGATCCAGTTCCAACCAGATTATTTAAGGAGGTATTCCCTTTGATCTCCTCCTCCATTCTAGATGTGATTAATCTATCTCTGTTACAGGGATATGTACCAAAGGCTTTTAAGGTTGCTGGAATTAAAACTTTACTTAACAAATTATCTCTTGACCAAGATTACTTGGTGAATTATAGACCTATAAATATCTGTGGAGTACCACAGGGATCAGTGCTAGGACCAATTCTCTTTACTTTATACATGCTCCCAATTGGTAGAATTATTAGACAGCATGGGATTAATTTCCACTGTTA
Source organism: Cyprinodon tularosa (assembly GCF_016077235.1). Classification (NCBI taxonomy): domain Eukaryota; kingdom Metazoa; phylum Chordata; class Actinopteri; order Cyprinodontiformes; family Cyprinodontidae; genus Cyprinodon; species Cyprinodon tularosa. The sequence continues at coordinate 89,158 of NW_024039250.1, read as the reverse complement.
TGCTGATGATACCCAGCTATATCTGTCTATAAATCCAGATGAAGCTAACCCATTACATAGATTACAGGCATGTCTGAAGACAGAAAAACCTGGATGACTCTTAACTTCTCTTAATCTCCTGTCCAGGGGTGATGCTGAGAAACTAGTCCATGCATTTGTTACTTCAAGGCTGGACTATTGTAATTCTTTACTATCAGGAAGTCCACAAACTGTAGTTAAAAGCCTTCAGCTGATCCAAAATGCTGCAGCCAGAGTTCTGATCCCCCCCAGCCATCGTAGACAACCATACAAACTTCATCATTCCTTACCTTGAGTAGACATGGATATATTTTAGTATATTCTGCTGTAAAATGAGTCTTATCGGACTACGTTCAGCTTCACAGCCCCCCTCCCCACCCACGCTCTCTCCATTCATTTCCTGGTCGCAATCTTCACTCACTGTAGCAGCAATGTCCACCATTACTTCTTCGGTTCTTTGATAGAACGTGTTTATTTTGGGACGTTTTTTCCGTTCTGCCAGGCCAGGGACTGACTGCAGTTCTACTGTGAGGTGTCTTGGTCAAGGTGAATGACCACCTGCCATGGAACAACCAGACCATGCATATTGCTTTAGGTTAATAGACTAGATTAGTTAGGCTATGTATGCTTCCAAAATAAATAAATAATTTCACTGTCCCCCTTCTTTTACTTCTAAAACTAGACTGCTGGGTGTAATGAATCTAAAGAAAGTTGACGACCTCCTGGCACTATGAACTTCAGCATCTGCTGACCTCTCTCCATCAGTTTACGTCGCCTCCTTATTGATGCTGAGTTCCTATTTTTCTGAACCACTTCCATTTTCTTATGGTACAGCTGACCATCAAATGTGGAATATAAAAAAAAAATTTAGACTGGATTTGTTGATAAGGTCCAGACAGTAGCTACGTTTACATGGACACAACTAATCGGATTGAAGGCCTGATCAGATCAAAAATGTTTCATGTAAACATTTCAGACTGAAGATTCTAATCCGATTCGGTCCGATCGGATCTAAATTTAATTCCGAAAGAGAGAGGTGGTTTTTGCCGATCGCCATTCCGATTGGCGTCCATGTAAACACCCATTCGGATCTTAAGAGTAAAATAATCTTCACTGCGCATGTGTGCGACGTCAGCGTGACGTTTTTCCGCCTTGTCAACAACAGGAAACCACCGGTCGCTCTCGCTCTCGCTGTGAACAACATGGCGGGGGGAGTCTAGGAACGCCGACTTATACACTCAAGTTCATTTAAAGCTGCAGGAAGCAGGGATTTATCCTCCTCCTCTTCCTCTTCTTCCTCTCCACAGCCCACTCGCTCTCCCACGCCGGTTCAATCGCTCATTCTCTACATTTTATCTCGGACATTTCGCTGCCAAGCTCTTTTTTCCTCCTCTCTCCGTTTTTCTTTCCGCTCGCTCCGAGCGCATCGTTTGTCAGGCCTCCCAAAAACCAGACGCAGACAGAACTGCCAAGTTTGGCAGGAAGTTCTGCGCATGCTTAAAAGATTTAATCTGATCCAACGCTTGGTACATGTATACACACGTCATGATCGGATCATTTCATTTAGTGTCCATGTAAACGGAGATTTTGAATTTCCGATCAACCAAGGTTTGGATCGGATCGGGGAAATTTTGCGCATGTAAACGTAGCTACTGACTCATTCTTTCACATGTGCTTCTAACAACTATCTTCATTCCTAACTGCTTAATTTTATTCACCTGAGGCCATTGGAGTAATTAGAATAAGTGATTACAATAATTTGGTTCAGTGAGCAAATACTTTTAGCAAAATAATGTATATTTTGTCACCACTAAGTAAATTAAGGTTGAATTTTGGTTGTAATTTAAAAGTCTGATGAAATGATAGATAAAAAAAAAAATCCCAAATAATGTTCTAAAAATGTGTTGATACTAGTAACAATTGTTGAATATGAATTATTTCTTTGCAGACATGTAAAGAATGTATGAATACTATGATCTATTTTCTACAAAAATTATTTGGTCATAAAAATGTAGTAAAAGTTGTATAAAATCATCCAAAAAACAAACAATTACTTTCTGGTATGTACATATTAATCAGTCTGAGTTGCACCGATCACTGACTAGTTATTTATTTGTTTTGTGAATGATCTTATACACCTCATATTAAGTTTTTATGACCTAATTTGTTAGAACATTTAGCTTTACAATAGCTAACAAGATAAGAGGTTGCAATTTATTCATCAGTGTGTTTAAAAATAAGGAATTAAAAACAAATAAGGGGCATAAAGAGACTCATTTATGCCAGCAAGTATTCTGACTTAACTCCGCCCACCTCTGGGACTGAACTGCTACCTGTCTGCCAATTAAGAGGCTGCCTCATTAGTGCTAATTTGTCTTTCCCTCCCTCAGCCTTTTGTTTATTCTCCTTCCTTTTCGTTTTTCCATCCCGGATTCTTGCCTCTTTTAGAAAAACAGCATAAAGAAAAACCCTTCCTCTATTTGTGTTTTCTTCAGTTCGCTGTATCTGCTGCGGTGGAGAAATTAAATTTGATAAATGAGTCAATCTTTAAATATTAATTATGTATTAATTACATTCACAAGGCAAAACAAACCTTGCTTAATGATTTATGAGGATCGGTCCCACTTTACTCTAGATTTCATTGTCCAATGAGAATCAGGAGAGAGAAGGGAAATGGAAGGGCTGGCAAATTAAAACAATGAAACAAAATCCAACTAAAGAGGAAGAGAGTGTTTTTCAGAGTCAGACAGCAGCATTCAGAGGCCTGGAAAACAAGAACGCCGTAGCATCACTATGAAATGTTTGTCCAAACTAAATAAAAATTAATAATTAGATCACTTTTTTCACTAGTTTTAGTAATGTGGGACCTCTGGTCTTTTTTGCTATAATTGAATTAAGAGCTGCATAGGTCCCTCTGAGTCAGAATGCAGAATACTTACATTCTCTAAACCAAATTGATCGACTGTAGTTATTTGGCTCAAACTGAGTTTTTAATAAGAAATGAAAGGAAGCCCTTCAGTATAGGTACTTCCTGCGATGATTCTGGAAGTAAAACCTTCCACAGGAACTCTGGTCAGAACATGGAGGCTGACGTCGCTTTTTTAAGGACATGAAAAGGTTTATAGGTTACGGAAGACGGCCACTTTTACTTAGCCTGACGTAGTCCTACTCGATTCTAGTCAGAATGAGTCTGATGCTGCTCCATAGAGCTGTGATTATGGGGCGTGTTTCGAACGAACCAGGAAAAAAAATGCCTCTGCACTCAATTGGATAGACCTACAACCAATAAGAGCAACGGAGTGCGTGACGTATGTTAAGCCACGCATAGTTGTTGTCAACAAAAATCAAAGCGTGCAGTTTCACACCTAGAATAAGAAGATGAGACTTGATCGCGTTTCTCTGTTCCTCTTTTAAAATTAATTTGCTGTCGATATCTTCTAGAACAGACCTAATAGCAGAATCTACTCACCTCAACTCTCCAGCGGCAGCCATTGTTGTTGTCACCCAAGCGCGCTTTGGTCACGTGGTTGATTACGTTACTGTTGATCATCTGTCCATCATCGTATAAAGCCCGCCTTGACAATGTGATTGGCCCGCCAGATATTGTGCTAGCATACTCGCGCTACTATTGAGCAATGCCAGACCGAACTTCCTGACCTCAAACTTTGTGGGCGGGACTAAGTTCGGAATGACACCCAGGCTAACTTTTACTTTTAGCATGGTCTAAAATGGAGCTATTTGCAAAATCTAGTTGCCAAAGAAACTTTCTTCCCCATCAGTTTATGTGATAAATGCAATGAACAACTTATAGCTTTGGTAAAATTATATTGTTCAATTTAAACCACCTTTAAAATAAATGAATACAATAAAACTGAATGTTCATTAACATGTTCATTATTGTTTTATTAAAGGAAAAGTCGCTCATATTCAGGATTCAAATTCTGAAAGTTCTTTAAATCTGAAATGATTCCATCCTGTTCAATAAATGATCAGTGTTTTTAATTCAGAGTAATTTTCATGTGAATGTGCTTTACTGGAGGCATCCATGTTTGTCAAAGAACACTACTGCCACCTACTGGTTAGTGACATTGTCACGGTGCGGTATCGGCTGTTGATCAAGTCCCAGTGCTGTATCTGGTGTTTGTCACAACGCGCTATTATCCAAGTCATCTTGAAAACATTCTTCTTCCAAATGTTGGCTACATATTACGGGTTTTTTCTCTGGCCAGAAGTTCGATGGCAAATCCTCCCTCTTCAAGTTGGCGATCCAACGACCAACCCGTCCGTGGAGGATCAGGAATCAGAAAGGTGGAATAACTCTTTTTTTCACTTTTACCCGATGTATTCCAGCATCCAGCTGCAATGCACGTGGGCATTGTCAGTTTCACTATAGCTCTGGTGAATTTCAATGGTGAAGTCCTCTGGAAATCTTCAATAATTGTTGTTGATTGCAGATGTGTCTAGTAGTTCCCATTGATTTAGCTTGGAAAGCGGGGAGAACGGCGCTAGGCTTACCGCACCGTGACGTCACTGCTGGAAGATGGCAGGAGGGAGGGGCTACTATATTTGGGCAAAAATGGCCGCTCCCAGATTCAGTGATCGAGACGAAAATTATCAACTTAAAAAAAAAAAAACATGAAATCCACTAAATCACAGACGTATCAGTGTTAGGTATCAATAATGATCCATTGATTATTAATAATAATAATAAATCCAATTTTGTACCGCACTTTTCATTAAGAAAAATCTCAAAGTGCTACACAGTGCAAATAAAATCAAAGATAAAAATCAACCATAAAAATCATGTGGTCAATAAAATCAAAGATAAAAATAAACAACATAAAAATCATGTGGTCAATAAAATCAAAGATAAAAATAAACAACATAAAAATCATGTGGAGGCAGAATAGGCTTGCTTAAATAAAAAAGTCTTCAAGCCTCTTTTAAAATCATTCAATGGTTGTGGAGCTCTCAGATGATCTGGGAGAGAGTTCCAGAGACGGGGGGCAGCGACAGCGAAGGCCCGATCTCCCATGGACCTTAATCTGGAGCGAGGAAGGTGAAGGAAGTTGCAGTCTTGTGATCGAAGAGATCTGGTGGATGAATGTGGAGTGAGAAGGTCCTTCAGATAATCCGGTGAGGATCCGTTTAAACACTGATGGGTGATGAGCGCGATTTTGTATTGAACTCTGCAGGTGATGGGAAGCCAGTGAAGGTCATGCAGAATAGGTGTAATATGGGCAAATTTGCGGGCCCTCAAGAGAATCCTGGCTGCGCTGTTTTGAATGTATTGGAGCTTCTGAAGATGTTTTTTATGGATTCCAACAAACAGAGAGTTGCAGTAGTCTAACCTGGAGGAGACAAATGCATGAACGAGAGTCTCAGCATCAGAAAAAGAAAGGAACGGACGAATTTTGGAGATATTACGAAGATGAAGGAAACAGATTTTAGACAGATGCTTAATGTGATTTTCAAAAGTAAATTGAGAATCCATTCTAACTCCAAGATTTGTAACTATGGTGGAAAATGCTGACTGGACTTTTCCTTTAATTCCTTTAGTTTATACGCAGCATAGTGATACTTATACATGTTTATACTTAGCATACAGCGTGTATCGATGCTTTGAGCAGGTGAGGCTGAAATCACATTTCTTGTTTGCGCAGACAAATTTGCCCAATAGTGCAGATTCTAACAATATGATGCTTTTATTAATAACTATTAATACAGATGTGCTGATCTTAATAAAAAGCACATCCTCAGTTTGATGAGAGTAAATTGTTAAACATAATAAAACTGCAGATAATTAAGTGCAAATTCTGGTAATCCAAAGTATTAAAAAAACTTTTTGTTTTATTTTATACTTTAGAATACCAGAATTTGCTTATAATTATAAGAATACAACACTTTTGTTATCACATTTCTTAATATAACTTATAAAAATCAATCTTTACAGCAGACTTAGACCCGGTCCTCAGGCCCACTATCCTACATGATTTAAGTGTTTCCCTGCAGCTAAATATCAAGTTGAGTTATAGTGCAGGCCTGCTTCTGAATTTTAAATTCTATTTGTTTAATTATTCTATTGAAGCATATTTTAAAAACAATGTCTGACTGTCATTTGTTTATTTTAAAAGATATTTTATGTATCATTTCTTTTATCAGATTGAAACTATTCCTATTGCCATTCTGACATTTTCTTTCATTAAATGAGGAACAATTTTTCAATTCAATTTATTTCTATAGCGCCAATTCACAACACATGTCATTTCAAGGCACCTTACATTTCAACCAGATCATCCAGTCAGATTGATTTTAGTTTTCTATCTAAGGAAAACCAGCTGATTGCATCGACTCATTGACTCTTCAGCAATCCCTCACACTAAGCATGCTTGTAGCGACAGTGGAGAGGAAAAACTCCCTTTGAACAGGAAGAAACCTCCAGCAGAACCAGGCTCAGTGTGAGCGGCCATCTGCTGAGGCCCACTGGGGTTCAAGGAGACAGAAGCAGACATAGAAAAAGAAGCATAGATACAAAAGGCAACTGTCAACCAGCTCCACAGGCGGCCCCGTCCAGGAAACACACAGCCAGGCAGACGAGCTCTGAGCCAGCTCCCACGTCAGAGGATGAAGAGAGCACATCCAGTTAGTCACAGTCAGAGAAACAGGACTACACTGGAAAACAGGCCAAGCTCCAACATCTATAAACAAAGGTGTTGATGGCAGCAGCACAGCTGATATATTGTGCTGAATTTACTCCAGGACCGTAAGTTAGGAAAGAAAAAAATAACTTGCAGCAGCTACTCGTTTTCGCCTGATCTCTGAATTGTTCAAGTTCCTCCTGGCAGGTAGAGCAAACAATTTTACCAAAGTAACAATATGTGAAAGCGAAAAGTAATGAAAATTAAAACTACTCTTAAAAGTACTATTTTTCAAATATTTTATAAGTAAATCTAACTAACGTTACTCACCTCTGGAACTCAAACAGCAAGAGTCTTGAGAATGTTCACATGTATTTTTTTAAAATGTTAACTTATATGTCTTAGGGTGGTTAGGGGCATGCTTAGCCCCAGGTTCATGCCAGAAAGATAGTTTTGTCAAAGTCTGCTCATGTCGGCTCTGTTACAGCAGTATGACCCAATCTCTTGCACTCTCCACACTTGCATACGGTTTCTGCTCGCTCCCCTGATGGATGGGAGTCTCCTGGGCTCCCTTCTGCTCTTTTACACACTCATAAACACAAACACACAGTGGCACACAGACACACACAGGCACGCCGAGACTCCCAGTGCTAATAAATATTTCAAAGGCGGAAAGTTTAGTAAACAAAGGTGTGTGGGTTTCTGTGTGTGTGCTCCGTATCTCAGGTTCTGAGGGATGCTGAAAAAAAAGGTGTCATATGGGGGCTTCTTCCCTTCTCAGTTTTCTTCTTCTTCTTCTTCTTCTACTGTATATTCGTGTCCAGCTTTTTCTCTGCTGTCTCTGAAATTTGACCTTGCGGTTCTGCAGCTTTAACCAAACAAACGTTGACCACTGCTGCATCCTGTTTCAGGCCGGGAGGAGAAGGCAGATATACCGCAGCCTGCAGTGTCAGGTACAGACAGATACACTGACATATGTGTCAAATACAAGGTGTGTAGGTGCTGCATTAATTTATACTAATATAATTTTTCTTTAAAAAATAATTTAAAAAGAATACTGATGTTCTGTAATGGTTAAGACTAACTAGGTGCTAGATTACTGAGTTCCATCTGTTTACTGACTAAAGGAACTAATCAGCGGATTAAAGAGGGACTAAGTGTCAGGACTCAGAACAGAAGGACCCATCATTCAGGCAAAGCACACAGTGGGATTATTCAAAAACAGGAACAGGCAGGCTCAGAGGTCCAGGAGTCGGAAGCCCGGTCAGGCAAACGGATCAGAACAGGCAGGCTCAGAGGTCCAGGAGTCGGAAGCCCGGTCAGGCAAACGGATCAGAACAGGCAGGCTCAGAGGTCCAGGAGTCGGAAGCCCGGTCAGGCAAACGGATCAGAACAGGCAGGCTCAGAGGTCCAGGAGTCGGAAGCCCGGTCAGGCCAACAGATCAGAACAGGCAGGCTCAGAGGTCCAGGAGTCGGAAGCCCGGTCAGGCAAACGGATCAGAACAGGAAGGCTCAGAGGTCCAGGAGTGGGAAGCCCGGCCAGGCAAACAGATCAGAACAGGCAGGCTCAGAGGTCCAGGAGTGGGAAGCCCGGCCAGGCAAACAGATCAGAACAGGCAGGCTCAGAGGTCCAGGAGTCGGAAGCCCGGTCAGGCAAACGGATCAGAACAGGCAGGCTCAGAGGTCCAGGAGTGGGAAGCCCGGTCAGGCAAACAGATCAGAACAGGCAGGCTCAGAGGTCCAGGAGTGGGAGGCCCGGCCAGGCAAACAGATCAGAACAGGCAGGCTCAGAAGTCCAGGAGTCGGAAGCCCGGTCAGGCAAACGGATCAGAACAGCCAGGCTCAGAGGTCCAGGAGTCGGAAGCCCGGTCCGGCAAACAGAGCAGAACAGGCAGGCCCAGAAGTCCAGGAGTCGGAAGCCCGGTCAGGCAAACAGATCAGAACAGGCAGGCTCAGAGGTCCAGGAGTTGGAAGCCCGGTCAGGCAAACGGATCAGAACAGCCAGGCTCAGAGGTCCAGGAGTGGGAAGCCCGGTCAGGCAAACAGATCAGAACAGGCAGGCTCAGAAGTCCAGGAGTCGGAAGCCCGGTCAGGCAAACGGATCAGAACAGGCAGGCCCAGAAGTCCAGGAGTCGGAAGCCCGGTCAGGCAAACAGATCAGAACAGGCAGGCTCAGAGGTCCAGGAGTTGGAAGCCCGGTCAGGCAAACGGATCAGAACAGCCAGGCTCAGAGGTCCAGGAGTCGGAAGCCCGGTCCGGCAAACAGAGCAGAACAGGCAGGCTCAGAGGTCCAGGAGTGGGAAGCCCGGTCAGGCAAAAAGATCAGAACAGGCAGGCTCAGAGGTCCAGGAGTCGGAAGCCCGGTCAGGCTAACAGATAAGAACAGGCAGGCTCAGAGGTCCAGGAGTCGGAAGCCCGGTCAGGCAAACAGATCAGAACAGGCAGGCTCAGAGGTCCAGGAGTCGGAAGCCCGGTCAGGTAAACCGTTCAAACGGGACCAGGCAGGCTCACTGGCTGAGAGGCAGAACAGGTCAGGATCAGGGAATAAGAAATACCAAGGAACTCTAAAAATGCTCTCACCACTGGCTAGAGAGAACAGTAATAATCTGGCATGAATCAAGTAATTAAGCCGCTCATCAGTGCCAAGATCATGACACTAATCTTAATCTTACACTACCCCTTGAAAACCAAACCGTGGTGAGCTTGGATCAGTAAACCGTGCCGAGCTTAGTTTCTTACGACCGTTTACACACTGCGCTAGCACGGTTCCTCACCTCCTAGTGGCGATCTATGGTACTACTGCTCTTTGGAGGGAAACAAGCAAGCCAACATGGTGGCACCCTTAACATTCAGGAACTGTTGTTTTGTTATCATTGTGATATTTCGTTGTTTGCAGATAGTCAGGTGAAGAAGGAGGCCTTTGGGGAATTTACTTGACTGAGTCGGATTTTGGGAAGTGGATACGACAAACGATAGTCTAATCAGGGCTTCCAGGTGCAGGAAATAAGGACAGATGTTGATTCAGGTGTGCGTGCCATTTACACGCAACAGTTATTTCGGTTACCGTGCTCGGATGATCTCAGCACGACTTAGAGGGACAGTGTAAATGGAGCTATAGTTATAGGCAACCAACAATACTTGGGTGCCAACTTAAGTCACTTGTTCAGAAAGCATGATTATCAGTGAGCTGTAATGTTCTCACACAATTCCTTTTGAGTATTGATAGTGAAGTTTAGAGTCAGAGGCAGAGGAGTCAGCAGACAGTTAGCTTCTGATTGAAGTCAATGTAAATTCGCAACATATACCATCTGAAGGCATTATATAAAAAAAACGGATTACATTCAAATAAAGACATAAACAAATGTGTTTAATGAAATAAATCTAGCCATATCTTACCAAATGGTACAACATTCGATTTGGGCTTGAGATGATAGAAATAAAAAGCAATAATAAACAAATTTAAAGAGGGAAGTCGTTTACTGGTGATAATTACAGTGCTCACTCATTTGCTGCAAAACTAACATAAATATTCCAAAAGCCCTTTTTTGGTAAATTATGAGGATTTGCTTTGTATAGTTGAAACTTAAAAAAGGCATATTTTTTAACAGTCTGCAGGATCTGATCTCCTCCACCATAGTTCTGCTTCTAAACCCCAAACACCTCAAACACGCTTAATATCTAACATGCAAAACATCCCAAATGCATTTGGATTTCATGTGTGTCTACAACCATGTTTATATATTTTTCTGAGTGATTGTGTATGTGCTGGCCTATATGTGCGTTTGTGTAAAACTATCTCATCCTCAAGCTGTCACAGAGGAGAGTGTGACTCTGGGATCATCTAAACCCCACAGTAGAGGCAAATAATTATCATACTGCTGCTCACCAGCTCACAGTAAATAAAACATTAAAGACTCAGAGATTTGGCTCACAAATTTGGGGGTGGAGGTTGGGGGGGGTGATTTGAAGTCCTTAATACTTAATACTCACTTTACTGTATGTTCTGTTGTATCAATATGTAATGAGGATTAACTGCTAGTCCATTAATATAAGGTCTTTCTGCTCTGTTGGAAGGATAGGAGAGCAACAAACATCATCCATCCATCCATCCATCCATCCAACCATCCGTCCATCCATCCATCCATCCATCCATCCATCCATCCATCCATCCATCCATCCATCCATCCATCCATCCATCAATCCAACAGACAGATCACCATCCATCCGTCCATCCATCCAACCATCCGTCCATCCATCCATCCATCCATCCATCCATCCATCCATCCATCCATCCATCCATCCATCCATCAGACAGATCATCATCCATCCGTCTGTCCGTCTGTCCATTCATCCTAATGTCTTGTTCTACCGTTGGACATGTTGTTCATAATATCAAATGTCATTGATTAATCATTAATGTAATAAATTCATAATGACACCCCCCCCCCCCCTTTACATTCCAGGGGTTACTGTGTTTCCTTTCAAGGGTTTTTTAATCATCAACAACAAGATACCTAAAAGCTTTATCAGCCTTTTCCAGCTGTGAGACATGAGAGTCATTTAAACTATCATCTCAGTTAAACAGTGTCACTGGTAAATGTCATATTAATAAGATTAAAAAAGAATTCTTAATGGAAGATCACCTCTGACCACTGAAGCCTTCAGAGACTCTGATCTGTTGCTTTTCAATCAGTGAACAATTCATAATTGTCAAAATAATCTAAAATACTTTTATTTCCGCTCATGAAACAAGTCTGGATGCACATCCTCGAGATGCAGAAGCAAAACCAGAAGAACGAATGAATGAAGACAGACACTTGGGAAAGAGTTGTAGTGGTGGTGGGGGCAGATTAAAAGCTAGGACTGATAATATGATTATCGGGCTCGCTGTGCGTAAGCAGGGCTCAGCTGAGTGACAGCAGTGAGAGCAGGAACTGTGAAACTGTAGATGACCCTGAATCTCTGCCAGGGGCCCACACAAGATGAGGGGTGGGGGGGGGGGGGGGGGGGGTGCAGAGCCGTGGTGGCGAGGCTATGATTAAGGAGGAGTTCGTTCTCCTTTGGGACAAATATTGCTCTATTATTTCATGCAAACACAGAATAATAAAAACTCTAAGGTCAGATGAAAGGACAAACATTTAAATTCTTCCTGCTTTCTTACTGCCAAACATTTCACCTTTGGTTCAATCGGATTTTTCAGTTTGATTATTAGTGTTAAAGAACTATTGTTTTTCTCTACATGCTTATTTCAATAAAAATGCTCCTTTGAGAGCAGAGATCCCACATAGCTCTTATTGGGTTAAAGACATCATAATATAGATGCTATTCATTAACGCTCACTAAGCTGAAAACGCAGAAAAAGAGAGATAGAACCAGCATAGTGTTATCACTCGATGATTTTGAAGGATTTATCTTTGGCATTGCTGAGCATCCTGTAGTCATTGTACAATCTGTTTGGTTTTATATCAATCTGTTCTTTGTTTTTTTAATTCCAACATGAGTTTGTTCAGAATGTGGATAATGGAGTCGAGAAATGAAGAACAACCATAAAAATCAGAACCTGCCTCTGGTCCAGGATCCCTTCGCTGCAGAAACCAGGATAAGCTAAACGTTGTGTTTTACTAAACATAGTCTTGCTGTTTAAAAAAAATCTATTTGGCAAGTTGGTGATTAACTTCAGCAGCAAAAAAGAAGTTAAATCAAGGCTAAGCTAATCAGTTTTAGCTTTAGTTTTATGGTTGTTTTCACAGTGTGAATCCAAAAAGTGTTTTTTTAACAACACTGTGAAATATTCCGTTATTATATTATTCACACGGATTAATTCAATTCAATTCAGTTTATTTACATAGCGCCAAATTCACAACACATGTCATCTCAAGAGACTTTACAGTTCAACCAGATCATCCAGTCAGATTGATTCAAAGTTTTCTATCTAAGGAAAACCAGCTGATTGCATCGACTCATTGACTCTTCAGCAATCCTTCAAACTAAGCATGCTTGTAGCGACAGTGGAGAGGAAAAACTCCCTTTGAACAGGAAGAAACCTCCAGCAGAACCAGGCTCAGTGTGAGCGGCCATCTGCTGAGGCCCACTGGGGTTCAAGGAGACAGAAGCAGACATAGAAAAAGAAGCATAGATACAAAAGGCAACTGTCAACCAGCTCCACAGGCGGCCCCGTCCAGGAAACACACAGCCAGGCAGATGAGCTCCGAGCCAGCTCCCATGTCAGAGGACGAAGAGAGCACATCCACTCAGTCACGGTCAGAGAAACAGGACCACACTGGAAAACAGGCCGAACAGGATTAACAACTTTATTTTCTAATCACTTCACTTAAACAAAAAAACAAAAACATTGTGAGTATGAAGTGAATTTTGAAAAAAATATGCACATAAAAAGGAAATTTAGAAACTCTGTTCCACCTACATTTCTATAGTTTTGAAAGATGGTATGAACAGAATAAAAAACGTAAAAATACAGGTAAGAATGAGCAAAGCTGCACAGAAAGGTCAAGACCAGAGTGTGATGAAGGGAAATACGTAGTAAAAGGTGGACGGTGCTGTCAAAACTTTCGATAAATGCTGGTTATCAACAGCTGCAGCAGTTATTTGGTAGTTTTCCAGTTTAGAGGGAATGAAACTTTTTCTCTGGGATAGAAATGACTGCACTGCAGTCACACAAGTAAGTCAATTTTTCTTAAAATAAGTGCATTTCTTCTCGGATTTAGCAGCTAAGTGAGACTCTTTGCCAATGGAATAAGATATTTACATTTGAATTAAGAAAAAAAACAGCTGCAATATCTTATTTCAAGTCTATAATATCTAATTGTCTTATTCAGGGTGTAGAAATACTCATTCTATTGGCAGATCATCTCACTGCAAAAACAATCTAGAAATAAGTAAAGATTACTTAAATTAAGTGTATTTACCCTTAATTTGAGTAGGTAAGTCAGAGGATTTGCCAATGGAATCAGTATTTTTACTCTTAAAATAAGATAATTAGATAAAATGCACTTGAAATAAGACATTGCAATAGTTTTTTCTTAATTTAAATCAAAATTTTCTTGTTCCATTGGCAAAGTGTCTCACTTACCTCTTCAATCCAAGAAAAAATGCACTTATTTTAAGACAAAAGGACTTCTTAAAGCTACAGTGTGTAATAATTACAGGCATATAAAGTCAGAAATGTAATATATTATACATAACTATGTTATTTATCATCACCTATGAGCTCAGCCTTTTAACCATAATATTTGCGTTGCCTTAGAATTCGTTATTTATAATTACATAGGAGCGGGTCTCGCAGCCATGGAGGCTGACATCTTTGCGCTACGGCAAGCGCAGAGGCAACAAACTAGCGATTGCGAGATCTCCCATGACGCTCGAAAATAACTACGGCAAGTTGAGAGAGATGAACTGAGACGGTACTGAACAGTAGATGGCAGTATTATGCCTGAGAAGCGTTTAGTCTGCCTGAAACCAAAGAAGAAGAAGAAGCAGGTATACTGCGCCTCGGTAACAAGAAAGGTGAACAAGGCGGCAGGCGTGAGTGACTTTGCAAACTGTTTGGCACTGTGTGGCCAAACATCAGACGAATGGAGGATCATGCCTACACTGTATCACAACGAAAAGCGGCGGGCACCGAACCCCCGTCATCTAAGAAGCGGAAACACGACGAGAATAAACGCAAGCGTGACAAGAAACAACAAAAAACACGGATCAACATTGGCACGGCATTTACACGATGGAAGTCACTGATGGAGGAAAAAGGTTTTCAAAGGGACGCTCAAGTTGCCAGTTTTCTCTTGGACAGGTAATTAATCCTACACACACAATTGTCTAATATCACTGCAGTTTTTGGAGTACAGGATGCTCAGACCTGTCTAAAACAATAACATGCTGCGGCGTGATGATGCTGTTACTCTCCAGTATACTTATTCAGCAACGTCCCTGACGTTTCACAGGTAATGATTCAGTAATTTTCTGTAAAATAATTTTCTGGATATATACCTCGGTTACTTCTCTCCGGCTCCTTTGGAGATCTTCAAGCCTTTCCTCCTCTGCTCTCACCCCGCTGGCACCCCTCCCTCGCCTGGCCCTAGCTGCACGGCCTCCCTGCCCTCTCCCTCTTCCTCGCCTTGTAACCCCCGTGCCACCAAAATGACTTGGACTCTGTAAACGGGGAATATATATTCTTCCAGCGAACACAATCTCGCTGTTAAACTAATGACTACAATTACTTCGTCTGTTTATATCACCATGCAAAGCAGCTCACCAAAATGTCACAACGATGTAGAAAAAATAACGGGTATGTCGCTGAAAATTACACACTGTAGCTTTAAGATTTAAATTTTTTGCAGTGTATATATATATATATATATATATATATATATACTGTATATATATATATATATATATATATATATATATATATATATATATATATATATATATATATATATATATATATATATATATATATATAAAATCAAATTAAGGTTGAATTTAAGGTTGAATTATTTTAAGAAATAAGTGTTTAATGCGTTAGAAATATTACAAGAATTAATAGGAAGGAAATTAATCTCAGCTTCACAGGCAACTTATAAAGAATAATGATTATTGGTTGAATTAGAGAAAAAAGCTCAAAGATTCTATGAGAGTCACTTCTTTTTCTGACTATTGTAGAGTTCTGTCAGAATGATCTAACAAAGCCGTACTTCCAGCAATAAAGAGTAAACAACCACTGACTTTATATATTATCTTTGAAACAATTTGAAATTAAAAGCCTGTCGCACCAAAGACCAGAGGCTGCTGACCAAAGGATAAAGACTTAAAATTGACATAAACACAACATAGACACAATTTAAGGACTAAAATCTCAAGACCAATAGTTTTCTCACAAACATGTGAAGACTTATCATGTTCTCTATCTGAGCCTGGATAAACAGTAAGACTCTTAAAGAATAAACGTTTGTTTTTAACAGAAAATATCTTAAAACTTTGAAATGAAAAACATTCTTGCTTACATTTTTATTTAAATATTGTAAATATTCATAAACTCCTAATAATCAGTAAAAAAAGATAGTTTCTTCTTACAGTCACCCATCAAGTCAAACATGACGAGCTTGATGACAATCAAAAAACTGCAGTTAAATATGTTTTCATCTTAATAAAATCAGCAAATGAAATCTTCCCTTATCAGTGGTTCCTTCTGTTGTTTATTTAGCTTTATTTTCCTGAAAGGACCCAATAATGTCAGTTTACAAATGGCGAAATGGCCAACAGGCTTTAGATTGTGTGGAAGCCTTTTCTCAAACCATAATAGCTGCGGTGGGAGCTGAAAGTGGCGCTGAGATGGGGAGGGGGGTGTAAGAGCATTGTAATGCTGGTGGTTTGGGATTGGGAAGTTGGGAGTGGGGGAGAGGTTGATCCTGCTCCGAGGATAATGGGAGCAAAGGGAGCAGCCCAGGCAACATATGGCCAGGCTGGGCTGCCTGCTGGTGCACCAGCTGTGGAACTGGTGGCTACGATCACACAACCACTAAAGAGCCCATCATCCCTCCCTCTTAGCCTCCATCACTCTCATTCGTCTGCGCATGTGAGTTCAGCTCAGTGTCAGAGGAAAAAAAAACTCACAATCAATCAATAGAAAAATCCACTAAAGTTTGAAGATCATTGTTTGTATTTAGTTTAATATCTGTAACATCGTCAATGAAAGCTAGAGGAGCTCCACATGCCCTCCAGGAGTCTCATTTAGATAAAAGTTGCTTTGTGTGTTTTTGTTTAGAGGACCAGATCCCCTCTCAGCGCACATTGGTGGTTTCTGTCAGGCTCCCCATAAAAAAAAGAAACTTTTCTCAGCCAGATTTACTCCTCTGGATCACTGCTGTGAAAGACCCAATTAGTAATCTAATCTAATTAATATATTTCATTTATTTCATCACCATTAATAACAGATACCTACTTTCACTTGAACTTTACTCCGTAAGTCCAGTTCAGTTATTCCATTCCCTCACTGAACAAGTTTAACTACCATTGGTGACCAATGGATTGTAAAATAAATAATTAAAAGCTGTGCAAAAATGCAGGAAAATATATCATATGGAAAATATAACTAATAGAAACATAGAAAACTGATTAAAATAATGAATTGAAAATCCTAATTTTGAATAAGATTCTTCCCACTTATAATGGCTGCTGCTGCTTTAGATGCAGTGCTAACTTCTTCTAGCCATATAACTTCTCAACAAGGTACCTCTCTTCACTTGATGTGTTAAAGCTTGATAAAAAAATTAATCACAAATACTTCTTATAAATAGTGCTGGTTCATGTCTGCAAATGACAAGGTTTGCTTGTTTTCAATTATCCCAGAAAATAGACTCTGCCTAAGAAGATGGTGGATCGTGCATTTAAAGCAACTAATAAGTTATATTAGTATCTCACCTATCAGATGTTATTTATTGATAAACCCAACAATATGTCCAAAGAGTAATTATTTTACTAAAATCATTTATCTTTTCTGACAGACTTTATGGGATAAATGAGTTCACATACAGTACATGAAAATATTTAATTATTATAATCAAACTATTACGTTTCATTTAGAAATGGTTAGACTGGATTTTGTTAGTTAGAGAATCATCAATAGTCTTATTAGTGATCACAAATATAAGTTTCACTAATTAAATAAGCAAAAGTGAGTATGAATAATTTGTTTACTGACAACAAAAATACGCATCTATGCAAAAGACAACAGTGGCGGCTGGTGGAGCTTTCTCCAGGGGGCGCTATAAGTTCAAATTGGACCTAAACCAAAAACTAATCAAACGTATACTAAGTTATCACAGCAGTATATTTATATGAATGCCAACGACAAAAACATTATAAAAACACTTTATAAAAACAAAACATCATTTCATGTCCAGGTTTACTTCCTGTACATAAATATTGTCCTTCTGAGACTGTGAAGGTAAATCTGTGTTTTGGTCCAATATTGAGTCACAAACCTAAAATAATAATGAACCAGTTTAATAATGGAGAAGCTGTTAGTCAGTTTTATATATTTTTAATAGAAATAAAAACTAGTTATTTTCTGAGAAAACATCTAGAATAAGTAGACTATATTCTATTATTTTTTCATGTGAATCCCAGATTATTCGTTTTGCCTTTTCTAAAAAGGTGCTTTAAATCAGTCCTAGCTGTCTTTATCCATGCTGGATGAGATAATGACCTTTGGAAAAGGAGGCAAGGAAAGCAGGATAAAGCTTTAGCCTTGCTGCATGCAGTTAGCCTAGCCTTGGAGCTAAACCAGGTCCTGGAAAAAGTTGTTTCTTACGCCATGTTTGTCTCTCTCTCTCCAATCAACTCCTGTGACTCGACCTGTGAATCACCTGCAGAACGTATGCAGTGTGGCGGGAGGTGGTGAGCAAACACACTTCCTGTCAGCTCTCCTATACCTTTCTATTTCAGGGGAGCTGCTGCACATGTACAACTTTTAACGAGAGTCAATGGGAAAAGATTTTTGCGCTCTAGGGAGGAAATACTAGCCTGACGTAGTCCTACTCGATTCTAGTCAGAATGAGTCTGATGCTGCTCCATAGAGCTGTGATTATGGGGCGTGTTTCGAAGGAACCAGGAAAAAAATGCCTCTGCACTCAATTGGATAGACCTACAACCAATAAGAGAAACGGAGTGCGTGACGTATGTTAAGCCACGCATAGTTGTTGTCAACAAAAATCAAAGCGTGCAGTTGCACGCCTAGAATAAGAAGATGAGCCTTGATCGCGTTTCTCTGTTCCTCTTTTAAAATTAATTTGCTGTCGATATCTTCTAGAACAGACCTAATAGCAGAATCTACTCACCTCAACTCTCCAGCGGCAGCCATTGTTGTTGTCACCCAAGCGCGCTTTGGTCACGTGGTTGATAACGTTACTGTTGATCATCTGTCCATCATCGTATAAAGCCCGCCCTGACAATTTGATTGGGCTGCCAGATATTGTGCTAGCATACTCGCGCTACTATGGAGCAATGCCAGACCGAACTTCCTGACCTCAGACGTTGTGGGCGGGACTAAGTTCGGAATGGCACCCAGGCTAAGGAAATACGTCATCAGTCCGACGAAAAATGAAATGACGCATTACTAGTCATTAAAGATTAAATGGCTGGTGTGTGTATCTTGCACATCTAAAAAATACATGTATAAAATGTAAAATATTTTAAATGTTGATTTAAAATTAATTGTAAATTTAAAAAAAAATTTTATTTTCTGTCTTAATTTTATGTCTAAATCAGCAATATGTCTGATCACGTTGTAAGAATGAAAATGATACTTGTAGTTTACACGCTGACTTTGGTTGTTCAGTTTAAAGTCTGAAATGACCAAAAGCACCACTGAGCTATCATGTCGGCTGTCAGCCTTATTCTTTGTAAGCCGTTATGCCGCTACGACCGACGCAGTCTCTGCTAGCACACACTCCCACAGCTAACTTTTATTCCAATGACAGCTCTTAACAGACTGATCCCTCCCAACTTCCACTCTACTGTCTGCCCGGCTGCCTCAGTAAGTCTGAGACTTGCATGCCCCGAGGCTGCTCTTAATGCAGAGGGACAGGGGGGATGATGGGAGTGCGTGCCTCTGTGCGAGTCTTTGTGTTTTTGTGTGTGAGCGCGGATGAGTGCAAAGATGACTCAAGAGTTGGGCGTGTCATTTAACATAAAAGCATCTCACTTTCTTCTATTTTTGGGCATGCCATCATCTGTTTCAATGCTGTTTTTTTTTCTTTATGTTTCCCTTTTTTTTTTTAGATGGTCTTTTATAACTTTTCCCCAGACTCCACTGCGGGACCCATTCTTTCGCTTTACTCTCACTTCAATGTAATTCACATTTGCTTCCATATTACTGTGGCCTTCCCTCCTGCTGCTCCATTGCTCTTCCTCCGTTTTCTGTCCTCCCTTATGTCTCTGTGGGTTTGATCAGAGCTCATGGTAAAAACGATGTAATATGGATGAGATTGTCTCAAAGGCATCAGAATACCACCAGTGCCTCCCAGTAGGCAAAGGGACCGACTCCACATGAAGGAAAACACTTAGAACCACTTTTGTTCACTGCTTTCATCCTCTGGTTGGGCGGTCCACGGCGCTGGTGTCATTTGATCCGTTATGTGTGCTCAGCTGCTCTGCAGTTTCCTGGGGAACTAGACACAGTAGGAAAAGATACACCTAAAGAATAGAATAGAATAGAATGGAATAGAATAGAATAGAATAGAATAGAATAGAAAATTCCTTATTGCCCCACAATGGAGAAATTCTGCTCAATATTATAGAAAAAATGGTCAAACAAATATAGTGAAGAGTTAAAAAATAAGCAAAATAAATACTGTACTGTAAAGTATTTTACGCCTTAAGACACACCTAATAAACCGGATACACTCTTATTTAAGTTCAGCAGTTTGCGTATTTACATGTAAGTCCTTTTCATTCTGACACACATGTTCTGTTTTCATTATTCCATCTAGTCTCTAACGTTCTGCTCTCTCTGCTTTTTCTCATAGTAGCTTCATCTGGTCTGTTCCTGTTTGGCTGTGACTCCATCCTGGAGAGAAATATCAGCTGTGCTGCTGCCATCAACACCTTTGTTTCTAGATGTTGGAGCTTGGCCTGTTTTCCAGTGTAGTCCTGTTTCTCTGACTGTGACTAACTGGATGTGCTCTCTTCATCCTCTGACATGGGAGCTGGCTCGGAGCTCGTCTGCCTGGCTGTGTGTTTCCTGGACGGGGCCGCCTGCGGAGCTGGTTGACAGTTGCCTTTTGTATCTATGCTTCTTTTTCTATGTCTGCTTCTGTCTCCTTGAACCCCAGTGGGCCTCAGCAGATGGCCGCTCACACTGAGCCTGGTTCTGCTGGAGGTTTCTTCCTGTTCAAAGGGAGTTTTTCCTCTCCACTGTCGCTACACGAATGCTTAGAGTGAGGGATTGCTGAAGAGTCAATGAGTCGATGCAATCAGCTGGTTTTCCTTGGATAGAAAACTTTTAAACAATTTGACTGGATGATCTGGTGATCTGTAAAGTGCATCGAGATGACGTGTTGCGAATTGGCGCTATAGAAATAAACTGAATAGAATTTAATCTATAAAATACTCCAGTCCCTACTTCAGCAAAGCACTATCATGATGCTACTCCATAACCTTACAGCTGTGTACAGGGTGAGTTCCCATCCTTGCAAGCTTTCCCATTTTTCCTGAGAAAAGGAAAGTCAGCGTCACCGTCTGAATTTTTGTTTTTATTTTTATTGTTTTATACTTTTTATGTTGTTTCTTAGCTAATGCCTCCTTTTTCTCTGAGTGGCATCCAAGCCCAGGACTGTTCAGGCCTTCAGATAGTGCAGATAATAATAATTCTCTCTAACCAGCATCGGCCAGCACATTAACCATCCCTCTATCTATATTCTGGGGCTTTATACGCACATTTGACACTATTGTCTCCCCCTTAAGCAGTGTGATACATGCTTTTTTAATTAATAATAAAAAAATTTAAATGTGCACAAGGCTTAACCATATATTTGGAGGACCACAATCCTCTTCCAGAAATCTTTGGTATGATTTAATACCAGGAAACATAATGTACAAAGCTCAAATTTTTTTTCGGCATTCAGTAATTTAAAGGGACAGAAAACATCTTTACAAATAAACTCCTGTATAAACAGTTTCTTGTTTCCATCTTCCCATTTTGAACATCTATCCTCTGGGTGATTCTGTTTCATTGACCCAGACAGTTTGGACCATCTGGAGATGTTCTGAAACATTTCTGGTTCCCAAAGCTACCGTTTCATCAAAGTTACCTCTTTTTATTTCAATTTATTTCCTATGAATAGTTTTTCTATTTTTGTTTCATCTGTAACAAATACGTATGTGTTACTTTGTAGACCTTAAAGTGAAAGCCGAACTCATTCCTTAACATTGGATCATAAAATATAAATGAAAACAGCATTAAAGTAAAATATTTATTATCTCTCAGGGGAAGTCATTGTCTGTGGCTTCTGAATAAAAGAAGCACGGCTTAATCAAGACTACAGGATCTGTCACGACAAGTGTATTGAAAGAAGCAACGCTCCAGGCCAAGTTCCCATGATCTAATTTCTTTTTCCCATACATTTCTTTACTTTATATTATTGTTTTTTTCTTCATATTTTAGTTTTGAACACAATTAGTTCTGTTTTGCTCGGAAAATATATGCTCCATTAGGTGAAATCCGCATTATTGCAGAAGAATTAATACAGGATGTGATTTAGGTTAATTTCAGTGTGCAGTTGATTATAAAATAAATCCTAATCAACCAAATATCACTCCGTTTTTAGGTCAGATTCATATTTGATTCAGTGCAAAGCAATGGCCCTACATAGTTAGCATGGCTATCACTGCCCCTACATAGTTAGCATGGCTATCACTGCCCCTACAGAGTTAGCATGGCTATCACTGCCCCTACATAGTTAGCATGGCTATCACTGCCCCTACAGAGTTAGCATGGCTTTCATGCTCCTACATAGTTAGCATGGCTATCACTGCCCCTACATAGCTAGCAAGGCTATCACTGCCCCTACAGAGTTAGCATGGCTATCACTGCCCCTACATAGTTAGCATGGCTATCACTGCCCCTACAGAGTTAGCATGGCTTTCATGCCCCTACATAGTTAGCATGGCTATCACTGCCCCTACATAGCTAGCAAGGCTATCACTGCCCCTACATAGCTAGCAAGGCTATCACTGCCCCTACATAGTTAGCATGGCTATCACTGCCCCTACATAGTTAGCATGGCTATCACTGCCCTACAGAGTTAGCATGGTTATCATGCCCCTACATAGTTAGCATGGCTATCACTGGCCCTACATACTTAGCATGGCTATCATGCCCCTACATAGGTAGCATGGCTATCACTGCCCCTACAGAGTTAGCATGGCTATCACTGCCCCTACATAGTTAGCATGGCTATCACTGCCCCTACAGAGTTAGCATGGCTATCACTGCCCCTACATAGTTAGCATGACTATCACTGCCCCTACAGAGTTAGCAGCTATTTAAAATTTCCCCACTGTCCTTGATGGCCCCTGGCTGGTCCCTTATGATTCCCTTTTTAAGCATCAATCTTTGCACTAAAACATTATTTCTGTCTTAATTTGTGAACATTAAGATCTAAAGAGAAGCATCATCTCCTGGTCAGACCCTGTAATTCAGTGAAGGGTGGAGTCAGAATAAAAAAACATGCAAGAGGGGTCACTGCAGTTGTTGGGCGTTGGCTGCCATTCGGCCGGCGTTTGACACGGAAGGGCCATTTTGCATGGCTGCTACTGTACGCATGTGAAGGAAGTGGACGTGTACTAAGCTTTACTTTGAATGAAAAAAAAAAAAAATGAAATTCAGTTAAATTTATAATGTGCACCGGGACTAAAACAGGATAAGGAAACCTGTTTAATCTTTTTTGGGTCTTTTGTTTCATAGAGATAATTATAAGTAGTTAAAATAGCCCATGGATCATTGGAATGTGTCTGCTCTAGTCCCTGAATGGTTCGCACATCGGATGATTTCCCCATGACCTGATAAATAAGAAATAACTCTTGTACAACCTAAATAAAGGTCAAGAAATTTATAAAAAATGCATCCCCTCTTCAATGAAAGGCTGCCAGAGTGGCCGACCAAGGGTGATTGTTTATTCTGGGAGAGAGAGAAATTATTTATGACGATGTTGTAGTTCAAGCAATCTGCCAATCAATTACAGGTGGCCATAATCACCAAACTAAATTTGGACAAAAGCACCCCCCCCACCACACACACACATACATGCAGACACACACAGATGGATGTTTCCGTTTCAAGCATCAGCCAAACGCTGTGGTACAAGGGGTATCTATCCTCCTAACATCAAGTATTAATCAGAACGTTAAAGAGGGAGAGATGAGTGTTGGGAATCCCTGTCCGCCGCACCAAGACACGCCCATAAATCCCAAACCATAACCTCCACGATACAGAGAAGATTTAGCAAAGTGTTTAGGAGAATTTATTCATGGCTCCAAATTAATAAATTATTGTATTTATATTTGTTATAGTTGAATTAATTGGAACACTAGACATAAAGGTTAAAATGGCTGATAAAACATAGATCATTTTGGGAGGTTAAGAGGTGAAATCTTCATACCAAGATGGGATTCTTCTGATACAATCTTCCAATGAGCCAGGTGTTTTTTAAAATAGCAGCGGCTATTTAAATAATTGAAATATAGGTGAAGGTTTAATAATTTACTGTTACAAATCTGGGAAGGAGGGCAGTGATGAATGTTTAAAACACTGCAGGCGACTCTTTAATTGACCACTGGACCTTTGAATAGACAGACCTTGTTTTCTTTCCATACTGGACAATTTCTAGTGGTTTGATTCCTAAGAGCTTTAACTTATTTATTTAGCTCAATGCCACTACATCTTTATAGAAAGATTATCCAAAAGGTTTTGGTGCAGAATTCACCAATTTCATATTCCAGATGTTTGAGTAATGTCTTATTTAAAGACCTTTAGCATATTTTAGCCATGCGTTAGTAAAGGTTGTGCTTAATGGCTTTTGATTGGTGTACAATTATTTTAACAATGTTTAAATGTAATTAGCACCTGTCACAGTGACATTATTCCATCCTGTTCAAGTAAATTGAACATTCTGGAAGAGAGAGAAATTATTTATGACGATGTTGTAGTAGCAATAAATTGCTAATTTCATATGATGAAAATGAGACAGAAAGAAAGAGAAGTATGCACCATTTTGCAGGTATACTGCGCTGATACTGGACATTTCTGTGCAAATAAAATAAAGGAAAACTCAAAAGCAAAAACAAACACAATCAGATGGTTTAGTCTCATTTGCTGCTCAAATTTACTGTCCCATAAAATAACCTTTATTTACTCTGAATTACTTTAGGAACAACATAAAAAAACCTTTCCCCACTCGTCTCTCTATGTAATAATTTTTTATATCTCCTTCACTTCCTCCTTTTACTCAGATATGTGTACATCTGTTCCCTCTCTCCTGTTTCTCAGGCTCTCTTTCTGATACAGGATGCAGGAGTTGCAGGAGTTGCAGTCGCGGTTGCCAGGCAGTTTCTAAACATTTTGCATTATTGATGAGGTGCACTCATTGTGTCCCACCAAGCAGCACCCAAACCGTCTCCACCGAGGGATGCTGGGAAAGCATCCGCTGACATCACTGAAGAACAGAATACTGACAATGAGAATCAGATAATCAACTTATATCTTTTGAAATGTTTATTTTCTTTAATGTTTTAATGGAACGAGAGTAAAAGGAGTCAAAGGGTAACACAGTCATCATTTTAGCTGTTTAACATTTCACAAAGTTGATACTTCCCCAAAGGCTTTCATTTTTTTTTTGAAAAACCCTATCACTATAATCACACACTTTTTTTCAAACTTTGTTTATTAAGCAAAATGATCTCAGACAATATTTCTCATAAATTTACAGTTTTCTTTTTTTTTTTTTTGAAGAAGAACAAATTAACGCACACACATACAAGAAAAAACCAACTAACAAACAAAGACAAAAAAAAAAAAAAAACAATACACATCAAACAGGAATTGCTAAATACAAGACATAATTAAATAGACATAGCCACGGCCAAACAGAGCATATTAATCATGCTCAGCATGTCCCCCTCAAGTTGACATATTCAAGGAAAGGTCCCCAAAGGCTCATAAACATTCCACTTCTACCTATCATAGACAGTCTGATTTTCATTTCTAGTTTGAGAAAATTGTCCTTGATCCAATGGATGTGAGAGCGCGGTACAGAAGACAGGGTTCGTACACCTTTTCCAAAGTCTAAATCAAGCACTTTTCAAGCACTTTCAAGATCCATTTTAAAACGTTTTCTGGCACCTTACGGAACCAGTTTTGCGCGGATGACGGCCGGGGCGGATGACGGCCTCTCCTCGGATGATCAAAGAAAATTACTCCTCTGCCATGGCGTAGTTATATAACCAACCAGAGGGTGTCGCAATTCAGTATCATCAGCAGTAGAGTTATCAATGCTGTTTTAAGTTCTGGGCCTGATAATGAATTAAAACTTCCTTTTTTTTGTTTTTTTTTTGGAACGTTGGCGAGGCGTGAGTTTGGCTAGGCGGCCGCCTCGCCGAGATAGTGCTACGGGAAACACTGCAATACTAACATTACATTATCACACCGTACTCTCCGTCACTATGACTTACCCTTCATGTGACTCGACAGCGCAGACTCGCCAACATTTTATTTCTCCATTTAATAAACACACGAGTCAGTTAGATAGGCATTTGTTGCGAAAGAAATAGTTACAATTTCAAGCATTTTCAAGCATTTCATCCAAAATATAAGCACTTTCCAAACCTTGAAAACACAACGTCAAAATTCAAGCATTTTCAAGGAATTCCAGCACCCGTACGAACCCTGAGAAGAATTTCCAGTTCAAAACAATCATTCGTCTCGCCAGTAGGGTGGCAAAAGCAAGAACATCTTTCTTAGATTTTGCAAAGGAAGTCAAAGTATATGTCTCCCTAAGGAAAGGGGGGTCTCAAATATCGCAGCATTGGGTTCAATTTCAATTCTATTCAGTTTATTTCTATAGCTCCAATTCACATCATGTCATCTCAGGTCACTTTCCAGTTCACCAGATCATCCAGTCAGATTGATTCAAAGTTTTCTATCTAAGGAAAACCAGTTGATTTTTTCGACTCATTGACTCTTAAGCAATCCCTCACACTAAGCATGCTTGTAGCGACAGTGTAGAGGAAAAACTCCCTTTGAACAGGAAGAAACCTCCAGCAGAACCAGGCTCTGTGTGAGCGGCCATCTGCTGAGGCCCACTGGGGTTCAAGGAGACAGAAGCAGAGACAGTTCAATTTTTTCACCCAGTACTTTTCACAAAGTGGCAAAAATGTCTGACCTGTAACTATACAATGAGGGGCAGTTCCAAAACAGATGTACAAGGTCCGCTGTAGACTGCTGGCATCTTTCACAAGCTGCAGTTATTCCATCATACATTTTAGCCAATCTAGTTTTAGTATAATAGATTCGATGTGCCACTTTAGATTGGATGAGAGTGTCTAATATGTGTCTAACCACAGATGTATGTATTCGTCCTAATATCTCTGTCCAAAGTTCTTGTGAAAACGCCATCCCCAAGTTCTCCTCCCACAACCCTTTAATAAAGTGTAGGTGTTCAGGATTGAGAAGATTAATGTGATCATAAATATAAGATATACAACCTTTAAGAGTTCGTATTGGTCTAAAGAACACATCAAGGGCTGCGCCCTCTGGTAGAGTGGGAAACCCAGGAAAAGTAGACTGAACAAAACTACGGACCTGCAGATATCTAAAGAAGAGCTGCTGAAATGAAAATCTTTCTACAAGCTCCTGAAATCAAGCAAACACACCATCTATTTATAAGTCCTAAGTACTGATACACATTTTAGTAAAGACTTGCTTTAAAGCAAGTACAGATAAATTCCTTATTGTTACGATTGAAACCTAATAAAATACAAGGATTAGTTTAATTGAATATCAGACAGAGAGAAAAACATCCTACATGTCATTTTCAGGCACCATTTGTTGATATGTAATTTTAATTCTACAAAATCGGAACTTAGTCAAGAAGGCTAAAAGTTTCGTGCTAAATTTTGGTTCACCTTAAATAATGAAGTTCATCATGTTTACTGTGTTTTTTTTCTAAAATGCTACTATTAAAGGAAAAGTCCGGTCAGCGAGGAATGACCAATGGATCATTACTAATACCTAAAACTAAGATGTTTGTTTAATTTAATGAATTTAGTAAAAAAAAATAAAAATATATATTTTCTTCGCAATCACTGAGTCTGGGAGCGGCCATTTATGTCCAAATATAGTAGCCCCTCCCTCCTGCCATCTTCCAGCAGTGACGTCACGGTGCGGTAAGCCTAGCGCCATTCTCCCCGCTTTCCAAGCTAAATCAATGGGAACTACTAGACACATCTGCAATCAACAACAATTATTGAAGATTTCCAGAGGACTTCACCATTGAAATTCACCAGAGCTATAGTGAAACTGACAATCCCCACGTGCATGGCAGCTGGATGCTGGAATACATCGGGTAAAAGTAAAAAAAAGAGTTATTCCACCTTTCTGATTCCTGATCCTCCACGGACGGGTTGGTCGTTGGATCGCCAACTTGAAGAGGCAGGATTTGCCATCGAACTTCTGGCCAGAGAAAAAACCCGTAATATGTAGCCAACATTTCGAAGAAGAATGTTTTCAAGATGACTTGGATAATAGCGCGTTGTGACAAACACCAGATACAGCACTGGGACTTGATCAACAGCCGATACCGCACCGTGACGTCACTAACCAGTAGGTGGCAGTAGTGTTCTTTGACAAACATGGATGCCTCCAGTAAAGCACATTCACATGAAAATTACTCTGAATTAAAAACACTGATCATTTATTGAACAGGATGGAATCATTTCAGATTTAAAGAACTTTCAGAAGTTTGAATTCTGAATATGAGCGACTTTTCCTTTAATAATGTTTTTTTTATAGAAGTGAGCTTGATGCAAATTGCATGTTAGTCGAAGCAGTAATGCTGTAGCTCTGTAATTATTGTGTGCTTCCTGTTTCCAGCCAAACAGCCGGACAGTCAGGCAGAGAGCTGCATCACTCACCTGTTGTGCCTGGGGCGACGCCTCCCTCCTGATCTCCATGATGCAGCTGTCACTACAGCCGATCCAATGCCTGCTCTCTTTCTCCCTCCTTCTTTATGATCCATCAGCGTTTGCAGCACATGCAGAGTTGCCTCTGAATGAGGCCTATTGTATTGCACCTACAGCGTTGGCGCTGCAGTCTCTTCCTACATACCGACTGGTCTCCGGAAAAAAAGTTTCATCTCTTGATGCAAATGAAGTTTGTTCAGCTTTCGTGTTGCAGAAAACATTTTCTTTCTTCTTCAGACCCTCAAAGAAGCTCTTTATTTCTTTTTCCATATCCTGCACAGCCAATATCAGCAATGTCAGAGACCAGAACCCATTAAGGAACGTCTGAATAAAGCATATCCTAGGAATATATCAAACATTTGCACATTTACTGACCGTAATACATATATGAGATCAGGGACTCTCTTCATTTATATCTTGTTTCTAACCCCCTGCAAAGGTGTGTAGAGAGAAGAAGCCTGGGGGGCTCTTGGATTCTCCCAGTGCGTCTCCAGAATGAAAAACAAGTAGAGAAAATGAACGAAGAAGAGCTCAGAACTAAAGGAAGAATCCAAGCCAAAGTGGGCCTCTGCTTTCAGCAGCAAACAGCAGCTTGAATGAGGGGAAGAGAAATGTGGCTGCAAGTTTATATGTGTTCTCTCCCCATCAACCAGGGGACTGACTGAATAAATAATACAATATATATCCTTGTGATGAGGTCTCTGCGCACCATTCATAATTATTTCATTGTAGCTGTAATGAGAGCCTAGGTCCTCCCAAAGTGCCCTGCCATGAAAGGTAGGCCTCTGAAGAAACCAGGGCCCAAAGGTAAGAGGTAAAACAGAATACGGCTCATTCAGTGTCGGTTCGAGACCCAATTTACCAGAGGGGCAAGAAGGGGGGCAGGGTTTTCTCATGAGGGCAGAGAATGAAATAACAAAAATTAATCCTTGAGGCCAATCAGTTGAGATGTCTGTGCCAGTAAATACCATCATAAGACATTAGCTTTGTATTATGTCTTTAGTAGAGGATATTGGAAGTCTTTACAGAAACATGTGTAATAGGATGGTGTGGTAGAAATACCTGAAAACGATAAGATAATTAAGTCAATGTAAACTGGTTAAGTACCTTTTGTCTTAAGGGTTGGGGAGAAGTAATATGAAAATTGATCTTTAACATGAGAGAAACATTAAATATGGAATCAATTGACTAAACATTCCCTGTCTGCAGGTTACCTTAACAAATATTAGTAAAGCATCTGGAAGTGAGCCACCTCATCCTACGGCTCACATCTACCGACATCAATCCTCATTTAAACTGAAAAGAGACATTTTATCAGAGTCATTTTTGATAGATTATAATGAATCAAACAATCCACCTTTCATTCTGTCATAGTTTTGAATCAGGAAAAAAACGAACAATTGTTTTACCTATTCTTTCTTTTCAGTCTTTTTTTTAACAGAAGAGGAAAAACAGAAGAAAAAGAAAAAAAAAGAGAAAAGATGAAAGAAAGAGGAGATAGAAAGGAGACAATGACAAAACATTTTCAGTCTGCTTCATCACCTGCAACGGGAAGCAAAAAGAACAGCACAGCCGAAAGACATGGTACGAGACATACAATAAAGCAACACCTTGTTCACCCTATTCTTTGTTTTCAGTCTTTTTTTCAGATAAAAATAACTTAAATAAATAATACAGGAAACATGTAATTGAACCTAGAACAGAATACAGAATGCTTGTTGTGTAAGCAAGGTAATGCTACACTGACTGAACAACTCTCTACTCTCTTTAAGACATTTTCATGACTTTTGAAACTCCAAATGAGTTTGTCATCAAGGTCTGTGAAGGACTTCAAAACGCCGCTTTTGTTTTCACAAAAACCTCATGAAATTTTCTCCAAAAAAAATCGAAAAATCTCATGTGACCATAAATATATACTAAACAGTTAGACATTTGAGTTAGCTGAAGCGGGATCACTGGATTCTCTGCAGAAATGGAGACTCAGGTCAGTGACTTTAGAATTCAACGACAATTAGCATGATTGCCAGCAACCTGGCAAAGTTCAGTCTTTGCCCAGAAGAAGGAGTGACATCCAGAGTAGCTTCTTACTGAGCCAGAGATCCAGGAAAGAAGAGGAGCTACCTGCAGTAGCCAGAGCACGCAGACGAACTGAAGGTTCCAGAAGGGCAAATCCAAGCCGTCGTCAGGAGACTGGTCCAAGGTCGACAACAGGAAAAATCCAGGTAACAGTCTGGAAAAACATGACGGACAAAACATGGCTGAACAGCGCGGCCGAAACTCAGAAGTCCGGGGGCAGAAAACTGTCAGCAACAGGTAGAACTAAACACAACAGGCAGCGCTAGAAAGGGTCTCACTTGAAGCTTGAATGATCTGGCACTGATGGCTGGGAACCGGTGGCTTAAATAGAAGCAGGAACAGGTGGATCTGATGAGAGATGATGAACGCAGGGTGGAGCAAAGCAGATGAGAGAAAAAGGAGTAAAACCCAGCCTATGGTGCCAAGATCATGACAGGCATTGGTTGATTAGCATGTTTAGACTCCTTCCATAGTAACCCTCATATATCCTTTAGTATCTTGCTTCCCAACTGGACACCTACTAACATGAATTGATTGAATGCAAGTAGTGGCTGTACAAGTTTTGCTAAATTGACTGTTTTGCATTAAAATCTTAAGTAATTGAAAAGCTGGTGGTTCAGTTTTTAGTAAGACAATCCTTGACTCAATCCCCAGCCAAGAGTCTTTCAACTATGAGTTTTTATTTTCTCCCTGTTGATTAAGTTGATTTTTGACGATATGGGTATTTGAGTAATGTTTATCTATTTTCACACAGATCCAAAAACTTAGATTTTTCTTCCTGATCTGAAAAGGAAGAGCATTTGAAACTGTTTTCCTTCTTCTCTGCTATATGTCCTTAACTGTCTCCAGTGATCAGAGAACTTGTACAGAAACTAACCTGAGACCTCCATCTTAAAATTTAAAAGGCTTAGCTAGCATGTTACATGTTAAAGATTGTAAAAGGAAAATCATACAGATGCTTAACGAGTATTGCCTGTTGTAAAAGATTGAAGGAGAGATTCCCTATAATAGGGTATGGTAAAAGTGAAAGCAAAAGCAAAGCACAGTGGGAAAGGGGTGATGTCATGGGCTGGCTATACAGCCGGAGTACTTTGCGGTCACTGAGCCGATTATGAACTCTTTATGGCTAAGAAGTTAATCATAAGGCCCATATATTGACAGCTGAAACCTGTTCTGTCATGATCATGACTGATATCTGACCTAATTACTCTTTTCACTCACCTGTCTAACTCTTCCCGGTTACCAATTACCAGTCATCTCATCCACCTGCTCCATCTGTTTTATATACAGGTGCTGGTCATAAAATTAGAATATCATGAAAAAGTAGATTGATTTCAGTAATTCCATTTAAAAAGTGAAACTTGTATATTATATTCATACATTACATACAAACTCATATATTTCAGATGTTTATTTTGTTTAATTTTGATGATTACAAATGACAACAAATGAAAATCTCAAATTCATCATATCAGAAAATTAGAATATTGTGAAAAGGTTCAAAATTGATGGCCCCTGGTGCCACACTCTAATCAGCTAATTAACTCAAACCACCTGCAAAAGCCTTTAAATGGTCTTTCAGTCTAGTTCTATAGGCTACACAATCATGGGGAAGACTGCTGACTTGACAGTTGTCCAAAAGACGACCATCGACACCTTGCACAAGGAGGGCAAGACACAAAAGGTCATCGCTAAAGAGGCTGGCTGTTCACAGAGCTCAGTGTCCAAGCACATTAATAGAGAGGCGAAGGGAAGGAAAAGATGTGGTCGAAAAAAGTGTACAAGCAAGAGAGATAACCGCACCCTGGAGAGGATTGTGAAACAAAACCCATTCAAAAATGTGGGGGAGATTCACAGAGTGGACTGCAGCTGGAGTGAGTGCTTCAAGAACCACCACACACAGACGTATGAAAGACATGGGTTTCTGCTGTCGCATTCCTTGTGTCAAGCCACTCTTGAACCACAGACAGCGTCAGAAGCGTCTTGCCTGGGCTAAAGAGAAACAGGACTGGACTGCTGGTGAGTGGTCCAAAGTCATGTTCTCTGATGAAAGTAAATTTTGCATTTCCTTTGGAAATCAAGGTCCCAGAGTCTGGAGGAAAAGAAGAGAGGCACTTCATCCACGTTGCTTGAAGTCCAGTGTAAAGTTTCCACAGTCAGTGATGGTTTGGGGTGCCATGTCATCTGCTGGTGTTGGTCCATTGTGTTTTCTGAGGTCCAGGGTCAACGCAGCCACATACCAGGAAGTTTTAGAGCACTTCATGCTTCCTGCAGCTGACTAACTTTTTGGAGATGCAGATTTCATTTTCCAACAGGACTTGGCACCTGCACACAGTGCCAAAGCTACCAGTACCTGGTTGAAGGACCATGGTATCCCTGTTCTTAATTGGCCAGCAAACTCTCCTGACCTTAACCCCATAGAAAATCTATGGGGTATTGTGAAGAAGAAGATGCAATACACCAGACCCAACAATTCAGAAGAGCTAAAAGCCACTATTAGAGCAACCTGGGCTATCATAACACCTGAGCAGTGCCACAGACTGATCGACTCCATGCCACGCCGCATTGCTGCAGTAATACAGGCCAAAGGAGGCCCAACTAAATACTGAGTGCTGTACATGCTCATACTTTTCATGTTCATACTTTTCAGTTGGCCAACATTTCTATAAATCCTTTGTTTTTATTGGTCTTCAGTAATATTCTAATTTTCTGATATGATGAATTTGGGATTTTCATTTGTTGTCATTTGTAATCATCAAAATTAAACAAAATAAACATCTGAAATATATGAGTTTGTATGTAATGTATGAATATAATATACAAGTTTCACTTTTTAAATGGAATTACTGAAATCAATCTACTTTTTCATGATATTCTAATTTTATGACCAGCACCTGTATGGCTCTCTCCCAGGTATCGGGTCCAGATCATTGACGTCGTTTCTGAGTTTTGACTTGGAAATTATGTTGAGTTTGACCTTGATGTTCTCATTCTCTGAGGCTAGTGGGGAGAAAGAGTTTTTAGTATTGTCTTGTGTTCCTGATCATGTCCTCTTTCTTATCCACTGAGTGTGCCTTGTTCCTGTTTTGGCTCAGTAAAGGGAGCTAGTTTAAACATACGATAGTTTTCTCTGATATCATGTCTTGTTCTGCCTCTCAACTACTGAGCTTGGCTGTTTTAATCTGAATGTTCTGCCTGAACTCTCTGTCGACTCTTGGAATCCTGAACTTGCCTGAATTCCCTGTCGGACTCCTGGAACCCTGGACCTGCCTGTTCCTGTTCTGATCAGAACCCTTTCCAGGCTACAGACCCCTGCATCTCTGAGCCTACCTGTTGTGAACTGTTTCCCTGACCTGGCCTGGTTTCATGCTTGTTCACTGGGGCTGCAGCATCTGGTTCACTCTGGGCGGCTCCCACTGCATCTCTATGGCGGTCCATCGTTAAACCAGAGTTGCCAGTGATAGGCAGTGCCCCGTCTCCCCCCGCAGCCACTGCAGATCCTGGCTGCGATCCTGAGTTTTAATAAACTCTTTGAATCTTCCCACTGTCTGTCTCGCTTTGAATAATTTAATTCAATTCCCTCTCACGCTTGTAGCGACAGTGGAGAGGAAAAACAAAATTTTAACAGGAAGAAACCTCCAGCAGAACCAGACTCAGTTTGAACCGCCATCTGCTGAGGTCAACTGGGGTCCAAGGAGACAGAAGACAGAACATAGAAAAACAAGCATAGATACAAAAGGCAACCGTAAAAGGTGGCCCCGTCCAGGAAACACATAGCAAGGCAGACTAGCAATATTGAGCAATATGCCATAAATTGGTTTATATGGGATATTGGAATATTGGGTCCTAAGTAGTGTTGCAGCGATACCGATACCAGTATCGGACGGGGCCCCGATACTGCCCTAAAATGGTGGTATCGGTATCGGCAAGTACCAACAAATAGGGCACCGATACCATTTTGAGAGCCATAAGTTTATTCAACTATTTTCACCCACTCCTGGTAGGCAATAAAAAGTTCTACTGGATTCACTTTGTATTAGATTTTTTCCTGTTTCACAAAGCTAGCCAGCAGCTTGACAAAGCCATGATGGCAATTATTTGACATTATTATGGTATCGGTATCGGCCGATACTGCACAGCCAGGTATCAGGTATCGGTATCGGGGCCAAAAAATGGCATCGGGGCAACACTATTCCTAAGTCTGCAATGGACTGGCGACCTGTCCAGGGAGTACCCTGCCTCTCGCCAATGGACAGCTAGAGATAGGCTCCAGCACTCATCGCGACCCCACTTGGGATTAAGCATGTCAGAAAATGGATGAATGGATAGATGGGTCCTAAGTTCTGAGCTTATGACATCTTCACAACTGGATTATCAGTGCAGAGCAGAAAATCTACAACAGAATGACTGCAGCAGAATCAAGCTGCTGCAATGATTAAATTAAAATCCAGACCTAACCTGTTAAAATTATGTGGTGGACATGAGAGAACATAATGTCTGCAAACATTAACGAATTAAAGAAATGTGCACTAAATGAATTCCAAGAAATGTATAGTCAGCCTGAATCTACAACCCGCCACCTCCACCCCGCACAGAAACTTCTCTTCTCTCGTTATTTGCATCATGTCCACCCCACTCCACTCTGCTGCTGTGGAAAGCCCACAGAGGTTCCAAGGAGCATGGGCAGATCACACATTAAAAGCCTGCGAGCAACATGGACCTCAGACAACAACAACTTTTCCCATGATTTTTAAAACATTTAATACAATATTTAAAAAATTGGTTCCTTCTAAAGTTACATTCTCTAGAGTTTTAATTTAATAATCCATGAATTTACTTTTACCAGGGGTGTGGATGTGAAGTGACAAAAAGGCTTACAGTATACTGTATATTCTATATATCCAAACCACTCTTCAAATTTAAAAAGAAAAGCATAAAATGTAATCAAGTCTACAAAAAAATTCCCTACACCTACCAAGAAATAGAGTAAGGGCAAAAGTTAGAGACTCTTGTGTGGTGCGGATGACGAGTAAATTAAAACAACTTAAAGAGAACTTTTCTAACAGTTTTCTGTCCTGATAACAATGCAGCTTTTTCTTAACTTAATAAAGCTTTAACTGGAGCTCTATATGTTGGTCTAATTTGCTTTTATGTCAATAAAAAATAGATGTTTCTGTTGTAAACCATTTCAAAAGTCTCAAAAAGCACCTTCTCTCTACTTTATGGCACAGTAGAGGGTACAGTGGAGGATCTGTAAGGCTGTGGGCTTCTGGCTCTACCTAAGGTCCTAAAAAACTACATAATTCACTCTTCAGTGCATCAAACTGCTAAAACAATGTATATTCCACACTACCTAAACATTCTGAAATTAGTAAAAGTTTAATTTTAACGGTTTATTTTTATTTTAAACTATTAAAGCCCATCCCTACATGAAATTTTATTGTAAAACCTTTGACACAAGCTTAGCTTTGGTGCCAGTAAATATAGAAGGTGCTGTAAATAGCAGATACAGAAGGTGCATATGTATCGAAAAACACGCCGACCAGCTTGACACATGGTGAAACACAAAAACGCATCCAAACTCCCCCTGGTGTTTGGTCTCCCCTGAGACCGCCACCTCAAAGCTGTTGCAGGGTCCATCACAGCTAAACATATGAGAGGGAGCGTATAAAAAAAGCCCGACTCCTTCATACACACACACACTTCCAACAACCCCCCCCCCCAAAAAAAAAAATCAAACACACACACAACGACCACCTCTATTGCTGTCAGGCTCTCGCTTTGACATACGCTCAGAGGTCTGCCGAGGGAGCAGCTTCCAGCTTCTAATCCTGTTAGACTGAGACTGAGGAATTGAGGTGAGGGGGTGGGGGGGGGGGGGGGGGGGCGGGGTGAGAAAAAGAAATGGAAGGGAGGATAGTTGGGACACAAAGACCCCCGCTGGCCTGGAGCAGCTGGAGCTCTG
The DNA here is from genome assembly GCF_016077235.1 of Cyprinodon tularosa. NCBI lineage: Eukaryota > Metazoa > Chordata > Actinopteri > Cyprinodontiformes > Cyprinodontidae > Cyprinodon > Cyprinodon tularosa. Next base: position 52,705 of record NW_024039250.1, on the reverse strand, counting down.
AGGTGTGTTTGAAACCTGAATGCCCTGTTTTACAACACAAATGTTCGGTACTTTCATTTTGTCCATTCAGTCACTGAGCTTCCGAAACCCAAACAGCTTCAACCACAAATAAACACCAACGAGCACCAGTTTGCAAGCCTAACCTGTTATTCAGTTAAATGATCATGGGAATGGTTACAAGACAAACACTAGCAACTAAAATGTTTCAACATGTATAGCAGAAATGTGCTTCAGTAATTTTTAGATTTCTGTATTAGTTTTATAAATATCCAGAATCCAATGACGCCGTTCTTGTTGAGTTGCATAATGAGCGTCCCCTCCTTGAGTTCTAACCCCCATCTTTGGGGACAAGTGCACTAATTGGAGTAAGAGCTTGAGTCAGTCCTTAAAGAAGGCAGCTACAAATTTAGCTGGAGTCCCAGGTAAGAGTGCGCCCCCTACAGGCCCGGCAGGACAACTCATTCTGGCCAGTAAGTGGTAACCTGACTCCGCCAGATGGATTTGCTCCGCATATCCATCTGGAAACCTTCTGTTGAAGTAATTTTGGGAAGGGGCGAAAATACTGGTTAGCTGATTGGCCTATGTTGGTGATAGACGGGCCAAATAAACCAATCAGATCAACGAAGCATATGACGTACTAACAGAGCGACGACGAAAACACAACCACAAGCCAGTCGGGAGAAGAGCAAAAACATCTTTTCCTCTGAGAAAAGCCTCCAGAGCAGTGTTTTGCTCTTCTTTCAGTGAAGAAATACTCTGTAATTCCCAGAAAACTTGCTCGATAGCCACACTAACGCTAGTTTCATCGGCTGAAGCCGCCCTGTTCTTTAGACTGAACTGTCGCGCTTCTCGTTGCGTCACACCTCAACCCGCCTCAAAGCCAACGCTGATTGGACGTTCGTTTGGTGAACGGCTCCAAATGTTCTTCAACGGAGAGTCTCCAGACTGATCTGCGAGTGAAACCTTGAAAGCTCGCGAGATCAGGATGGTCTCACCAGGCTAAGTAAGTGACACACTTAAGCCCCCTTTTTCACCTCCCCTCTGAAACGGATCTGTGCCGAGTTCGGACCGAGTTTGGATCAGTTTACCGTGCTGAGCTTGGTTCCTTGTGACCAATTACACGTCACGCTAACACAGTTTCTCGCCTCCTATTGACAGTCCACAATACTACAGCTCTCAAGACGGGAATTACGCAAACCAAAATGGCGGCTCTCATAACATTCAGGAACTCATGTTCCTGGATAGCGTCCTCCGCTCAAATTTCAATTAGAGCCTCAGTCTCTGCATCATCCCAAGTCCCACCACGCTCTTTTGAAGCCATTTATTGTTTATAGGCTGAGTAGAAGTTTGCGTTGGGAAGAGGTGAAAAGATCTGTGGACACAGCGGAAAACCTGCGAAACTAGTCAGCTGACTAAATGGAGCCTAGTTCAACTGCAAAAACTGACTACTCGCTTTCATCTGCCTACGACACAGCCAATCAGCTTTGAACCACGCCTCCACGAAAAGCCTATCAGCATTCAAAGTTAATTTTAAAAGGCCTCTGATCTGCATCTTGTCTGCTACCTATTGTGCTTACGGTGGTTGTGCTTTGTGACCTCAATCAGATGACCCCATATCAACCCCCCTCCAGCCCCTCCTCCACCATCGTAGCTAAAGCTTCATCAGAGCGTCATTCCTCCTGGACTCTTACTGCGTCTCATTTCAACCGGTTCGGCAGAAGACCGCCATGTTTAGCCTGGTTTTGCCAGAGGTTTCTTCCAAATTTGGGAGCTTTTCCTCTCCACTGTCGCTTCATGCTTGTTCATCATGGACAGGTTCTTTCAACGTTTGTTATCCAAGCTGGACTTCCATCTTCCAGGTCCCTGAGTGAAGCTCTAGTATCAGAGCGTCAACTTCTGTGTGGCTTCCAAGTCCGTTAGCTTCTTTTAGTTGACACCATTGCTGAAAAGCTTGACCGCTGTTTACCTTTCCTTTATTTCCTTTATTTCTGTTTAGGTCCACTTAAATCGGACAAATGTAACGCTGAGAAGAAACCATTTATCAGAACTACGTATAAAAGAGTTTCTACTGTCTGCAAAACCTGAGCTCAATCTCACATGATGTTATACTATTCCTAATTAGGCAGAATACTTTCTGTTGATTTTAAAAATAACTAAATAGATTTATATATTTGAAAAAAAAAAAACAATTACAAAATAATAACAGATGTGGCTTTGAATTTTAGCCTCTATAAAGTCCATTTCTAAGTACTCTGTGGACAAAGTGCTGCAAGAGTGAAATATTTATTTTGATTTTAAACCAAAAGAGAGTAATAATAACTCTTTAGTCTTGAAAGTTTTGGGTTATTTGGAGAAAATGTGGTTACATCTAACAGAAACTATATATAACTTTACAGTGTTTTATGTTTCCTCTGAGTAAGAATTCAGTCCTTTTCTGTTCAGCTATGCTAGCAACCTCAGGTGTGCAGCAGTGCAGCCCTCTGGAAGAGCCAAGTCAGAACCTGTCTCTTTACTGAATAGCATCAGTTTGATCAGCAAGTTGATCTAAACCAGCAGGAGTAAACCCGAATGCCCCCGGCTAAGACTATAAATATTTTATCCAGATGAAGACATTGGGTAAATCGGGATCTAGAGTTAAACTAATTTCATCCATCCTCTCTCCCTGTTTAAAACAATTCTCAATTTTAAATTTGATCCTACAGCCACTGTCCCCATTACTCCTCAGTTTTGAATATTACCCACAAAACTATGAGGAAATATAAGAAAAAAATATAATAAAAAATGGTTTCATACATATCTTTCACAGAGAGAAAGCAGAATAAGTCATTTACAATTCTTCCCAGATATTAGATTTTATCTTTAGTCCAGTTAAAACATTTTTAGTTTATGTATAAACTGAAACATTCAATTGATAGTGATGGCTTCCTGCAGACAGCTTTGATTTTGTAGTCTCTTCATTTCTTCATGAAGATTCTTTACAAACTTCACACCATCAAAGCTACATTTGCTAACAGAGTTTAAACAAAGGCTCCGTGCAAAAAGACTATAAAATAACTGACACATGTCTTCTCAACACATTTTCTTCTCTCCAAACCCTCCAGTTCTACATACCTCAGTGAGAAAAGCTGGTAATTTAAATTTGCATGCATTCTTCTATTATAACACCCCCCCACCCACCCTGTCCCTTGTTTCAGTGACATGTTCATGCACCATTTTGTTTGTTTACTTGTTTTCCCTTAGTTCAAATTCTGTCTATTCTTGTAGTACAGGAGATAGAAAAGGATTTTGTTTGTATGGAAATAATGGTGACTGTATCTGGGGGAAGGCTCAGGGGCTTTAGCTGTTTGATGCTCGGCCCCCGGTGGATTGTCTGGATGTTGATTTTTAGAGAAAGGAAGCAGAGGGAGGAATCAGCAGGTGATGTGAAGAGGAGCCTTAGATGTTGTTTCAAATGTTAATTTTGCTGATCTGAGGGTAAACGAAGTCCGGTTTTATTTTAGGTTCTTTCAGACCCTTAGTACTCTTCCCTACATAGATGACTGGCTCCTAAAGCAGTTTAGCATTTTAAAACAAAGCCTTTCCAACTGCAAAACTGTAGGTTGAGCAACCAAATCATTTGAAATCATCAGAGCATTAACTGGAAAGTAAGCTCCAAAACTGTTTCAAGCAAACAGGAAAAGATTTAATCACAAAATCTAAGTAGGTTAAAAAAAGAAAGGCATACACTGCAAAAACAATCTAGAAATAAGTACAAATTTATTCAATTAAGTGTATTTATCCTTATTCTAAGTAGGTAAATAAGATAGTTTGCCAATGGAATGAGTATTTTTACTCTTAAAACAAGATAATTAGAGAATATGCACTTGTGTTTTCTTATATTAAGTGTAAATTGTCTTGTTCAATTGGCAAAATGTCTCTTCTACCTCCTCAATTCAAGGACAAATGCATTTATTTTAAGAAAGAATTACTGATCTAGATTTTGATTTTTTCCAGTGTATTAAAGACAAATGCACACACTAACTTCAAGGGATAATTTGTTGAGGCTATTTCTATAAAATGTATGATGCCACAATGTAAAGAAATAAAAAAAAAACTGAATCCAAGCGCTGCTGATCAGGTACATTTATTATTAGATCATCATTTAAAAATATATAATATAGCAATGATCTTTAAAAATAAGCAACTGTTGCTTCCACTACATCTGTACGGAAGAGGATTAGGGCCACTTATTTTATTTCAGTATAGCATGGGGAAAAAGTCAGAATTCTAACTTTAATCTCAAAATTCTGAGAAAAAATTCAGAATTCTAACTTTAATCTCAAAATTCTGAGAAAAAATTCAGAATTCTAACTTTAATCTCAAAATTCTGACTTTTCCTTGGAATTCTGACTGAATTCTGACAATAAAAAAGTCAGAATTCTGAGATTAAAGTCTGAATTCTGAGAAAAAAGTGAGAATTCTGAGAAAAAAGTCAGAATTCTGACTTTAATCTCAGAATTCTGACTGAATTCTGAGAATAAAAAAGTCAGAAATCTGACTTTTTTCCCATGTAAACTGAAATAAAATTTAAAAATCAGTTAACTTTTTTTTTTTCCAGTGGCCCTAATCCTCTTCCATACATCTGTGAGTGCTTACAAGGATATTTTAAAACAATGTACATATAATTTCAAGTTGAGATTCTGCAGACCTATGTTAGTATGTCAGAGGTTTAAAAGTTAAACAATCATGTCTTATTTTGAAGTGCTGAGGAAGGAAACATTTTCTCTGATAATATAGAAGAAGAATTTGGGTTTAGTTGAATGTTTTGGTTGTTATTAAAAGAAAATACTTTAGAAATAAAGTCCTTCAGGCAGATGTGGAAAGAAAATAACAGTATTTTAACACCATACAGGACCTGAAAGCTCTGCAGTTGTTAAATAATGAAGTTAATTCTCAAAAAGAGTCTAAATTAAGACCGATCATCCAAGGCTGGCTGGAAATGCGTCATGGTAAGAATGAACCAACACTGTAAAGAGGGAAATAAAATCACTCATAATGACGTAACTTTTTTTCACACAGCTTTTCTGTTTTGGCCCATTTTTAAAAGAGAAATGAAAACTTGGGATCTGTTGCCCTCTGCTCTAGAAGCTGCTTGTAAATTATTGTAAAGTTGTAAAAACCACATCATTTATACAGATGTCGCGCTTTCTTTTATTCTATGATTCTACCGTTATTTCAAGATTGTGATTTTATTTTATGCATGTAGAAGCCTGTTTTTGGGCAAGTAAACTAAACACCATAAAGTAAAAATGATGCATTTTAGTATTTAAATATCAACAACAAAAGCGAAACGTTAACTTTTACAACCCAGAAATGAAATAACATATCAGCTTACTCTCCTGTAGATCTACAACCAGGGTGATTAAATAATATTTAACATCTGTTTAAAATGTTGATTAAAACACCGGACTTGTACGGCTGCAGCTGAGTGGCGTTGCTGTGTGGGGTTCTGGATTCAGGACGGTCGGCTACATCGGTCCCTGTATACTCTGAGTAAACAGGCCTTCAGTTATAAAGCTTTTACACGCCAATCCTGGCCAACATTCTCTTTATGTGAAAGTGCTGCAGGGCTGAGATGCATAATGCATGAGCACTCAGTTAATCTATTGATCCAAAATATGTCTTCTCTCTTTCTCTCTCATTTACTATCTGTGTTTTTTGGAGATGTCAGTCCCTCTTTTTGCTTTTTACTTTTTTTTTGCTCTCAGTTATTTTTTTTTTCTGCACGTATTCCATCTAATGCCTAATTACAGCATGCGGAGAGACTCCAACGCGAGATTAGAAGAAGAGATGAGAGAAAGACTGACACTAAGGAGGTGGAGATAATGAAAACAGCAAGCATGAAAAATGCAGAAACCGTAAATAAGAAATAACCCCATGCTAGAACATTGGTTGGAATACAAAGGGCAGAAAAGAAAAATCAGTGTGATGATGAAAAATATTCAGAAACTCAAGGGTTGGTACTGCAAGTGATGCAAACAGTCAACAAACTTGATGAATAAACCACTTTAGGTGCAAGTTGTAGCTCACAGTGTGGTGGTACGATTAAAGAATTTGAAGAATTGCAGATCCTGAAGATCACAGTCATTACAACCTTTAAACACAAAACCCAGAGAAATATTTTTAGATTGAGATGGAGCAAAAGTGGTAAGGATGTTTAAAGAATGCCTCAAATGTCTTAAGTTAAGTTTTGGTGTAAAAAATTAAGGCTAACATAACAGACCAGATTGTGTTCTACTGTATGAGGAAGAGTAAACATCCAGCTCTGCTATGATCAGCCTGTGTTTTCAACCCTGTTGCCAGAGCTCCAGCCCACTAAATGAAAGTTTGCAAACTGCTTTCTAGCTTTTTAAGACTTGGGTAGGAATATATCAGCCTTACGCTAATTCAAACTCCAATTATTTTGTAATATAATCTATTTAGTTTAAGCTATTCCAATATCATTATTAGAATTTTTTAAGGAGAAACTGGAGAGTTAAATAGCATCAACCCTAACCCTAAGTATTTTATAACTTATAGTAAGATGGTCATGTTAAGAAAATCTCATTTTAAAATTAAATGTTAGGCTAATAAACCTTAGGGTATTTCATAAGAATTGAAAACGAGACGGTCATGTTAAGACTACATCCCAAAAGATACCTGACCCTTGCCTTAAATTACACTTAGCTGATCCCTAACCCTGACACTTGCCCTAAACCTAATTTTAAGCCTTGCCCTAAGCCTAAAACCTAGCCATTACTCTAAAAGCTAACCCTAATTCTCCAAGTTCTACAAACTGGCTTGACTGTGGATCTGAGAGATACCAACAAACGTGTGCCGGTCCGTGCATTGCCTTTGATCCTCTAACCAACTGCTCTAGTCGTCGGACTAGAGCAGTTGGTTAGCAGACCCTAACCCTAACCTAACCCTAACCTAACCTAACCTAACCTAACCTAACCTAACCTTATATCTTATGAGATGAAGTCTTAACAAGACCACCTCACTTCATAAATCTAATAAAATAACCCAATACATTGGAACTCATACCTAACCATTAAATTATCTCTTTTAAACACCTGATGAGAAACTTTAATCTAACCACAGTTAGTGGATTAATACCATAATATGACTACTCTCCCCTAATTTCTATAAAATCCCTTACACCCTATCGTACACTGAAATTATCGAAACCTTATCCTTAAGTAATACACTAACTCCTACCAATATTAGGCCTCAAAAATATTTATTTATAAAACATTTCCCTCTACCTACCTCCCTTCCCTCAGTTTAGAACTGCAGGGAGTGGAGGAGGCAGAGTTTACATGCCAGACCGGCGGGGGTCGACTTAGCCCATTACAGGGAGGTTTACCCTGACTCTGCTTCCTCCATTGAACTAAAAAATGTATATACTTATCTTCAATTAATCATAACCTCCACCCTTATACTACACTTATAGCACATATCACCTTACCAGGACAATTAGCTACTAACCCTAACCTATGTAACCCACATATCAACCTAATTCTCATGTTTATCAACTTATCAGATCAATTAGCTACTGACCCTAATATTAGTGGAATCCATACCTAAACCTAACACCTGACCCTTGCCTTAAATTACACTTAGCCGATCCCTAACCCTGACACTTGCCCTAAACCTAACTCTAACTCTAACCCTTGCCCTGACCCTAAAACCCAGCCATTACTCTAAAAGCTAACCCTAGTTCTCCAAGTTCTACAAACTGGCTTGGCTATGGATCTGAGAGATACCAACAAACGTGCGCCGGCCCGTGCAATGCCTTTGATCCCCTAACAACAGGGGGGGGGGAGGGTCATCGAGAGAGTGTCTAACACCTAACCTATTCCTGTACCTAACCTAATCTAACCTAACCGAACCTAACCTTAACCTAACCCTAACCTATTCTAACCTAACCGAACCTAACCTTAACCTAACCCTAACCCTAACCTATTCTAACCTAACCTAACCGAACCTAACCTTAACCTAACCCTAACCCTAACCTATTCTAACCTAACCTAACCGAACCTAACCTTAACCTAACCCTAACCCTAACCTTAACCCATAAGGCTTTACCCAGCCCCCTTCAGGTACCACCTCATTACTGGGGTTCGTACTTTCACTGCGCCATTACACCACCTTTAGACTTCTGACCCGCTTTAGGCAAAGCTTCACCTGTTTGACTGATGATCTTGACTTTTTCTCTTTAGTGGTTTTTCATATATAAATATTAATAGTGGAGTGAATGGCAACATATTGCCCAGGTTTTTTTGTTATAAAACAATCCCAACTCATTACATAGTAGTGTGCCATCATAACATGGTAGTGGAGACAATGCCATGTTCATTGCTTGTCCAACAGTTATACTTTAGTCCAATCTGTCCAAACATAACTGTTCTAGAAGTCTTGCTGTTTTATCATTCAGACGTAGCTAAGTCTGGTTATACTCACAGATCATAAGCTAATAAAAACACATTATAACCTTGTTTTTTTTTGTTTTTTTATCCAATAAAGGAAAAAACAAGGGGGGGCGTGCAGGTGGTGCAGTGGTTAGCGTGCACGACCCATGTACAGAGGCCTTAGTCCTCGACGCGGGCGACCCGGGTTCCAATCCGGCCTATGGTCCTTTCCAGCATGTCTCTCCCCCTTTCCTGTCAGACTACTGTTGAAAAATGAGCCACTAGTGCTGTAAGAACAAAAAAAGGGTAAAAATCCAGGGTAAACTTTAGATATTTAAAATGGCGGTTTCATTTTATACTTTTTTAAATGAACGGTGACAGTGTGGTGTGGTTTTTGTTTGTTTGAAATAGGTTTAAAACGTTGTATACACTAGATTGTTTTATACTTTCCAGAAACCCGAAGACCTTGAACTGAAAGGATTTTCTGTCTATTGAGACAATAAGGGGGAGTAATGAGTAAGGCATTATGCCAGGATGTTTTTTTGAAATTGTGGGAGATGTTGATTGTGGTATATATAAATGTTAGGTTTATTCTTTATACATTATGTGCATTGTTATTTTGTTAGCCAGATTAGACAGAGTAGAAGGCCTTCCTTCACATTGTGGATGTCACTGTGTGTACGGAGGTTATCTAATCGGGACAGCCTTTGTGTCTTTAAGAATACACAGGATATGGGCACATCTTGGAGCCGGTCTGATAGAGGAGAGCTATATGTAATCCTTGGGCATGGATGGCGTGTCAGTTTCTGATACGGACAGCTAAGCATCCACCTGGTGCAACACATAGACTCATGAGCTATAAAAAGCAGGAGATGACCTTGTTCGGGGCTCAATCTTTGCCGGACGCTCGCGGACGTGATTTTTGAGCCCACAGCTGTGCAAACTCCAATCATTTTCTCTGTCCTGTAACGACCTGATCTGGAATAAACTCTGTTATTTTTTACTCCTGTTTTATAGTCCTTTTTATATGTTTTACCCAGTTTGAGTTAAGAGTAGTAAATAACTTGCTCCCAGGAAAAGGACCGTGAGGAAGCCCCCGAGGCGCAACGGCCTTTTTTAGGGGACATAACTTCCTAATTTTAACATAAATTAAACCCACTGAAAGCAGAGATTTTTTTTTCTTTTTATAGTTTTACATCTTAATTTGGATAACTGCTTTTTCCTACTTTTTGGTACCAACATTTCTTTTGTCAGGGCAGGTCAGATGCTGAATTTTCTTTCTTAGAGCTACCTGGACACAACTGTTATACATTCACTGCTGAGCTCTATATTGCTGCTAGATTTTAGTCTTGTTCCACCCGTTCCACACGCTCTACTTCCGTCTTTTCTTAACCAAAAGATGCAGGTGAAATACACCGAATCTCTCCCATAGCGAACCTACTAACCTTTTCTTCCAGCCTTGTGTCTTTAATTTGTACTGGCAGACAATTAAATATTTACCAGGAACGCTACAGGCAATTACATTATAAGTGTGTGGTTAGACACCACCTACCATTTGGCAAGCCCCCTTAGTGAGAAGCAGAGGCCGATTTTGGTGAATGGTCACAAACTTTACAACGTCAGATTTTACTCTCCATCAATAATTCAAACATGGAGGAAGTAGAGAGAGGAGGAAAAGAAAGACAAGAGTGCAGAGAAAAGAATGGGGGTAAAGAAATGGAGGAGGCCAAACAGGAGGAGGGGAGTGAGGTAAGAAGGCTGTGGTAGACGACGGCAGAGGGCTGAAATTTAATGTCCATTTGCTAAATGTGGCAGAAATACACATTGTGGCAGCCATGTTCTGCTCGCTGAAAGCCTTGTGGGGCGTTGGAGCCCTCACAGTCCATGCTACAATTTCAACATGCAAAGGTTTACATTATTAGCTATACATAACACACATATATAGTCTTATTTTGTTAAAACAAAAAGTTTGGTCTATTCTGAAACAGAAGTTAAGTACACCTATAAGCAATGTGGTGATATAACAAGATTCAGTGAGACAAAGATATTTTAGGTGTCTCAAAGTGTCTGAAGCAGTGCTGGCTGGAACATAAGTGGCGCCCCAGCTGTTCAGCCAAAAGGCAAATCTTCTACAGTTTCTAGGGCAAAGGAATAGATAAATGGCCAAACAGTCACATAACATTTCATGGCCAAATATAACCCCTAACAGGTTAGAAATCACTTACATGTAGCAGTCAATAAGAGGGATGGTGGTGAACCTGATGAGCGAAGTTTCACCAAATTTGGTGAGATATTTCTCCATCTTTTAGGACCCAGCAAACCCAAAATTATCATTAACCAGCAGAACAATCAAGAGATGGTCCAAGCACAAGTAATAGCTGACTGGCTAAAGGCTAGCTAATAGAATTATGTTTTCCAGGCCTTCTTTTTCAAGGTGCCATACAGTAGTAGCCTTTTAAAATTTCACCACTTTCCTTGATGGGTCCTTGGTTGGTCCTTGATGGGCCTTCGGTTGGTCCTTGGTTGGCCCTTGCTTGGTCCTTGGTCGGCCCTTGGTTGGTCCTTGGTTGGCCCTTGGTTGGCCCTTGGTTTGTCCTTGGTTGGCCCTTGGTTGGTCCTTGGTTGGCCCTTGGTTGGTCCTTGGTTGGCCCTTGGTTGGTCCTTGGTTGGTCCTTGGTTGGTCCTTGGTTGGCCCTTGGTTGGTCCTTGGTTTGTCCTTGGTTGGCCCTTGGTTAGCCCTTGGTTGGTCCTTGGTTGGCCCTTGGTTGGTCCTTGGTTTGTCCTTGGTTTGTCCTTGGTTGGCCCTTGGTTGGCCCTTGGTTGGTCCTTGGTTGGCCCTTGGTTGGTCCTTGGTTGGCCCTTGGTTGGTCCATGGTTGGCCCTTGGTTGGTCCTTGATTGGTCCCCCACAATTCCTGTATAAACATTAATCATTGTGCTAAAATATTCTTTCTGTTATGATTTGTGGACATTAAGATCTAAAGCAAAGCGTTATCTCCTGGTCAGACCCTGTAATTGAGTGAAAGGGTGGAGTCAGAGTAAAAGAAATGCATGCCCAGGGGAAAGCCAGTGGCTGGAAGCTGGAGGGGGTTTTGCTTGAAGCTGCAGGGAAGTGGGCTGCCATTTGGCTGGTGTTTGACTGGGAAGGGCCATTTTGAATTGCTCCTACTGTATGTTATATAACATGGAGTTATTGAGAAATGTGATGCTCTGATAGATAGATTACCCAAGTTATTGTGCAAAATACAAATGTCAACCAAACACCCAATTATGTATCGTAAAGTATGGTTAAAAGAAAAGTGACATAAAAAAGCACAGCTCAGTCCTGGATAGAAGACATATCTTCTGCAATGTTGCTATTGGATGCATAAAGTAAAAAATGTTTGTCAGAAATGTAAAGATGAATCAATTCAATTCAGTTTATTTATATAGCGCCAAATTCACAACACATGTCATCTCAAGGCACTTTACAGTTCAACCAGATCATACAGTCAAATTGATGCAAAGTTTTCTATCTAAGGAAAACCAGTTGATTGCATTGACTCATTGACTCAAATACAATCCCCCACACTAAGCATGCTTGTAGCGACAGTGGAGAGGAAAAACTCCCTTTTAACAGGAAGAAACCTCCAGCAGAACCAGGCTCAGTGTGAGCGGCCATCTGCCGAGGCCGACTGGGGTTCAAGGAGACAGAAGCAGAGATACAAAAAGCAGCTGTAAAAGGCGGCCCCGTCCAGGAAACACGCAGCCAGGCAGATGAGCTCCAAGGCAGCTCCCATGCCAGAGGACGAAGAGAGCACATCCACTCAGTCACGGTCAGAGAAACAGGACCACACTGGAAAACAGGCCGATCTCCAACATCTATAAACAAGGGTGTTGATAGAAGCAGCACAGCTGATGTTTCTTTCCAGGATGGCGTCACAGCCAAACAGGAACAGACGAGGCAAAGCTACTCTGAGGAAAAGCAGAGAGAGCAGAAGGTTAGAGATTGAACTAACAGATTCTGCAGAATAGGAGAACAGAGAGAGAATGAAGCAGAATGATGAAATGGGGGTCCCTATGTCCTCCAGCAGTCTAAGCCTATAGCAGCATAACTATAGAGATAGATCAGGATAACCTGAGCCACTCTAACTAGAAGCTTTATCAAAAAGGAAAGTTTTAAGCCTAGCCTTAAAAGTAGACAGGGTGTCTGCCTCACGGACTAAAACTGGTAGTTGGTTCCACAGGAGAGGAGCCTGATAACTAAAAGATCTGCTTCCAATTCTACTTTTAGAAATTCTAGGAACCACTAGTAAACCTGCAGATTGAGAGCGAAGTGCTCTGTTAGGAACATAAGGAACAATCAGATCTCTGATATATACCATAATATTCTTTTAGAAAGACTTGAATATTTTGTTGGAATTAAAGGAACAGCACTAGACTGGTTTAAATCTTATCTATCTGATCGAATTCAGTTTGTTCATGTTAATGATAGATCTTCAACACGCTCAAAGGTTACCTGTGGAGTACCACAGGGATCAGTGCTAGGACCAATTCTCTTTACTTTATACATGCTCCCAATTGGTAGAATTATTAGACAGCATGGGATTAATTTCCACTGTTATGCTGATGATACCCAGCTATATCTGTCTATAAATCCAGATGAAGCTAACCCATTACATAGATTACAGGCATGTCTTGAAGACATAAAAACCTGGATGACTCTTAACTTTCTGCTTCTGAATGCAGACAAAACAGAAGTTATAGTCTTTGGACCAGAGTCTCTGAAAAAGAAACTGATTAGCCAGTCACTTCATTTGGATGGGATTAAACTGATTTCAGATAATAAAGTAAAAAATCTTGGTGTTGTTTTTGATCAGGACCTGTCATTTAAATCCCACATCAAAGAGGTTTCTAGAATTTCCTTCTTTCATCTGAGGAACATTGCAAAAATTAGAAATATCCTGTCCAGGGGTGATGCTGAGAAACTAGTCCATGCATTTGTTACTTCAAGGCTGGACTATTGTAATTCTTTACTATCAGGAAGTCCACAAACTGTAGTTAAAAGCCTTCAGCTGATCCAAAATGCTGCAGCCAGAGTTCTAATGAAAATGAAAAAGAGAGATCATATCTCGCCTATCCTGGCTTCTCTTCATTGGCTTCCTGTTAAATCAAGAATAGAATTTAAAATCCTCCTTCTCACATATAAAGCCTTAAATGGCCAAGCTCCATCTTATATCAGAGATCTGATTGTTCCTTATGTTCCTAACAGAGCACTTCGCTCTCAATCTGCAGGTTTACTAGTGGTTCCTAGAATTTCTAAAAGTAGAATGGGAGGCAGATCTTTTAGTTATCAGGCTCCTCTCCTGTGGAACCAACTACCAGTTTTAGTCCGTGAGGCAGACACCCTGTCTACTTTTAAGTCTAGGCTTAAAACTTTCATTTTTGATAAAGCTTATAGTTAGGGTGGCTCAGGTTATCCTGAGCTATCTCTATAGTTATGCTGCTATAGGCTTAGACTTTTGGAGGACATAGGGACCCCCATTTCATCATTCTGCTTCATTCTCTCTCTGTTCTCCTATTCTGCAGAATCTGTTAGTTCAATCTCTAACCTTCTGCTCTCTCTGCTTTTCCTCAGAGTAGCTTTGCCTCGTCTGTTCCTGTTTGGCTGTGACGTCATCCTGGAAAAAAATATCAGCTGTGCTGCTTCTATCAACACCCTTGTTAATAGATGTTGGAGATCGGCCTGTTTTCCAGTGTGGTCCTGTTTCTCTGACCGTGACTGAGTGGATGTGCTCTCTTCGTCCTCTGGCATGGGAGCTGCCTCGGAGCTCGTCTGCCTGGCTGTGTGTTTCCTGGACGGGGCCGCCTTTTACAGCTGCTTTTTGTATCTCTGCTTCTGTCTCCTTGAACCCCAGTCGGCCTCGGCAGATGGCCGCTCACACTGAGCCTGGTTCTGCTGGAGGTTTCTTCCTGTTAAAAGGGAGTTTTTCCTCTCCACTGTCGCTACAAGCATGCTTAGTTTGGGGGATTGTATTTGAGTCAATGAGTCAATGCAATCAACTGGTTTTCCTTAGATAGAAAACTTTGTATCAATTTGATCTGGTTGAACTGTAAAGTGCCTTGAGATGACATGTGTTGTGAATTTGGCGCTATATAAATAAACTGAATTGAATTGAATTGATATCAGATGGAGCTTGGCCATTTAAGGCTTTATATGTGAGAAGGAGGTGAGAATCACCAATCCAAACAGCAAAAACACATCAAACTGTCAAGCATGCATTCGTAGGGATAATGCTAAGGTCTTGTTTTGCAGGTATCAGAGCAATGAACTCCACTGTAAGCAAAATGATTCTTGATTTCAACATGAGATCATGTCACATCCTCAGGGGCAGGTCTGCATGCAGCTTTGGATCATGGGATGTGAACAGCAGGTGTGTCGTCAGCTTAGGGGGAGCTTAAAGAAACCCAGGTCTCTCAGATGTGAGGCTGCTCTTACTCTCAGGGTAGCTACTATATAATCTTTTGCCGCTGTCTTGGCCAGGACTCCCTTGAAAAAGAGATTGTTAAGCTAAAAGGGACTTTTCCTGGTTAAATAAAGGAATAAAAAAAAAAAAGAAATCCTGATATTACTATTGAAGAAATAGCCAAAATTTCATATCAACTTTTTTGGTTAAGTCCTTCAAATTTAAAGACAAGAGCAAATTAAGGTTGTTTGCACCTAAATTTAGCAGATCATGAGTGAAACTACCCCAACATTAAAGGTAAAGATTTCCTGACTAGAGTTCTGCAAACGGCAGTCATAGGGGTTAGGTTTAGGGTTAACAGAACTTGATCCAACTTACGACCGTCTCTACCGTCCTTTTCAGCTTCATGTCCAACACATAACTCTACAGATCTGATGATTCAGTAACTTTACGTTTACAATAAGTGACGTTGAACCATGTACACGTACACATCATGTACTGGAGCATGGTGTGTGTTTAGGTATCCCCTCCACCATTAGGTATTAGACGTCTGCTAACAACATGTCGCTAGAATTCGCATCTGGAAATCTATTTCTCTCTGTGGCACCACTTTCAGTTTACAACATTATTGACAAAATATTCACAGAAGCACACCAGTAAATCCTCAGAATCTCCAAATCCCTTCATTAGCTGTCAGGGTGAAACCATGATTTTGATAAGATTTGATATCTATATTCTTTTAAAGAAAGCAGTTTTGGGAAACCCCTGTTAGCCTGGAGGAACCTATGCAGAAGCTTAGAGTTCCCTATGCCCCAGGGCAGTGATGCTTCTGGCTAGAGAGCTGTTCAACTTATGGCCTATTATTCCCAGTTTGGAGTCGTAAGAAGTATTTATTTTTATTTTTTGCAAAACAGCTAATTGTTGTCAACTGTGCAAAAATTGGTTGAAAAGACATTGAAAAGTGAAAATTGTTGAAAAGTCTATCATTGAACTGAATTGGGACAAAATCAGACCAACCAAAAACAGTCCAATTTATAACAGCTGTTTCTGGACTAAATGAAGAATATGACAGAGCGGCCAGATTTGGCATAAATCTGATTTAGAGTTGCACATTTTTCCTGAAAAACAAACATCCTGAATCCTTTTTTTAAAGGTACTCTTTCATTTGAACAGACTTTTTTGGGGGGAGGCTGAGAAACAAATCCAAATATCTGTTCCATTCAGATCTTGTTCCAAAGTGAGACCACACATACCTGAGGCTATTTCTGATAGTAGTTTGCGCAGATAATGAAAGATGTTTTAAATGTACCTTGTTAAAGGTACCAGAAAAGGAATTAAATGTTTAAAAGAAAATCCTCCTAATTTTATTAAACTTCAAGTCTTTGAGGCATTCCCTCTCCTCTTTCATTTCTCTGGATCCGTCTGATCCCAGCTGTACTCCCTGTCCTGTGTCTTTACAGTGTCGTTTCCCAAAGGATTGTCCTGGCAGCTTGTGTCCCACTGGACGCTGGTAATGTATATCTGATGAACTGACGCCGCGGACCCTCTGCAGGGCGGCAGCCATGGCAGGACAATGGGTCTCGCTCAGGTTTCCTGACTCTGTGACCAACAGGATGGTTCTTTCTGTCAGAGAAGTCAAAGCTAGCGGTTCAGCTACAGACTGCAGAAAGAGGCAGAGTTACAACAGAGACAACAAGGATCCTGTTACATGGTGTTGATGAAGGGTGTAAAAGATGAGGAACATTTTCATAGAAATTCAAAACTGATTTCCAATAATCAAACAAGAATAACTGTAGGACTAAATCAAGTTATAATAAAAGGCTTAGAGTTTACTTTAAGACCAAGACAAAATAAATGTTTTTCTCGTCAGCAGCTGTGTGCTTTGGACACTATGCAGCTCCCTCATCATGGGGCTGGGTCATATTGGCAAAACTAATGTCACAGCATCCATCCAGCTTATTCCATCAGGGTTGCCCATCTCCAGCAGTCTATGGGCAAGAGGCGGATTCACCCTGATCCCTCCCAGTCTGTTGCAGAGACACACAAAGACACACAGCATGCACACTCACACACACTCACACCAATAGACAATTTAGATTCACCAATTAACCTAGCACTGATGTTTTAGGACTGTGGGAGGAAGCCGGAGTACCCAGAGAGAACCCGCACATGCATGGGAAGAAGATCCACACTGAAAGACCCCGGGCTGGGAATCAAACCCAAAACCTTCTTGCTGCAGGGCAGCAGTGCTACAAACTGCACCACCATACAGCCCTACGTCACACTCTATTTCTTAATATCAGTAAATATGGTATAGTTTTAATATTGATACAAACAAAATAAAAGTCTTAGTAAGACAGTGAAGAATGCCTACAACAGGTGTGTTTAGGAACTAATGACAATTATTTACCATTTATTAAGCTCCTCCTACAAAACGTTTTAGAGATATTTGCTCTAAAATAAAAGCCCAACTACATAGAACCTGGAATGTCAATCAATGACAAATGCTGCAATCATAAAAAAATAACTTAGATTGAATATCAGAAATGTCATATTACAGTTATGTGATGACTTGTGCAACGTATAATATTCAATTACTAGTAATTAGCCTGGTTCTGCTGCAGGTTTCTTCCTGATAAAAGGGAGTTTTCCTCTCCACGGACGCTGCATGCATGCTCTGTGTGAGGGATTGCTGTCCAGTCCATGAGTCGATGCAATCAAATGTTTTTCCCATTCCATCCATCCAATCATTTTCTGTCACGCCTATTCCTGCTGGGGTGGCGAGGGGTGCTGGTGTCTATCTCCAGCTATCTATGGGTGAGAGGCGGGGTCCACCCTGGACAGAGAGGAGGGGTCCACCCTGGACAGGTCTCCAGTTCATCTCAGGGCAACACAGAGACAAACAGGACAAACAACCATTCACACTCACCTAAGGAGGATTAAGAGAAGCCAATTAACCTAACATCATGTTTTTGGACTGTAGGAGGAATTAATCTTTTTCATAAGTTACACATTATACAACATCTAATTTTTTTTTTTTTTTTTTTTACTTTTTTTTATCTGAGCTCTGATTTCCGGTTGCCAGAACTTTAATATTAAAAGAAAAGAAAGAAGAAATTTATTTATACCATTACTTTATTCTTTGGCGCTCAGACCTCGGCAGGAAACATTAGCGCTGAATTTTGATAGATATGCATGAACAAAAGTAATTTCCCTCTGGGATTGTTAAAGTATTTCTGATTCTGATTCTGAACACAGGGATGTCCCCCCCCAGGCCTGAAACTGGTGGTGGAGTGGAGATAGATGGAGTTGGTCAGTCTGTAGACTGCTGGTTGGAGAGACGGTCTGCTGAGCTTAATGGGGAGATCCAGTGGACTGCGTGAGCTGATACTAGAGCTTCACTTCCTGGAAGATGGAAGTTTGATGAGCAAGCATGAAGCGACAGTGGAGAGGAAAAAACTCCCCTTTTGGAAGAAACCTCTGGCAGAACCAGGCTCAGCATGGCGGTCTGCTGCCGGACCGGTTGAGATGAGACAGGGAACGCAGTAAGAGTCCAGGAGGAATGACGCTCTGATGAAGCTTTAGCTACGATGGTGGAGGAGGGGCTGGGGGGGGGGGGGGGGGTCATCTAGGGCTGCAACAACGAATCGATAAAATCGACTTTTAAAAGCGTTGGCAACGAATTTCATCATCGATTAGTTGTGTCGCGCGATTATTGCGTCATCCGCCGCGCCGTCATCACTGCCTCTTGACTGAAAGAGGAAGAAAAAAAATATGGCAGAGCGAGCCAGCGCCGCAGGAGCAGTGTTGCCAACTCAGCGACTTTTCAGACCCCTCCAGCGACTATTTTTCAAAAAAGCAACTAGCGACAAATCTGGCGACTTTTTTCGGTGTCACTGGCGGCTTTTGGAGACTCTTACGTGAAAGCATGTATCGTTCCTACTCTGCCGTGGGGCGCCTCCCCCACACCAACCGCATTTTCCCGCAGGAGTCCCTCTCAGCGCTGCAGTCAGAGCCTCAGCGTCCAGACTGCAAATGAAGCGCGCATGCACCGGGATTGACGGCGCAAATTGATCACAATAATTAAAATAGCCTGCGCTTTGTAAAGCGAAAAAAGTGATAACATGCAACTTTTGTCAAAAGAAGTGAACATGGCACGGAACCACCATGTTTGTTTGGTTTTAAAGTGGGGAAACGTAACGTTAGCTACTCAGGTAGCTCATCTGATGCTTTCCTTACCGTGTTAGTAGGTTACAGACAGTGATAAGGTTGGCTACTTATTTTACTTTTAATTTCATTTGAATTAGCTTAAGCAGCGTTTACATTTACTTTATAAATAAATTAACTTGCAAATTATGAGGGCAAGGCTTTTAAAGTTTAAATCTTCTGGCAAAGATAAAGTAAAGAAGATCCTGCAATTTATGGAAGTAAAGCAGAATAAAATCCAGCAAGATCAGTAATATGTCAATTAATTATCTGCCACATTCCCATGTAAATATCTGTCTTTGGAGGATGTGTTTTTTTAACACCCCTAGTTCTCTCATTTTTATTCCAAATACAATTTATAATTTGAATCACAGGGCTATTTTTATCTCTATGGTTCAGTATTTTCTCAAGTAGCAACTTTAACTGCTATACTTTCCTGTCTTAAAAGGCAGAACTCTTTTAGTCTAAAAAAACTCTTTTTTTGCGCTTTATGAAACAAAGTACCCTATATTTTGTGGATGTACAGCTACATTTCTCATGTAAGTTTGCATAGTTTTAACACAAACATTTATTTTTCATATTGCACCAGTACAGTTAATGAGCAACCTGTACTTGTGTGCTTGTTTGTTCTGTCTAAAATGTTTATTTTGGAATAAAGAGGGAGAGAATAAACGTGAAAAAAATGTTTGGAACTAAAAAAAAAAAAAAAAAAAAGGACACTGAAAGACATTGATTTCAATCTGAAAATATAAAATATAAAACTGCAATAAAGAAAAGAAATAAAAAAGAAAACGTGTAATTAAAATACTAAACAGAATTTAGATTCAAATCTTATTATTTTATGTTTATAAGCAAAAATTTGACATTAAATATCACTTCTATTTTTTCTGTTTCCACTTTTATTTTTTGAGTTTCAAGTGAGATTTGTAAGTTAATTTCTGACTCCAGGGACAGAAATGAGTCCACAGGAGCTCAACACACACGCCACACTTTCCAGATTTCTGACTGGAAAATTCAGTAAAACGTCCACCTCACAGTTTGCCTGTTCGTATTTAACTCTTACAGAAAATACACATTTTGAGATTAGAATATAAAAAGAGAGTTTCACAAAGCTTTACTGCTTTTGAATGTCAAGTTATATGTGTAGGAATATGATTATTATTTTTTATCTTAAACGTTAAACAGCAGATTTTAAAGGTCATCAGATCATTAGATTCTTAGTGAATCTGACACTTTTTATCATCCAGGTACTAATTTGCATAAACTTCAGAAACGTCTTCAGCAGAGGGCAACCTCCCAGCATCACTGTCATTGTGTGTGTGGCCGCAGCCAGGTTCCAGGATGTGATTGGTGGAGGAAGGCAGCGGAGGGGGGGGCGGCTGTCCAATGAGGAGCAGCCTGTGAGGTAGAGGTCTAATATAGGAGCATCTTTATTATAGGAGTCATTCGGAGTGGGAAGGCAGACAGGAGGTCGGCAGGAGTTTCTTCTCCTGGTCTTTTTTTCTTTCCTGACTTTAAGGAGAAACTTCCAGAGTCACATCTTGGTGACCTTTTTAACAACCAAAGCACCTCTGGTTGGTTTCCTTCCTCTGCGAGGCGTTTCTTCCCAGAAAAAAATCACCAAAACGGAGCCGAACAAGGAAGAAGGACAACGAGCAACCCTCACTTCTGCAATCATGATGTCGATGAACAGCAAGCAGCCTTTCAGCATGCATCCCATCCTGCATGAGCCCAAATACACGCCGCTGCACTCCAGCTCCGAGGCCATCCGCAGAGCATGCCTGCCCACACCGTCGGTGAGTCTGTGCGTCCTGGAGGCTTTTATGGGGAGGGTTCCATCTGCATCGATTGTCTAAAATACTAAAAAAGAATCAGAAAAGTTTAAATTCAGTCCAAATCCGTTTTAGAACTTTTTTTGTTGTTAAAATCATTATTTTTTCTTTTGTTTACGAAAATAAAAACTGCATCTTATTCGTTTTATAAAAGGAAACAGAAATATAAAACTCGCATTTATAGTTTGTCTTAAAATGTTTCTGATAAATAATAAATTGGGTTTAAAAAAACAATAAATAAAAGGAAAGAAGGCCCATTTATTCCGAAGCAGCAGGTTATAGTTAAAATATATATTTCCAAAAACTAAAGCTTCATTTTCCGAAAGAGAGAAAAAAAAGTTCGGTGTGGAGGAGAGCGCGTGGAGTGGACTCCCCACGCGCGTCTTATCTCATATTGTCCAATCCATATTCAAACCGGCCTCGTTTCATTGTCTGCAGGAATTATTTAGGAGATCGTAAATATAAATTTTGAATGAATTTCTTTCCACGCGGAGAAGCGCGTGGCAGGTTGGACTGTTGGTTTATAAAGGTTAATTAAATGTTTTATTTAGTCTCCTTTGCATGATTTATTTTATACAGAAAAAATAAAGAAACAAAAATGCAACGAAGTTTTTTTTAATCATAAAATTTAAAATATTTTATATATAAACCCTATTTTTGCTCATGTTTTCTGTCCTATAAACGATTAAAAGCTTCGTTATTAGAACAGTGGATCTAATGAAGGATCCTTCAGTTGGATGAAGCTGTGATTTTGGAGCCCCTCTAAGTCCTCCATCCTCCTCTAACTCCTCCGTCCTCCTTTAACTCCTCCGTCCTCCTCTAACTCCTCCATCCTCCTCTAACTCCTCCATCCTCCTCTAACTCCTCCATCCTCCTCTAACTCCTCCGTCCTCCTTTAACTCCTCCGTCCTCCTCTAACTCCTCCATCCTCCTCTAACTCCTCCATCCTCCTCTAACTCCTCCGTCCTCCTCTAACTCCTCCATCCTCCTCTAACTCCTCCGTCCTCCTCTAACTCCTCCGTCCTCCTCTAACTCCTCCATCCTCCTCTAACTCCTCCGTCCTCCTCTAACTCCTCCGTCCTCCTTTAACTCCTCCATCCTCCTCTAACTCCTCCATCCTCCTCTAACTCCTCCATCCTCCTCTAACTCCTCCGTCCTCCTCTAACTCCTCCGTCCTCCTCTAACTCCTCCATCCTCCTCTAACTCCTCCGTCCTCCTCTAACTCCTCCATCCTCCTCTAACTCCTCCATCCTCCTCTAACTCCTCCATCCTCCTCTAACTCCTCCGTCCTCCTCTAACTCCTCCGTCCTCCTCTAACTCCTCCGTCCTCCTCTCAGCTGCAGGGAAACATCTTCGCCGGCTTCGATGAGACGCTGCTGCAGAGAGCAGAGGCCCTCGCTGCGGTGGACATCGTGGCCCAGAAGAGTCACCCTTTCAAGCCAGATGCCACCTACCACACCATGACCACGATGACCAGCATGACCTGCACCCCCACCTCTTCCTCCGCACACCTGCACCACCCCTCGGTGCTGACCTCACACCACCACCCTGCGCACCACCAGCCGCGCAGGGTTTGGAAGGAGACCTGCTGGACCATCTAACGCCCGGCATCTCTCTGGGGGGCATGCCCGGCTCGGACGTCTGCTCCACGGCTTCGCACACGGCTCATGCCGCCGCTCACATGTCGGCCATCAACCACATGCAGCACCATCATCACACTCAGTCCATGAACATCCACCCACACGGGCTGGCCTCCCACGGCTCCCTGGGGGGCGCCGGCGGGGACGCGGAGCCCGACCCCCGGGAGCTGGAGTCCTTCGCTGAGCGCTTCAAACAGAGGCGGATCAAACTGGGGGTCACTCAGGCCGATGTGGGGGCGGCTCTGGCCAACCTCAAGATCCCTGGAGTGGGCTGCCTGAGCCAGAGCACCATCTGCAGGTTCGAGTCTCTGACCCTGTCGCACAACAACATGGTGGCCCTGAAGCCCATCCTGGAGGCCTGGCTGGAGGAGGCGGAGCGCGCGCAACGGGAGAAGATGTCCAAGCCGGAGATCTTCAACGGTGGCGATAAGAAGAGGAAACGCACGTCCATCGCGGCGCCGGAGAAGCGCTCCCTGGAGGCTTATTTCGCGGTGCAGCCGCGGCCTTCGTCGGAGAAGATCGCCGCCATCGCCGAGAAACTGGACTTGAAAAAAAACGTGGTCCGCGTTTGGTTTTGCAATCAGAGGCAAAAGCAGAAACGGATGAAGTTTTCTGCAACGCACTGAAGCTGACTGCGGCGGAGCCGCGGCTCTCTGAGCCGCTTTCCACAAAGACTAACTAGAGACAAGCTGCCGGAGCGGCTCTGCTGCTGGAGCCGCCCTGTCAGAACCAACAAGGTACCGGAGAACCTGCGTCAGACCCGCAGGGAGCGGAGAGGCGCACAGCCAAGGCCGCAAGGCCGTTAAAACGCGCACTTTGAACAAAATCCCTTAGTGAGTCAGAAATAACCTGATCACTTTCATTTCTTACATTATTAAATTATTATTCTAATTCAGTTGAAGCTTTTATGAAAATGAAGTTTAAATTTTAGAGCGGATAGAATGAAAGATCCCAGATCATCGCGGATCAGATGAGAACTTCAACCACATCACCTCCTTCTCAGGTTTATAATCAAAATTAATAGTTTTTATTCTAAAATAAAAAATGTTATCCGATATTAGTTTTAGAAATTAAATACAATTGTCCTTTACAAAAAAGAGACTAAACTTAGGCCCTATAATGAACCAATAAGTTCTTAATAATACTTGGATATTTTATGAACATAATAATTATAAGTTTAAATGCTAAAAGACACTTAATCAAAATACACTACAAAAAAATTAAATCTAAATAAGTCATTTTTGCTTAAATTGAGTTAATTTTTATTGATTTGAGGAGGTAATAGAGACACTTTGCCACATTTACATTTAAAATAAGAAAAAAAACTATTGTTATTTCAAATGCAAATTATCTAATTATATTATTTTAGGAGTAAAAATACTAATTCCTTTGGCAAAGCATCTTATTTACCTACTAAAATTAAGGTTAAATTCACTTAATTTAAGAAACGTTTTACTTATTTCTAGATGGTTTTTGCAGTGTACATAACACATTTTGAACTTGGTCAAACTAAAGTGGTTAAATTCTAACTAATTTAGCTCATTTGGTTCACATGATTTTGCATTCCATGATAAAAAGAAATAACAACAAATAAAATGTTTTGGTAAAGCCACAAAATAGAGAATGCTAAAACAATAAAAAAATAATAAGGTCTACACTATAAAAACGAATTTTAAAGGGTTTTAAATGTTAACCATTAAAATAATTTAGATTTCAATAACACATATTGGTCAAGTAGGCCTAATGGTAAAATTATTTTTTTTCTTCTTCTTTTTCTTTTTTGTTTTTTTTGCAATCAACTCTTATTTACATTTGCTAAGAACATTTTTTTTTTGTTATGGGTCTCAGTAGAAATGAATACATCTGTTAAGAAATATCATGAAATCAGTGGCTGAGAAATTTTATAAATTTCAAAAAATAAATCTGATTTTATTTAGCATTAGCTTGTTTAGCAACAATGCTAAGTTAAAACATTTCTAGCTAACTCAGTTTCTTAACCCCAAAGCCGATGAACAGCTTCTATAAAGACCTTTTACTGATTATTTCAATTATTATTTCAGGCCTGAACCTCAGCATGGTTGCAGGTTTGACTCCAGCTTTAGAGCTAAACTCTAAAGAACAGATTTAAATTCTTCCTCTAATATGGAAACTTTTTCTACCAAAAGCATCATGAGAGTTTTTGGTTTTTTTGGTTTTTAAGTGCATTTATAAAAACACCTGCAGTGATATTTCAGCCTCACTGACATGAGAATAAAGGTGGATTCAATCTTTGTCCTCAGGATGTTATGAAGCGGTTCACATTTTAAAGATATAAAAATAACACATTTTAGTAGTTTTCTCAGATCTGCTTATATTTTAGGTAAAATTTAAAAGGTTATACTGAAAACAACCCTGATCAGCTGGGCACCATTTATATCAGGATAAGATGCATCCTGAAACTATTTTTTTTTCTTTGCTTGTAGGATAAAAAATGCATAATAACAGTTTGGCAGGAGTTAATTAATTTACCTTTTATTTTAACCTATAAAGAGGTTAGCCATGCTGGAATTAGTAACCAATATTAATTATTTTTCTTTTTGAACTTACACCTAATATATATATTTTAAAAGTTTAATTATCCTTTCTAAATTCGTTTCTACAGTGTAAAATGAACAACAGCGAGTTCTCAGAGAACCTTCTAAGTGTTCAATCAGAACGCTTCCCTGTTTAAGGAGGATTCCCCGCCTGCTGCGCCATTTTGCTCAGATGCGCATCAATCTTGCGCATCTGAAGAATTTTCGCCGCTAAGCCAGTTTAAGAACTCTTGATTTCCGCCTTTTCCAGCAGGATGTACCTTGTTTGGTCCTGACAGTGGAGACAGAAAAGACTCTCAGAGCTGTTTGGATCTGAATAAACTGCTGTTCTCTGACTGAAGAGAAAAGGCAACCATTGTGGCTGAGAAAGTCATTGTACAAAACATGAAAAATACTAACAGCGGGATTTGAGGAATAATAGTTCATATTAGCCTCTTTGGCCCGGATAATTCTTTTTTATATTTATCATTGTACATAATTGTGAATATTTGCACTTCCATGTGTGGAAACTCGCATTCAAATGTATTGAATTCTCCTCCGAGGACTTTTTGTTTGGTAGCTCCCTAGTTTGGGGGATAAATGAGTATAAAAAGATGACGTCAGGTTATGCAGCTCAGTATTTGCAATTAGCGTAATTGGTTAAACCAGAAAAAATGGTAGAAAGGGGTGATGTATTTGCAGTGCTTCCTACCCCTCCTGCCCCCCCCCCCCACCCCCACAGAATGCATTGCAATAAAGTGCAAACTCACACTCACTCACGTATGTAAACACGCACGGATTTACACATTGACACGGCGTAGCTGTGCGTCTACCTCATTACGCAAGTGATGGCACATTTCTGGTGATAAAAACACTGTCTGTTAGTTTTTCTGTTCGTTTGTTTTGCCACTGGCTGCATTAGGCTTCTAGAAGAGTCACTGACGTGTGAAACCTGTTCACCATGACGATGCTTCGACAATCAGATGATTATTAGTAGTGATGTTTTCCCGCCTCTCATGAAAACCAATGAGTTTGACTCCTGATCACTGATCCGTTTGTGGAGCGCACTTTGTAGATATTTTGATGAAGGGAGGGTATGGTCGGCCTTATTTATACATATTTTCAACACTTCTGAAAAAAATATAATTGATTTTGTTATTTTTTATTGTTATTTATTTGAATTTAATTTATTCTGAAAAAACCCGTAACATTTCATTTGTGAAAGTGTTCTCTAAATGTGTCTGTAAAGCTGCAGAAGCTGAAATAAACTGTGCACGTTTTACTTCTCAGAGCCTTTCTTCATGGTTTTACCAGCTAGTGCTTTATTATTTATTTTTAAGTAAGCATTAAATAGTGCAGCGGAGCTTGGATGTGCAACGCTCACATTTCTGCGCCTTTTAGAGACGTTTTCCGCACAGAGCAGAGCAGCTGCCGCTGTGAAACAGGAGAAGCCCCCCGAGGTGAAGAAGCTCCGCCTGAAAGCTGCGATCCCAGCGGTGATGAAGAGCTTCTGATGATGAGTGACTCTGATATTGATCAACGTTGCATGTTATAAAGAAAACTATTCAGTGGTGCCTGGTGCCCCTTTCAACCGCATAGCGGACTGAGCGGATGAATATTTACTTTTTACACAAGTTTTCAAATGTTTTTCTTTTTTTATAGAAAGAGGGAAAAAACAAGTTAAGAGCTAAACCACAGTTATCAGGTTATCAACTAAAATAAAACCTTGCACTGCTACAACATTTAAAATAAAGTAATTTCCAGAAAAAGTACAGAGATGGAAAGTATTTTTTTAATCATCAGACTGGATTCAAAGAGCAGAATAATTAGGCTGAATTTCCTAACAAAAAGGAAAGCTGTTTTAAAACATTTAGTAGCGCCTGTTTATTTTATTTTGTTTTTTGTGTAGCCTAGTTTTAGAAATGATTTTGCTCAAGTGAGTAAAATTCCTCCACAGCCACAGAAATGATCATAACAGTTTATAAATATGGATAATTTGAGATAAATGCAGATTTTCAAAGCACCGACATGCAATAAGAGGTTATAGTGAAAAACAGGCTGTTAACATTAAATTACCTTTAAGCGGCACAGCAACATTTTAAGGATTATGTTATTAAAAAAAAGAATTACATCTAAAGTACAAATAGAAAGAAGAAATAGATAATATGAAAAATGATTAATATTTTGGATATATTATTTTTAACAATTCGTTTCTTTCTTTCTTTCTTTCTTTCTTTCTTTCTTTCAGCATTAATGTATTACAACCTAATTAACACTTTCAGTGACGCTCATTATGACTCCAGTGTCAATACTAAGAATATATTTAATAATATCCTGAGTAATATTATTATTATTTGAAAAACTATAGTGATTAATTAAAGTAAAACATAAATTAGCTCATAATATATTTTATTAGATTAACTGGAAAAGGCCGCAGCTCTAAGTGTAAAATTTCACAATAGTCTTAATTTAAAAAAGGAAAATCCTTTTTTTATTTTTTTTTTTTTTAAATAAACACATTTATTTTAGCGCAGCCTGTCTCAGTGGGTGGTTTTGGTCAATAAAGACAATATTAATGAATTATAAATATCAGCTGTTATGATACTATTGATTTCTGAGGGTGTTTGTTAAGAAGATGCAGTTTTTGCGCAGCGCTGTAGAAGCAGGAGCTCAGGCCCTTCATCCCCATCGGAGCAACAATACAGGCCTGCAGAGCAGCAGGAGCCCAAACAAGGACCTGGGGACCCCCCCCCCCCCCTTTTTATTTTTATTTTTGTTTGTTTTCTTTTGCTCTTAACAACATTTTGTTTGTTTTTTCTTCCATAAAATATTTTCTTTTCAACTTTCTCATTTAATTTCTCTCTCTTAAAACACACATAAACCTATTTAAATAAAAAATAAAATAAAAATGAGGAAAAATAAACAAAAAGGCCTCCAATGAAATTATTAAACTGAATATATTGGCAGAAAAAAGCTTAATGGGCCTTTAACACCTTTAAAATGATGGGAGGGATGCTTAAAAAATGATGATAGAAATATAATTTTTTTGTTTGTTTGTTTTGGGGTATGTGCTGTTTTGTTTGTCTTTTTATTTCATTAATTTGTAAAATATCTAAAATAACAAAACTACTTACTCTCCTTAAACGTGAAAGGAAACCTTTTTTTATGACATATTATTCTATTTATGGTACTTAGCAACAAATAAATGAATTTTTTCCTCTTTTTTCTCGTTGCCTGCCAGACAGCGGCTGGCTGGCATGTTGGTCTATAACAAAGAATGTAGTACATGGCTTCATCAAAGTTTAATGGTGCAGCGGCTCTCCAGTTGAGGCCTATAAATTATATATAATTGACCGTGTAATCAATGTGAGCAGTGGATCAAGTTTTCCTGAAACAAACTAATGGAATGCAAATATTCACAGAGCAACAATAAGAAACACGCAGCAATATGTCCGGATTCTTCACTTAGATTTACAACAGAAGTTAGAAATTTTAACATCAATGTTTTTTTAGATGTTTAAGTAAAGAAGCAAAGTAATATAAAACCCTCCTTCCTATTTTTCTGTTTTCAACAAAAACAGTATTTTTAAAATCAGCCTTTTTTCCGATCTCCTGAAGGTTTACATGTTTTCTTTGATATTATTTCTCTGGACAAACCTGTGCAAGTTGGTTTGTTGCAGGTATTTTCTAACATTTGGTGGAATTTAACTTCTGTTGTCCGTTAAGCGCCCCTGATCTGAGCAACCAAGCTGTGTTGCACCTGCACGGTCTAAAATAGCAGCTTTAATAATTAAAAACCAAACAGAAAGATGACTTTGTGTTTTCTGCTGTTCTTCATGTGATGCGCCGTCTCCGCCAGACTCCACCCTGGATGCTGCTGTTGCTCCAGAGGAGCGGATAAAAGAGCTTTTCCCAAGACAGCCATGGATAATTGTTTGATTTAAATAATTAAGAACTAAGAGAACTCATTTTCATCCGGTGTTTTCTTGTGTCAGATCCAAACAAGAGCAACTCAGAGTTCCTTCAGTGTGAAGCAGACGAGGAGCTGCTGCTGCTGCACACATTTCCTCCCAACCTTTAATAAACTTTAGTCAGACAAACTTCTCTAAAATGTGGTGCGACTAAAGAGGGAAACAACCAAATGCAGCTTTTTCCATTCCTTTCGTAGGTGAAGCACTAAATGTTCTCTGTGATTCAGACTGCATAGAATACATTACATTGTTATAGAGGAATTGGAGTAAACTTAGAGTAAATCAAACATTTCCTTTCCGTTTTCGTTTTCAACGGGTGAAGCAGCAAACAGCTACAGAAACAAAGGACAGATTATATTCCACATTCTTTCATAGATTATTGATTTTTTTCCTACCTAGATTATCAGATTGGATGAGAATAGTTCTTATCAACAGCTTGAGGATTTGTGAGCTTAAAAAAGATAGAAAATAGTTTAAGGGAAGGTTAGCTTAATCCAGGCGTACACGGTGCGATGTTTTCAGTCGCTGCACGCAGCTACAGCTCAAACTGTACGATGAAACTGGGTCGGGTTTTTCATGATGTTTGTTCTCATAGTGTGCGATCCGACGCTCTGATGCGATCTACCTGCTCACACCGCACGACCGAAAACCACACGTCGGACTCAGCGCCGAGAGATGGCGCTGGTCGGACTCATCAATCTGGAAGAAGAAGAAGAAGAACTCCCTTATTTGGCAGTGCTGGAGGTTCTGGTAAATCGGCTCGTAGCTCTGCAGCAGGATTTAACCACGACCACCTCACGACGGAGGACTGGATTACAACCATGTTTGAATTTTTTTCCCGACCTTCGTCGTTAGAGGCTGATTGCCCCTCGTTGCCCCCTGTACACCACGCACCATCAGGCTGAAAGTCAGCCCGATTAAAAAAAATCTCACATGACTGGAAATTCGGCCCAAAAAGGGCAAAAAATGGTACAGTTTATTTATTTATACAGATAACTTTATGGCTCTGATTTTTGCTGGACTGAGTAGCTGTTTGTTTGAACAGGCACCAGTTGGTCTTCCTTTTAATACGTCACACTGATTTTCCTTAAATTACTCATCATTACCGTCTGTCTGCTATGAGTAACATATTGACAACTCATAACTACCTATTAGCCCCACTTAAAGAAATCCTAGGCATCACATCGACTGCAGGGCTAAAATAATAGACTGATATGCATATTTTGTCACATAATTCATACTGACTGGCTCAGGAAAAACAAGCAAGAGCAGAAAATGGAAAGGAAATGTTTGATTTACTGTAAGTTTACTCCAATTTGTTGGGATCCTCAGGCTTGCCCACCAGAGGGCGCCAAGGATCCTCTTCTGCTCTCTTTGTTTTTCCCTTAGGTTTGGAGTTACTGTGGGGATCTGGAGATTATCCTCTGTCTCCAGCAGGATGCGCTGTGGGTCTTCTGGAGCTGGAACTTTCCTGCACACCTGTTCCTAATCCTCTCATTAGAACACCTCTCCTTTATAAGCTCCTGCCTGACCTTGATCCCACGCCGCAGTGTTGATCCTAGTTGGTTAGCTTCCTGAGCCTCTGTCACAGATGAATCTTTGTTATCTCTCGTGTGAGATCAGATTCTAATTCTTCCTTGTTTCTGCCTCACAGGAATCCTGTCTCTTCGTGAAAGCTCTGCATGAGCTTAACCTCCTGTCTCCTCGTGAAGCTCTGGAAGAACTGTCTCGCTGGCAAACTGTCTCTGGCCTGCAGCTCTAGGAGAGTTAACCAGCTAATCTGCCCTGGTGAGCAACCCCAAGAATCCTACGTGGATGATACCTGTCGACTTCCCTGTGGAGTTTCCCCAAGAGGTTCCCATGTGGATTTCCCCTGTTGTGTCCCTGCAGTGAGCTGGAGGCTCAGCTTCCAGCCATCTCCCCTTCCCTGCTCAGACTCCAGTGAACCAGCCCCCTGCCTGAATCAGTTCCAGTATTCATGTGCTTGTGTTCTAAATAAACTCTTTTGGACTTTTACCCAGTTCTCCCGTGTGTGTTCTGCATCTTGGGCTTGACTTAGAGAAAACCCATCATGACAGAACACTGCGGCCAAACACAAAGCCCAGCAGATCACCTCCGTCATTGCTCTGAGAAACAGAACTCTCCTACTCCTGATCACACTCAGTCCCTCCGTGAGTTAAAATCCCCGTTTGACTCAAAGAAAACACTCGTTTCAAGATCCCACAAGCTTCGTGGGAATCGCAAGATGGCGCCAGTTCAAGTTCCGGATTCGTCACTTCCGGAATTCCGTCCGTCACCTCCGAGTCAAGATGATAACCCTCCTTTCTGGTCTGAACTCATCCCATCGTTTTCGTCACCCGGTCCTCCTCTACCTGAGAGATTTTCTGGCGACCCAAGTAAGCTCAAGGGATTTCTATTTCAGTGTCGGTTATTTTTTAGTTTCACGCTTCTAATTTTCGTTCTGATAGGGATAGGTTAGCCTTTATTATTTCTTTTTTGTCTGGTGAAGCCCTTGAATGGGCGGAGACCAAATTTCCGCTTAAAACCAGAACAAACTGCACACATGAAAGATTCATCCGAGAATTAGAAAAAACCTTTACTCAGTCCTCTTGTTTCTCCGTTTCTTCCAAGCTTCTGAACACCAAACAGGGTAATAGGTCCGTCGCTGAGTTCTCCTCCGAGTTCCAGAGTAGAGCAGCCGTTTCCGGGTGGAACGAGTCTGCGCTCCAAACCTCTTATCTCTTAGCTTTAAACGAACCACTCAGAAATAAGCTATCATTTTACAATAAACCAACTAAACTTGAAGACCTCATTGAGCTAGCCATCAGATTAGACATCAAACTGCCAACTAGACCCAGAGCCGTCTACCCTCAGTCTCAGGATTCCAGTTTCCTTCGTCACCAGGTCAGTCTCAGCTCTAATTTACTCGATCGTCAGTTAGCTCCGTCTGTTAAAGAACTCAAAATTGGTCCACCAGTTACACGTCAAACAGCTAGAGATCCCCGTCAGCCTGTTCAGACACCAGAATCTGTCACCTTAGTTTCTAAACCTGTTTCCATGCCTGATTACCTAGCCTCTGAATCAGTAATCCATTCTGGAACCCTTATTTTTCAAACAGTTAGCCTCTTGCCAGAATCAGCCAGTAACCCTGTTAACTTGGCTCCAAAGACTCCGCGGCGTAAGAGAAGGCGTCGCCTTAAGCCAGCTCTGTGCCGTCTAGAGACCCCTGAGTCAACTCTGTGTCATCCAGAGCCCCCTGAGTTAGCCCCGTGCTGTCCAGAGACCCCTGAGTTAGCCCTGTGCCCTCTTGAGACCCCTGAGCTAATAGTTAGAAGGGCTTCAGATTTTAGTGTTGGTGAAAATGTGCCTCCTAGAGTCCCTCAACGGAGGCCACTAATCACTAAGAACCCTCCACCGACGCCTCAGGCCACCTCAGAGATTGAACTTGAGCCTCCATGGGTGGCCTCCCCAGTTCCTGAGGCTGAACCACAGTCGGTGGTGTCGCCTGCTCCTGAGACGGAACCACAGTCAGTGGTCCCGCATGTTCCTGTGTTGGAGCCACTGTCGACGGGCTCCCCTGTTCCTGATCGGGAGCCGCAATCGGCGGGCTCCCCTGTTCCTGATCGGGAGCCGCAATCGGCGGGCTCCCCTGTTCCTGATCGGGAGCCGCAATCGGCGGGCTCCCCTGTTCCTGATCGGGAGCCGCAATCGGCGGGCTCCCCTGTTCCTGATCGGGAGCCGCAATCGGCGGGCTCCCCTGTTCCTGATCGGGAGCCGCAATCGGCGGGCTCCCCTGTTCCTG
The DNA here is from genome assembly GCF_016077235.1 of Cyprinodon tularosa. NCBI lineage: Eukaryota > Metazoa > Chordata > Actinopteri > Cyprinodontiformes > Cyprinodontidae > Cyprinodon > Cyprinodon tularosa. Next base: position 19,825 of record NW_024039250.1, on the reverse strand, counting down.
ATCGGGAGCCGCAATCGGCGAGCTCCCCTGCTCCAAAGCCGCACTCGATGGTCTCCCCAGAGCCTCCTCCAGAGCCGCACTCGACGGTCTCCCCAGAGCCTCCTCCAGAGCCGCACTCGACGGTCTCCCCAGAGCCTCCACCAGAACCGCAGTCGGCGGTCGCTACAGAGCCAGAGCGGCCGAGGAGGGGACGGGGTACCCCGTGGGGGTACCTGCTGAAGCTTGGGCGTCATCCTCCTGAGGAGCTGCTTCGCCTTCGGCCCCGCGGCAGACCTCCAGAGCGTCAGCTTCGCCTCCGGTCCCGCGGCAGACCCCCAGAGTGTCAGCGTCGCCTTCGACCCCGCTGCCGGCCTCCTGAACCTCAACCTTGTCTCCGGCTCGGCGGTGGTCCCCCTAAGACGCTGCTCCACCTTCATCACAACGGTCGACCTCCTGAGCAGCAACTACGCCTCCGCTGCCGGCCCCACGGCAGGCCACCTGAGACTGTGTCCTGCTGCCGGCCCCACGGCAGGCCACCTGAGATTGTGTCCCGCTGCCGGTCCCTTGGCCGGCCACCAGAGACTTTGCCCAAGAAGGTTTTTGGGTTTTCTTTTGTTTTCGTCCACTATAAGTGGATCGTTTTTTGTTCTGGACTCTGGTTTTGTTTTCTGCCCTCCTGGCCTGTTTCCACCTTCGCCCACCCTGGGTGGGTTGTTTTTTGTTTGTTGGACTTTATTTTCTGTTGGTTGCCCCTCCTCGCCCTAGTGCCCCCTCCGCCCACCCTGAGTGGGTTGTTTTTTGTTGTTTTTTGGACTTTTTTTTTTTCTCAGGGGGCGTCTGCAATCCGCCCTTGAGGGGGGGGGCTATGTTGGGATCCTCAGGCTTGCCCACCAGAGGGCGCCAAGGATCCTCTTCTGCTCTCTTTGTTTTTCCCTTAGGTTTGGAGTTACTGTGGGGATCTGGAGATTATCCTCTGTCTCCAGCAGGATGCGCTGTGGGTCTTCTGGAGCTGGAACTTTCCTGCACACCTGTTCCTAATCCTCTCATTAGAAGACCTCTCCTTTATAAGCTCCTGCCTGACCTTGATCCCACGCCGCAGTGTTGATCTTAGTTGGTTAGCTTCCTGAGCCTCTGTCACAGATGAATCTTTGTTATCTCTCGTGTGAGATCAGATTCTAATTCTTCCTTGTTTCTGCCTCACAGGAATCCTGTCTCTTCGTGAAAGCTCTGCATGAGCTTAACCTCCTGTCTCCTCGTGAAGCTCTGGAAGAACTGTCTCGCTGGCAAACTGTCTCTGGCCTGCAGCTCTAGGAGAGTTAACCAGCTAATCTGCCCTGGTGAGCAACCCCAAGAATCCTACGTGGATGATACCTGTCGACTTCCCTGTGGAGTTTCCCCAAGAGGTTCCCATGTGGATTTCCCCTGTTGTTTCCCTGCAGTGAGCTGGAGGCTCAGCTTCCAGCCATCTCCCCTTCCCTGCTCAGACCCCAGTGAACCAGCCCCCTGCCTGAATCAGTTCCAGTATTCATGTGCTTGTGTTCTAAATAAACTCTTTTGGACTTTTACCCAGTTCTCCCGTGTGTGTTCTGCATCTTGGGCTTGACTTGAGAAAACCCATCATGACACAATTCCTCTATAACAATGTAATGTATTCTATGCCGTCTGAATCACAGAACATTTAGTGCTTCACCTACGAAAGGAATGGAAAAAGCTGCATTTGATTGTTTTCCTCTTTAGTCGCACCACATTTTAGAGAAGTTTGTCTGACTAAAGTTTATTAAAGGTTATCTGTATAAAGCCGGGCGTACGCTGTACCATTTTTTTGCACTTTTTGGGCCGATTTTCCAGTCATGTGAGATTTTTTTTAATCGGGCTGACTTTCAGCCTGATGGTGCGTGGTGTACAGGGGGCAACGAGGGGCAATCAGCCTCTAACGACCACCCCCCCATCAGGAATTAAAAGGTCAGGAGAAAATCCACTAGGTTGAAATCCAGTCGTCCGTTGTGAGGTGGTCCTGGTTAAATCCTGCTGCTGAAGCCGAGCTACGAGCTGATTTAGCAGAACCTCCAGATCTGCGCAGACAAGGGAGTTCTTCTTCTTCTTCTTCCAGACGGATGAGTCCGACCAGCGCCATCTCTCGGGGCTGAGTCAGACGTGTGGTTTTCGGTCGTGCAGTGAGAGTAGGTAGATCGCATCAGGGCGTCGGATCGCACACTGTGAGAACAAACATCAATCGTACAGTTTGAGCTGTAGCTGCGTGCAGCGACTGAAAACATCGCACCGTGTACGCCTGGATTAAGCTAACCTTCCATTAAACTATTTTTTATATTTTTTGAGCTCGCAAATCCTCAAGCTGTTAATAAGAACTATTCTCATCCAATCTGATATCCACTTAATCTAGGTAGAAAAAATAAATAATCTATAAAAGAATGTGGAATATAATCTGTCCTTTGTTTCTGTAGCTGTTGGCTGCTTCACCTGTTCTATGTTTCATCTCTCTGCACATGATCTGCTGCAGGTATGATCGTCACAACTCATAATTCAACACTAACTCTTATAAAAGTTGCATTTAAGCAAGAAAAATGCTTAATGTCTGCTGAGATGATGTAATGCTCTGCAGCGGCATGAAAAAGGATCATTTATGTTCAGTCTTTATGGTGGTCTGTGTTCATTCCACTTGCTTGTTCAGTCTTGGTTTCATTGTTGCTGCCGTCATTAGCAAACATTTAACATCTCTGGTAGAATACATCAAAGTGAATTCAGCCTTTATTTAGATAATTCAAAATAAATGATAATATAGATATCGGTAGATTTAGATAAATCACGAATGTTGGTAGGATCTTCTCTGAACAGAAGAAATCTTGTTTCTTTAGCTGCTGTGCAGCTTATTTGATATTCTTTGTGGATTTGCATATTTTAACTGTAATTATTGTCTCTTTCTAATGTTTTCTGTTAAATTTCTCCCCCAAAATTTGAAAAAGCAATGAAAAAAACACCTTTTAACTTCAATGACCCAGAGTTGAACTCTATGTTTCTTAACATTTCTTTCATTTTCTCCCATTTCCTCATCTTTTGCTATCAAATTAAAGTCCAAAACTTTTTGAATTTCGTATTTTACTTTCTCACTTTTAGGATATAGTTATCTAAATCATGTTCCATGTTAGATTAAACACTTATTTGCATTTAATTTGTGTTTCACACTCTATTGTGTTGAAAAATTAATCATGGCTTAACTTTTTTACTCACCATCTAAAGCATAAAATGACATACGTAAAGTCTACATGTTCAGACATGACAGAGCTGAGGAATTATTGCTGCAGGATGTCATCATGTAAAAGCTGAACAGTTTTTGTGTTGAGAGAAGTTCAGAGAACCAGCAGAGTTTTCTACAGAAGAGGAGACGGATAAGGCTGTAACTGGATCCTTAACATCAAGAAACTGAATATAGTTTTTATTATTATTACTGTAAAGAACATAGTTATAGAACATTTGTGTGAACATTAATGTTTAAGTTCTCGGACAGATTCTCAACCTCATTTATGGTTGGACTTTGACTGAGCCTTTAATTCTGACCATTCAGGGGCGGATTTACCATTAGGCAAAACTAGGCAGGTGCCTAGGGCCCCGAGTTCCTGGGGGCCCCCTAAAACTCCTTTTCCATGTATTGTTAATGCAGCTATTACTTATTTACACATTAATTATGTTTTTGATAAAAATCCTTTCGCTAAAATGCCATTAGAATGCTGATAATATTAAGTGTGTCTCGGGGCCCTAATTATAGATTAAATAATTTACTGTTCTGTAGTTTAAGCAATTGTCATATTTGTATCATCACTAGTCTTTCCTGTGACATGCACCTTTTATTTATTTATATATATATATATATATATATATATATATATATATATATATATATATATATATATATATATATATATATATATATATATATATACAGAGGGCCCTATGTGTTGCCAACTTAGCGCTTTAGTCGCTATATTTAGCCACTTTTCAGACCCCTCTAGCACTTTGATTTCTAAAAAGCTCCTAGCGCCAAATCTAGAGACTTTTTTCTGCTACTGGAGACTTTGGAGACAACATCTAAAAGCAGCGAACTCTGCTCTCCAGAGCGAGTAGATTGGTAACCCCGCCTCCTGCTCTCCTCTATCTTGTCTGCTGTCATGATTCATGCAGCTATTATTTCATCCAAATGAAACATGGAGAACAGATAAGCAGATCATGGCTTGTCTACAGTGAAAAGAAGGACTGGGTTATTTACTTTGGCCTTTTTGGAAACACAGGAAGGAGCAATCAGCTAAGTGAGCTTAGTGCTTGGAAAAAATCTTTCATTCCTTTAGAGACAGCATGAAAAGTCAGCTGAGTACAAAACATAGAGAGGAAAACAAGAAGAAAAGGGACAAGAAGAGAGGGACACAACCTAGAACAGATAATGGATGTCTATCCTATTAACATTGCCTAGGGCTCCAAATTTCCTAAATCCGCCCCTGGTTAGGTTACAGAGGTAATGCTACGCGCTTCGTAAAAATCAGCAAGAGTCTGATATTTATTCACAGCAGTCAGAGTCAAACACCAATTAAAACACAAGCTAAGCAGGAATAGTTAGCTAGCAGACATGAGAGAGCTGCAATACAAAAACCCAGATAATGGGTTTTATTTTAAACCAGCGTTAACTTTTCCTTTTTCTGCAGCCAAAGCTGTTTCTGTGTTGGTTTGAGGCCTTTTTTTGCAGCGGGTGAGTGGTTGTAGTAAATGTAAGCCCAGCATTAGTCGTTACTCTCTACTGTAAAATTTTCTAAAGTTTATTTGTCAGAAATATTAATTCTGTTTGAATTATCTTATTTTTTGGGCCTAGGCAGGTCTATAGACACCACCCAGATTATTAAAGAGGCCCAGAAGGTTTTATTCTTCCAGAGAGGAACTGAGGAAGGCAAACTCCCACTAATTGTTTTGTTTATTATTCCTTCTGTTTTTATGTGAACAAAAACATAAATTCAAGATTTTGTATGAATTAAATATTGAATAATTCAATGTAATTTCAGATTTCCTTCTTTACCTGATTGAAAGGAAATTTTTATGGAATCCATTAAAGCAGAAACGTCTTTTTAAGCTAAAATGGATTATAAGGGTAACTTTGGGGGGGCTTCATGTGCAGTTTATACTTGTTTCTTCTTCTTTTTTTTGTCTGAGCACATTTCTCCTTAGACAGAGAACCCCCACTGGTGCCTGCACCATTTGGTAAACCTTTCTGTGAACAAACAGAAAGCATGAGCTTCACCTTGTCTCCGCTGCATGCTCTCTGGGTGTGCTTTTATATAAAAGGAAAATAAATCTTCCAGGTAACTGTTTCAGCAAAAGAGCACTTCAACTGCACCTCAGTGCAAACCTTCCTGCACCAACCACTCTGGCTTGAAAACATGCAACTGGGTTTCACTCTTCACCAGGGGAAGAAATAAACATCAAGTCAACTGGAAAGTGGTCTGTAAGGTTTATGCTCCCAGTAGCAGCAGCGGTTCCTTATGATAGCAAACGTGCCACTCAGCCGGGAGCAGAATCAATAGAAATAAGCAGGAGATGCTGTTAATTTCACTCTTTTTTTCCAGATTACTCCATCCACTCCTCCCTGGCATGTGTTTCCATGAAGCGAGGAAGCGCATTTTCATAAATAGACCTTGGCCAAGTACTGCAGTGATGAAATTTTAATGAAGTTCAGAGTCTTGAGTGCAGCACTGGGGCCTTGGAGAATCAACCCTCTGTTACATTACTATGGCTTTCTCTCGCTCTCTCAGACGAACACACAAATTTAAACACGACCCCCAAACACTGCAAACACACACACACCCGTTTGTGCTGCCACGGCGCATGGGGCAGCCCGTTTCATTCTGACAGCATGGCTGCAACAGGACCAGACCGGGGGGGGTGGGTGATGATTATAAAGCTGGTCTGAGTGAGGGGATGCTGGTGGAGTTAATTAGTGAATTCTGTATTGTGGTTTTATTTATTGTAACTTAATAGGAGCTTACCCCTGTGATCTTTCTGGTACAAAGTAGATTCATTTGCACACATGGACAAACATGTACCATGCCCCCCCCCCTTTCCCAATGCACATACTACATACACACACATGAAAATTTCCAAATCTGCTCCTGAAATACATATTAGTGATGTTGATTTTTGGTTCCTGCGTTTAGGAGCTACTTCAATCTGAAAAACTTACATGAAAAGAAAAAGACAATTAGAAGAATTTTATTGGTACAATTCCTTTAATCTGGCGCTCAGACCTCGGCAGGAAACATTAGCACTGAATTTAGTTTGATCTGCATGAACAGGAGCAAAGAACAGGGATATTTCATCTGCAGACATAATGTAGACTAAAGGCTATGTAGTGTTATGTATTCCATCCTGTGTGAAACTGGCCTTGCATGTAAGATGCCAGATATCATCCTCATCTAAACATATTAATTACCTCCACCACAGTAACTATCCATTTAATCTCATTATTTTACCTGTCCTTATCTTTAAACTGTGATAACGTTCTGCAGAGTTCCCCTCGTTTTAGGTCCAGCGAACCAGACTACTTTATCTTCTTTATTAAATAAAGAATGTTTTCTCTAAGACTATTTTTCTGCATGTGGGCCAAACTATGCAGCTGCACATTGTCAGTAGTAAAGGCTACTTAATGCGCTCAACAGCTGGGGTTTTTTGTTGTTGTTGTTTTTTGCTAATTTAACTTTCATAGGCAGGTTTTAGGTCTGTCCAAAGTGCAGCCATAGGCTCTTTATGGTCCATAGACTTTAAAATGAGTCCAGCTGGTTGTTCACATTTATTTAAGACACTATTTCAATCTGAAAAACTCAGACGGAAAGAAAAGACAATTAGAAGAAATTTATTGATACAATTTCTATAGTTTTTGGCACTCAGGCGTCGGCAGGAAACAGTAGAGCTGAATTTGGTTTTATATGCATGAACAGGAGTAAAGAACAGGGCTGTTTCCCCCCCCCCAGGTCTGAAACTGGTGGTGGAGTGGAGATAGATGGAGTTGGTCAGTCTGTAGACTGCTGGTTGGAGAGACGGTCTGCTGAGCTTTATGGGGAGATCCAGTGGACTGCGTGAGCTGATACTAGAGCTTCACTCAGGGACCTGGAACATGGAAGTCCTGCTGGATAACAAAGAACCTGTCCATGATGAGCAAGCATGAGGCGACAGTGGAGAGGAAAAACTCCCCGTTTGGAAGAAACCTCTGGTAGAACCAGGCTCAACATGGAGGTCTTCTTTCAGACCAGTTAAGATGAAACAGGGAACACAGTGAGAGTCCAGGAGGAATGACGCTCTGATGAAGCTTTAGCTACGATGGTGGAGGAGGGGCTGGAGGGGGGTGGAAACGGGGTCATCTGAATGAAGTCGCAGCGCATCCACCGCCTGCGCACAGGAGCAGACAGAGTTGTGGTTCGAAGGCCTTTTAAGATGAACTCTGGATGCTGATTGGCATTCATGGAGGCGTAGTTCAAAGCTGATTGGCTGCGTTGTAGGAAGATGAAGGCGAGTAACCAGTTTAATCAGTTGAACTTCCTCTTAGGCTCCATTCAACATATTCTCATTATCAGTTCGTATGAAATCGTACGAAAAGTTATGCACAGTATTTCGTACATTTTGGACGTTTTTCCTCGAAAATATGATCAGTGTGCATGCGCAGCCAGACAGACGAAAAAAGCAGATCCGCGGGCGGACGTAAAACTGGGAAAAACTAGGTTGCTTGCTGTTTTGTATCTTAGGGTTAATTGTATGTTAAATTCTATGTTATTGAATGGTGCGTAAGATGCGCATGCGCAAGGATATCTTGTCTCGAGGTAAGACGTAAAAATACGACGAAATGCGACGAAAAAAATGTCTAAAACGTACGAAATTACGGTGCATAACTTTTCGTACGATTTCATACGAACTGAAAATGAGAATGCACTGATCCATTTAGTCACTTTTGGGTTTTTGCGACAGATTCAAACACAGACTTATAGACAGCAAGCAGATTTCAGAATGTACCAGCGTAAAACCCTTTTTAACTCAGCGTTTCACTTATTCCAGTTTTTAAACATATTTCTTCTCTGTTAGATTTGGCCTCAGATAATATATTGGATTACATCTGGGTTTTGACTAGGCCACATTAACATCATTTGTTTTCAACAATTTCATTGTAATATGTTTGGGTTCACTTAAGTGCTGCAGAAAACCTCTTTTTTTCATTTTTAGATCTTAGATCTATCTAATGCAGGTCTACAAATATCAGAAAAAGGAAAATGCATTTCAATGATTGATTTCAGAAGAGGAAACTAATGCAGCATTTTAAACGTCCAGTAGTTCAGTTAGATTATAGCATATAGGTAATAAAAACCAAAAGTTCAGATAGTCAGAGGGTAACACTAAGGTTTAGGAACTAAATTAAATTGGTTTTAGTGTCTTTCATATAAAGTTGACAATAATTATAATCTATATAGAATCAGAATCAAGTTTATTGCCAAGTAGTTTTGCACTTTGTGTTGATAATGCAGGCATGTATGCAGAATACAGAATCTATACAATATAAAACATACAATATACTAAAAACTATATATAGTCTATATATACAGTAGGCTGTGCGTCAATGTAAGGCAGTAGGGCTGGAGATATTAACCCACATATTCCCTGCTGGGTCTGGCTGGTCTACATGTTGATCAAAGCAGGTGTTGGTATGTTTTATAAGCAGATGTTAGGTCCTGATGGAAAATGACATCAACGTTAGCTCTAGTCAGCAATAGTCAACAATTTCATGTAAATGAGTCGATGCAATCAGCTGGTTTTCCTTAGATAGAAAACTTTGAATCAATCTGACTGGATGATCTGGTGAACTGGAAAGTGACCTGAGATGACATGATGTGAATTGGAGCTATAGAAATACACTGTGTTGAATGAATTTCTTATTGATTATGACCATTTAAAAGATTATTTCAATAATAACAATTTAAAACATCAATTTTTAAGTCCTCAGTCAGATTCTAAAATGAATTTATGCTGGAATTTGATTTGAATCAGAACCAGTTTTCTGTATCTAAGCTCATATGCCTCAGAATTAGAGACCTCAAACTAGTTTCCCTCCAATTGTCTTAATTATGAAGCAACCATTAAAACACGCGCGTGCGGGATGCACGCATGTGCGTCTCAAGGATGAAATTAGGCATATGAAGCGGTAATTAAAACATGGCGGGCCTAATTAGGAACATTGTATAACTAATGAGGCCTAATGAGCATCAGGGGCGGGCTAAGGCGGTGATCAAACGGCTGCCTTATGAGGCCTAATAGGCGGAGCGCAGAGTGACAGACGCACCGTTAGTCCCAGAACACACCACCCGCCCTGCTTGGTCACTGCTTACTGGGAAGATTAACTCATGGAAATTCAAGTTTAGGAAACTAAAGATGTCTGGTTTATTATTATTATTATTATTATTATTATTATTATTATTATTATTATTATTATTATTATTATTATTATTATTAATATTATTATTATTATTATTATTATTATTATTATTATTATTATTATTATTATTATTATTATTATTATTATTATTATTATTATTATCATAGTAAGCCGTTTATCCTCCGTGCGTGTTTAAAAGTGCTGAACTATGTAAATTCCAGGCCCGATGAAAAACGTCATGAATTATGAAAAACAACAATATCGCAGCAAACTTATCAATATTTACACGACAGAAATCCAACATCTTGGGGAAGCCTTTTTCTTTTAGCACACTGAAGAGGGAAAAAGAGAAATCTTCTTTACTCTGAAACTAAATAATAAGGTCCAATCAAATCAGGCCAACAGAATCCAATAAACTGAGCAACACTGCAGCAGTCAGAATATATTCTGGGGAGATTTGAACTCTGTAAATGAGCGGCAGTCTGAGGAAATCCCGCACAGTCAATCTCTGGCTCCTGTTTGTCCTGATTTAGTCTGATTTGCATCACTTTATTTGATTTCAACGACTGATAATGATATAAACCAAACATTAAACATTAAAGCCTTTACGATCCCTTTAAAGGAGACTGCTTGCTGACCAAATATCCAGTATACTATTACTAGGCCTACTACTACTACTACTACTACTAATAATAATAATAATAATAATAATAATGCACACACGCTTTAAAAAGCTTAGTGCGCACACTCGGACCTGTAGATGCATATTGTAGGGCGCGTGCCAGTGGGAGGTTTCTGTGCACCTGTAGCAACATGAACACAACCTGGACAAGTGCTTCACCTGCAGAGCTGGAAGATTTAGCAGAGAATAAGTTCAGGCCATAAATGGAATTTTTAATGCAATGCAAATTTGGTCATTTGTTTAATATCTGCGTTAGGTTAAAATATTAAACTTAGATGTAAAAAAAAATAAGCCTATAATGAAAAAAATATTGAAGACATATAACGATTAGAATTTTTTCTCTGAAGCAAAATGTGTAAATAAATGATGACCGTTTAAAACTGCAAGCCGTAGTTAAATGGCTCATTCAACATAGAGCGTTTTTTATTTTTTTATTGAACCTACAATGGCATCTATATTGGCATTAAACTTTCCTCTCTTTGATGTCTGCTCCTGCTCAACGCGCGCGTGCCGGAATTATTTACCAGCCGCGCGCTGCAGCTGGAGGACGCTGCTTCTCCGTCACCGCATCAATAGCCAAAATAAAATCCAGCAGCGGGAGTTAATCACACCCTGCGGGCCTGGAGGTCGGAATCAGCGCTCTGTGCGTCTGCCAGTCAGCGCGGAAATATTCTCAGACATGAGGGGACAGCATGCAGCTGCAAATGAGTCTCTGCAGCGCCGATCCAATGCTTAGACTGAATTAATAATTAACTCCACCGATCAGGTCTTGTTGAAGTTATGCCAATTAACATGTTTCACTTGCAAAATGTCCTTTTTTAAAGAAATGAATCTAAGTTAATCCAGAGAAATGTGTTGAAAGAGACGCAGACTCGGCCTTCTCCAGTCATTTCTCATCAATAATGCATTTAAAAACTGACAGGATGCCCGAAACGAGGAGCTTCTGCAACACGAAGACTCGTTTCCACGGACAGACAGCGGTTAAACTTCGGCGTTTAATTGCAGTAAATTTTAATGAAATTACATTTATTGATGGCGGAGAGGAGAGTTTTCTGCATTAAACAAGAAGGCTGCGCCAAAGCGCACCGACTCTATGATGATTCAGCTGCAGCAGCAGCAAAATTAAGCATTCTTCCAAATAAAAGAGTTTTTCCTTTGTTTGTTTTAACTTCTTGATTCAGATGTTAGATCTGGTACAATGTTAGCTAGGTGTTCTCTAAAGTATTCATGCACTGAATATCTTTTTTTGCACATTATGTTAAGTTGCAACAAATTTCAGTGTTTTATGGAAAATGATAAAATTTGAGAATATCAGAGATCTGATCATTACTTATCATTAATTAACAACATTTGCTCTGCAGGTTTAGTTCCTAAGATTTCTAACAGTAGAATGGGAGGCAGATCTTTTAGATATCAAGCTCCTTCCTATTTAGCCATACTTCTCACAATGTCTTCTTTCAAGATTAAAAACCTTCATTTTTGATGAAGCTTAGACTGGAGGATAATCTGAGCCACTTATAGATAAACTGAGTGGCTCAGATTATCCTGAGCTATCAGTGCTGCTATAGGGTTAAGCTGCAGGAGGACAGGGGACCTTTTTCCTCATTCTGCCTCAATCTATATTCTCCAATTTGGAACTAGCTTTTACTTATTTCTTTCTTCCTTTTCTCCTTGTAGTAATCTGCCCTGACACAAGGTTTAGCTGTGAGGCCTCAGCTGAGCTGCTGCCATCCACAACTTCAATTATAGATAATACAGTTGGGCTTGTTTTTCAGTGCTTAGTCATGTTTCTCCCTAGACATATGAGCTCAGCTTTTACTGTGACTGAAAACTTAACTCTTTCTTCCCCAAACAGAAGAACGTTTGGAGCTAGTTTACATTAGCATTTCTAGCAAAGTGTTTATGTCTTCTTGCTTTTATTTATGTGCTTCTCTCTTTTTTAACTTTCAGCTGACCTTGGAAAAGGACTGCCAACACTTCCCTGCTTCTGGAGGCTTTGTACTCTTATTTTTGTCCTTTCCAATGTAATTGCGTGTCATTGCATACATGCTCGATGTGAGGAATTGCTGCAGAGTTAATGATAGTATGAAAACAAATGTCTACTGTCATTACATGCTGGAAACAACGGGGTTTCCCTTTGATAAGAACATTTGGACAAATCTGTCTGTGTGATTTGAATGAATCCTTCCTGTAAATTGTTACATGTGTTGTTAATTGGCGCAACATAAATAAACTTGAATTAAAAATAATTCTAATGATAAAAATAAAAGAAATCTGGAGACTGTTTTCAGCCCCCATGAGAAGGTTCCACTGAAAAGTGTTTTTCTTTCATTGATGTTTTACACTGCATCGATGTGCTTCTTCTAATTTTTTATTTTATTTTAATTTTAAAACGGGTTCCACTGTGGAAGGATATGAAAAGCATCTGGTCTGCGTTGGCGAGTACACATGAAAAAACAAATCAGTGGCTTTTGGAACCCCTAGCACGTTTGCTGCAAATGCAAAAAAATACAAATAAAATATAAGTAAACTGAAATGGATAAATTAAAGTGCATCTTTTTTAAATCTATTTCCTATCACAAGTCTTTTACTAGTTAATATATCTTACAAAATTCAGGGTAATACGCTGAAGCTTTGGTTTATAACATGACTTAATGACTGAATTTGGCTTCTGTTGAAATTTAAAAACATGCCAGCCGCCTAAAAAGGACGTCATCCCCTGCACACTTTACTTAGTAAATAATGTGAAAGGCCTTATTTAATTGACAAGAAAAAGTAATGACCATACAGTAGCTTTATCAATTGTTTTTGGAGTAGTTTTATGTAAATCGAGATTCGCTGAATAAACCACACATAAACCATCAAGCAGGTAACTAAAAGGACAGTGATAGGAAGGATTAAGTTATTAAAAAAGCACATCATCAAAGTAATAAATAAAAAGGTGGATCTGTATGAAAGCTGTTTCTGGTCGGTTCTGTTCTCTTTTGTTGTTGCAGAACCCAAACAGCAACAGAGCAAAGAGAAAATGCTAAACAGGCTGCTTAAAAAAAAAGAATTGAGGTGCTGAACCAATTTAAAATAAAGGAAAAGAAAGAAAGAACCAAACTTCCCTGCAGATCCTTTCAGATGCTACAAACTAACAGAGAAAGCGATAATTGGTGTGTGCTAGGAGGCTGCATGGTTGTGTGGATATGAGGGCTTCTTGCACAGTGGTTTGGGGATTGGTTCCTTGTGGACAGAGCAGCTTCATTTCTCTGCCCTATATATCTGCCTGCTTTCTCTCTCCCTCTTTCCATCTCTGCTCTGGAGGCTGCTACTGCTACTCCTGCAGCTGTAGGGATGTATGAAGCGCTACTTTCTTGTCAAGGTGATGAATAATGCAGAGCTTGGAGGCCAGCACGTTTCCAGTTAAGTACCAATTTGCTTAACCAGTGTTTCCAGGTTCTGCCAGCTCCGCTCAGTAAAGCAGGAAGCCATGCCGGCCGTTCCAAATTAATAATAAAAAAATATATATACATTTATATAAATATGTTATCTTAAGGAGTAAAGCAACCCATGTACAAGGTCGATGATAAGTCTTATTTGGATCGAAACAGAAAGGTATAAGCCATATCAACAAAGATGCGCTTGCTTACAATGGAAAATACCTTTACTGTCCCGCAGTGGGAAAATTCACGGCCTTAAAACAGCTATTGCTGCTTTCTATAAATGTTATGAGGCAATTTCCAAACAATCTGAAGTAAATGTTTCTTTAGAGGCTAAAACAATTGAAATAGAAAAAAAAAACATGGAGATATTTGTCAGGGTTTCCAGGGAAGAACAAGCCAGGAAATCCACCCACAGGTCAAGGACACGTCAGAAAAAAGCTGTTTATTTCTTTAATGTATGGATGGAGGGAAGAGACACGCTCTACTCTCTGATAAGAATATCAGAGCACAATTTAAGTTTTCAACTCTACAGATAAATGATCCTCAGGACTGTAAGCAGATGTCTGACTGCAATACAGAGCTTTCTGTTTAGAGAAAAGCAAAAGCAACAGAAAAATGACAACTAACTGTAAAGACGGCATGGAGCCAGATTTGCAGCCAGAGAACCAGGGAACCTTGTTGTCATTTAGACTCTTCATTCAGCATATTCTGGGATCCATTGTGTGTCCATTTTTCTGAAAGCTGAATCTTTCCACAAACTGTGACATCATTAAAACAACAATCCCAAACAAAGCAGCGAAATCTACAACAGAATCAGGTCAAACGGAGAGAGCGTTGATATTGAAACGGCCCAGCCAAAGTTCAGAAGTAAACTAGATAAAAACGCTGTGATGCAACTAAAAGAAAACATCAGTAAAGTGAAGCAGTCTATGCTAAACCTGAAAGAAGTTGGACTTTCTTTAGATCATAGCTTTTTATAATATAAAAATGTCTGTGTGCTTCATCACCGGAAAAAATTGAAATGTAGATAAGTACATTTTTTTTCTTAAAATCACTGCATTTTTTCTTGAATTGAAGAGGTAAGTGAGACACTTTGCCAATGGATCAAGACAATTTACATTTAAAATAAGATAAAAAAAACAATTTCATTGTCTTCTTTCTTTTTCTCATAGTAGCTTCATCTGGTCTGTTCCTGTTTGGCTGTGACTCCATCCTGGAGAGAAATATCAGCTGTGCTGCTGCCATCAACACCTTTGTTTCTAGATGTTGGAGCTTGGCCTGTTTTCCAGTGTAGTCCTGTTTCTCTGACTGTGACTAACTAGATGTGCTCTCTTCATCCTCTGACATGGGAGCTGGCTCGGAGCTCGTCTGCCTGGCTGCGTGTTTCCTGGACGGGGCCGCCTGTGGAGCTGGTTGACAGTTGCCTTTTGTATCTATGCTTCTTTTTCTATGTCTGCTTCTGTCTCGTTGAACCCCAGTGGGCCTCAGCAGATGGCCGCTCACACTGAGCCTGGTTCTGCTGGAGGTTTCTTCCTGTTCAAAGGGAGTTTTCCTCTCCACTGTCGCTACAAGCATGCTTAGTGTGAGGGATTGCTGAAGAGTCAATGAGTCGATGCAATCAGCTGGTTTTCCTTAGATAGAAAACTTTGAATCAATCTGACTGGATGATCTGGTGAACTGGAAAGTGACCTGAGATGACATGATGTGAATTGGAGCTATAGAAATAAACTGAATAGAATCTTATTTCAAGTTTATAATAGGTAATGACCTCATTTTAATAGTAAGTATCCTCATTCCATTGGCAAATCACCTTATTTACATACTAAAATTAAGGCTAAATGCACTTAATTTAAGACATTTTGAGAAATTCCTAGATTGTTTTTGCAGTGATCCTAGTATGTCTCATTTATGTCTTTCGTTATTCAAATGTTATATATATATATATATATATATATATATATATATATATATATATATATATATATATATATATATATATATATATATATATATATATATATATATATATATATATATATATATATATATATATATATATATATATATATATATAAATGAGCCAGTGGCCCTTGGTGTGTTGTCAGGTCGTGTGACTTTAAACACGGATCAAATGGATAATATTACAGTGAGTGCAGGTCATTCAGCTTCCCCAAGGTTTCTGTTTCACAAACAAGCAGCGGGGACTTCAGGTCAGACATCATGTGGAGACTCTGCTGCTCAGGTTCTTTCCGAGTCTAAAAAATGTTGTGCAGAACGGCCACATGCAGACGCAGGTCTTATCATGCTGTCTCCCTCCTTCTGTCTGCAATCAGCTCACTGATGCAGCATTCACAACAGCATTCGTCTACCTCCCAACCAGCCCTGAAAAAGTAAACACTGCTGCTCCCTTCCCTCGTCAATTGTTATTCATAGGCCAGATAAATATTTAATTCCATCTAAGGATACCTTTTGTTAACAGAATTACCGTACAAGCCTTGCAGCCTATAAATCCCTCAATGAATTCAGATTCTGTTGTGTGGCTTCAGACGTTCCTCTGTGCAAAGCGCATACTGGAGTGTGCCGGTTCTGGTGCTAGAGGGAAATGACGAATGAAATAAGACTGCAATGAGAAAAAAGAAAAAGAGAGAAGAAGAGCAAATCTTAACAATATATGAACATTTGCTTTTTAGTTCTATTTGAATGGACATGGTTTCTCTAGACCAGTTTAGCAGTATTTTCACTCTGCAAGCTGGAAGTACTTACAGGCCATAAAAAAGTGATTTAAAATAAAAACAACTAGTAAAAAAATCTGCATTGCTTTTTACTCTGTTTTAAATATTTACTTTTTCATGCTTGCTAATAACTTAATTATGAACTATTAATCGGTGAAACAATGCAGTCTGATTTTTATAGAAAATAAATATGACATTTATGGTAGAACAAAAATTATAAAGGATCTAACACTTTTTCTATTTTGGAGAAAAACATTTAACATCAGAAATATGGGCTTATTTTATGCTATTATAGCAACAAGAACACAATATGGTAATTTTTTCTTTAATGGAACCTAGGCGAAAGTTCAACTGAATAAACCGATTACTCGCCTTCATCCGCCTCTGACACCAGCCAATCAGCTTTGAACCACGCTTCCATGAAAGCCAATCAGCATCCAGAGTTCATCTTAAAATGTCTCCAATCACACTCCGTCTGCTACCCAAAGCGCAGGTAGTGGTTGCTCTTTAAGCTCCGGTAGAAGCCGCCATGTTGACCCTGGTTCTGCCAGAGGTTTCTTCCAAACGGGGAGTTTTTCCTCTCCACTGTCGCCTCATGCTTGCTCATCATGGACAGGTTCTTTGTTATCCAGCAGGACTTCCATGTTCCAGGTCCCTGAGTGAAGCTCTAGTATCAGCTCACGCAGTCCACTGGATCTCCCCATAAAGCTCAGCAGACCGTCTCTCCAACCAGCAGTCTACAGACTGACCAACTCCATCTATCTCCACTCCACCACCAGTTTCAGACCTGGGGGGGGGGGAACAGCCCTGTTCTTTACTCCTGTTCATGCATATAAAACCAAATTCAGCTCTACTGTTTCCTGCCGACGCCTGAGCGCCAAAAACTTTAGAAATTGTATCAATAAATTTCTTCTAATTGTCTTTTCTTTCCGTCTGAGTTTTTCAGATTGAAATAGTGTCTTAAATAAATGTGAACAACCAGCTGGACTCATTTTAAAGTCTATGGACCATAAAGAGCCTATGGCTGCACTTTGGACAGACCTAAAACCTGCCTATGAAAGTTAAATTAGCAAAAAACAACAACAACAAAAAACCCCAGCTGTTGAGCGCATTAAGTAGCCTTTACTACTGACAATGTGCAGCTGCATAGTTTGGCCCACATGCAGAAAAATAGTCTTAGAGAAAACATTCTTTATTTAATAAAGAAGATAAAGTAGTCTGGTTCGCTGGACCTAAAACGAGGGGAACTCTGCAGAACGTTATCACAGTTTAAAGATAAGGACAGGTAAAATAATGAGATTAAATGGATAGTTACTGTGGTGGAGGTAATTAATATGTTTAGATGAGGATGAATCCTGGCATCTTACATGCAAGGCCAGTTTCACACAGGATGGAATACATAACACTACAGAGCCTTTAGTCTACATTATGTCTGCAGATGACAAATCCTAATCATTTCAAAACATAAAAAGCCATATCTTTTTTATGGATCTCCTTTAGTGCCAAGACTGTAAACATGACCAGCATGAAAGTTAACCAGGAAAACATTAGATGTGCTCTAAACATCTACAGACAACATAAAACAAACAATAATCTACTGTATAAAATAACTGTTTATTTTGTTTGACAATAGCTCTAAAGATTTATGTTGTGTTGTGCAGAGAGAGGCTGTAATCCTCACTTTAAAATATTTTCACAGATTCTCTTTTAGAAACAAATTAGGACTTTCAATTCTATTCAGTTTATTTCTATATCTCCAATTCCCATCATGTCATCTCAGGTCACTTTCCAGTTCACCAGATCATCCAGTCAGATTGATTCAAAGTTTTCTATCTAAGGAAAACCAGCTGATTGCATCGACTCATTGACTCTTCAGCAATCCCTCACACTAAGCATGCTTGTAGCGACAGTGGAGAGGAAAAACTCCCTTTGAACAGGAAGAAACCTCCAGCAGAACCAGGCTCAGTGTGAGCGGCCATCTGCTGAGGCCCACTGGGGTTCAAGGAGACAGAAGCAGACATAGAAAAAGAAGCATAGATACAAAAGGCAACTGTCAACCAGCTCCACAGGCGGCCCCGTCCAGGAAACACACAGCCAGGCAGACGAGCTCCGAGCCAGCTCCCATGTCAGAGGATGAAGAGAGCACATCCAGTTAGTCACAGTCAGAGAAACAGGACTACACTGGAAAACAGGCCAAGCTCCAACATCTAGAAACAAAGGTGTTGATGGCAGCAGCACAGCTGATATTTCTCTCCAGGATGGAGTCACAGCCAAACAGGAACAGACCAGATGAAGCCACTATGAGAAAAAGCAGAGAGAGCAGAACGTTAGAGATTGAACTAACAGATTCTGCAGAGTGGGAGAATAGAGATAGAATGAAGCAGAGAGAGCAGAACGTTTTTACTTTGAATTGTCTCAAATTTTGTCTGACGTTTCTGTCTAGTTGCCGTGTAGATCTGACCAAAGCAGATCACTGATCAATCTTGGTTGCACAGGAGAATCATAACGGTTTCAAAAGGCCTTACTAACAATAATGAATACAGACAAATTAACTGAATATTAGAAAAACCTTTCCAAACAATCACAGGAAAAAGTAAATGAAAACCATAAGAATCAAGGATCATAAAACCTTTATTCAATCTTTATATCTGAGAGGGAATGAAGGAGAGAATATTACAGGGGAAGGAATGGTAGGGATGTGAGGTTATGTTTAAAACATAGATGGAGCAGGTAATGGATAAAGAAGGCAAAGGAACACTAAAGGTAGAGAAAAAAAACGGTATGGAAATTAGAAAAAAATAAATTTGCAATGTATAAAGGATGAAACAGTTTGGAAAAAAAGGAGAAAATAAATAATGAGGAACTGGAGAAACATGGAATAAAATCAGAGGAGGAGGTGTTAGTTCAGAAAGAGACAGAAGCAAAGCAACTAGAGTGATCTAGAGCTTTAGAATCCAGTCTGCACTTTTGTTTTCCTTTTGAGACATAAATAATGGATTGATGAGTTCTGATGAGAACATTAACGCCGGCTTAATGAGCAGGCTGACTGGATCCGATCTGTCAGAGTAACTCCGTAATTGGCCCATCCAATCATCATCATTCCAAACACAAAGATGAAGAAAGCTACGCTATTGATTCCAAATAAAGTCAGCAGCTTTGATATCTGCGGACGGACCTGGAATAGAGTCAATAATTCCTCCTGCTTCTTCACCTGGTGTCATTTCAGCAGAGGGGTTTGTTTGCTCAGACACCAGGGGATTAAGACCTGTTGAAACCACTTTCCAAGAGAGGCTGAACACTGTTGGCTCAGGATTAAAGTTTAATCAGCCCCACTTTGTGTTAATAATATTCTAACCCCTCTTTTTTTAATGAAATTCATTTTTTTTCTTTAATTCCCTAAAGCCAGACTGACTGGATGGTGGAGGAAGGGCCATGCATTTCTCATGGAGCAAAAAGGTTTCAATTGGGGTCCTTTGATAGCTCTTAATAATATCCCCTGGCTGAGGTTTGAATCAAAAGAAAATAAGGGTTGATTTAT